>NW_028114300.1:0-596249 GCF_964289735.1 Phaethon aethereus | reverse complement strand
AACGTTGCACTCTCTCTCCTCCAAGGAAGGTGCTAGGCAGGAATTGTCTTGCTGGTCCTCACTTGCCCTGGCAGTCATTGCAGATAAACAGCAAGACTGGGGCTCTGCTCTTTCCTAGCCTTGCAAACAGCCAAAGAATTTCGTCTCCCTCGTGAGCGCCAAAGTGCTAAAATGAAACGTTGCACTCTCTCTCCTCCAAGGAAGGTGCTAGGCAGGAATTGTCTTGCCGGTCCTCACTTGCCCTGGCAGTCATTGCAGATAAACAGCAAGACTGGGGCTCTGCTCTTTCCTAGCCTTGCAAACAGCCAAAGCAGTTTGTCTCCCTCGTGAGCGCCAAAATGCTAAAATGAAACGTTGCACTCTCTCTCCTCCAAGGAAGGTGCTAGGCAGGAATTGTCTTGCTGGTCCTCACTTGCCCTGGCAGTCATTGCAGATAAACAGCAAGACTGGGGCTCTGCTCTTTCCTACCCTTGCAAACAGCCTAAGAATTTCGTCTCCCTCGTGAGCGCCAAAATGCTAAAATGAAACGTTGCACTCTCTCTCCTCCAAGGAAGGTGCTAGGCAGGAATTCTCTTGCTGGTCCTCACTTGCCCTGGCAGTCATTGCAGATAAACAGCAAGACTGGGGCTCTGCTCTTTCCTAGCCTTGCAAACAGCAACAGAAGTTCGTCTCCCTCGTGAGCGCCAAAATGCTAAAATGAAACGTTGCACTCTCTCTCCTCCAAGGAAGGTGCTAGGCAGGAATTGTCTTGCTGGTCCTCACTTGCCCTGGCAGTCATTGCAGATAAACAGCAAGACTGGGGCTCTGCTCTTTCCTAGACTTGCAAACAGCCAAAGCAGTTTGTCTCCCTCGTGAGCGCCAAAATGCTAAAATGAAACGTTGCACTCTCTCTCCTCCAAGGAAGGTGCTAGGCAGGAATTGTCTTGCTGGTCCTCACTTGCTCTGGCAGTCATTGCAGATAAACAGCAAGACTGGGGCTCTGCTCTTTCCTACCCTTGCAAACAGCCAAAGAATTTCGTCTCCCTCGTGAGCGCCAAAATGCTAACATGAAACGTTGCACTCTCTCTCCTCCAAGGAAGGCGCTAGGCAGGAATTGTCTTGGTGGTCCTCACTTGCCCTGGCAGTCATTGCAGATAAACAGCAAGACTGGGGCTCTGCTCTTTCCTAGCCTTGCAAACAGCCAAAGCAGTTCGTCTCCCTTGTGAGCGCCAAAATGCTAAAATGAAACGTTGCACTCTCTCTCCTCCAAGGAAGGTGCTAGGCAGGAATTGTCTTGCTGGTCCTCACTTGCCCTGGCAGTCATTGCAGATAAACAGCAAGACTGGGGCTCTGCTCTTTCCTAGCCTTGCAAACAGCAACAGAAGTTCGTCTCCCTCGTGAGCGCCAAAATGCTAAAATGAAACTTTGCACTCTCTCTCCTCCAAGGAAGGTGCTAGGCAGGAATTGTCTTGCTGGTCCTCACTTGCCCTGGCAGTCATTGCAGATATACAGCAAGACTCGGGCTCTGCTCTTTCCTAGCCTTGCAAACAGCAACAGAAGCTCGTCTCCCTCGTGAGCGCCAAAATGCTAAAATGAAACGTTGCAATCTCTCTCCTCCAAGGAAGGTGCTAGGCAGGAATTGTCTTGCTGGTCCTCACTTGCCCTGGCAGTCATTGCAGATAAACAGCAAGACTGGGGCTCTGCTCTTTCCTACCCTTGCAAACAGGCAAAGAATTTCGTCTCCCTCCTGAGCGCCAAAATGCTAAAATGAAACGTTGCACTCTCTCTCCTCCAAGGAAGGTGCTAGGCAGGAATTGTCTTGCTGGTCCTCACTTGCCCTGGCAGTCATTGCAGATAAACAGCAAGACTGGGGCTCTGCTCTTTCCTAGCCGTGCAAACAGCCAAAGCAGTTTGTCTCCCTCGTGAGCGCCACAACGCTAAAATGAAACGTTGCACTCTCTCTCCTCCAAGGAAGGTGCTAGGCAGGAATTGTCTTGCTGGTCCTCACTTGCCCTGGCAGTCATTGCAGATAACCAGCAAGACTGGGGCTCTGCTCTTTCCTACCCTTGCAAACAGCCAAAGAATTTCGTCTCCCTCGTGAGCGCCAAAATGCTAAAATGAAACGTTGCACTCTCTCTCCTCCAAGGAAGGTGCTAGGCAGGAATTGTCTTGCTGGTCCTCACTTGCCCTGGCAGTCATTGCAGATAAACAGCAAGACTGGGGCTCTGCTCTTTCCTAGCCTTGCAAACAGCCAAAGAATTTCGTCTCCCTCGTGAGCGCCAAAGTGCTAAAATGAAACGTTGCACTCTCTCTCCTCCAAGGAAGGTGCTAGGCAGGAATTGTCTTGCCGGTCCTCACTTGCCCTGGCAGTCATTGCAGATAAACAGCAAGACTGGGGCTCTGCTCTTTCCTAGCCTTGCAAACAGCCAAAGCAGTTTGTCTCCCTCGTGAGCGCCAAAATGCTAAAATGAAACGTTGCACTCTCTCTCCTCCAAGGAAGGTGCTAGGCAGGAATTGTCTTGCTGGTCCTCACTTGCCCTGGCAGTCATTGCAGATAAACAGCAAGACTGGGGCTCTGCTCTTTCCTAGCCTTGCAAACAGCCAAAGCAGTTCGTCTCCCTCGTGAGCGCCAAAATGCTAAAATGAAACGTTGCACTCTCTCTCCTCCAAGGAAGGTGCTAGGCAGGAATTCTCTTGCTGGTCCTCACTTGCCCTGGCAGTCATTGCAGATAAACAGCAAGACTGGGGCTCTGCTCTTTCCTAGCCTTGCAAACAGCAACAGAATTTCGTCTCCCTCGTGAGCGCCAAAATGCTAAAATGAAACGTTGCACTCTCTCTCCTCCAAGGAAGGTGCTAGGCAGGAATTGTCTTGCTGGTCCTCACTTGCCCTGGCAGTCATTGCAGATAAACAGCAAGACTGGGGCTCTGCTCTTTCCTAGACTTGCAAACAGCCAAAGCAGTTTGTCTCCCTCGTGAGCGCCAAAATGCTAAAATGAAACGTTGCACTCTCTCTCCTCCAAGGAAGGTGCTAGGCAGGAATTGTCTTGCTGGTCCTCACTTGCTCTGGCAGTCATTGCAGATAAACAGCAAGACTGGGGCTCTGCTCTTTCCTACCCTTGCAAACAGCCAAAGAATTTCGTCTCCCTCGTGAGCGCCAAAATGCTAACATGAAACGTTGCACTCTCTCTCCTCCAAGGAAGGCGCTAGGCAGGAATTGTCTTGGTGGTCCTTACTTGCCCTGGCAGTCATTGCAGATAAACAGCAAGACTGGGGCTCTGCTCTTTCCTAGCCTTGCAAACAGCCAAAGCAGTTCGTCTCCCTTGTGAGCGCCAAAATGCTAAAATGAAACGTTGCACTCTCTCTCCTCCAAGGAAGGTGCTAGGCAGGAATTGTCTTGCTGGTCCTCACTTGCCCTGGCAGTCATTGCAGATAAACAGCAAGACTCGGGCTCTGCTCTTTCCTAGCCTTGCAAACAGCCAAAGCAGTTCGTCTCCCTCGTGAGCGCCAAAATGCTAAAATGAAACGTTGCACTCTCTCTCCTCCAAGGAAGGTGCTAGGCAGGAATTGTCTTGCTGGTCCTCACTTGCCCTGGCAGTCATTGCAGATAAACAGCAAGACTGGGGCTCTGCTCTTTCCTAGCCTTGCAAACAGGCAAAGCAGTTTGTCTCCCTCGTGAGCGCCAAAATGCTAAAATGAAACGTTGCACTCTCTCTCCTCCAAGGAAGGCGCTAGGCAGGAATTGTCTTGCTGGTCCTCACTTGCCCTGGCAGTCATTGCAGATAAACAGCAAGACTCGGGCTCTGCTCTTTCCTAGCCTTGCAAACAGCCAAAGCAGTTCGTCTCCCTTGTGAGCGCCAAAATGCTAAAATGAAACGTTGCACTCTCTCTCCTCCAAGGAAGGTGCTAGGCAGGAATTGTCTTGCTGGTCCTCACTTGCCCTGGCAGTCGTTGCAGATAAACAGCAAGACTGGGGCTCTGCTCTTTCCTAGCCTTGCAAACAGCCAAAGCAGTTCGTCTCCCTTGTGAGCGCCAAAATGCTAAAATGAAACGTTGCACTCTCTCTCCTCCAAGGAAGGTGCTAGGCAGGAATTGTCTTGCTGGTCCTCACTTGCCCTGGCAGTCATTGCAGATAAACAGCAAGACTGGGGCTCTGCTCTTTCCTAGCCTTGCAAACAGCAACAGAAGTTCGTCTCCCTCGTGAGCGCCAAAATGCTAAAATGAAACTTTGCACTCTCTCTCCTCCAAGGAAGGTGCTAGGCAGGAATTGTCTTGCTGGTCCTCACTTGCCCTGGCAGTCATTGCAGATATACAGCAAGACTCGGGCTCTGCTCTTTCCTAGCCTTGCAAACAGCAACAGAAGCTCGTCTCCCTCGTGAGCGCCAAAATGCTAAAATGAAACGTTGCAATCTCTCTCCTCCAAGGAAGGTGCTAGGCAGGAATTGTCTTGCTGGTCCTCACTTGCCCTGGCAGTCATTGCAGATAAACAGCAAGACTGGGGCTCTGCTCTTTCCTACCCTTGCAAACAGGCAAAGAATTTCGTCTCCCTCCTGAGCGCCAAAATGCTAAAATGAAACGTTGCACTCTCTCTCCTCCAAGGAAGGTGCTAGGCAGGAATTGTCTTGCTGGTCCTCACTTGCCCTGGCAGTCATTGCAGATAAACAGCAAGACTGGGGCTCTGCTCTTTCCTAGCCGTGCAAACAGCCAAAGCAGTTTGTCTCCCTCGTGAGCGCCACAACGCTAAAATGAAACGTTGCACTCTCTCTCCTCCAAGGAAGGTGCTAGGCAGGAATTGTCTTGCTGGTCCTCACTTGCCCTGGCAGTCATTGCAGATAACCAGCAAGACTGGGGCTCTGCTCTTTCCTACCCTTGCAAACAGCCAAAGAATTTCGTCTCCCTCGTGAGCGCCAAAATGCTAAAATGAAACGTTGCACTCTCTCTCCTCCAAGGAAGGTGCTAGGCAGGAATTGTCTTGCTGGTCCTCACTTGCCCTGGCAGTCATTGCAGATAAACAGCAAGACTGGGGCTCTGCTCTTTCCTAGCCTTGCAAACAGCCAAAGAATTTCGTCTCCCTCGTGAGCGCCAAAGTGCTAAAATGAAACGTTGCACTCTCTCTCCTCCAAGGAAGGTGCTAGGCAGGAATTGTCTTGCCGGTCCTCACTTGCCCTGGCAGTCATTGCAGATAAACAGCAAGACTGGGGCTCTGCTCTTTCCTAGCCTTGCAAACAGCCAAAGCAGTTTGTCTCCCTCGTGAGCGCCAAAATGCTAAAATGAAACGTTGCACTCTCTCTCCTCCAAGGAAGGTGCTAGGCAGGAATTGTCTTGGTGGTCCTCACTTGCCCTGGCAGTCATTGCAGATAAACAGCAAGACTGGGGCTCTGCTCTTTCCTAGCCTTGCAAACAGCCAAAGCAGTTCGTCTCCCTCGTGAGCGCCAAAATGCTAAAATGAAACGTTGCACTCTCTCTCCTCCAAGGAAGGTGCTAGGCAGGAATTCTCTTGCTGGTCCTCACTTGCCCTGGCAGTCATTGCAGATAAACAGCAAGACTGGGGCTCTGCTCTTTCCTAGCCTTGCAAACAGCAACAGAATTTCGTCTCCCTCGTGAGCGCCAAAATGCTAAAATGAAACGTTGCACTCTCTCTCCTCCAAGGAAGGTGCTAGGCAGGAATTGTCTTGCTGGTCCTCACTTGCCCTGGCAGTCATTGCAGATAAACAGCAAGACTGGGGCTCTGCTCTTTCCTAGACTTGCAAACAGCCAAAGCAGTTTGTCTCCCTCGTGAGCGCCAAAATGCTAAAATGAAACGTTGCACTCTCTCTCCTCCAAGGAAGGTGCTAGGCAGGAATTGTCTTGCTGGTCCTCACTTGCTCTGGCAGTCATTGCAGATAAACAGCAAGACTGGGGCTCTGCTCTTTCCTACCCTTGCAAACAGCCAAAGAATTTCGTCTCCCTCGTGAGCGCCAAAATGCTAACATGAAACGTTGCACTCTCTCTCCTCCAAGGAAGGCGCTAGGCAGGAATTGTCTTGGTGGTCCTTACTTGCCCTGGCAGTCATTGCAGATAAACAGCAAGACTGGGGCTCTGCTCTTTCCTAGCCTTGCAAACAGCCAAAGCAGTTCGTCTCCCTTGTGAGCGCCAAAATGCTAAAATGAAACGTTGCACTCTCTCTCCTCCAAGGAAGGTGCTAGGCAGGAATTGTCTTGCTGGTCCTCACTTGCCCTGGCAGTCATTGCAGATAAACAGCAAGACTCGGGCTCTGCTCTTTCCTAGCCTTGCAAACAGCCAAAGCAGTTCGTCTCCCTCGTGAGCGCCAAAATGCTAAAATGAAACGTTGCACTCTCTCTCCTCCAAGGAAGGTGCTAGGCAGGAATTGTCTTGCTGGTCCTCACTTGCCCTGGCAGTCATTGCAGATAAACAGCAAGACTGGGGCTCTGCTCTTTCCTAGCCTTGCAAACAGGCAAAGCAGTTTGTCTCCCTCGTGAGCGCCAAAATGCTAAAATGAAACGTTGCACTCTCTCTCCTCCAAGGAAGGCGCTAGGCAGGAATTGTCTTGGTGGTCCTCACTTGCCCTGGCAGTCATTGCAGATAAACAGCAAGACTGGGGCTCTGCTCTTTCCTAGCCTTGCAAACAGCCAAAGCAGTTCGTCTCCCTTGTGAGCGCCAAAATGCTAAAATGAAACGTTGCACTCTCTCTCCTCCAAGGAAGGTGCTAGGCAGGAATTGTCTTGCTGGTCCTCACTTGCCCTGGCAGTCGTTGCAGATAAACAGCAAGACTGGGGCTCTGCTCTTTCCTAGCCTTGCAAACAGCCAAAGCAGTTCGTCTCCCTTGTGAGCGCCAAAATGCTAAAATGAAACGTTGCACTCTCTCTCCTCCAAGGAAGGTGCTAGGCAGGAATTGTCTTGCTGGTCCTCACTTGCCCTGGCAGTCATTGCAGATAAACAGCAAGACTGGGGCTCTGCTCTTTCCTAGCCTTGCAAACAGGCAAAGCAGTTTGTCTCCCTCGTGAGCGCCAAAATGCTAAAATGAAACGTTGCACTCTCTCTCCTCCAAGGAAGGTGCTAGGCAGGAATTGTCTTGCTGGTCCTCACTTGCCCTGGCAGTCATTGCAGATAAACAGCAAGACTGGGGCTCTGCTCTTTCCTACCCTTGCAAACAGGCAAAGCAGTTCGTCTCCCTCGTGAGCGCCAAAATGCTAAAATGAAACGTTGCACTCTCTCTCCTCCAAGGAAGGTGCTAGGCAGGAATTGTCTTGCTGATGCTCACTTGCCCTGGCAGTCATTGCAGATAAACAGCAAGACTCGGGACTGCTCTTTCCTAGCCTTGCAAACAGCCAAAGAATTTCGTCTCCCTCGTGAGCGCCAAAATGCTAAAATGAAACGTTGCACTCTCTCTCCTCCAAGGAAGGTGCTAGGCAGGAATTGTCTTGCTGGTCCTCACTTGCCCTGGCAGTCATTGCAGATAAACAGCAAGACTGGGGCTCTGCTCTTTCCTACCCTTGCAAACAGCCAATGCAGTTCGTCGCCCTTGTGAGCGCCAAAATGCTAAAATGAAACGTTGCAATCTCTCTCCTCCAAGGAAGGTGCTAGGCAGGAATTGTCTTGCTGGTCCTCACTTGCCCTGGCAGTCATTGCAGATAAACAGCAAGACTAGGGCTCTGCTCTTTCCTACCCTTGCAAACAGGCAAAGAATTTCGTCTCCCTCCTGAGCGCCAAAATGCTAAAATGAAACTTTGCACTCTCTCTCCTCCAAGGAAGGTGCTAGGCAGGAATTGTCTTGCTGGTCCTCACTTGCCCTGGCAGTCATTGCAGATAAACAGCAAGACTGGGGCTCTGCTCTTTCCTAGCCGTGCAAACAGCCAAAGCAGTTTGTCTCCCTCGTGAGCGCCACAACGCTAAAATGAAACGTTGCACTCTCTCTCCTCCAAGGAAGGTGCTAGGCAGGAATTCTCTTGCTGGTCCTCACTTGCCCTGGCAGTCATTGCAGATAAACAGCAAGACTGGGGCTCTGCTCTTTCCTAGCCTTGCAAACAGCAACAGAAGTTCGTCTCCCTCGTGAGCGCCAAAATGCTAAAATGAAACGTTGCACTCTCTCTCCTCCAAGGAAGGTGCTAGGCAGGAATTGTCTTGCTGGTCCTCACTTGCCCTGGCAGTCATTGCAGATAAACAGCAAGACTCGGGCTCTGCTCTTTCCTAGCCTTGCAAACAGCCAAAGAATGTCGTCTCCCTCGTGAGCGCCAAAATGCTAAAATGAAACGTTGCACTCTCTCTCCTCCAAGGAAGGTGCTAGGCAGGAATTGTCTTGCTGGTCCTCACTTGCTCTGGCAGTCATTGCAGATAAACAGCAAGACTGGGGCTCTGCTCTTTCCTAGCCTTGCAAACAGCCAAAGCAGTTCGTCTCCCTCGTGAGCGCCAAAATGCTAACATGAAACGTTGCACTCTCTCTCCTCCAAGGAAGGCGCTAGGCAGGAATTGTCTTGGTGGTCCTCACTTGCCCTGGCAGTCATTGCAGATAAACAGCAAGACTGGGGCTCTGCTCTTTCCTAGCCTTGCAAACAGCCAAAGCAGTTCGTCTCCCTTGTGAGCGCCAAAATGCTAAAATGAAACGTTGCACTCTCTCTCCTCCAAGGAAGGTGCTAGGCAGGAATTGTCTTGCTGGTCCTCACTTGCCCTGGCAATCATTGCAGATAAACAGCAAGACTGGGGCTCTGCTCTTTCCTAGCCTTGCAAACAGCCAAAGCAGTTCGTCTCCCTTGTGAGCGCCAAAATGCTAAAATGAAACGTTGCACTCTCTCTCCTCCAAGGAAGGTGCTAGGCAGGAATTGTCTTGCTGGTCCTCACTTGCCCTGGCAGTCATTGCAGATAAACAGCAAGACTGGGGCTCTGCTCTTTCCTAGCCTTGCAAACAGCAACAGAAGTTCGTCTCCCTCGTGAGCGCCAAAATGCTAAAATGAAACGTTGCACTCTCTCTCCTCCAAGGAAGGTGCTAGGCAGGAATTGTCTTGCTGGTCCTCACTTGCCCTGGCAGTCATTGCAGATAAACAGCAAGACTGGGGCTCTGCTCTTTCCTAGCCTTGCAAACAGCCAAAGCAGTTTGTCTCCCTCGTGAGCGCCAAAATGCTAAAATGAAACGTTGCACTCTCTCTCCTCCAAGGAAGGTGCTAGGCAGGAATTGTCTTGCTGGTCCTCACTTGCTCTGGCAGTCATTGCAGATAAACAGCAAGACTGGGGCTCTGCTCTTTCCTACCCTTGCAAACAGCCAAAGAATTTCGTCTCCCTCGTGAGCGCCAAAATGCTAACATGAAACGTTGCACTCTCTCTCCTCCAAGGAAGGCGCTAGGCAGGAATTGTCTTGGTGGTCCTCACTTGCCCTGGCAGTCATTGCAGATAAACAGCAAGACTGGGGCTCTGCTCTTTCCTAGCCTTGCAAACAGCCAAAGCAGTTCGTCTCCCTTGTGAGCGCCAAAATGCTAAAATGAAACGTTGCACTCTCTCTCCTCCAAGGAAGGTGCTAGGCAGGAATTGTCTTGCTGGTCCTCACTTGCCCTGGCAATCATTGCAGATAAACAGCAAGACTGGGGCTCTGCTCTTTCCTAGCCTTGCAAACAGCCAAAGCAGTTCGTCTCCCTTGTGAGCGCCAAAATGCTAAAATGAAACGTTGCCCTCTCTCTCCTCCAAGGAAGGTGCTAGGCAGGAATTGTCTTGCTGGTCCTCACTTGCCCTGGCAGTCATTGCAGATAAACAGCAAGACTGGGGCTCTGCTCTTTCCTAGCCTTGCAAACAGCCAATGCAGTTCGTCTCCCTCCTGAGCGCCAAAATGCTAAAATGAAACGTTGCACTCTCTCTCCTCCAAGGAAGGTCCTAGGCAGGAATTGTCTTGCTGGTCCTCACTTGCCCTGGCAGTCATTGCAGATAAACAGCAAGACTGGGGCTCTGCTCTTTCCTACCCTTGCAAACAGGCAAAGCAGTTCGTCTCCCTCGTGAGCGCCAAAATGCTAAAATGAAACGTTGCACTCTCTCTCCTCCAAGGAAGGTGCTAGGCAGGAATTGTCTTGCTGATGCTCACTTGCCCTGGCAGTCATTGCAGATAAACAGCAAGACTCGGGACTGCTCTTTCCTAGCCTTGCAAACAGCAACAGAAGTTCGTCTCCCTCGTGAGCGCCAAAATGCTAAAATGAAACGTTGCACTCTCTCTCCTCCAAGGAAGGTGCTAGGCAGGAATTGTCTTGCTGGTCCTCACTTGCCCTGGCAGTCATTGCAGATAAACAGCAAGACTGGGGCTCTGCTCTTTCCTACCCTTGCAAACAGCCAAAGAATGTCGTCTCCCTCGTGAGCGCCAAAATGCTAAAATGAAACGTTGCACTCTCTCTCCTCCAAGGAAGGTGCTAGGCAGGAATTGTCTTGCTGGTCCTCACTTGCCCTGGCAGTCATTGCAGATAAACAGCAAGACTGGGGCTCTGCTCTTTCCTACCCTTGCAAACAGGCAAAGCAGTTCGTCTCCCTCGTGAGCGCCAAAATGCTAAAATGAAACGTTGCACTCTCTCTCCTCCAAGGAAGGTGCTAGGCAGGAATTGTCTTGCTGGTCCTCACTTGCCCTGGCAGTCATTGCAGATAAACAGCAAGACTGGGGCTCTGCTCTTTCCTAGCCTTGCAAACAGCCAAAGAATTTCGTCTCCCTCGTGAGCGCCAAAATGCTAAAATGAAACGTTGCACTCTCTCTCCTCCAAGGAAGGCGCTAGGCAGGAATTGTCTTGGTGGTCCTCACTTGCCCTGGCAGTCATTGCAGATAAACAGCAAGACTGGGGCTCTGCTCTTTCCTACCCTTGCAAACAGCCAAAGCAGTTCGTCTCCCTCGTGAGCGCCAAAATGCTAAAATGAAACGTTGCACTCTCTCTCCTCCAAGGAAGGTGCTAGGCAGGAATTGTCTTGCTGGTCCTCACTTGCCCTGGCAGTCATTGCAGATAAACAGCAAGACTGGGGCTCTGCTCTTTCCTACCCTTGCAAACAGCCAAAGAATTTCGTCTCCCTCGTGAGCGCCAAAATGCTAAAATGAAACGTTGCACTCTCTCTCCTCCAAGGAAGGTGCTAGGCAGGAATTGTCTTGCCGGTCCTCACTTGCCCTGGCAGTCATTGCAGATAAACAGCAAGACTGGGGCTCTGCTCTTTCCTAGCCTTGCAAACAGCAACAGAAGTTCGTCTCCCTCGTGAGCGCCAAAATGCTAAAATGAAACATTGCACTCTCTCTCCTCCAAGGAAGGTGCTAGGCAGGAATTGTCTTGCTGGTCCTCACTTGCCCTCGCAGTCATTGCAGATAAACAGCAAGACTGGGGCTCTGCTCTTTCCTAGCCTTGTAAACACCCAAAGCAGTTTGTCTCCCTCGTGAGCGCCAAAATGCTAAAATGAAACGTTGAGCTTTCTCTCCTCCAAGGAAGGTGCTAGGCAGGAATTGTCTTGCTGGTCCTTACTTGCCCTGGCAGTCATTGCAGATAAACAGCAAGACTGGGGCTCTGCTCTTTCCTAGCCTTGCAAACAGGCACTCTGCTTTTTCTCACTCTCGCACTCCAAAAAGCAAAATCAAACGTTGCACACTCTCTCCTCCAAGGAAGGTGCTAGGCGGGAATTGTCTTGCTGGTCCTCACTTGCCCTCGCAGTCATTGCAGATAAACAGCAACACTGGGGCACTGCTCTTTCCTAGCCTTGCAAACAGCCAAAGCAGTTCGTCTCCCTCGTGAGCGCAAAAATGCTAAAATGAAACATTGCACTCTCTCTCGTCCAAGGAAGGTGCTAGGCAGGAATTGTCTTGCTGGTCCTCACTTGCCCTGGCAGTCATTGCAGATAAACAGCAAGACTGGGGCTCTGCTCTTTCCTACCCTTGCAAACAGGCAAAGCAGTTCGTCTCCCTCGTGAGCGCCAAAATGCTAAAATGTAACGTTGCACTCTCTCTCCTCCAAGGAACCTGCTAGGCAGGAATTGTCTTGCTGATGCTCACTTGCCCTGGCAGTCATTGCAGATAAACAGCAAGACTCGGGACTGCTCTTTCCTAGCCTTGCAAACAGCAACAGAAGTTCGTCTCCCTCGTGAGCGCCAAAATGCTAAAATGAAACGTTGCACTCTCTCTCCTCCAAGGAAGGTGCTAGGCAGGAATTGTCTTGCTGGTCCTCACTTGCCCTGGCAGTCATTGCAGATAAACAGCAAGACTGGGGCTCTGCTCTTTCCTACCCTTGCAAACAGCCAAAGAATGTCGTCTCCCTCGTGAGCGCCAAAATGCTAAAATGAAACGTTGCACTCTCTCTCCTCCAAGGAAGGTGCTAGGCAGGAATTGTCTTGCTGGTCCTCACTTGCCCTGGCAGTCATTGCAGATAAACAGCAAGACTCGGGCTCTGCTCTTTCCTACCCTTGCAAACAGCCAAAGAATTTCGTCTCCCTCGTGAGCGCCAAAATGCTAAAATGAAACGTTGCACTCTCTCTCCTCCAAGGAAGGCGCTAGGCAGGAATTGTCTTGGTGGTCCTCACTTGCCCTGGCAGTCATTGCAGATAAACAGCAAGACTGGGGCTCTGCTCTTTCCTACCCTTGCAAACAGCCAAAGCAGTTCGTCTCCCTCGTGAGCGCCAAAATGCTAAAATGAAACGTTGCACTCTCTCTCCTCCAAGGAAGGTGCTAGGCAGGAATTGTCTTGCTGGTCCTCACTTGCCCTGGCAGTCATTGCAGATAAACAGCAAGACTGGGGCTCTGCTCTTTCCTACCCTTGCAAACAGCCAAAGAATTTCGTCTCCCTCGTGAGCGCCAAAATGCTAAAATGAAACGTTGCACTCTCTCTCCTCCAAGGAAGGTGCTAGGCAGGAATTGTCTTGCCGGTCCTCACTTGCCCTGGCAGTCATTGCAGATAAACAGCAAGACTGGGGCTCTGCTCTTTCCTAGCCTTGCAAACAGCAACAGAAGTTCGTGTCCCTCGTGAGCGCCAAAATGCTAAAATGAAACATTGCACTCTCTCTCCTCCAAGGAAGGTGCTAGGCAGGAATTGTCTTGCTGGTCCTCACTTGCCCTCGCAGTCATTGCAGATAAACAGCAAGACTGGGGCTCTGCTCTTTCCTAGCCTTGTAAACACCCAAAGCAGTTTGTCTCCCTCGTGAGCGCCAAAATGCTGAAATGAAACGTTGAGCTTTCTCTCCTCCAAGGAAGGTGCTAGGCAGGAATTGTCTTGCTGGTCCTTACTTGCCCTGGCAGTCATTGCAGATAAACAGCAAGACTGGGGCTCTGCTCTTTCCTAGCCTTGCAAACAGGCACTCTGCTTTTTCTCACTCTCGCACTCCAAAAAGCAAAATGAAACGTTGCACACTCTCTCCTCCAAGGAAGGTGCTAGGCGGGAATTGTCTTGCTGGTCCTCACTTGCCCTCGCAGTCATTGCAGATAAACAGCAACACTGGGGCACTGCTCTTTCCTAGCCTTGCAAACAGCCAAAGCAGTTCGTCTCCCTCGTTAGCGCAAAAATGCTAAAATGAAACATTGCACTCTCTCTCGTCCAAGGAAGGTGCTAGGCAGGAATTGTCTTGCTGGTCCTCACTTGCCCTGGCAGTCATTGCAGATAAACAGCAAGACTGGGGCTCTGCTCTTTCCTACCCTTGCAAACAGGCAAAGCAGTTCGTCTCCCTCGTGAGCGCCAAAATGCTAAAATGAAACGTTGCACTCTCTCTCCTCCAAGGAAAGTGCTAGGCAGGAATTGTCTTGCTGATGCTCACTTGCCCTGGCAGTCATTGCAGATAAACAGCAAGACTCGGGACTGCTCTTTCCTAGCCTTGCAAACAGCAACAGAAGTTCGTCTCCCTCGTGAGCGCCAAAATGCTAAAATGAAACGTTGCACTCTCTCTCCTCCAAGGAAGGTGCTAGGCAGGAATTGTCTTGCTGGTCCTCACTTGCCCTGGCAGTCATTGCAGATAAACAGCAAGACTCGGGCTCTGCTCTTTCCTAGCCTTGCAAACAGCAACAGAAGTTCGTCTCCCTCGTGAGCGCCAAAATGCTAAAATGAAACGTTGCACTCTCTCTCCTCCAAGGAAGGCGCTAGGCAGGAATTGTCTTGGTGGTCCTCACTTGCCCTGGCAGTCATTGCAGATAAACAGCAAGACTGGGGCTCTGCTCTTTCCTACCCTTGCAAACAGGCAAAGCAGTTCGTCTCCCTCCTGAGCGCCAAAATGCTAAAATGAAACGTTGCACTCTCTCTCCTCCAAGGAAGGTGCTAGGCAGGAATTGTCTTGCCGGTCCTCACTTGCCCTGGCAGTCATTGCAGATAAACAGCAAGACTGGGGCTCTGCTCTTTCCTAGCCTTGCAAACAGCAACAGAAGTTCGTCTCCCTCGTGAGCACCAAAATGCTAAAATGAAACGTTGCACTCTCTCTCCTCCAAGGAAGGTGCTAGGCGGGAATTGTCTTGCTGGTCCTCACTTGCCCTCGCAGTCATTGCAGATAAACAGCAACACTGGGGCACTGCTCTTTCCTAGCCTTGCAAACAGCCAAAGCAGTTCGTCTCCCTCGTGAGCGCAAAAATGCTAAAATGAAACATTGCACTCTCTCTCCTCCAAGGAAGGTGCTAGGCAGGAATTGTCTTGCTGGTCCTCACTTGCCCTCGCAGTCATTGCAGATAAACAGCAAGACTGGGGCTCTGCTCTTTCCTAGCCTTGCAAACAGGCACTCTGCTTTTTCTCACTCTCGCACTACAAAAATCAAACTGAAACGTTGCACTCTCTCTCCTCCAAGGTAGGTGCTAGGCAGGAATTGTCTTGCTGGTCCTCACTTGCCCTGGCAGTCATTGCAGATAAACAGCAAGACTGGGGCTCTGCTCTTTCCTAGCCTTGCAAACAGGCACTCTGCTTTTTCTCACTCTCGCACTACAAAAATAAAAATGAAACGTTGCACTCTCTCTCCTCCAAGGTAGGTGCTAGGCAGGAATTGTCTTGCTGGTCCTCACTTGCCCTGGCAGTCATTGCAGATAAACAGCAAGACTGGGGCTCTGCTCTTTCCTAGCCTTGCAAACAGGCAGTCTCCTTTTTCTCACTCTCGCACACCAAAAATCAAAACGAAACGTTGCACTCTCTCTCCTCCAAGGTAGGTGCTAGGCCGGAATTGTCTTGCTAGTCCTCACTTGCCCTGGCAGTCATTGCAGATAAACAGCAAGACTGGGGCTCTGCTCTTTCCTAGCCTTGCAAACAGGCAGTCTCCTTTTTCTCACTCTCGCACTCCAAAAATCAAAAAAGAAACGTTGCACTCTCTCTCCTCCAAGGAAGGTGCTAGGCAGGAATTGTCTTGCTGGTCCTCACTTGCCCTCGCAGTCATTGCAGATAAACAGCAAGACTGGGGCTCTGCTCTTTCCTAGCCTTGCAAACAGCCAATGGAGTTCGTCTCCCTCGTGAGCGCCAAAATGCTAAAATGAAACGTTGCACTCTCTCTCCTCCAAGGAAGGTGCTAGGCAGGAATTGTCTTGCTGGTCCTCACTTGCCCTGGCAGTCATTGCAGATAAACAGCAAGACTGGGGCTCTGCTCTTTCCTAGCCTTGCAAACAGGCAAAGCAGTTTGTCTCCCTCGTGAGCGCCAAAATGCTAAAATGAAACGTTGCACTCTCTCTCCTCCAAGGAAGGTGCTAGGCAGGAATTGTCTTGCTGGTCCTCACTTGCCCTGGCAGTCATTGCAGATAAACAGCAAGACTGGGGCTCTGCTCTTTCCTAGCCTTGCAAACAGCCAATGCAGTTCGTCTCCCTCCTGAGCGCCAAAATGCTAAAATGAAACGTTGCACTCTCTCTCCTCCAAGGAAGGTCCTAGGCAGGAATTGTCTTGCTGGTCCTCACTTGCCCTGGCAGTCATTGCAGATAAACAGCAAGACTGGGGCTCTGCTCTTTCCTACCCTTGCAAACAGGCAAAGCAGTTCGTCTCCCTCGTGAGCGCCAAAATGCTAAAATGAAACGTTGCACTCTCTCTCCTCCAAGGAAGGTGCTAGGCAGGAATTGTCTTGCTGATGCTCACTTGCCCTGGCAGTCATTGCAGATAAACAGCAAGACTCGGGACTGCTCTTTCCTAGCCTTGCAAACAGCAACAGAAGTTCGTCTCCCTCGTGAGCGCCAAAATGCTAAAATGAAACGTTGCACTCTCTCTCCTCCAAGGAAGGTGCTAGGCAGGAATTGTCTTGCTGGTCCTCACTTGCCCTGGCAGTCATTGCAGATAAACAGCAAGACTGGGGCTCTGCTCTTTCCTACCCTTGCAAACAGCCAAAGAATGTCGTCTCCCTCGTGAGCGCCAAAATGCTAAAATGAAACGTTGCACTCTCTCTCCTCCAAGGAAGGTGCTAGGCAGGAATTGTCTTGCTGGTCCTCACTTGCCCTGGCAGTCGTTGCAGATTAGCAGCAAGACTGGGGCTCTGCCCTTTCCTAGCCTTGCAAACAGGCAGTCTCCTTTTTCTCACTCTCGCACACCAAAAATCAAAACGAAACGTTGCACTCTCTCTCCTCCAAGGTAGGTGCTAGGCCGGAATTGTCTTGCTAGTCCTCACTTGCCCTGGCAGTCATTGCAGATAAACAGCAAGACTGGGGCTCTGCTCTTTCCTAGCCTTGCAAACAGGCAGTCTCCTTTTTCTCACTCTCGCACTCCAAAAATCAAAAAAGAAACGTTGCACTCTCTCTCCTCCAAGGAAGGTGCTAGGCAGGAATTGTGTTGCTGGTCCTCACTTGCCCTCGCAGTCATTGCAGATAAAGAGCAAGACTGGGGCTCTGCTCTTTCCTAGCCTTGCAAACAGCCAATGCAGTTCGTCTCCCTCGTGAGCGCCAAAATGCTAAAATGAAACGTTGCACTCTCTCTCCTCCAAGGAAGGTGCTAGGCAGGAATTGTCTTGCTGGTCCTCACTTGCCCTGGCAGTCATTGCAGATAAACAGCAAGACTGGGGCTCTGCTCTTTCCTAGCCTTGCAAACAGGCAAAGCAGTTTGTCTCCCTCGTGAGCGCCAAAATGCTAAAATGAAACGTTGCACTCTCTCTCCTCCAAGGAAGGTGCTAGGCAGGAATTGTCTTGCTGGTCCTCACTTGCCCTGGCAGTCATTGCAGATAAACAGCAAGACTGGGGCTCTGCTCTTTCCTAGCCTTGCAAACAGCCAATGCAGTTCGTCTCCCTCCTGAGCGCCAAAATGCTAAAATGAAACGTTGCACTCTCTCTCCTCCAAGGAAGGTCCTAGGCAGGAATTGTCTTGCTGGTCCTCACTTGCCCTTGCAGTCATTGCAGATAAACAGCAAGACTCGGGACTGCTCTTTCCTAGCCTTGCAAACAGCAACAGAAGTTCGTCTCCCTCGTGAGCGCCAAAATGCTAAAATGAAACGTTGCACTCTCTCTCCTCCAAGGAAGGTGCTAGGCAGGAATTGTCTTGCTGGTCCTCACTTGCCCTGGCAGTCATTGCAGATAAACAGCAAGACTGGGGCTCTGCTCTTTCCTACCCTTGCAAACAGCCAAAGAATGTCGTCTCCCTCGTGAGCGCCAAAATGCTAAAATGAAACGTTGCACTCTCTCTCCTCCAAGGAAGGTGCTAGGCAGGAATTGTCTTGCTGGTCCTCACTTGCCCTGGCAGTCATTGCAGATAAACAGCAAGACTCGGGCTCTGCTCTTTCCTAGCCTTGCAAACAGCAACAGAAGTTCGTCTCCCTCGTGAGCGCCAAAATGCTAAAATGAAACTTTGCACTCTCTCTCCTCCAAGGAAGGCGCTAGGCAGGAATTGTCTTGGTGGTCCTCACTTGCCCTGGCAGTCATTGCAGATAAACAGCAAGACTGGGGCTCTGCTCTTTCCTAGCCTTGCAAACAGCCAAAGCAGTTCGTCTCCCTCGTGAGCGCCAAAATGCTAAAATGAAACGTTGCACTCTCTCTCCTCCAAGGAAGGTGCTAGGCAGGAATTGTCTTGCTGGTCCTCACTTGCCCTGGCAGTCATTGCAGATAAACAGCAAGACTGGGGCTCTGCTCTTTCCTACCCTTGCAAACAGCCAAAGAATTTCGTCTCCCTCGTGAGCGCCAAAATGCTAAAATGAAACGTTGCACTCTCTCTCCTCCAAGGAAGGTGCTAGGCAGGAATTGTCTTGCTGGTCCTCACTTGCCCTGGCAGTCATTGCAGATAAACAGCAAGACTGGGGCTCTGCTCTTTCCTAGCCTTGCAAACAGGCAAAGCAGTTTGTCTCCCTCGTGAGCACCAAAATGCTAAAATGAAACGTTGCACTCTCTCTCCTCCAAGGAAGGTGCTAGGCAGGAATTGTCTTGCTGGTCCTCACTTGCCCTGGCAGTCATTGCAGATAAACAGCAAGACTGGGGCTCTGCTCTTTCGTAGCCTTGCAAACAGGCACTCTGATTTTTTCTCACTCTCACACTCCAAAAATCAAAATGAAACGTTGCACTCTCTCTCCTCCAGGGAAGGTGCTAGGCAGGAATTGTCTTGCTGGTCCTCACTTGCCCTGGCAGTCATTGCAGATAAACAGCAAGACTGGGGCTCTGCTCTTTCCTAGCCTTGCAAACAGCCAAAGCAGTTCGTCTCCCTCGTGAGCGCAAAAATGCTAAAATGAAACATTGCACTCTCTCTCGTCCAAGGAAGGTGCTAGGCAGGAATTGTCTTGCTGGTCCTCACTTGCCCTGGCAGTCATTGCAGATAAACAGCAAGACTGGGGCTCTGCTCTTTCCTAGCCTTGCAAACAGGCAGTCTCCTTTTTCTCACTCTCGCACACCAAAAATCAAAACGAAACGTTGCACTCTCTCTCCTCCAAGGTAGGTGCTAGGCCGGAATTGTCTTGCTAGTCCTCACTTGCCCTGGCAGTAATTGCAGATAAACAGCAAGACTGGGGCTCTGCTCTTTCCTAGCCTTGCAAACAGCCAATGCAGTTCGTCTCCCTCGTGAGCGCCAAAATGCTAAAATGAAACGTTGCACTCTCTCTCCTCCAAGGAAGGTGCTAGGCAGGAATTGTCTTCCTGGTCCTCACTTGCCCTGGCAGTCGTTGCAGATTAGCAGCAAGACTGGGGCTCTGCCCTTTCCTAGCCTTGCAAACAGGTACGCTGCTTTTTCTCACTCTCGCACTCCAAAAATCAAAAACGAAACGTTGCACTCTCTCTCCTCCAAGGTAGGTGCTAGGCCGGAATTGTCTTGCTAGTCCTCACTTGCCCTCGCAGTCATTGCAGATAAACAGCAAGACTGGGGCTCTGCTCTTTCCTAGCCTTGCAAACAGCCAATGCAGTTCGTCTCCCTCGTGAGCGCCAAAATGCTAAAATGAAACGTTGCACTCTCTCTCCTCCAAGGAAGGTGCTAGGCAGGAATTGTCTTGCTGGTCCTCACTTGCCCTGGCAGTCGTTGCAGATTAGCAGCAAGACTGGGGCTCTGCTCTTTCCTAGCCTTGCAAACAGCCAAAGCAGTTTGTCTCCCTCGTGAGCGCCAAAACGCTAAAATGAAACGTTGCACTCTCTCTCCTCCAAGGAAGGTGCTAGGCAGGAATTGTCTTGCTGGTCCTCACTTGCCCTGGCAGTCATTGCAGATAAACAGCAAGACTGGGGCTCTGCTCTTTCCTAGCCTAGCCTTGCAAACAGCCAATGCATTTCATCTCCCTCGTGAGCGCCAAAATGCTAAAATGAAACGTTGCACTCTCTCTCCTCCAAGGAAGGTGCTAGGCAGGAATTACCTTGCTGGTCCTCACTTGCCCTGAAGAAAAACGTAATTTCTGAAGCAGTCGCTTCCCCAGCCATGCCTCTCCCTGGCTGTTGGCAGGGGCACAACGCACGGAGACTCGGGCATCATTCACCTGGCGCTTGCCCTCCATGGCTCTCTGCTCTGTTTTCACTGGTGGTAGGCGGGACCCGCAGCAGGACGAGGGGGCTGCCCTGGCCCTTTGCGCGGCTGCGGAGGCGCCCGGGCAGTCGGGCTGTGCCGGCAGGGCGGGTCTCTTCGACCGGCCCCTGGCAGCTCTCCGCAGCCAGGACGGCACGCTGCCCCAGCCCCTCCAGGTAAGCCAGCCTGGCCGGGGGGTGCCCGTGGCGCTGGCTCCTGCGCAGAGGCGCTGACCCCAGCAGAGGGACCCCGGCTGGGGCTCGGGGACCAAGCCGGCTCCGCCCCACCTCCCCCACCTCCAGCCACCCCTGCGTCCTGCCCTAGTGAAAGCAGAGCCGCCCACGCTCGCTCCTGGCCCGGAGGAAGGCTCACCGGCCCCGGGGCCTGTCCCCAGCTAAGCAACTGTCCTCCTCTGTCCCCCGCAGCTCTTTGAGGAGCAGGAGGATGTGGCTGGCCTTGCCGGCACGTCGGCCAAGGAGTTGCCAGCACCGGAGATGGAAGCAGAAGCAGCAGCGGTATGTCAGGGCCACAAAGAGGGTGACAGCACTGTCAGAAGTTGAGAGTGCTGCCGCAGGGACAAGCAAGGTCACCCACTAGCCGGCAGCTCTGCAAAGGTGCAGAGGAAGGGTGGTGCAGGATGGCCATGGCGGTTTGTGCGGTGATGCCACCAGAACTGGCTCAGCTGGGCTGAGCAAATCCATCCAAGGGCTGTGCCTTTCCGAGCTAAGGTAGCAATTGGGCAGGAAGGTCCTTGCCACCCGTTAACTTGCACATTTCCATTGCAGGTGCCTCCAGTCCCTCCAGAAAGTGAACACCTGGAGAGCTCCTCTGGGGGGACAAGGTAAAATGAGCTAGGTTTGCTTAAGAGCAGAATTGGTTCACGTTTATCATGGCTTGACCTGTCTAACAATACATTGAATGGAAAGTTTGCCAGGCTCGAGAAGAGCAACCTGTGAAGAGGGGAGCAACGGGCTACTGGACAGCGAGAGGAGCAAGTTGGGAGCAGAGCTCTGCGGGATGGGCAACTGAGGACATCCAGGCAGGCAAGAAGAACGAGGAGCCCAGGTGTGTAGCAGGCTCTGCTGCCCATCTTTCAAAGCTCCGAACACTGCTCCGACTATGGGCAATATTTCTGAGGTGCGCAGAGATGGCACCGGGCAGGAAGCCCGCAGCTGCCCGTGGGAGAGCGTGTCTGTCAGGAGGAACATCTCACTCCAGCGTTGGCAGCTCTCCTTCGGCACTTGTGGCAGCTCTGTTTGTGCAAGGCTGAGCAACACCCCAGCAGAGTCACAAGGCTCATAGCAATTTTTTGAGCTCTTTGACCCGCTCCCTACAGAAAGAGGCAAAGTCTCACTTTTCTGTTCATGTCAGCTGGCAAGCCCAGCACTGGCTGCTGGTGTCTGAATCCCAAAGACGCAGCAAGGAGCTGTGTCATGTAGCTGTAGACCCTGAGGTACTGGCACTTCGTAAAAAGCTCATGTTGCACCTGAGACAATTGAGGGAAGAAGAAAACAACCAAACAATACCAAAGCAGCGTGTTTTGCCTTCAAGCCTGGCTTTCTAGCAAGGGACAGTGAGGCATGCTGCTGCTCGGGTCTTGGAAAGGACCACAGCACAGCTGCCCTGCCCAGCCCTGCTGCCTAGCATAGCAGTGCTGCACATCTCTGTCAACTTGCAGAGCTCTGAGGGTGTCACACGTGTGGAGAAGGGGACAAAGCCGTGCCGTAGCCACTGCCAGGGAGGGTTCCCTCTCCTGTGCCAGGAACTGCCCCTTGGACAGCACACTGCCCAAAGAACAGGGCACAAAGTCGTGCCTGTTCCCGCCTTCACGGTTTCATCAGCACTTTGGACTCTCTTCTTGCAGGTGCCGATTTTTTTCTGCTGCCTGGATTGCCCGCATGAGCTCTGCTGCCTGGGCTTTGAGGGGCGCGATGCAGCCCCAGCACCACCTCGGCGGGGGCGAGGAGGGAGGCACCGCGCCCTTCTGCTCCGGCCGGCACATTTCACTCGGGCACCGCGACGCCGGAGCGGCCCCGCACCGCCCTCAGACCCAGCCCAGCCCTGGCGGGAGGCCTTGCTGGCTCACTCCTCGGCTCCGTCAGCAAAAGCCCACCAGCCGGCACAGCTGCCCCCGTGGGGAGCTGGCATGTCACCTGCAGATTCCATGGGGCGTGCTGGGCGTGGAGGTGTATATCATCTGAGAGGGACACGAGGGACACGCTGGACAGCATGTTCCAGACTATAAAACCCTCCAGGTTTTCTTTGCCGCTACTCATTCTTGGCAGAGAGACGCTGCACCACCTTGCTGCATACAAGAAGGGAGCACCCATTGCTGCCCTTTGGTCGGTGCAAGTCCTTGTATGCAGCACACAGCACAATACCCTTTCTTAGTATTCTTGATCAAACATGACTGGCTTGCAGTTTCCATTAGCTGAGTTAACTCCAGGTTAGCTACATGAAAAACTCCGCTCTTACTTCTCCCACCCATCAGCGCTCTCTGGACCGACGCAAACACCCCCCTTTCTGTCAATCAGAACTGGAGTGGTGATGCTTCGCTTTCAGCCACAACACGTGCCTGTGCCTAGGGACTGATGGGAAGGAGGAGTTAAAAAAGCCAGCTTACATGGTGCCCCAAATCCTACCCACCCTCCAGGACCGGAAAAATCTGGACACACCCCCATATTTATTCTAGCCATTCTGTAGCCAGTACAGTCATTTCAGTGTCCATTCTGGTTGATTCTGCAGCTTTATAACAGTTGAAACACCCAGCTCATCAAGGCGGCTGATCGAGAAGGCAGTGGATCTGAACTGGCCCCAACTACCTATGATGTGACAGTGTCCATAACTCGGGTTAATCACAGGTTGTCCTGTGACATAAGGATGTAGCGCTCTTTCACCTTTCTCCTTTGAAGCTTTGGGGTTTGTGCACGGGAGCCTTATGTACCTGTCTTTTCAGAGTTGCTCATCGTTTCAGCATTGTTTCTGATGAGGAAAACATCCTTTCTGTGTAGATGTTAATTTATGTACATTTAATAAACAGCATGGTATCCTATACTGCCAATGATCTTTTTTTCAGACTAATGAAAAGTTCAAGACAAAAGCATGCTTTGTGTCTGCAAAGAACAGTGTAAACCTCTGTAACTGTATTAAAAAGCTGCGGTTGTTTCACTCGTGGATGTTTGTAGCTATAGCAGAAACAGAGCTGCTGGCTGCCTTACTGCGAGATCCACAGGACACCAGTCTTCTCCTGAAGGCTTTCTACCAGCGTAATACTGTTTGAGTTGCCACTCCATTAAAACAGGACTTGTTCACTAATTGGTTCCTACATGAAAACCCGAGGATAGAAACTTGACCCTGGTTGGCAATGTCAAAAGCAGCAATGAGGCGAGGCTGCCCAAAGCCTGGCTGCTGCGCTTGGAGGAAATGTGCCTTGAGTCCCGATGGGCAGACAGGGCACGCCTCTGCAAGTCTGCTTCGCAACACAGCACAACGCAACAGACCTGTGTACAAAGAGCATTAACATCATCACAGGTACAGCCAGTCACAAGGTGGGCAATGCCCGAGTGAAGGCTGCCAGCTGTCCTGCTGGCCGGCTCTGTCCTTCACGGCTGCAGACTCCCTTTCCCAGGCACTCACTGAGCCAGGGGCTGGCTTCGCACTCGCAAAGCACGTAGCCCATGCAGCAGCTCACTCCACTGCTCACCGTGGTTCCCCATGGCTGCTTACCTACCCAACAGATCTCTTCCTCCCTCCTGTTTGTGTATGGAGAAGTACTCGTAGGAGATGGGATCACAGTGATCACCAAACAGGGGAGTTGAAACTTTTGAGTGTAATGAGATACAGCTCAGAGGAGTTGCTACCTTGCTTTTCAGGAGAGCAAACTTGAAGCTACTCAGAGAGCTAGTCCGCAGTGTCCCCTACGAATCTGCTTTGGAGGGCTTAGGGCTCAGAGAGCAGGTTAGTTTTTCAGAACCACCTTCTGCAAGCACGGGAGCAGGCAATCTGGTGGAGTCTGAAGTCAAACAAGAGGGGCAGAAGACCAGCTTGGCTGAACAGGGACCTCCTTTTTCAACTCAGGCGGAAAAAGAAATGTTATGATCCCTGGGACCAAGGTCCAGCTTCGCAGGAAGATCACAGAGCTGGAGTTCATACGTACTGTAGGGACACATGCTTTCTTACAGGATGAAAAGACGTAATGTAAAAGGTGGTTTCTGTGAGAAAGTGAGATTCTTCCTATTAAACTGTGTTGGTTTCTGTGTTCAAGGTGTCAGAGTGACTGGAGGAAGTTTGTATTGTGCCTTCCAACACCCTGGAGCACAGCCATTCAGGCATCTGTGGGCAAAGCTACGGAAGATATAGGCAGGCCTTCTGATGCACAGGAAGGCGGCAGAGGGTTACAAGGCATTGCTTTGCTGTCGCAAGTGCCTTCAGGAGCTTGTAACAGACAGCACAAACGTTCTGGGCGCAGGCTCAGACACCGGTGATGCTCCAGGTGCTGCCTGAGTTGACTCCTTCAAGGGAAAACAAGCCTTCCTTGCTGCCTGCCTGTCTTTCCTTCTCTCTCTCTCTCTCTCTCTTTCTCTCCCTCTTCTGAAATAAAGGTTGATCTACCAACAGTGGTAACACTCTCCTTAAGCAGGGCTGAGATTAGAGGTCACTCTGGTATTCAAGGGAAAGCAGGAGTAACAGGTGGGGCTGTGTATTTCCTGTAGGATAACTAACTTTAGAACGCCTCTTCACTTCAGATGTCTTGTAGTATTTAGAAATATCTTTTTTTTTTTTTTTTTTAGGTACAAATGTTTATTAGCAATTAAAAACATTGCAGGGGGGCTGCAGGGGTGGCTTCTGTGGGAAGCTGCTAGAAGCTTCCCCTATGTCCAGTAGAGCCGATGCCAGCCGGCTCCAAGACAGCCCCACCGCTGGCCAAGGCCGAGCCAGTCAGCAACAGTAGTAGCACGTCTGGGATAACGTATTTCAGAAGGGGGGTAAGAACTGGCAGGCAGCAACTGCAGCGGGAGAGAGGAGCGAGAATACATGAGAGAAACATCTCTGCAGACACCCGGGTCAGTGCAGAAGGAGGGGCAGGAGGGGCTCCAGGGGCCGGAGCAGAGACCCCTCTGCAGCCCCTGCTGAAGACCATGGCGAGGCCGGCTGTGCCCCTGCAGCCCATGGAGCTCCGTGGGGGAGCAGATGTCCACCTGCAGGCTGGGGAGGGCCCCACGCTGGAGCAGGGGGCTGCACGAAGGAGGCTGTGACCCCACTGGAAGCCAGAACTGGAGCAGGCTCCTGGCAGGACCTGTGGCCCCGTGGAGAGAGGAGCCCACGCTGGCACAGGTTTGCTGGCAGGACTCGTGGCCGCGTGGGGGACCCACCGTGGAGCAGCCTGTTCCTGAAGGACGGCACCCCGTGGCAGGGACCCAGGCTGGAGCAGTTGGTGAAGAATTGCAGCCTCTGGGAAGGACTCACGTTGGAGAAGTCCGTGGAGGACTGTCTCGCGTGGGAGGGACCCCAGGCTGGAGCAGGGGAAGAGTGTGAGGAGTCCTCCCGCTGAGGAGGAAGGAGCAGCAGAGACAACATGTGATGAACGGACCGCAACCCCCATTCCCCGACCTCCTGTGGCACTCGGTGGGAGGAGGCAGAGAAAAGGGGGAGCAAAGTTGAGCCCGGGAAGAAAGGAGGGGTGGGTGGAAGGTGTTTTAAGATTTGGGTTTAGTTCTCATTACCTTACTCTGATTCCATTGGCAATAAATGCAACAAATTTCCCCAAGTCCAGTCTCTTTTGACCCTGACGGCAATTGCTGAATGATCGCTCCTTGTCCTCGTCTCGACCCACAAGCTTCTTGTTGTACTTTCTCTCCTCTCTCCAGCCGAGGAGGGGAGTGAAAGAGCAGCTTTGGTGGGCACCTGGAATCCAGCCAAAGTCAACCCATCACAGAAGTACTTTGCATTACGTTTCTTGAAGCTTGCCGAATGGAGATGCTTAGAACAAGGGGAAAAAACGCATCCTTTAGCCCCAATATTTGCTCTCTAACTGCACAAGCTACAAAGAATGTGTGGAGAAAGTGCCCACTAATGCTCAGCTATGGGGATACAGAATCCAAACCTCCTTGGTAGAAGAGGGAACTAGAACTCGGGTGGGATTCGGCTCGCTCTAACTTCTGCGGCTATGTTCGGGCTAGGGATCCGCACAGCCGTTGTAGTGAGTGGATATGAAGGGCCTGATGCAGTTGCCTCCCCCTGCGCATCATGTGGGTATGATCTGAGATTCTATAGGTATGTCCTCTGGCCTCCAGCTGTCCCCTCCGAAGGGCAAGGCTGTCCGTAGGTCCTGTGTCGTGTCTGCTAGGCTCTAGGTGCCAGCTTCATTACGGCCTCTGACATGGCATTAAGTTGCCCGTGTGTAGGAAATCGACCTGAGGCCCTAGTCAATACAGCCAGTTAAGTCTAAAGGGGCCCTAACTAAAGACGTCTACTTTAGGACAGCATGAATAGCTTTTTACTCTGCTAACTCTAATGGTATCTTCACAATTTTGTAACCGCAACATCTGCAATAGGCCTATCTAAAGTCAGAGGAGCTGAGTGCCACCCTGGGTGTCTCGTGTTTGAGTGGGTGGTCTCAGCATCTCTGGCTAGCTCTCGAAGACAAGCTTCTACTGCTCTATGGCATGTCATGAGAGACAGACATGCAGAGCCTCATGGAGTGGGCTATGGCTGTCCATGCTCAGCTGTGACTCAAGTGCTTTTGGAACTTGCAGGGAGAAATTTCAGTTCTTGGGAAGAGGATTCCCAAAAACTGGGGTGCTGTCAACTTTCACGTGTCAACAGGCTGAAGAAAAACATAATTTCTGAAGCAGTCGCTCCCTTAGATGCCAAAACCAATTTGATATCACGCTTCAGGTGACCCTGTTCTCTTGCGAATCCGGAACTTATGTACACAAGCTTTACTGTCACGGGTGCCGAATGGTAAGAAAGCATCACCGTTCAGGCGGGCTGAACAGGCTCTTCAGGAGGGACAGGCAGGACAGGCGAGGGGGAGGAGCTGCACCGTGTGTAAGGTGGGCATCTGCTTTGGAGGACGGCGGGGCCCGTGAGAGCTGGTCCGTTCTAAAGAGCCACCTTTTAAAAGCCCAGGAGCAGGCCATGCCTTTGTGTTGAAAGTCAAGCAAGTGGGGTAGAACATCCACTTGCCTGAAGAGGGAACTCCTTTTGGAACTCAGGCGGAAAAAGAAATTGTATCAACGATCCCTAGAAGCAAGGCCAGCCTTGGCAGGAAGACTACGGAGCTGTGCTTCACATATGTAGGGAGAAATGATGGAAGGCCAAAGCTCAGCTAGAGTTGAAGCTGGCCAGTGTTCTGTCAGACAACAAAAAAAGCCTTTTGAAGTATGCTAAGAGAAAGAGGAGTTCTAAGGAAAGTATTGCACTCCATTCCGTCCTTCCTTCCTTCCTTCCTGTAGATAGCTAGGGTCTGGCGGCCGGAAGATATCATGCTGTACGGAAAGTTAGGGCCCCTCTCCTGAAAGCCAATAGCGTTTAGTTTATGATGCAAGCAGACGGAAGTGAGGTTATAAACCTCAGCTATATAACGCCGTGTCACACACCAATAAACGCCATTTGCCGTCCACCACATTGGTGTCAGCGAGCTGATGGACCGAGCGGCCTGGGGTTGGTCGCCGTGCCGTTCCTGAACCAGGTCGCCATGCCTGCGAAGGCAACAAGTGGTGCCGAAACCCGGGAATCGTCGCCTGGACAGGTGAACGGCGGCCGGAGCGCCAGGACCAGCCCGGCGGGGAGGACGCTCCCAGACCAACAAGAGGGATGGAAGCCCTTGTGAAGGTCGTATCACAATTACATAAGCAGTGGGGTATTGATTGTAAACCCAAAGATTTTACTCTCGCAGTTGCGAGACTTTTGCAAATTGGGGCCATTGCCCAGCCGGTGGATATTCTCCACCCTGAAGTGTGGGATAAATGCACTAAAGCGTTAGCCGAAGTGACGATATCCTTGGGTCGTGGGGGAAAGTCGTACAGGCCCTGCAGAAGGCCATACAAGAACAGGACACCTGGAGGGCGGCAAAGAACTGTTTGTTGGTCACCCCGAAATTGGGAGTCGGGGCAGCCACGCAGACTTTGCACCCCCCAGACGATGATGATTCTACTGAGCCTAAAGATCTGCAAGAGGGCGACACGTCCCCTCAATTCCCGAACCCCGATCCGCTTATGGACGGACAGAAATGAGCTAAATTCTTCTGGGGTAAGCTAGCCGAGGAGGCCAGGGGCACCGCCGAGAAATCAGAGTCTGAGGAAATCTGGGCTACACCACCGCCCTACGCGCCCCAAGATGGCGCCGAGCAAGAAGGCAAAGGGCAGGGCGAGGATGCCCTTAGCGGGAACAGGGAGGAAGCGTTAGCGTTAACAAGAGCACACAAACGTGAAGGGGAGGAGAACGAGAAAAAGAGAGGTGATGAGAGTGACCGGGAAGGGGAGGAGAACGAGAAAAAGAGAGGTGATGAGGGTGACCGGGAAGGGGAGGAGAACGAGAAAAAGAGAGGTGATGAGGGTGACCGGGAAGGGGAGGAGAGCGCGAGCGAAGGGCGGAAAGCCAATCAGAGCGGCCATCTGAAAAAATGCGCTGATAAGACAAACACCCCGCCGAGCAGAGGGCGGGACAAATCGAGAGGGCGAGAACGGCCCGCCCACAAGGGAAGCGGGCGGGGCCGGAGCCCAACAAAAAGGTACTGCAAACGAAAAAAAAAAAAAAAAAAGCTGGGAGAATGGGAACAAGGGTGGAGGCTAGTCCTTACAGGGCGAGGGTATGCCGCAGTTAAAAAAGATGGAAAAGTTAAGTGGTGTCCGCTTAAGTCTATTAAACTGGACCTTCAGAATAAAGCTAATGAAAACTGTGAGTTTTTGTCCACAGGACCGGATTATCGGACGTCCTTGTAACCCGTACACCCCGGTGGCGAGAGAGGACGACAAGACGACAAGCGTCCTGTCCGCACCTGGGAGCTCCACACTGGTGGAATCCAAACAGCGGCGACCTAACCCCCAAAGGGGGAGGCTACGATGTCTTTTTGTGATCTTGATTTTAGGGCTCGTCACTATAGGGCAAGCAGTATCAGAACACCATCCCCATCGGCCATTTAAATGGTCCCTCCTTCGATTCGATGATCAGCAAGTTATCGCAACCCAAATTACATCAGATGCGCCAAGTTTTAATGCCTCTCTGTGTCAGCTTGTCCCGAGAGACCGATGCTGGAGATACCTAGGATTTTATATGTGTCCCAGCTCGAACCCGGGGAAGAGTTATTGCAACTACCCTAACCAATATTACTGTAGCTACTGGGGATGTGAGACCATAGCCCCTGCTTGGATACCGGATAGTGGTAGAGACAAATACCTAAAAGTCCAGTGGGGTCCATATAAGTGCATTCCACCACAAGCATGGCGAGGACGCGGAAATTGTCAATACCTTTTCTTAAATGTTACTGAGCCCCAAGAAGACAGTTGTTTACTTGGGAAAATGTGGGGAATAAGGTACACAGAACCAGGGACAGACAAAGGTGGTTTAATCCTCATAAAAAAGGAGATTATCCGGAATGGGCCAGTAGGCCCCAACCAAGCAATCGGTCCTAACCTGGTTCTTATCCCAAAAATACCTGACCCAAGAATACCTACACCATTACCACATAATATTGTAGCCAGTACAAAGTTACCACGCCCAGAGTGACACACACCACCGAAACTCCCAATCGAAATTCTCTCTGGAAAATGATGCAAGCTAGCTATCAACTACTGAACAAAAGTAACCCAAATCTTACGGAGCATTGTTGGCTGTGCTACGGAATAAGACCACCCTTTTATGAGGCTGTAGGAGTAAGTGACATACCCAGACGAGTAAATGGTTCGAATCCGGCCCAGTGTATATGGGACACAGAAAAGCAAGGAATTACATTAGCGTGGGTGGTGGGAAGTGGCGTGTGCGTAGGTAAAGTCCCAAAGCACAAAAAACAACTATGTGCTAGCAAGACACAAGATAAAACCCCTGCAAAGTGGTTAATACCAGCCAGCAATACCAAGTGGGTTTGTTCTACTATGGGAGTTACACCTTGTCTATCGCTGGAAAAATTTGATAAATCCTCAGAATATTGTGTCCAGGTAACTATAGTCCCCAAAATCTTTTACCATACCGAAGACTTTGTCTACGACTCACAGATTACCCCGGAACATCACCTGTCAAAACGAGAACCCCTTACAGCACTAACAATAGCTACTCTAATGATCGTAGGAGGTGCGGGAGTAGGTACAGGAGTAGCATCCTTGGTGCAACAGAATAAAGAACTTAGCGCCCTGAGGGTGAGAGTAGATGAGGACCTGGCTAGAATTGAACAATCAATAAGTGCATTGGAACAATCAATTAGATTGCTATTTGAAGTAGTGTTGCAAAATTGAAGAGGGTTAGACTTGATGTTCTTACAACAAGGGGGAGTGTGCGCTGCACTAAGGGAAGAATGTTGCGTATATGCGGACCACACCGGAATAGTGAGGGACACTATGACCAAACTACGAGAGGGATTAGAGAAATGAAAAAGGGAACGAGAGGCACAACAAGATTGGCTTACATCGTGATTTAACCATTCACCATGGCTGACCACTCTGATATCTACCTTGACAGGGCCGATCGTAATTATCATGACAGCATTGATCTTTGGACCCTGTGTATTGAACAGACTCGCGTCGTTTGTTAAGAACCGACTAGAGAAGGTCAACATCATGTTGATAGAACGCCAACATCTGCTTTAGGAATGTTCTTGTTCAAAATTTCCTTTAACTATCCCCAGTTATACCCTGTTGCTCCCAGCTATCCCCCAGTCACCTTTTTATGTGCCTTGTGTTTTCTATTCAAGTTAGTAATATGCATATATTTTTTAAGATTATTATAAGGCATAGAGTAAGAGTAGGATGTATTTAGTATGTTTCCTATCCATGATTACGATATATATATTCTTTAAGATTGCTATATTTTAACCAATGTAATTAAATTTATTAATTAAATAGTAATTTAATTACTGTTAATATTAATTAATATAATTATTAATAATTAATTTATTATTATAAATTAATAAATTAATTTAATTAATTTAATTACACATAGGGAGGGGGGAAATGTAGATAGCTAGGGTCTGGCGGCCAGAAGATATTGCGCTGTACGGAAAGTTAGGGCCCCTCTCCTGAAAGCCAATGGCGTTTAGTTTATGATGCAAGCAGACGGAAGTGAGGTTATAAACCTCAGCTATATAACGCCGTGTCACACACCAATAAACGCCATTTGCCCTCCACCACATAGGTGTCAGCGAGCTGATAGACCGAGCGGCCTGGGGTTGGACGCTGTGCTGTTCCTGAACCAGGTCGCCACGCCTGCGAAGGCAACACCTTCCTTCCTTCCTTCCTTCCTTCCGCCCCTCTCTTACTTCCCTTCCGCCAAACATTAAACAAGAGCTTGTGTTTTGGTTATTAGCTTCTCCTTAGTCTGCTTTATAGACTTGGAGCCAAAGAGACAACAGGCCTGGCTCCAGCAGGTGCAAGGGTGGCTTTCTTCTCTCTGCCAACCGTCCAAGGCATGGCAGGAAGGGCGGGAAGTGGGCAGGGCGTGCCTGCAAGCCCCTGGGCTGCACCAGGCTGCTCTGCTCTGCTTCATGCCACTTCCCCCCTCGCCGCCCGGGAGAGGCTGGGCTTCTGCAGACAGCCGCTCACTCGAGAAGGCAGCTAGGCAGCTGCTGCTTCTATTGCACTTGGCAAAGCCAAACTCCTCTCCAGTGTTCCAGGAGAGTGCCAAGGCCACCTTCCAGCGGGACATGCTGTCAAGAAGAAGAAGAAGAAGAAGAAGAAGAAGAAGGTTGCCTTTAACAAGTTGGAGTTAAGGAAGCTCTGCCCCTGGGCTCCGTGGCCAGCTGCATCCTCTTCCTCCCAGTCCCAGCACAAGTGAGCGCCTTTCCGCTGGGACCGCTGCTTTGGCTGGAGGCAACGTGCCCGTCTCAAGCGCACGACAGTGGCACGGGGGGACCTGCGGGAAGAGGGTGGGACAGACTGCGGGCGGCACCGGTACGTGCACGAAGCGTCCCGGCACACATGCGCACGTACTCGTGAGCAAGAGCAGCTCAGCAAAGCTTCTGGAAAGCGGCGTGGCAGAAAAGGCCCGTGGGTCCTGCTGGACACCAAGCTGAGCAGCAGCCAGCACCGTGCCCTTGGCCAAAGGCGGCGGGCGGCGGTGCCCTGGGCTGCGCTGGGCAAAGCCTTGCCAGCAGCTGGAGGGAGGGGAGCCTTGCCCTCTGCTCAGCGCTGCTGAGGCCATGCCCGCAGTGCTGTGCCCAGGCCCGGGCTCCCCAGGCCGAGAGAGACAGGAGCCCCTCCCCCAGCCCCGCCCCCCAGCCCCCCCCCCGGGCTTGGAATGGCAGCTGTGATGTCGCGGCGCTGGCCCGGCAACGGCCACAGTGCCTGCAGGCACGGCTCTGCCAGCACCCGGCAGCTCCAGGGAGAGACCAGCTCTCACCCAGCGGCACTACCCGGCACCGGGACCCCCTCAGCAGCCTCGCTCCAGCCGGCTGGGAGCTCTCCGGAGCCCCAGCAGCGTGTCCGGCGCGAGGACTCCCCTGGCCCCGGCACGATGGGCCAGCTGAACTGCTGCTACGGCTCCAGGTGGGCTCCCCCCGCGGCTCGGGGACACGCCGGCGCAGCCGGGCCCTGCAGCAGCCGCCTTTCTCACGCCCTTTGCCGCCTGCTCTGCAGGGTCTACCCTGGCCCCGAGCAGCAGTGCGCGCCCGGCCCGGCATCAGCCGAGCCGCTGCTCCACCAGCGCGTGCGGGTGACGCAGGGCCGCGGGACGGGGAAGAGGCACCTCCTCCTCTTCAGCGACACCTTGATCATCGCCAAGGCCAAGTAAGACCCCGGCTGCCTTTCCTCCTAAGGCCTGGCCCCGGCACCGGGGCAGGGACGCCCAAGGAGCAGCCCCAGGCCCCGGCACCCTGCTGCTGGCTGCACCCGTGGCCGTGCGCGGGGCAGGCGGAGGCCAGAGGGCAGCCGCCGGGCTCGGCCACCTCCAGGTCACTCCCTGCCGCTCCCCTCTGCAGACGTGGCAGCGCCCCGCGCCCGCAGCTCTGCCTGGCCCTGCGCCGGCTGTGGGTGCTGAGCGGCGGCAAGGGGGCGGCCGGGGATGCCGCCCAGGAGGAGGAAGACAAGGCCACCACGTCCCTCGTCCTCGCCTGGCCCTACGGCTTCTGCGTCGTCACCTTCTGGTGAGTGTCGGTGCCACGTCCCCCGGCAGGACGGGGCAGCGCTTCTGTCCGGCCCCACGCCACTTCCTCCTGCCTCTGCGACCATCCCCACGGGGCAGGGCTGTGCCGGCGCCCGCCTCTGCCCATGGGCTGGGCAGCAGCGGGCACTCAGGCTCTTTCTCCTCTCTTTCCTGCAGCTCCCGCTCGCTGAAGGAGCTCTGGCTCAGCGCGCTCCGTGGGTAAGCCCTGCCTGGCAGCGCAGCTTGGGGCACCCGTGCTCACAGCACGGGGGGATGCTCTAGCCGTAGCCGTACGATGCGGAAACGCTGCTCCTGAGCTGGGGAGAGTTGCCCCCACGGCTGCGGGCGGCTCTGGAGCGGGCAGATCTAGCGGAGCTGCTTCGCCCAGCCCCGTCCTCCCCCCTGCCGCTGCTCTCCGCTCGACGGCCGGGCGGTGCCCAGCTGCTTCGGGGCAGCTTGGAAGGGCTCCCCGGGCTGGCAGGCGAGGGAAGAGGCAGCTTGGGTCTCACACAGCTCTTTCTCTGCCCCTGCCCCGTGCACAGGCCAGCAGAAGGAGTGGAGGGACCCCGCGTCACCCAGCTGCCATCCATCCAGCTCCTGCTGAAGGAGCTGCGCGGCCGCAATGCCGTGAGTCTCCCTCCTGGCCCCGCTCTGCCCCAGGGGCTGCTCCAACCCCGCACCAGCCCCATGGCTTCTCACCTGCTGCTCTTCTCCCCTTGCCCAGGCCAAAACACTCAACGCCAGCAGCCTGGAGAGGCTGGTCGAGGGCCTGGCAGAGGTGAGGAGCCCCCGGGCCGCCATCTCGGCCGTCCCCACATCTCACTCACGGCCCGCGGCCAATGCAGCTCACCAGGGGCCCTTCGTGCTGCGGGGCTGCTTGCTGAGCGCAGCGCATTTCTTGCAGGCTGGTGCCCAGCAGCGGCCACCTCCCGTCCCCTCCGGCAGCCAAGGTGGACGTGGCCACTCGGACGGTGAGTTTGGAGGAGACGGGGGCAGGACGGCCCCTCTCTCCTGCGCTGGCAGGCGGCACCCGCGCTGCTTGGGGGCTACTGCTGCCATTCCCGCAGGGCACGGCCGCAGAGAGCTGAGCCCCCGGGGCGCCTCGTTCCCCAGCCACGCCTCTCCCTCACTGTTGGCGGGGACGCCCAGCACGCAGAGGCTCGGGCAGCATTCACCTGGCGCTTGCCCTCCATGGCTCTCTGCTCTGTTTTCCCTGGCGGCAGGCGGGACCCGCAGCAGGACGAGGGGGCTGCCCTGGCCCTTTGCGCGGCGAGGGACCTTGGCCGCTGCGGAGGCGCCCGGGCAGTCGGGCTGTGCCGGCAGGGCAGGTCTCTTCGACCGGCCCCTGGCAGCTCTCCACAGCCAGGACGGCACGCTGCCCCAGCCCCTCCAGGTAAGCCAGCCTGGCCGAGGGGTGCCTGTGGCGCTGGCTCCTGCGCAGAGGCGCTGTCCCCAGCAGAGGGACCTCGGCTGGGGCTCGGGGACCAAGCTGGCTCCGCCCCACCTCCCCCACCTCCAGCCACCCCTGCGTCCTGCCCTAGTGAAAGCAGAGCCGCCCATGCTCGCTCCTGGCCCGGAGGAAGGCTCACCGGCCCCGGGGCCTGTCCCCAGCCAAGCAACTGTCCTCCTCTGTCCCCCGCAGCTCTTTGAGGAGGAGGAGGATGTGGCTGGCCTTGCCGGCACGTCGGCCAAGGAGTTGCCAGCACCGGAGGTGGAAGCAGAAGCAGCAGCGGTATGTCAGGGCCACAAAGAGGGTGACAGCACTGTCAGAAGTTGAGAGTGCTGCCGCAGGGACAAGCAAGGTCACCCACTAGCCGGCAGCTCTGCAAAGGTGCAGAGGAAGGGTGGTGCAGGATGGCCATGGCGGTTTGTGCGGTGATGCCACCAGAACTGGCTCAGCTGGGCTGAGCAAACCCATCCAAGGGCTGTGCCTTTCCGAGCTAAGGTAGCAATTGGGCAGGAAGGTCCTTGCCACCCGTTAACTTGCACATTTCCATTGCAGGTGCCTCCAGTCCCTCCAGAAAGTGAACACCTGGAGAGCTCCTCTGGGGGGACAAGGTAAAATGAGCTAGGTTTGCTTAAGAGCAGAATTGGTTCACGTTTATCATGGCTTGACCTGTCTAACAATACATTGAATGGAAAGTTTGCCAGGCTCGAGAAGAGCAACCTGTGAAGAGGGGAGCAACGGGCTACTGGACAGCGAGAGAAGCAAGTTGGGAGCAGAGCTCTGCGGGATGGGCAACTGAGGACATCCAGGCAGGCAAGAAGAACGAGGAGCCCAGGTGTGTAGCAGGCTCTGCTGCCCATCTTTCAAAGCTCCGAACACTGCTCCGACTATGGGCAATATTTCTGAGGTGCGCAGAGATGGCACCGGGCAGGAAGCCCGCAGCTGCCCGTGGGAGAGCGTGTCTGTCAGGAGGAACATACCACTCCAGCGTTGGCAGCTCTCCTTCGGCACTTGTGGCAGCTCTGTTTGTGCAAGGCTGAGCAACACCCCAGCAGAGTCACAAGGCTCATAGCAATTTTTTGAGCTCTTTGACCCGCTGCCTACAGAAAGAGGCCTTTTCTGTTCATGTCAGCTGGCAAGCCCAGCACTGGCTGCTGGTGTCTGAATCCCAAAGACGCAGCAAGGAGCTGTGTCACGTAGCTGTAGACCCTGAGGTACTGGCACTTCGTAAAAAGCTCACGTTGCACCTGAGACAACTGAGGGAAGAAGAAAACAACCAAACAATACCAAAGCAGCGTGTTTTGCCTTCAAGCCTGGCTTTCTAGCAAGGGACAGTGAGGCGTGCTGCTGCTCGGCTTTTGGAAAGGACCACAGCACAGCTGCCCTGCCCAGCCCTGCTGCCTAGCATAGCAGTGCTGCACATCTCTGTCAACTTGCAGAGCTCTGAGGGTGTCACACGTGTGGAGAAGGGGACAAAGCCGTGCCGTAGCCACTGCCAGGGAGGGTTCCCTCTCCTGTGCCAGGAACTGCCCCTTGGACAGCACACTGCCCAAAGAACGGGGCACAAAGTCGTGCCTCTTCCTGCCTTCATGGTTTCATCAGCACTTTGGACTCTCTTCTTGCAGGTGCCGATTTTTTTCTGCTGCCTGGATTGCCCGCATGAGCTCTGCTGCCTGGGCTTTGAGGGGCGCGATGCAGCCCCAGCACCACCTCGGCGGGGGCGAGGAGGGAGGCACCGCGCCCTTCTGCTCCGGCCGGCACATTTCACTCAGGCACCGCGACGCCGGAGCGGCCCCGCACCGCCCTCAGACCCAGCCCAGCCCTGGCGGGAGGCCTTGCTGGCTCACTCCTCGGCTCCGTCAGCAAAAGCCCACCAGCCGGCACAGCTGCCCCCGTGGGGAGCTGGCATGTCACCTGCAGATTCCATGGGGCGTGCTGGGCGTGGAGGTGTATATCATCTGAGAGGGACACGAGGGACATGCTGGACAGCATGTTCCAGACTATAAAACCCTCCAGGTTTTCTTTGCCGCTACTCATTCTTGGCAGAGAGACGCTGCACCACCTTGCTGCATACAAGAAGGGAGCACCCATTGCTGCCCTTTGGTCGGTGCAAGTCCTTGTATGCAGCACACAGCACAATACCCTTTCTTAGTATTCTTGATCAAACATGACTGGCTTGCAGTTTCCATTAGCTGAGTTAACTCCAGGTTAGCTACATGAAAAACTCCGCTCTTACTTCTCCGACCCATCAGCGCTCTCTGGACCGATGCAAACACCCCCCTTTCTGTCAATCAGAACTGGAGTGGTGATGCTTCGCTTTCAGCCACAACACGTGCCTGTGCCTAGGGACTGATGGGAAGGAGGAGTTAAAAAAGCCAGCTTACATGGTGCCCCAAATCCCACCCACCCTCCAGGACCGGAAAAATCTGGACACACCCCCATATTTATTCTAGCCATTCTGTAGCCAGCACAGTCATTTCAGTGTTGATTCTGGTTGATTCTGCAGCTTTATAACAGTTGAAACACCCAGCTCATCAAGGCGGCTGATCTAGAAGGCAGGGGATCTGAACTGGCCCCAACTACCTATGATGTGACAGTGTCCATAACTCGGGTTAATCACAGGTTGTCCTGTGACATAAGGATGTAGCGCTCTTTCACCTTTCTCCTTTGAAGCTTTGGGGTTTGTGCACGGGAGCCTTATGTACCTGTCTTTTCAGAGTTGCTCATCGTTTCAGCATTGTTTCTGATGAGGAAAACATCCTTTCTGTGTAGATGTTAATTTATGTACATTTAATAAACAGCATGGTATCCTATACTACCAATGATCTTTTTTTCAGACTAATGAAAAGTTCAAGACAAAAGCATGCTTTGTGTCTGCAAAGAAAAGTGTAAACCTCTGTAACTGTATTAAAAAGCTGCGGTTGTTTCACTCGTGGATGTTTGTAGCTATAGCAGAAACAGAGCTGCTGGCTGCCTTACTGCGAGATCCACAGGACACCAGTCTTCTCCTGAAGGCTTTCTACCAGCGTAATACTGTTTGAGTTGCCACTCCATTAAAACAGGACTTGTTCACTAATTGGTTCCTACATGAAAACCCGAGGCTAGAAACTTGATCCTGGTTGGCAATGTCAAAAGCAGCATGAGGCGAGGCTGCCCAAAGCCTGGCTGCTGCGCTTGGAGGAAATGTGCCTTGAGTCCCGATGGGCAGACAGGGCACGCCTCTGCAAGTCTGCTTCGCAACACAGCACGACGCAACAGACCTGTGTACAAAAAGCATTAACATCATCACAGGTACAGCCAGTCACAAGGTAGGCAATGCCCGAGTGAAGGCTGCCAGCTGTCCTGCTGGCCGGCTCTGTCATTCACGGCTGCAGACTCCCTTTCCCAGGCACTCACTGAGCCAGGGGCTGGCTTCGCACTCGGAAAGCACGTAGCCCATGCAGCAGCTCACTCCACTGCTCACCGTGGTTCCCCATGGCTGCTTATCTACCCAACAGATCTCTTAGTCCCTCCTGTTTGTGTATGGAGAAGGACTCGTAGGAGATGGGTAACAGTGATCACCAAACAGGGGAGTTGAAACTTTTGAGTGTAATGAGATACAGCTCAGAGGAGTTGCTACCTTGCTTTTCAGGAGAGCAAACTTGAAGCTACTCAGAGAGCTAGTCTGCAGTGTCCCCTACGAAGCTGCTTTGGAGGGCTTAGGGCTCATAGAGCAGCTTAGTTTTTCAGAACCACCTTCTGCAAGCACGGGAGCAGGCAATCTCGTGGAGTCTTAAGTCAAACAAGCTGGCAGAAGACCAGCTTGGCTGAACAGGGACCTCCTTTTTCAACTCAGGTGGAAAAAGGAATGTTATGATCCCTGGGACCAAGGTCCGGCTTGGCAGGAAGATCACAGAGCTGTAGTTCATACGTGTAAGGAGGGAACAGAAAAGGGCAAAGCTCAGCTAGAGTTGAAATTGGCCAGTGTTGTGTCGGGCTATAAAAAGGGCTTTTTACAGTACGTTCATAGCAATCGCTCATTGAGCACGGCCAGGGACTCTCTGAGGAGGAGGAGGATGCGGCTGGGCTTGCCGGTGCATCGGCCACAGAGCCGCCAGCACCAGGGGCAGAAGCAGAAAGCGCAGAGGTCTGTGAGGTGCACAGAGAGCGGGGGCTGCGCAAACCCCTCCGAGCGTATCGCGGGATACGTTGTATGACGTTGGCGGTTTTGGTGGGTAACTATGTACATAATGTAGGGACACATGCTTTCTTACGGGATGAAAAGATGTAATGTAAAAGGTGGTTTCTGTGAGAAAGTGAGATTCTTCCTATTAAACTGTGTTGGTTTCTGTGTTCAAGGTGTCAGAGTGACCGGAGGAAGTTTGTGTTGTGCCTTCCAACACCCCGGAGCCAACTCTTCGCAGTTGCGTCTAACTGTTTGGAAAAGTAGGTAACTGCTCGTCGATAGGGGCCCAGATCTTGTGCTAATATTCCCAGAGCAATTCCCTGTTTCTCGTGGGAAAAGAGAAAGAAACGGTTTACTCACATCGGGGAGCTCTAAGGCCGGAGCCGACACCAAAGCTTTCTTTAGTAGCTCAAAGGCTCGTGCACTCTCTTTGCCCGTCCAGATCATACAATCGTATCGTAACAGTTTCCTTTCTCCAGACAGTATTTCCCAAGATTCCAAGTCTTTTGCGAGCTCATTGCCAAAGATGGTAGACTGTTCGTAAATCCTTGTGGCAACACCGTCCAAGTGAGCTGAGTCTTGCGACCACTTTTGGGGTATTCCCATTCAAATGCAAATAATTTTTGGCTGGCTTCATGGAGAGGGAGGCAAAAGAAGGCATCCTTCAGATCTAAAAGAGTAAACCAAGTTAGTTCAGGTGTTAAGACGGTCAACAGGGTATATGGATTTGCTACTACGGGGTAAAGGTCCTCAGTTATTTTATTTACGGCCCGTAGATCCTGGACCACACTATACAACCCGTCAGGTTTACGAACAGGTAATACAGGGGTGTTGAAATCAGACTCACAGTTTTTCAGTAATCCTATTTATAAAAATCTTCCAATCACTGGCCGAATTCCTTCCTTACCTTCCCTTCTGCGGGCAGACCGGTTAAGAATAGACTCAGTATCTGGATATATTGCTGATCTTTTACTTCCAGAGTAATTTCTCCTTTTTCAAATGTAATTTTTGCACCCAATTGTTCTAACAAATCTCTTCCCAAAAGTGGCTTTGGGGAGTTGGGCCTATGTAGGAATTTGTGGATACCCCATTGTTTTCCCAATTTATATTTCAAAGGTTTACAAAAATATGCCTTTTCACTTTGGCCAGTCGCTCCTTTTACCATGATATAGTCGTTTCCCAGGGGCATCAAGGCTTGATGTAAAACCAAGTATGTTGCCCCTGTGTCAACCAAAAATTCTACTTCTTGTTCTTCCTTCCCCAGCCTCATTATAACCAGTGGATCTGCTAGGGTACATTCTCCAGGTCCCTGTCAATCCTTTTTCACATGGGCTACTATTCTTCCTGTCTGGTGGCTTCGCCTCTTTGCCTTGTTTCTTGGACACCCTCCTTTCCAATGACCAAACTTCTTACACAACGCACATTGATCCTTACCTAATCAAGATGGTTCTCGTCTAGGCCTCTCTTCCTCCTCTTCCCTGACAACTGCTATCCTTCTTCTTTGCCCTTGTCTATATTCTTCCTCTCTATTACTAAATACTCTCCACGCTTCACCCAGCAACACTTCCAGATTTCTACCTTCTGTAGGGCGCAGCTTCTGGAGTTTGTCCCCCGTAGACTGACCCAAGAACAGGGAGACTATTTGTTGTATTCCTACCTCTGACCCAGGATCCAGCGGTGTGCTACGGCGCATTACATCCCTCAATCGATCCAGGAACTCGGATGGGGACTCAGAAGGACCTTGTTTAACTGCATATAGAGCTGACCAGTTTGTGGTTTTGGGAATAGCCCTTTCCATTCCCTTCAAAATCCAGTCTTGATATTCCTGTAGCCTCTCCATATGGGCAGATTTATTAGTGTCCCATTTTGGGTCTCGGAGGGGAAATATTCTTTGATATCCCCCCCGTGATCTTGTAATGGTCTTCAGCTAAATTCTCTGCTGTTTTCAAAATTAATTGCTTTTCTGTTTCTGTCATATACTCTAAGAGCAACTGTATATCTTTCCAGTCTGGATTATGTTGTTTTACCATGAACTGAAAATGCTTACTAACACTCACCGGGTCGCTTCTATAGTCTCTTGCAACTTTTCTCCATTCTCCTAGATCAGTGGTGGAAAAGGGCACCTTAATCATCATTGTTCCTCCATCAGGTCCCACTGCCTCTCGGAGTGGGGCTTGTAAAGCTGTAGGGACAGTCCTAGAGGCAGTTTTCTTCCTTGTGCGGGAAGATATGGGACCGTCCAGGGGAGCGGAGCTGTGGATCCGTGGTTTGTTTTTTTAATACTAAGGCAAAAGTCTCAAGCTTATGACTAAGTGCCAGTGGTGCTGCAGTCACAAACCACTGGGGGGAAATGGTTATCAAGGGTGTTTCTCACTTAGCTCAGCAGTTGTAGCAATTCCAGTGAATCCTCTGTGTTCCTGTTTTCCTGCCTGTGTTTGGAGAACATCCACTCCTGTCCACAGAAGAGGTGTGTGTGTAGAGCTTATGAATACATGTATCTGAAGTAAAAATCATGCATTCTGTGTGACAGATTTAGAAAGGATGGCTTGCTACAGTAGTAGTTGGTTGGTGATGAGTTAGACTTCTGCTTCTCTTTGAAAGCTTCCCTGAAAGCTATGGAAGACCCATGAGTAGGCAAACTCCAAATGTTTTTATATCCTGAATAGTGCCTACTGTAATCATGAGACTGGCATAAAAATTGAGATTTTTATAATGCAGCTCATATTTGTTCTTTGCTTTCTTTGTGAGCTCAGGGCTTGTAAGGGTACACTGTATTTTTTAGATTTCTTTTATAATCAAGAAGCTTAGGAAAGAATTTTTGTGGTGGTTGGCTTTTTTCTTTTGTCCATCCGTAATCATTTGTTGTAAATTGCTGAGCATTCAAGGAAATACCAAAACTTTCATGACTTGCAATGTAAAAAACTGTAGTGCTTTCTGATATAAAAGTAAAATACTTTTCATAAGTTAAATCTATTTTTAGTTTAAAGGACCTCATTCACTGTGAACTTGTTTTATAGTCTTCTCCCCAAATGTAGGTGGGGAGAGTCGCAGAAAGGCATAACTAGTGAATTCTCCAGTAACTGCATGTTCCCCATTTTTCCTTTAAGGAAATGGTTGGAAGCTGTTTTTGAGGAGTTCAAGTTGTGTATGTGTTGGGTGGGTTTGGGTTTTTACCCTGCTGGCTTAGTTCTCATTGATCATAGTCTAATTCTTTTGTGTTTCTTTTTACAAAGAAATCCCAGGAACAGTTACCAATATTAACCAAGAAAATAGAGTTCTTAATGCCATGGATCTTTTCTTGTATGTCTTGCCTTTTTTAATCTGCTTTCCAGTTTCTCAGTGGGCAGGAAACTAGATGGTGTGTGGTTTTTTCCCTTTTGTGTCCTCGCAGAACTCGTGTGTTGAACTTCTGTGTCGCCTGTGAATAATGCGGAGAAGTGGTACGTTGCTTTGCACAGCGATGCGCCTTCATTTTGAATGCATGATGACTCCTGTGGAAGGAACCAAACGCGAGGAAAGTTTTACGTGTGTCTGTGTGCATATATTTCTTTTTTTTTTTCTCCTTAATTTGTAATGAAATTGGGGCGTAAAAAAAATTCAAACCAAACCCAAACTCCTAATCACCCCCTCCCTCCTCAAACACCTAGTGTCTTGTCAGCTGTAGAATGGCGTGTCTCTGTCAGTTAACCTTGAGGAGACATTTTTTTTGTTCCTGACTGTGGGCGAAATCCAAGAACTAGCAAAACAAGGTTCTCGTTCTCTAGAGCTCTGTGTGGGGAATTGTTATAGGAGAGGAGGTCTTAACTTCTTAGGGCGTGAGTGGACTTGCATTTGATCTTTTGGCCACACAACATTTTCCCTCTTTCACCCTAAGGAAAACTCTTTTCTTTTTTTTTTATGCCAGTTTCCCATAAAAGCGATGATGAACGATGTGAGCTTCATTTGGTAAACCAATTCCTTTTGACAGAAAGGGAAAATATTGAGTAGGCAGCGAACTGAGTCACGGGTGAATCTACCAAGCAGACCGCGACAGTTACTCTCGCAGGCTTTACTGTATCCGAAGCTAGTGGATTCAAGTAATGGATCGGTAAGCGTGTAAGCATTTGCAGAATGAGGACTTTCCAGTTAGCCTTCTTTTCTGTAACGTTTCTGTCTACACCAGCTTGTACGCCAGGATCCTAGCTCATATTCTGTGCTTGGGTCTTTGCGTTGTTTCTGCATTCAACTTTGTTTCCAGGAAAACACATCAAATCTCTGATCATTACAGCATGCCACAGTAGTTAATAACCTTTGGTTTCTGTTCCTGGAGCAGACCTGATTGTTTTAAAGGCTATTTATATCTAAAATCAAGGGGTAGCGAGAGCAGGGAAGGCACCCGTTTGGTTGTAACAGATGCATTTGTTGCCAGGACTGACCATCAAGTGGCTGAGATAGTCATCTGCTGAAAATAGTGAGGCTAATCAGTGTCTTTTTTTTATTATTATTACTCCTATAGCTGTCCTTCATGTGGTGGTTGTGAATTAGCTTTGTGCCACTTTCTAAAGTATCTGGCTTTTTTATACATCTGGCATATTGAATGGCAAATACGTGATGTAAAGTCTGCAGCTTTACTCCGTAACCGGACTGTAAACCAGGACCTGAATTAACCGTAACTGCAGAGCGTAATGGCACATTTTCTCATATTTTACCCTTACCGCCTTTCAGGCCGTGGCTGGAAACCTGCTACGCGTGGCGCGCAGGATGCGGCAGCAGCTTTGGCGGCGGATGGCGAGAGGCGAAGGCCAAAGCAGAGGCTGCGCGGATCCCGTGCTCTGGGTTTATTGTTTTACTTAGGAGCGTGGCCGTTCGTCTTAAACTGTTTATGGTGTTCTCGCCCAGTGCAGCAGTTTGCAATCAGCTGGTTTAAGGAAAACGTGATGTCATATCCGTCAAAGTTCTAAATATTCTGAAAATCAAATATGAAACTGAGAACTTTAATCCTGGGTTTCCTGGGATTAGCTCTTGGAATTGTTGTAGAGTCCCTTATGTGTCGCATCACAGGTGGCACAGTCCTGTGCTCGGAAGGGAATGGAAAGTACTAGATGGAGCTGGTTAGGAAATTGTGGAAATAGATGCTGAGGGTTAACGCACTGAAAGACAAAGCTGTTACGATTTGCATTGGAATGGCAGAATTAAGACATAAGCAGAGGTAAAGAACTTCCTTCTTCACAAACCCCCAACAAATATAACCCCCCCCAAATGAATGAATTCATGAAACCTGGAAAGAACAAAATACGCTGCGGCTCACATGTTGCGGAGATGTGTCAGCATCAGGGTCTTTGATTATTTACAAGACCTAATGTCCTTCTGTGGACTTTGAAGGCTGAGTGTTTTGTAGTCTAGCAATTTCCTGCTGCTGTTATGTATTCACGTAGATCTGTAAGGCAACTTTAGTTACCGTTTTTGCATCATCTGATAAAATATTTGTATAATCTGAAAATTACATTTTTGTGGTACTCTCCTTGGAAAATAGAAACTAAGCCTGCCATTAGATGCTGGGCTGCAGCAGTTGACGGCGCAGGGTAGTGTATGTTACATTTTGTGCTACGCTTGGTCAAGTCTCCGCTATGTCGTGTTCCTCATTATTTTATTAAATTTAGTATCTGCACTTTCCATTTCCAGACGGGCCTCTCGTTCAGAGCACGGAGGCACGGTTCTCTCTGCGTCTGGCTCCTCGCCCCTACCTTTTCACTCCTTCCTCTCCTCCCTGTAGCCCGTCACTATCGTTTTCTTTCACCATCTCTCTCTCTGCCTGGCTCCGGAACCCCATTTTTCCGTTCCTCTCTCTCTGTCCATACTTTTTCTTGCCCTGGCTCTCTTTGTCTGGCTCCCCGTCCCCGTTTCTTCCTTCTTGGCCGCGTAGCACGTTGTGATGCCGTTTCTTTCTCCGCCTCTGCTCTCCCAGCTCCCTGTCCCTCACTTTTCATTCCTCCCTCTCCGCGCTGTCGCCTGTGCGGTCTCTTGCCTTTCTCCATCGCTGGCTGGCTGGCTGTCCCTGCTCATTCATTCCTCCCTCTCCCCCCTGCAGCGCCTGTCGCTTTTGTCCGTTCTCCCTCTCGCTGTCTCTGGCTCCCTGAATGACCCTATTTTGGACTACCCCACCCACCCACCCACCCCCTTCTTTCCGTGCTCATTGCTGTTCTTCTTGCTCTCCAGCTCTCTTTTTTCCCAGTTCCCTGTGCTATTTTCCTGAGGAAAGTTTTATGTGTGTCTGTGTTCCTATATTTTTTTTTCCTTAATTTGTAACTGAAATTGGGGCATAAAAAAAATTCAAACCAAAACCAAACTCCTAATCACCCCCTACCTCCTCAAACATCTAGTGTCTTGTCAGCTGTAGAAGGACGTGTCTGTGGAGGTTAACCTTGAGGAGAGATTTTGCTGCTCCTGACTGTGGCGAAATCAAAGAACTAGTTCTTTACCCAGCAGAGAGTGAACCTGTCGAAGCCACGAGCCACCACTTTCTCCAGGAGAATGCTGTGGGAGAGGGTGCCAAAGGCTTTACTAAAGTCCGGGTGGACAACACCCATAGCCTTTCCCTCATCCACTAGGTCACATTTTACTTAGCGAAGCTTTCTGACTTTTCCTAAACGGTAACCCGGTATAGAGTGACTGTGGCACTCAGATCTGGAAATTAAGAAGTAGGTGTTCATCCTCCCAGTTGTTACCCAACAACAGGTACGGCCTCCTGACAACTGACAGACAGAACAAAAGTATTCCTGGTTTGCTGTTTGGCTAATCGCTGAGAGCTGAAGGGTCTCGCCGTGCCCTTTCCTGGCCCTCTGGTCCCCTCTATTCGTACAAAGAAAGAGGTGACCGTAGTCGCACTCACCGACATAACTGAAACTTTAGAAACAGAGCGCTGCCCGTACATGGTCCAAAGGAAGCGCATCAGGGAGGTTACTTCACGCGCCAGTTGCCTTTTACAGGAGTTCTTTCGCTTTCCTCAGATAAATGAGGCACCGGATAACGTGCCCGATTCCAGTCCTCCTACAGGCACGGCGAGTCGAATGGCAACGAGAAGTAGCCCAGACCGAACACTCTCCAACAAGAGCAGCACAGACCTCACACGAGCTGGTCAAAACAGGGTCAGCTTCCCGTTACCTGGTGCTGCTGTCAGCTCTTCCCAGGTGCTGCCGGAATCTCTGGCACACAGGGAAGAGCAAAGGAACAGTGAGAGCCGCACAGGACACGGTACGATAGCTGGTAGTGCTACAGCTCCAGCCGTGCCAATTTTCAGCAGGGCTCAGAGCCAAGGTGAATTTTGGTGAGGGCTTAACGCCAGCTGAACGTGACATCAGGCTCCTGGGTATTCCAGCCTGGAGCTGGGAAGTAGCTGCATTTTATCCTTTTCCCGCACCGCCCACAATACCATAAAAACGGGATTAGGAGGATTCAGAATTTGTAACCGCCTCCAAAGGAAGGATCACCTGCGTCCAGACTGATGGCACCAGATTCCTCTGGCCATTCAGTATTTGGGCCCCACATCTCCCACATGGTCAGGCCCACTGAACAAGCCCTAGACATTCGACTGCCCGTGTACGTCAGGTGCGGCGCACCCGGGAGCGACAGCGTCCATCGCTCACGCGGCCCTGTCCTTTCCTGGGCCTGTCGTTAGAAGCACACCTGGGAAAGAAGATCCTGGCTGGCTGTGACGGATTAGGACCGGAAGGCACGAGGGGAGCCCTCGGCGCACTCGCACGGCGAGCGCGAGGCAGCGGCCCCTCCCGGCAGCCAGGCGGTTGCAGGGACTCGCCGCGAGGCCGGCCGCTCCTGCACGCGATCCGTTTCGCGAGCCCCGAGGCAGCCACGATTAACGAGCCCGACGACGCCCGCGCTGGGCCGGGGGTGGGCAGAGGCAGAAGTGGAAGCAGGGGACAGGGACACCGGGCGCAGCAGCGCTGGCGTGGGCGGGAGAGCGGGGAACGGTGTGGGGAAGGGTCACTCGGGACGCCTGCTCCGCTAGCCCGGCCTAAGTGACGGCCGAGGACGCCTAAGCACCGCGTACGCCTAAAGAAACCCGCCGGCGTAGGGTGGCGGGAAGAACACCGGTACGCGACGACCGGCTGAAGCCGCCGCACCCAGGCCCGGCTGACCGCTGCCACGGACTCCCGATCCCTCTGCTGCAGCAGGAGCTTGTTGCACAGGCACGCGTTCGTTTTGCGCGCGCACGTGCAAGCGTGACTCGGAACGCAGGCTGACGTCAGGCTACAAAAGCCGCCCGAACGCCCCGCTTGCGTCGCATCTGCTTCGCTCGCAACAAGCGGGTCATTTCCGAGGCATTTTCCCGGCTGCTCAGGCAGAGCATGCGCCGTCACGCGCTCGAGGCAGAGCCGGGCAGGCGGAACTCACGCGCCGCCATTGGAGAGCGCGGCTCTGACCCGACGCCGCGGCAGCAACGCTCCCGCCCGCACTGCTCGAGGTGCGCGAGGAACGAAGCTGGGGGCATCGTTTAGTCTCTGTGAGCAGTTCACTGCGAGGTGCAACCTTGAGGGGAGGAACAAGATAATGACAAAAGCAGCACCGCTCCGGAACCTTGAGGGAACTGTCCTAATTAACATCTAATTGACATCTAATTGGCATAATAGCAACCTGCCCCCGGGCGGGGAAAGCCCCCTCCTCGCTCAGCACGCCCGGGAAGAAAGGAGGACGCTGTGACTTTAAGCGGAGACGAGGCTGGCGAGAACCGAGGGGAACGAGGGCGACGGAGCCAACCGTTGAAAACACCGGTAACTGCTGCGCGGAGCGTAGCCACATGGCCCGAGTGTGGCCCGAGGGGTGCGAGCTCTGCGCGCAGCCGGAAGAAAAGCCAACACCCCGGCTCCGCGTGTTCGCCACCTGCCCGCGCACCGGCGGAAGAACCGTGTGTGGGACACCAGCACCGCCCCGCGGGGGCGGGGCCCGGCCCGGAGGCGGGCAGAGACCCGGCGGAGCAAGGCGCGCGCGTGCGCCGTGAGGCGTCTCTGCCTGCGCGCCGCCCCCCCCCCCCCCCCCGCCCGCCTCGGTCCTCCGGGAGAGGACGCGAGGCTGTAGGGACGCGCGGCCGGCGCCGTGCTCCCGCGGGGGCGGGAGGACTCCCACCTCGCCGCGGGGCCCGGCCCTTCCTCGCTGCAGGCGGCTGCCTGCGGAACGGCCTTCGCGCCGCTCCTCAGCCGGCTCCCGCCGGCGGGCGGGCCCGGGCGGCGCCCCCGGGGCACGGCAGGGCCAGCGCCGGCCTCAGCCGCGCCTGCAGCCCGCTTCGAGCGTCGGGCCCGCAGCTGCAGCCCCTCGGGAACAAGCGGCCGCCGCCCCCGCCAACGGCACGGGAGCCCCTGCCCTGGGCCTGGGCCCGGCCCCGCGGCGGAGGAACGCACTCGGGCGCGCAAAGCGGGCGGCGCAGGTTTGTTCCCTCGGGCGCACCGGGAGCTGCCGCCCGGGCTCGGTGCCCAACGGCGGCCGGGCGGAGGGGGAGGAGGGGAGAGGGAAGCGGGAGGAGGCGCAGAGGCGGGGAGAGAAGAGGCGAGGGACGGGGAGCCAGGTCCGGGGCGGGGGGGGGCGGGAGCCGGACGTGGGTGTCGAGGCGGAGGAAGAGGGAGAACTGCAGCGCGGGGAGGGGGGAGAGGGAGCGATAAAGAAGAGGGGGAGAGAGCGGGGGAGAGAACTGGGAGGGACAGCGAGAACGAGCGGCGCCGGGCCTGGGAGCGGCGGGTACCGCGACAGGCAGCTGGGTATCGGGAGACAGAGAGAAAACTGCTCGAGGGGACCAGAGCAGAAGGAATTAAGACAAAAAAGGAGGGGGTGTGTGGGGGGGTGTGTGTGAAGGGACAGGAAGGCAGATAGAGGAAGTCATGGAAAGTGAAAGGGAAAAGGGACAAACACGGGAAAGAATTAAAAATTAGAGACCATCAGCTGGACAGAGCCATAAAAATAGAAAGGGGACGGGCCGCAGAGTCAGGGCATTAAAAACCCGCCAAAGGGAGCGATACGGAGGGGGATGCGGAAGAGAAAAGAAAAAGCGACGGGCGGCAGGAAACACGGGGAAGAAAAACAAAAAAACGAAACCACGGGACAGGGAACCGGATAAATGGAGACGTAGAAATAAAATTTTAAAAGCGACGTGGTACGTGACAGGGTTACGTCAAGACATTAAGGCCCCCCGCGACCTCCAGCCCCGGTTTGCTGGCCGAGCGCTGCGTGGTACGGTCGGGAACATCCCTTTGGGCAGCCGGGGGTCCGCTGTCCCGGCCGCGTCCCCTCCCAACCCCGCGCGCACCCCCGCTCTACTCGCCGGCGGGGCCGCGGGAGCAGCAGAACAGCCCTTGAGGCCGTGCAAGCGCCGCTCGGCGAGACCCGGCGCGTGTCCCCGCGTCATCGACGCCGGGTGTCGGCGCAAATCCAACACGTAGCCCCGCGCCAGCTACCGCGAAGAAAACTAACTCTACATCCGAGCCCAAACTAGCACGCGCGGGAATACAGTTTAAAAAGTTGAGCGCGGTACTAGAAACGCAGGAAAAAATTTAAGACTGGGGACAGGAAACCAGATGAAGAGAGACATAGAAAGAAGATTTAAAAAGCAGCGGGGTACGGGAAAGCAGTAAAAACTAGGGACAGCAAACCTCACAAATGTTGTCAAGAAAGAAAAATGGAATAAGCAATGGCATTAAGAAGAGACAAGAAACAATTAAAAAACCCCAAGGAGATGGTAAATAACAGAGCCACAAACGAAAATACAGTTCTAAAAGCGACAGGGTACACGACGGGACAGGAATAAACTAAAAAATATGGATAGGGAGCTTGATAAAAGTAGACCTAGAACAGAAACTGAAAGAGCGACAGGGCTCGGGACAGACAGGAATAAAAATAAAAATGACAGACAGTGAATTGGTTAAAGTGGACACGGAGAGAGCATGTAAAAAGCAGCCGGGTAAAGGAGAAGCTGGGGAGGGGGGGGGAAGGGGACAGAAAACTGGATAAAAGTTGATGTAAAAAGGAAATTTTGAAAGCCAAGGCATTAAGGAAAGGCAAGGAAAAAAAAGTAAAATAAGCGTAGGGTGATGGAGAGTGACATAGGAGGAAAATTATAAAAGCGGAAGCATTGAGGAAAAACAAGAAAAAGTTAAAAATGACAATAGACAGAAAAGTACAGAGAGACATAGGAAGAAAATTTCAAAAGCGACGGGGTACAGCACGGACGAGAAACAAATAAAAAATATAGACAGCGAATTGGTTAAAGTAGACACGGAAAGAAAATTTTAGAAGCGATGGGGTACAGCATAGATGGGAAAACAAAAAACGGGACGGGGAGGTGGATAAACTTCGATGTAGAAAGAAAAATAATTTAAAATGTGACGGCTTTTAGCAAAGACGAGAATAAATTGAAAATAAGACTGTGGAAAAACAGACACATAAAAAAATGTAAAAAGCAACGGGGTACACGACATGGGAAAGAGTTAAAAGACACGGATGGGGAGCTCGACAAAAGCAGACATGGGAACGTGAAGCAGCGTCAGGGTACGGGACAGACGAGGGAGAATTACAAAATGCAGGCAGCGAACCGCAGAAAAGTAGCCATCAAAACACAAGTTAAAATGGACAGAGTATGAGATAGACAGGAAAAAAAAATAAAAAGGCGGACAGGAAGCTAAATAAATGGAGACATAGAAAGTTATTAATGTGACTGGGTGCGGGACAGAGGAGGAGATAAAAAACAGGGGCAAGGAATCGGGTAGAGGGACGGAAGGACGTTTTAAGAAGCGGCAGGCTACGAGAAAAGCAGGAAAGAATTAAAAAATAGGAACAGGAATGAGGATAGAAGGAAATACTGAAACAAAATTTAAAAAGGGACAGGGTATACGGAAAAAAGGGAGGAGTTAAAAGTACGGGAAAGGGAAGCTGGATAAAGGGAATCGTTGAAGGAGAAATTAGGTAGCGGTGGGGTGCAAGAAATACAAGGGGAGGGGCGGGGAACCAAAAAAAAAAACCCCAAACAAAAAAACGGAGAAAGGGAGCCGGGTAGAGGGAGACGTAGAAGAACTTTTAAAAAGCAACCGGGTACAAGAGACATGGACAGGAATTAAAACGCAGGGACGGGGAGACGGACAGAGGACAAGGCAGAAAGGAAAAAGAAGTGGCGGTCAGGTACGAGAAACACGGGAATATTAAACAAACAGGGAGATGGCTAGAAGGAACCGCAATGAGAAAATGTTAAAAGTAACAGGGTACAAGAACCACAGGAAATAATGAAAAAATAGGGACGGGGAGATGCACAGAAGGAAACATAGGAAGAAAGTTTTTTCAGCGACGGGGTGCAGGACAGAGGGAGGAAATAAAGCACAGAGACAGGGTGCCAGAGGGAGGGAACTGTAGCGCGAGAAATTAAAATGCAGCAGGGTACAAGAAACACAAGTAAGCATTAAAAAACGGGGAGAGGGAGCCGCAGAGAGGGAAACGTGGAAAAAAATTAATAGGTGAAATGGTACAGGGCAGAGTCGGCAGATGAGCAGTAAGTTTCGGGGAGCCAACAAACAAGGGATTCTAAAGCAGTTCCAAGAGCTAATCCCAGGAAACCCAGGATTAAAGTTCTCAGTTTCATATTTCACGTCCAAAATATGTAGAACTTTGACAGAGATGACATCATGTTTTCCTTAAACCAGCTGATTGCAAAATGCTGCACTGGGCGAGAACACCATAAACAGTTTAAGACAAACGGCCACGCTCCTAAGTAAAACAATAAACCCAGCGCACGGGATCCGCGCAGCCTCTGCTTTGGCCTTCGCCTCTCGCCATCCGCCGCCAAAGCTGCTGCCGCATCCTGCGCGCCACGCGTAGCAGGTTTCCAGCCACGGCCTGAAAGGCGGTAAGGGTAAAATACGAGAAAATGTGCCATTACGCTCTGCAGTTACGATTAATTCAGGTCCTGTTTCACAGTCCGGTTACGGAACGCGGGGTCACTCGCAGGAAGCGTCGTGGCGGAAATCAGAGGGGTGCCGAGGCGGCCGGAGAGACGGCAGAAGGCTGGAGGGCACAGAGGTACTCGGGAGGGGATCTGAACGGAGCACAGGCGGCGTCGGGGAGACGCTGGCCGACGGGAGGTGAGCAAGATGGAGGAGAGGACAGAAAGACCGCTCTGAGGAAGAGGGATGGCCCGAGGAGATGTTCTGACAAACCGAGAGGGGTACAAATCACGCTCCAGAGATAACAGCACGCCAAGGAGACCCCGTAAAACCCCGGGATGGGGGAGGGGGGGAGGAGGAGGGGGTAAGGGAGACGTGCCAGGGAAATCTAAAAAGCGACAGGGTGTGTGACAAACAGAAAGAATTGGAAAAGAATAGACATCTGGATAAAAGCAAATATAGAAAGAGAATTTAAAAAGAAAAAAAGGGTATGAGGCAGGGGAGGAAAAAACTAACAAATAGGGAGAGAAGACCAGATAAAAGTAGACAAAAAATTATCAAAAGCGAAGGTGTTAAAGAAGGAGAAACTTGGCAATGGGGCAGCAGAAGAAATCAACAAAGGCAGAAAGCAAATTTAAATAGTGACAGGGTATAGCAGAGGCGGGAATGAAATAAAGACAGTGAACTGGATGAAAACAGATAGGGAAAAAAAATTCAGAAGTGATTTCACACAGGATAGCCAGGAAGTAATAAAAACGTAGGGTTAGCCGTCTCCATAAAAGCAGACACAGAAAATTTAAAAAACGATGAGGTAGAGGACAGACAGGAAAAGAGTAAATAATCGTGACAGAAAACCAGGTTAAAGTAAGCATAAAAACATAAGTTCCTCACCGTTCCTGGAGGTATTTAAAAGGCGCGTGGATGTGGCACTTAAGGCCATGGTTTAGTGGTGGACTTGGCCGTGTTAGGTTTACGGCTGGGCCCGATGATCTTAAGTGTCTTTTCCATCCTAAATGATTCTGTTATTCGAAAATGAAGACGTTAAGACGGGGAAAAAAAGTTAAAATAGGGAAAAAACCTGAATAGGCAAAGACATAGCAAGAAAATTTCACAAGCAACAAGGTATGGGACACACTAGAATGAGCTAAAAAAATGAAGCTGCTGAAGTGGATAAAAACAGACGAGGAAAGAAAATCTAAACGTGAGGGGGTACAGGAGAGACAGGAACCAACTGAAAAAAAGGGAGCTACATCCTAATAAAAGTAGATTTAGAACGAACATGTTAGAAGCAGCAAGTTACAGGAAACGGGGAAAAAAGACGTAGGGATAGAAAATGAGATAAAAGTACACCGAGAAACAAAATTTCAAACCAAAAAGAACGATGACTAAAAAAATTGAAAAATGGGGACAGCGAACCACATAAAAGTAGACGCAGAAAGGAAATACAAAAAGCGGTGCCCTTAGGAAAAAATAAGAGAAAATAACTAATAAGTAACGACAGCGGACGAGATAAAAGTAGAAAATTTGAAAAGCAATGGGGATTAAGGACTTTAATTAAAGACAGCGATGGTGAACTAAAATGGAGATGTAGAAGGGAAACTGAAGAAGGGGTGGCACTAAGGGAAGACAAGAAATAACTGAAGATACAGACATGGAAGGGCACAGAAAGTACATGTTAGAAGTGATAGGCATTAGGGAAATAAAGGAAAAAACAGAAATAGGGACAGTGGAGTAAAACAGCTATAGAGAGACAATTTTAAATGCGATGACAATAAAGAAAAACCAGAAGAGAGAGACAGAAGATGGGATAAAAGTAGAAAATGTTAAAAGCAACAGGGATTAAAGAAATAAGGAAAAAATTGTGAAATAGGGACAGTAAACAGAGATGTAGAAAGAAAGTTTTAATAGTGAGGGCGCTAAGGAAAGACAAGAGCTAATTAAAAATACAGACAAAGGGAACAAAAGTAAGCCTGGCAAGAACATTTAAAAAGCAATAGGTGTTAGGGAAAGAAGGGAATAAAACATGAAAGAAACGGCAAACTTTTAAAAGAGTTGGAGAAAGAAAAATGAAAAAGCAAGGTGATGCAGAGAAGTGAAAGAAATTTAAACTCAGTAACATCACAGTGTCATTAAGCAGACATCTTCTGTTTCACTTCCCCCCTTTTCTATTACCCTTGCGAATTCTTTCGCAGTCCCTTATAACGTACCACTCTCCTTCGTCCGTCGATTAAAATACCTCCCTGTTGCGACTTCAGGTTTGACCTTACTCTTTTTCCAGGTAACACAGTCATCCCCATTCTTCTGACAACGCCATAGCGAACCTCGAATTATACAACACGTACATAAAACAAATAAGCTATCAACTACTACGAGTACAAGCAGCTCTTTGATCCATTTAAAATTTGGTAACCGAGAGGCTAATTTGCTCTGAACTTCTTCACAACCCCAAGAGGTGATGTAAATCTAAAGTTGTTCTTATCATGACCTACTCCATAGCAGGGGTTATTAAATAGAGAGGTGTTAACCGGAACCGGAACTCCTGTTAGAGAGAACGTCTGGCTAGACTCTCTAGGCACTTGCAATCGCTCTCGTTTAGAATTTCCTAATATTATTATGTATTTCTATAGATTATTTTCGCCTAACTGGGTGAGATCTTCCCCTCGGTATTGGGATCGGTTACGGCCGCCCCAACAAAATTCCAAATGGACTTAAATTCTCTTTAGTTCCCGGTTTTACCCTGATTCGTAGTAGGGCTACAGCGGGAGCGCTTGGTACCAATGTAGATTTGCTTCTTGACTAAGTTTAGCTAGCTGTTGTTTAATTAAGTGATTCATTTTCTGCACTGGCCCACATGCCTGAGGTCGGTTGCTGGTTTGTTCCTAAAATTTTACTAACTCGTTGCACTATTTGCGCACAAAAATGAGCACCCCTATCAGAAGATATTACTGCTGGTACTCCAAATCTGGGAATAATTTTCGTTTAAGAGTACTCCTGTCACTTCCCTAGCCTTATTAGCCCTACAAGGGAAAGCTGCTGGCCAGCCCGAAAAGGTATCTGTTAATACGAACAAATCCCAAACCCTCCCCTTTCCGTGGGAGTTCGGAAAAGTCTGTTTGTCAATTTTGACCTGGAACTTTCCCTTTACCGAGACTTCCAAATTTACACGATTTCCCACCTTTGCATACTTCACAGTTATTAACCATGGCTTTTACAGTTTGAAACAAATTCCTGGCTACTATTTGCTTCATAAGGGAATCATACGAGGCTTCAGTTGCCCAATGAGTCTGGTCGTGTTCTGCTTTTACCGGTTTCCGTACTATTCTAAAGGGAACTATTACTCTGTTACCTTTTAATTTTGCCCAACCTGATGATTCAACTTCTGCTTCCAAATCTTTAATTAATCCAAGATCGTTCTCATCACAGTCGACCGAGTCCGGTAGCGGCAAAGCTTTTTCAGGAATCAAACTTAACGCCTCACCTTGTTCCGCAGCTCTTTTTGCCTCATAATCTGCCGATTTATTCCCCACTTCCTGAGCAGCGTCACCCTCTTGGTGCCCCTTGCGGTGCATAAGCGCAACCGCCGAAGGCGACTGTACCGCATCCAAAAGTCTTAGGATCACGTCAGCAAGCTTAATGTTTTCCTTGGGCGGTCAGAAGTCCCCGTTCCTTCCGGATAGCCCCACGGGCATGAACTACACCCAAGGCGTATTTTGAATTTGTCCGGGTGTTCGCTCGCAGTCCTTCAACAAGCTCTCACTAAAGCAATTCATTCGGCTCGTTGTGCGGATGTACCCTCAGGGAGTGACTTTGCTTCCAGCACTCGCTCTGCGATGGTCACGGCATACCCCGCCATTCGAGCTCCATCCTTGGCTGACAGTAGGCACACTGATCTTTCGGGAGGGGTTGACTTCCCCGAGACGGGGCACTTGGGCTACTTCTCATGGCTCCTCGCCTCCCATTAGTGGTGTTTCCCAGTGGGTTCCCAGAGGTTACCTGGCCCCTGCGGTGCGCAAAGCAGCCGCTGTAGCGCTGGCAATTGTTTTGCCCATTCCCCCCCCCCGCCTGTCCCTATTCCGACACACTTGCCAAGCAGTCTCTAGCAATTTCTCTAAATCTCTCACATCTGTTCCTTGCACTTGCTGTAACTTTTTCTTGACATCATCCGTCAGCTGTCCCAGAACCAGGAATAACAACTGACCCTTTCCCTCCTGAGAGGTACGGTTTAAAGGAGTATATTTCTGCATCCCTTCTTTTAATCGGTTCAAAAAATCAGTAGGGGATTCTTTTCTATCTATCTTGTTTAATTTCATACAATTTAGACCAATTTACTGATTTTGGGACAGCACTTCTTATTCCAGAAGCCATTCGTTCCCTGTACCGCGGTACTAAGTCCCGGGCTCCTGGCTGGTTAGGGCCCCGACCGGGACTGGTAATGGGAACATGGTTATCCACTGTTCCCGGCAGAGTTCCAGCCAAAACCAGAGCCTGGACTTGAGGGTCTGGCCACCCTCACAACACTCTGCTTTTCTGCCTCGCCAAACACCGCATCCGACATTGCACGCACATCCTCACAATCGGGGTCAAACAATCCTTTAATCTCCCATTCTGTCAACCTTTAAACATCTTTGTCCAATGCTACAAGGCGAGCAACATCTTTTTTGCTTCCTATTTTGCTTATTGTTTGTCTTTTTCTATCGCCAGGACCATAGGGTCCTGGGGTGCTGAATTGATTCCACGTTCTTTCTGCCATTCAGGGTGGTTTCGTAGAGTGAAAAACATACGTATCTGCATAAAGCACTTCATCCCATTTTCCTTCTCCCTGAAGGAAGAGCATTAAATTGTATTATTACACTAAATGTATAATACCTATTATAACATGTGTAGTATTATATTACAATTATATGTACCTTAATGTAATAATGTATTCTATTTTAATGTCCTGTTAAAGGGCCGTTTTTCTCCACCGTCTGGCTTCTAGAGAGGCCACCACTGATTACAATGCTTAATTAAAGTTTTCCTATCGACACTGCCTCCCGGCACTCCCCCCGGATCTCTCCAGTGCTGCAAAACACATCCCAGTGGGCTTTTCTTTAGAATTCCGCCACTCTGTGACTCTCCCATATCTGATGCAAATTTTATCGTTAATAACCAAAATCCGATAAATGACAAACCAATAACCAATACCCGAAATGCATTAGCCAAAAGTCAGGTAACAGTTAACCGGACCTCCAAATGGGGACGCAGCCCCTCCAAACGGGGAAGTTAATCCCCTACCATATGGGACACAAGTCCCCCAGAGGTACACTTGTAAGGTGCTAGCGAGCCGGTATACGCCGACCCGTGTGCACGTCTGCACGTCTTAAAGACGGTCCCAAATTGATCGATCGTTACCAATTCAGGATTTAAGGATGTCTTCTTGCCAGAGGGTCTTTGTCTGTCCCCGCGGTGATCCGACTGAGAACGGGGGTCTCTCCGGAAAAGATCTCCGGGGGCAAACCCAAGAGAGTCCCAGACTCATCGGGTCCCGCAGCCGAACAGAGGATGTCCCTCCCACCTGGGTCACCAAATGATTCACAAAAGTTACAGAAATTTAAACTCAGTAACACCAAAGTGTCATTAAGCAGACGCCTTTATTGCCACGCCGGACGCCTGGGGGATATCTCCTCCCAACGCACGCACGCTGAAGCAAAACTTCATCCTTTATATACCTGAAAGACGTGAATATTCGCACGTGTCCTGAGAAATCTCCGCCTCCTCGCTTATCTGCCACGTTTACATAACGCTGGTGTTGCAAAACTACACTACGCATGCGCGGGCGTCTTGGGCGGTCGTCGGTGGTCGTTTGGGGAGTTAGCCCCCTCCTTCTTTTTCCCTTTTATGGTCACAGGTCTCCTGAGGATAGTTCCTTCTCCTTGGATGTTTTCCCCTTCTGTTCTTCAGCCAAGCGGTTCCGTCTTACCATCCGTGTTTGAGCACTCCTGCTAGGACGTTTCTGTGCTCAAGGTGAAGGTATCTCCTCTGCACTCATCAATTTCTCAGTCCTTGCTCTTAACTCTTCTCCTCTTGGTTCTCTCCACCTGTCTTCTCCGTTTCTACTTGTGTTTTAATTTTCATCAGGGCTGCTTTCCTCCTGATGAACTGTTTACATATAGGTACAGTGTTAGCACTGAGGCAAATACAGCCTAAGGACTATGAGAATAGGCCGTTAAACATAATGCCACGGTTGCTAGGCTAAAGAAGTCTATACTAAAGTTAAACTAATCACGAAATCAATAACCTTCCAGAAAGTACATCTCTTCAGAAATTTGTAAAACTGACAGTTGATTAGTTACACATGCTAAAACCTTCTAATTGTTTTAGATCCTTGTTTCAGAGGGCACTAAGGGAAGGGAAGAAGTCAGTTAAAAAATACGGGTAGGCAAATAAGGACCGCGAATGAGAGAAAAGGCGGCAGAAAATTTTAAAAGCAATGGTGATTATGGCAAAAGGAAAAATATTAAGAGGCAGGGATGGCGAACTAAAATGGAGACGTAGATAGAAAATCTAACAAGTGAAGCCACTAAGGGAATACCAGAAACAATCAAATACAAAGGGATACTGAAAAGTCGGCCAGAAAACCCTCTAACACTTAGTTTGAAGCTTTAGAAGGCGGGCATTCCTTACGGCAGCGCTGGGGATCGCTCCACCACGAGTGCTCCGACGGGTTAGTAAAGCACATCAGTTCATATGCAGAAAAGTCATACGTGTCATCAGATCCCCCAAGAAGGGCAGTCTTATGGTGAGGAGTCCCCGGAATTCGTTGACATAGTCCAAGCATGCGCAGTAAAATTAGGGTTAGGGTCTTTTCACCCTCAGGTGGTCGTCCACAGTCTTCCTCACGCAGTCTGCCAGTTGAACCTGGGGCTTCCTTTGTCCATATCTAGTCATCGAATTAGCTCCTCGGTCTTTCGGCCTCAGGACGGCACAAGGAGGTCAATTTAACCTGGTAGCAGTGATTTCCACGGGAAGCCTAAGGAGCTTGCTTTGTGTTATCCGTGAGTTTACACGGGAAGCCTAACAAGCTTGCTCACGGTCTGTTTGATCTTGTCGGGCAAGAAGTGACATGTTTAAGGTCTCAGCCAGTGATTTTACTTAAAAGAGTAAGTAAAGACGGAGAGGGGGAGACGGACAGGGAGACAGGGAGAAAGAGTAAAACAGCGGTGGGCTTCAAGAGGGAGAGAGAGAAGAATTAAAAGATCCTGGCAGGGAGCCGGACAGGGCAAGACGGCAAAAGAAATGAAACTGCAGTGTGGCTCAGGGCTGACAAGGACAAAATTGCAAAACAGGGACAGGGAGCAGGATAGCGGGAGACAGAGGAAGAAAGAGACTTGTGCTGTGCTACAGGGCCGAGAAGGAAGACCTTGAACATCAGCCAGAGACTAGAGAACAGAGTGGAAGGAAGGCAAAAACGGTGGCTGGGAGCCGGACAGAGAGAGACTGTGAAAGAAAAGAGTAGCAACACGCTACATTGCAGAGGGAGGAATGGAAAAGCAGGGACAGGGAGCCAGACTGAGAGAGGCAGAGGAAGGAAAAATAGCCACAAGCTACAGAGCAGGGAGAGAGAGGACCTAAACGATGAGGACGGGGAGCTGGTCAGAGTGAGATGGAGAAAGGAGGTATGGGCGGGGGGTGGAGGGGGGGAACCACATCAGCGTGGGAAAGAGGGGGGGGCCAGGGGAGAGGCAGTGAGGGCCCGGGATGCAGAATAGGGGCAACAGGGCCCCGAGGGCCTGGGACTCACCACAGCTTTCACTCCCTGCACTGCTGGGAGAGTTCGCCAGTTCAGACGCTTCTTCCTCCTCCTCCTCCTCTCCTCCCTTCGCCTTCTGTAACTCCTGTCGCTTGGCTGTCCTCCACCTAAGAGAATACCGGAGTGTCTTACAGCTCATACAAGACGGGGCTCCCTACACACGTAGCCTCGCTCGTGCGCTACGCGGCCGCCTTTGGTGACGCATACAGGCCCTGCATGTCGATGGTGTGGCCTGCTGCGGACTACGAAGAGGGATCCTACCTCACCTGGAGGGGCTGGCTCGCTCTTCCCTGCAGCAGGAGGCAGCTGCCGGCCGGCCGGCCTTCGGTTTCTTCTTCCTCTTTACCGTTCTCTGGCCTCTCCAGCTCTGGCCGTGGCAGCTCCCGCCCAGGGCCGGCAAGCGCTCCGCCTGTCCCTTTCTGCAGCTGTGCCACGAGGAGAGCGAGGCTGGACAGAGACAACCCATGCGAGCCCGAGGCGGGTGCGGTCAGCGGCATCCCCCCCCAGCGCGGCCCCTGGCAGAGGGAAAGAAGCAGCAGCGACCCTTATTACCGTAGTTCCCCCCTGGCCGAAGCCTCTCCTTCCGCGGGGGCCGCCGGAGATGCCGCTCTGCCCCTGCACCGCTGCCAACGGCGTCCGCTTTCACGGAGAACCCAGTGCACGCGAGGCCCGGCTTGCCGCCTCTGCGACAGGGCCCGGGGCCGGCCCGGGGCTACGGGACGGGCTTCAGGGGAGGGGCTGGAGCTGGGGGCAGCTGCGCGGGGCCAGGAGAAGCGAGCGGGGGGGCTCTGACGAGTTGGGAGGCGCCCGGCGTCCGCGCCTGGGGGGTGTCCGCCTCCCTCCCTCCTCCCAGAGCCCCGGTAACTCCCCGGGGCTGCCCCAACCCCACTCGCCTCCAGCGGGCCGGCAGCCGGTCGCAGCGGGCGGCTCGAAGTTCCTCGCCCCGCCACCCGCGGGCGGCCGGTGCGCAGGAGACGCCCCGCACCCGCCCCAGGGGCTCGCTCGCCTCACCGGTGGTCCCGGCCCTTCACGCCCCGCCGGGAACGGGACCCCGCTGCGCCGCCATGCTGCTCCCGCGCGCCGCGCATGCGCCGGACGCTGGCGGCGCGCCGCAGGGGCGAGGGGCGCTGCGCGAACGCCGGGCTGCAGTAGCAGCGAGCACCCGGCGGCCGTGCCTCATTTTGCAGGGCGAGCACCCGCCCACGTTGCGCACATGGGCCGGCAACGGCGCGACCTTACCGGGAAGTAGCAAAGAGCGCGCAGGGACCGCAGAACGGCATCGCGGTTACCGGCGGCCGGCAGCGTGGGTCACTTAGGCGCCGCCGCGCATGCGCGGCTTCCCAGCTGCGGCGAGGTTCCCCACCGCGCATGCGTGCCTCCCGAGAGGCGGCAATGCGCCCATCGCGCATGCGCAGCTTCTGAGCGACGAGGTGCTGTACCGCGCATGCGCGGCTGCCGAGCTGCAGTACCTAATTTTGGTCACAGGGCGGCAGCACTGAGAGCGGCGAGGAGGCACGCCACCACGCATGCCCGGGAACCCGCGTCGCAAAAACTACATCTCCCGGCATGCACTAGCAAGCGCAACCGCCCGGAAGACCACGCTTCCCGGCATGGCGGGGAACGAACATGGCCGAGAGCAAACCCCGTGCCTCAGGACTACGGCTCCCGCCATGCCGCGAGACGCAGCCTGTCCTGCTGGCTCACCCTGCGCGGACACCGTCTTCCACCCCCCCATCCCCGCCGAGACGCGAGCGCTCACCCGCCCTCTGCAGCGTAGTTCCGGGTGGACCCCTCCGCCGGCTCGCACACCCCTCTGCACCGTGCCTCCGACGCGGACCCCGCCGCCCTGCCTCAGGTCGATCGGGCGGCCCCACTCACCTTCTTTCTCGCTGCAGCCGCAGCCCGGTCAGGCCAGGCGACCGCTCCACCCTTGGCTCCCCCCGGCCCCTCCACGGCCACCGGGAGTAGGGCAGCAGCAGCACCAGCCCCTCCCCCGGCAGCCACCCCTGTGCAGGGAGCGTCCGTCCCCACCGGCCTCACCGCCCGCACCTGGGGCTCCTCCAGCCCCGGCCCACAGCTGGAGCCCAGCTGGAACAGGGGGCCAGCGCCCGACCCCCACCCCAGGGCATCCCCTCCTGCCCCGAGCTCCGGCACAGCCCCTCACCCGGGGCAAAGCGAGGGCGAACGCAGCCGCGAGGGCAAAGGAGGCGGCGCATGACAAGGCCCGGGAGCGGGGCTGCCCCGGGGCTCGGGGCCTGCCCCGGGGACACCCCGCCAGTCCTTCCCGGAGCCGCGCTCCTCGGTGCGGCAGGGAACAGGCGGGCGGGCGGCTCCCGGAGCCATGGGCTGCTGGGCAGGGGGAGGCCGCCGAAAACGAGGTGTGAGGCACGGGACGCTACAAGAGAGGAGACCGGGGGCAGGGAGTCAGACCAGGAGAGAGGGAGAGACAAGAAAGTGGCAACCGAGCCGAAAGGAGGAATGAAACAATGGGGAGCCAGGACAGTGAAACACGGAGGTAAGGGGCGGGGAACACCGCCAAAACAACCCCCATATCTGCACCGTACAGAGAGCTGGGGAAAAAAGAGAGCTGGAGAGCAACAAGAAGAGCAATGAGCATGGAAAGAAGGGGGTGCATGGGTGGTGGGAGTCCAAAATAGGGTCATCAGGGAGCCAGAGACAGCGAGAGGGAGAACGGACAAAAGCGACAGGCGCTGCGGGGGGGAGAGGGAGGAATGAATGAGCAGGGACAGCCAGCCAGCCAGCGACGGAGAAAGGCAAGAGACCGCACGGGCGACAGCGCGGAGAGGGAGGAATTAAAAGCGAGGGACAGATTGCTGGGAAAGCAGAGGCAGAGAATGGAACAGAATCAGAGCGTGCTACAGGGCCAAGAAGGAAGAAACAGGGACAGGGAGCCAGGGAAAGAAAAAGTACTGAGGAGCTACAAGACAGACAGGGAGAAATGAAAAAACAGGGTTCCGGAGCCCGGCAGAGAGAGAGCTGGTGAAAGAAAACGATAGCAGTAGGCTACAGGGAGGAGAGGAAGGAATGAAAAGATAGGGACGGGAAGCCAGACACAGAGAGAACCATGCCTCTGTGCTCTGAATGAGAGGCCTGTCTGGAAATAGAAAGTGCAGATACTAAATTTAATAAAGTAATAGCGAATATGATAGAGATGAGACTTGACCAAGTGTAGCACAAAATGTAAGATACACTACCCTGCTCCGTCAACGACTGTGGCCTAGCATCTAATGGCAGGCTTAGTTTCTGTTTCCCAAGGAGAGTAGCACAAAAACATAATTTTCCTATTATACAAATATTTTACCAGACTATGCAAAGAAAGTAACAACAATTGCCTTACAGATCTACGTGAATACATAACAGTAGCAGAAAATTGCTAGAGTACAAAACACTCAGCCTTCAAAGTCCACAGAAAGACATTAGGTCTTGTAAATCATCGGTTCTAAGGACCCTGCTGCTACCACATCACCGCAACATGTGACTCACAGCATATTTCTTTCTTTCTAGGTTTAAGGAATTCCTTCATTTTGGGGGTTTATATGTTGGGGGGTTGTGAAGAAGGAAGCTCCTTAGCCGTGTTTTTCTTAAATCTGGCATATTAACTATTATGGCATGCTGTAATGATCACAGATTTGATATGTTTTCCTGGAAACAAAGTTGAATGCAGAAACAAACTCAAAGACCCAAGCACAGAAAGTGAGCTAGGATCCTGGCGTACAAGCTGGTGTAGACAAAAATCTTACAGAAGGTTAACTGAAAAGTCCTCATTCTGCAAATGCTTATACACTTATCAATCCATTACTTGAGTCCACTAGCTTCGTATACAGTAAAGCCTGTGAGAGTAAACATTGTGGTCTGCTTGGTAGATTCATCTGTGACTCCACTCATTGCATACTTAATATTTTCCCCTTCTGTCAAAAGGAGTCGTTTTACCAAATGAAGTTAACGTTGTTCATGATCGCTTTTATGGGAAACTGGCAAAAAAAGAGTTTTCCTTAGGGTGAAAGAGCAAAAATGTTGTGTTGCCAAAAGAACAAATTCAGGATTCAAATGCAAGTCCGCTCGCCCTAAGAAGTTAACACTTCTTCTCCTATAACAATTCCCCACACAGAGCTCTAGCGAATGAGGACCTTATTTTGCTAGTTCTTGGATTTTGCCCACAGTCTGGACCAAACAAAATCTCTCCTCAAGGTTAACTCACTGAGTGACGTCATTCCACAGCTGACAAGACACTAGGTGTTTGAGGAGGTCGGGGGTGATTAGGAGTTTGGTTTTGGTTTGAAATTTTTTTACTCCCCAATTGCAGTTACAAATTCAGAAAAAAAAAAGAAATATAGGAACACACTCACATAAAACTTTCCTCGCGTTTGGTTCCTTCCACGGTATTCATCATGCATTCAAAATCAAGGTGCATTGCTGTACAAAGCAATGTATCACTTCTCTACGTTATTCACAGGCAACACAGTAGTTAAAATTCAACGCAAGAGTTCTGCAAGGACACAAAAGGGAAAAAACACATGCCATCTAGTTTCCTGCCCACTGAGAAATTGGAAAGCAGCTTAAAAAAGGCAAGACGTACAAAAAAAGATCCCCGGCATTAAGGACTCTATTGTCTTGGTTAATATTGGTAACTATTGCTTGGATTTCTTTGTAAAAAGAAACACAAAGGGATTAGACTATAATCAATGAGAATTAAGCCAGCACAGCAAAAACCCAAACAAACCCAACACATAAACAACATTAACTCCTCAAAAATACCTTCCAAACATTTCTTTAGAATAAAAACAGGGAACATGCAGCTACTGGAGACTTCAATATTTATGTCTTTCTGTGACTCTCCACACCTACATTTGGGGAGAAGACTATAAAACAAGTTCACAGTGCATGAGGTCTTTTAAACTAAAAAAGGGATTAAACTTATGAGAAGTATTTTACTTCTAGAGCTTCACTTGTTCTCTTTGCATTATCATAGGACCCACAGAAGCAAGCCTAGAAAACTTGTGGAAAATTAGTTACATGAATTATGAAGAGGGCCAAGAATCTCTCAATTTTAAACCTACCTCGGGCAAACGATTCTGCCAGCAACTTTTCCAGACTCTGGGATTTTCCTGCTTTCCGTATTTCTGAAAAGATGGTGGGGGAAGCTACCATGCTTGTATAACCTTGGAAGCTGTTAGCATTTCTGCAAAACATGAAACGTTCTTCCAGACTGAGCATGCAACAGGGAAAGTTTTACAGACATCCCTTTGTTCTACGCACAACGCCATACTTCTCTCAAAACTGGTAGCCAAGGAGGGAAGGTTTTGAACTCTTTTACGTTTACCTGAATTGTACTGCATAAATATGATGTCTTTTTTTAAGTGCTGCAAATTCCTCTTCATTTTCTGGGACTGCTTCATATGAATATAGACCATGTTTTAATCAGGCATTGCTACCTAACAATTCCAGACACTTGCTAGCTCATTGCTTGACAAATGCACATACTCTGAATACTGCCGATGTCAAGTTTGGCCTGAAGTTTGGTGTCCATCATGACAGGCCACAATTTAAGCATAATAGAAGGCGACCAAATCTGTTCAGAACGTACTACAGGTTTTCACTTTGCAAATCATAATAGTTTTGGTATTTCCTTGAATGCTCAGCTCTTTATGACAAATGACTATGGATGGACAAAAAAAACCAAACCAAAAAACCCAATCACAAAAATTTTCTCCCAAGCTTCTTGATTCCAAAACAAATCTAAAAATTACAATGTGCCCTAAACCAAACCCTGAACTCACAAAGAAAGCAAAGAACAAATATGAGCTGCATTATAAAAATCTCAATTTTTATGCCAGTCTCATGATTACAGTAGGCACTGTATGGACGGTCCCATATCTTCCCGCACAAGGAAGAAAACTGCCTCTAGGACTGTCCCTACAGCTTTACAAGCCCCACTCCGAGAGGCAGTGGGACCTGATGGAGGAACAATGATGATTAAGGTGCCCTTTTCCACCACTGATCTAGGAGAATGGAGAAAAGTTGCAAGAGACTAGAGAAGCGACCCGGTGAGTGTTACTAAGCATTTTCAGTTCATGGTAAAACAACATAATCCAGACTGGAAAGGTATACAGTTGCTCTTAGAGTATATGACAGAAACAGAAAAGCAATTAATTTTGAAAACAGCAGAGAATTTAGCTGAAGACCATTACAAGATCACGGGGGGGGATGTCAAAGAATATTTCCCCTCCGAGACCCAAAATGGGACGCTAATAAATCTGCCCATATGGAGAGGCTACAGGAATATCAAGACTGGATTTTGAAGGGAATGGAAAGGGCTATTCCCAAAACCACAAACTGGTCAGCTCTATATGCAGTTAAACAAGGTCCTTCTGAGTCCCCATCCGAGTTCCTGGATCGATTGAGGGATGTAATGCACCGTAGCACACCGCTGGATCCTGGGTCAGAGGTAGGAACACAACAAATAGTCTCCCTGTTCTTGGGTCAGTCTACGGGGGACATTAGGCACAAACTCCAGAAGCTGCGCCCTACAGAAGGTAGAAATCTGGAAGTGTTGCTGGGTGAAGCGTGGAGAGTATTTAGTAATAGAGAGGAAGAATATAGACAAGGGCAAAGAGGAAGGATAGCAGTTGTCAGGGAAGAGGAGGAAGGGAGGCCTAGACGAGAACCATCTTGATTAGGTAAGGATCAATGTGCGTTGTGTAAGAAATTTGGTCATTGGAAAGGAGGGTGTCCAAGAAACAAGGCAAAGAGGCGAAGCCACCAGACAGGAAGAATAGTAGCCCATGTGAAAAAGGATTGACAGGGACCTGGGGAATCTACCCTAGCAGATCCACTGGTTATAATGAGGCTGGGGAAGGAAGAACAAGAAGTAGAATTTTTGGTTGACACAGGGGCAACATACTCGGTTTTACATCAAGCCTTGATGCCCCTGGGAAACGACTGTATCATGGTAAAAGGAGCGACTGGCCAAAGTGAAAAGGCATATTTTTGTAAACCTTTGAAATATAAATTGGGAAAACAATGGGGTATCCACAAATTCCTACATAGGCCCAACTCCCCAAAGCCACTTTTGGGAAGAGATTTGTTAGAACAATTGGGTGCAAAAATTACATTTGAAAAAGGAGAAATTACTCTGGAAGTAAAAGATCAGCAATATATCCAGATACTGAGTCTATTCTTAACCAGTCTCCCCGCAGAAGGGAAGGTAAGGAAGGAATTCAGCCAGTGATTGGAAGATTTTTATAAATAGGATTACTGAAAAACTGTGAGTCTGATTTCAACACCCCTGTATTACCTGTTCGTAAACCTGACGGGTTGTATAGTGTGGTCCAGGATCTACGGGCCGTAAATAAAATAACTGAGGACCTTTACCCCGTAGCAGCAAATCCATATACCCTGTTGACCGTATTAACACCTGAACTAACTTGGTTTACTGTTTTAGATCTGAAGGATGCCTTCTTTTGCCTCCCTCTCCATGAAGCCAGCCAAAAATGATTTGCATTTGAATGGGAAAACCCCAAAAGTGGTCGCAAGACTCAGCTCACTTGGACGGTGTTGCCACAAGGATTTACGAACAGTCTACCATCTTTGGCAATCAGCTCGCAAAAGACTTGGAATCTTGGGAAATACCGTCTGGAGAAAGGAAACTGTTACGATACGATTGTATGATCTGGACGGGCAAAGAGACCACACGAGCCTTTGAGCTACTAAAGAAAGCTTTGGTGTCGGCTCCGGCCTTAGAGCTCCCTGATGTGAGTAAACCGTTTTTTTCTCTTTTCCCACGAAAAACAGGGAATTGCTCTGGGAATATTAGCACAAGATCTGGGCCCCTATCGACGAGCAGTTACCTACTTTTCCAAACAGTTAGACGCAACTGCGAAGGGTTGGCCTGGATGCTTGAGAGCAATTACAGCTGTAATATTGAATGTACAAGAAGCCCGAAAATTTACTCTGGGCCAGAAGATGACTGTTTTAGTGTCTCACACAGTGTCCGCAGTGCTGGACGCAAAGGGTGGGCACTGGCTTTCTCCACAAAGATCCCTGAGATATCAGGCTATACTGATAGAACAGGATGATGTGGAGGTCGTAGTTACTAACATTGTCAACCCAGCTTCTTTCCTTAGTGGAAACACGGGAGAACCAGCGCATCATGACTGTTTGGAGACTATTGAAACAATGTACGCAAACCGACCAGATCTAAAAGACAACCCTATGGAAAGCGGAGAAAACTGGTTCACAGGTGGAAGCAGCTATGTCCTGAGTGGTAAAAGACACGTGGGATATGCCATTACCACTAGTCAAGAAATAATAGACCTTTGCCCATAAATACCTCTGCACAGAGCGCAGAAATAATTGCTCTGACCCGAGCCTTGGAAGTGGCTCAAGGCAAAGTTGTGAATATTTATACAGACTCAAGATATGCCTTCGGAGTTGTGCACGTGCATGGAACAATCTAGAAAGAAAGAGGGTTACTGAGCTCTCAAGGGAAAACTATTAAGCACGCAAAAGAGATTTTGAGACTGTTGAAAGCAGTCCAACTTGCTGAGAAGGCGGCGATTATGCATATTAAGGCTCACCAGAAAGTGAGCTCGGAATTGGAGAGAGGAAATGAGCTGGTGGCCAGAGAGGCAAAACAGGTAGCTAAAACAGAGATAACAACAGAAGGGGCTTTAGTCCCTGACGGCAAATCTCCCTAGAAGGTAAGCCAAAATATACCGAGGAAGATCAAAACCTTATCACAGATCTGGAAGGCTCATATAACAAAGAAGGGTGGGCTTATACCCCACAAGGAAAAGTGGTTATTCCCTCCTGCCTAATAGGGAAGAACATAGGAAAAGGCATTGGGAGATGGAGACTCTATATAAACATTTAATTAGAGAAAGTGTGGCCAGAAATTTGTATACTATGGTGAGACAGGTAACTCAACAACGTGATCTTTGCCTCCAAACTAATCCCAAGAATACCGCCAAGCCAGAAATGGGCCAGATTGGGAAAGACAATGGGCCTGGGCAACAATGACAGATTGATTTTATAGAACTTCCAAGAAAAGGGGGGTATCGATATTTATTGGTATGAACTGATACCTTTTCAGGTTGGCCAGAGGCATTCCCAACCAGAACAGCTAAAGCTCGGGAGACAGCTAAAGCATTGATACAAGAGATAATACCACGTTTTGGAGTTCCAGCAACTATATCCTCTGACAGAGGACCACATTTTGCCTCTGTTGATCCAGCATTTCAGTTACTTAATTATACTGGCCTCCCGGTTCCGCTAGGGACAGGGTGGTACTGGTTGTGTGGTACAGCAGCTCGGAAAACTTTACCTCTGAGGTGGTGGGGAGCATGTACTTTGGACACCCTGGTTCCCAACATCACTATTATTGATAAAACAACACAGAATCCCGTGAGAGGAAAATGGAGGGCCACTTTAATCAGAAACTAAAGGATGAGTAAGCCCTTAATAGAAAAGCCGACAAGCTATCATAGCTTTGTGCGGTGGCTAATCCCATTTCTGGGGGTTAGCGAGTTAGAAAAAGCTATAATAAACATCTCGGCTGTAATAGAGATAATCGAGAATAAAACTATAGATGCCATCAGGAAACTCCAGGAAGAAACTACTAGTTTATCGAAAATAGTATCACAAAATCGTATGGCTCTAGATTTAATATTAGCCTCACAGGGAGGGGTGTGCACAGTAATCAATGTCAGCTGTTGCATGTATGTAGACCAAAGTGGGTGAATATTTGCTGACTTACGGGAGATCAGAGAACAAGCAAAAATCCTACGTGAAGTAACTCAAGATGACACCTTTTGGGGGTTTTCTGAGCTGTAGAAAAGGTTAACCTCTTGGTTACCAAACCTATCATGGTTAAAACAATTATTTGTTACTTGAATAATTGTTGTGCTTCTCTCCATAGCGCTCTGTGTTATAGTGCGATGTGCCCTGTGGTGTTTCTGGAACACAGGGGACTCCTACAGCGGATGGAAGAGGAACCAGTTACGCCGCAGGCTTGAGCCTAACAAGTATTTTGAAAAGATGCTGGATAAGGGAACACCGTATTAGAAACAGGCATAGTAAAAGAATTTACCAACTTCTTAAAAAAGAGGGGACTGAGAGAAGGGGTTAAGGGAATCTTAGCAGTTTATTAGTAGATAAGGTTTGAAATCTTGTTAGCTATTGCGTAAAGTAACTAATGCAGGAGCTCTGTAGTTCCTTACAAAGGCAGTTCCTGGTCAACTAACAGGAGCAAGAAGATTTGTGGCTCCTCACAAGGACAGTCCCTGATAAGAATTAGGAACTTGCCTCAAGAAACTAGCTAAAACCGACCCTGCGGTTTGAGTACGAACCAAGGAACAACCAAGTCTGCGCAGGGACAAAAGGTTACCAGCAGTGACGAAGAGGAACCACCAACCTTCATCCCCACGACCCCTGACGACCACCACTAGGAGACAATGCACAAGCGCAGATGGGAGGGGTTCATGGAAATAGCGTCTTGGAACTCTTTTCAATACGAAGCGGGGACAGATCATGCATATGTATAGGCATATTGCGAAACTTTATGTAACACTTGCTGTATATATTCGAAGTAAGTGCCGCGTTGGGGTGCACACAGTTTTTGGTGGGACTACGCCCCGTGCTGCCCAGGCTGAATAAACATACCTACTTCACAATCTTACAGATTGTGGCATCTGTTTTCCGCACGTCACAACAGTTACCAGAATTTAAAAAGTTGGCTCGGTCACCCTTGTTCCCACTGGTTCTCGCAAGGCTCATCTCCACTTAAAAGTCACAGCGTCCTTCTTTTTTATTGCGCATGCTCAGTGAGGAAGGGGCTTTTGTGAGTAGGGGGCTTTCCTGCCCAGGGGCAGGTTCAAATTGATGTTGATTAGATGTTAAGAGGGATAGTTCACTCACGGTTCAGTTTTTATACAGTTCTTTACCGCTGAGTTTCTAACTGGTTACAGTAGTTTACAAGTAATCATCCGTGACAGTCTACAGAAACATTCTCAAGGTTCTCAATGCTACGTGACTGGACTTCATTTGACACTTAACTGCAGTTGGAAGACAACAATTCCCCGCTTTGGGACTTATTTAATTTTATTTAAAATAGTTACTTCGTTATAATATATTATTATTTTATTTATCATCCTTTATTCTCCACCCTGGAGAAGAAAGGATACCCCTGCACTACCCAGGTCACGCCAGCATCCCAGCCCCTCTGACAACCTCTGTGAAACCCTCCCCCGATCTGGCATCACAGGTAAGGAACTGCAGCAAGACCGACTCCAGGGACGTCTGGATCGAGAAGGAAGCGGATGCACGACGACCCCACAGAACTGATGCTTTGCAAAGCAGCAGCCTGCGTGTGTGTGTTAAGGAGCGATTGGTCGAGTCGTGTTGGACCTGAACGCTTGAAAGCGTTAGGCCGAGAGGAAATGGCCTCAAGTTGCGCCAGGGGAGGTTTAAATTGGATATTAGGAAAAATTTCTTCACCGAGAGGGTGGTCAAGCATTGGAACAGGCTGCCCAGGGAGGTGGTGGAGTCACCATCTCTGGAAGTGTTCAAAACACGTGTGGATGTGGCACTTCAGGACATGGTTTAGGAGACATGGCGGCGTTGGGTTAATGGTTGGACTTGATGATCTTGAAGGTCCTTTCCAACCTTAGTGATTCTGTGATTCTGTGAAAGGTATATGAACCATGTGTAAGACCGCATTTGGGGTGCCCCAGTTTGAATGGGACAGCTTGTGCACACTAACGCAAGAATTCCTCTGGTAACGCTATGCTTTGCATCCCAGCCTCTCTCCTCGGTCGGCACAGGCCAATTGCCAAATTGTGGTGACAGCTCCCCATCATGGCCGCATGGTACCTGTTGCCTTAAGAGGCAGAGCGATTTGGCAGAAACTAAACCCCCTTGTGTTGAGAGAAGGGGTTAAGGGAGTCTTAGCAGTTAATTAGTAGATGAAGCCTGAAATCTTGTTAGCTATTGTGTGAAGTAGTTAAAGCAGGAGAACTGTAGTTCCTCCCAAAGACAGGTCCTGATAAACTGAAAGGAGCAAGAAGATTTGTGGCTCCTCACAAGGACGGTCCCTGATAAGAATTAAGAACTTACCTCAAGAAACTAGCTAAAACTGACCCTGCGGTTTGGATAGAAGCGAAAAAACAACGGAGCCTGCGCAAAGGCAAAAGGTTACTAGCGGTGATGAAGAGGAACCACCGGCCTTCATCCCCATGACCCCCGACGACCACCACCAAGAGGCAACACGCAAGCACAGATGGGAGGAGAACTCATTTCAATACGAAGCGGGGACAGATCATGCATATGTATAGGTATGTTGCTAAACTTTATGTATATGCAACACTTTGCTGTATATATTTGAAGTAAGTGCCGCGTTGGGCGCGCACGGTTTTTGGTGGGACTACCCCCCCGTGCTGCCCAGGCTGAATAAACATACCTACTTTACAATCTTACAGATTGTGGAGTCTGTTTTCCGCACGTCAGTGTTCCAGTTGATCCTCAGATATCAGAGGGACCGGGGGCGGCTGAGCTTAGGTTCCGAGTGATGCCCAAAGTCAGCGTTAGTAGTCCAGTCGCGCCCAACACCTTTGTTGGACTCTCACGGGTCTGGATGCACTACTAACATCACACGACCTGCTCAGCCAGTCACCTCCTGAACTCACACGGCCGCACTCAGAGGTACGGTCGCATTCAGGGACAACACACACGCGGCTGAGTCAAACAATAGTGCGATTTATTGACGCGACAAGACGCACAAGTTCTTTGGATCACCGGTGAGAAATTCACTGTCTGCAAAGCATGCGCAATAAATTAATTACGGTCGGGTTACACACGTGTGGGGTAATAAAACAACTCTACATAGAGATTCCTAAAGTTCCCAGGGATCCACTCGCGATAGCCGAGTGTTTGAATCTTACCCAAAGGCGTCCCAATAGTGGGGAAGAGAGGGTCAGCCTGTCGGCTGGTGTGGTGGTGTCTTCCCTGACATCCAGCTCTTTTCAAACTGTTTTATAGTGTTTTACTTTGCAGGTGGAGCTTGAGTGACTCTAGTCATACATACCTTTATCAGGATTGGTCCAAAATTCTCTCGCTTAGCGTTTAAAGGTCCAGACTAGGAAAAATTCAGTGCGCACGCTCATTGAGGGGTGGTCGCACCTTGGGAGGTGGGTAACTTTTGAGAGGCGTGCGCGTTTTAGTATTATAATGATACTATAACAAGCAAAGTTCACTCCAAGTACAGCATTTCATCAAAGCTGACAGGTCACTGACCCAGGGCATCGCATGTGCAGCTTATTAAGGTACACACTGTGTACCTTTAAAGTCCCTTGTTCGCGGAGTGTGGCCGCGACGTCTCCACTCCGCTCCACCCTCCATGCAATTTCTCCTAGGGTCAGCACACCAAGTTCCCCTGATGTTGCCAACGTCTGGGGTTGCCTAGGGAATTGCCATGGTACAGACTCGTTGTACATTTACTCGTTTCACCCCGTCTCAGTGCTGTCCTTAGAGTGTAAATTTCTAAATTGCCCCTCAGCGATTATTCCACAGTACCGGTCCTGCTACCGGTTCCCTCACAGTTGGGAGCAGCAGTTGCCCCCCGGGGCAGAAAGGGGGAGGGCCAACACAGCCCAAAAGCACCCCAACCCTCCCCCATCCCTACCACTGGGGCAGGATGGGGCAGCAGACACATGTCGGCATCGCAGGGTCACACGTGCTGGCCCCATCCCTTCCCCTTGGACAGGAAATTCACCTCCCACCACAATCATGCTTGGGATGGGAAAATGTGGGGATGGCAGACCGTTGGGTTTGGAAACCATCACAGGGCTGAGAAATCATTGGTGGGATGGGAAGCCATCGTGGGGATGGGAAACCACCCTTCTGGACAAGAAGGAGGTCCTGTCGGAATGATCGCCATGGGGACAGAGGTTGGTTGCCACCAACAAACCCCACACTGACCAACTGCCATGGCAGGTACAGCAGCCGGCTCCCGCTCCTGCTGGTGCTCTGGCCCTCAAGGTAACCCCCCCAGGCAGCTCTGCCCACCAATACCTCACCCCATCACCCCTCTTCACTTCCCCCAACAGAGAGGTTCCCTCTCCGGCTGCCGCTGGCATCAGAGGTGCGCAGCGCAACCTTCGTCACCCCGGCCGTGCCGCCAACAGTCCCTGCCTGCGTGCTGCCCTCTGTGCCGGGGCTGCCAGTGTCTGCTGAGCCGGCCCAGCTCCATCCCGTCACCTACCAGCTGTCACAGGCCACCGTCTGGCAGGGGGTGCCAGGGACCCTGGGGACTGCAGGGCAGCTGGTGCAGCTCCCCACCGGGGTGCAGCTCTCCCATGGGATCCAGCTCCCCCAGGGTGTGCAGCCCCCCCACGGGGTGCCGCTCCCCCAGGGGGTGCAGCTCCCCGCTGTGGTGCCGCTTCCGCCGGGGGCGCAGATCTCCAATGGGATTCAGCTCCGCACTGTGGCTCAGCCCCCCCACGGGGTGAGGCTACCTCAGGGGGTGCAGCACCCCCGTGTGGAGCAGGTCTCCCATGGGGTGCAGCTCCCCCACGGGGTGCAGCTCCCCAGTGTGTTGCAGATGGCCCATGCGGGGCAGCTACCCCACGGGAAGCAGCCCCACCACGGGCTGCAGCTCCCCGCTGTGGTGCAGCTACCACCGGGGGTGCAGCTCCCCAGTGGGGTGCAGCTGGCGCATGCAGTGCAGCTCCCCCAGGGGGTGCAGCTCCCCCCTGTGGTGCAGCTCCCCCCTGGTGTGCAGGTCCCCCGCGGTGTGCAGCTCCCCCACAGACCTGCTCCTTACCCCCCTGCCTATGGCAGGGGACAGCAGGTGGTCACGGGGACGCCGGTGCCCAACCAGCCAACCGGGCTGGAGCCGAGGGCCGTGGTCCGGGGGGAGCCCCTCTGCCCCACGGGCTCCTGCGTGCTGCCCCTCTCTGAGGACCCTGGACCCCCACCACCCCGCCGCACTGCAGCTCACCATGGGGTGCAGGGCCTCCCTGTGCTCCACACCCTGCCCGGCGGCGCCCAGAAGCCATCAGAAGCCTCCAACAAGGACGTGGTGGCCGTCGAGGGCAGCTTCCCTGCCGCCAGCCCCCACCAGTCTGCCCTGGCTCCGCTGACCGGCGCAACCATAATGACACCCAAAGGTGAGTTTTGGGGGTGGTGGAGCCCGTGGGCGGGCAGGCTGCCTGCGCCGAGGACAGCTGCATCGCCCCGGGGTTGGGTTGACTTTGTTTGCTTTTTCAGCTGTGGCGACCATCCCAGCAGCTCCGAGGAAGCCCGCGGACATGCCCGAGCAGGGGCCAGCCGCCTTCGCTGAGGCCCTTCCTGAGCAGGCAGAGGACACCACCATCAAGCGTATGCTCGCCTGGCTCGACACCCTGGATAGCGAGGACCCCATCCCCGATGTCCCCGACAGCCCCAGCCTCACAGCCTTCCTCCAAGAGCTGCCCGACCTCTCCGAGTTCGTGGCGGAGGGCAGCTGCCCCAAGGAGCGAGTGGCGGAGCCAGGGCTGGGGGACAGCGAGGACACCATCGACGATGTCCCCGACTTGACTGCCATCCTCAGTGGGGTCCCCGACCTCTTCGAGTACGTGGCGGAGGGCAGCTGCCCCAAGGAGCGAGTGCTGGTGCGTCCGGGCCTGGGGGACAGCGAGGACAGTCCCTGATGTCCTTCATTTCCCCAACAGCCTCGCCAGCAGCCCTTTCGTTGATGAGTTCCATGACTTCTCGGAATATGTGACGGATGGCAACTGCCCCCCGGACCAAGCGGTGGTGGCACGGATAAAGGACAGCGAGGACACCATCGTGGCTGCCGAGGTCCTTGATGAGCTCCCCGACCTCCCCAAGTACGTGGCGGATGGCAACTGCCCCCAGGACCAAGCGGTGGTGGCACGGCTAGAGGACAGCAAGGACACCATCGTGGATGCCGAGGTCCTTGATGAGCTCCCCGACCTCTCCAAGTACGTGGCGGAGGGCGGCTGCCCCTAGCAGCGAGCAGTGGCGGTGGGGCTGGGGGATCGCGAGGACACCGTCCCCCATGTCCCCAACGTCCCCAGCTCGACCATCCCCCTCAACAAGCTCCCCCACCTCTTGGAGTACAGGGCAGAGGGCGGCTGCAACGAGGAGCAAGCGGCGGAGGTCATGCTGGCGGACGGCGAAAACATCTTTGCCGATCTCGACAGCTTCAACCACACCGCCTCCTTCACCAAAGACCCTGACTTCTTGGAGGACGGGTTGGAGGGCAACAGCTCCAAGGACCTCCAGGCGGTGGCCATGCTGGGGGACAACGACCCCTTCTGGGGGGTGCCAGACTCCCCCTTGCAGGACCCCGAGGGGAAGCAGGGCAGGGTGGCGGCAGACCTCCCCACCTTGCCGCCACTGAGTGCCCTGGAGGCTTCTGAGGAGAGCTCTCCGGAGAGTTTTCCGGATAGTTCTCCAGAGCATTCAGAGGAGACTTCGGAGGACAGTCCTGTGGAGATGCCCTGGAAGGATCCCCTGAAGTCTCCTCCAGAGAGTCCCCTGCTGAGCCCACTGCGCATCCCGCTGCTGAGTCCCCTGGCCAGCCCCCCGGCTGCCCCCCAGCGTCAGCTGCCCTGGAAGGATCCCCTGAAGTCTCCTCCAGAGAGTCCCCGGCTGAGCCCCCTGCGCATCCCGCTGCTGAGTCCCCTGGCCAGCCCCCCGGCTGCCCCCCAGCGTCAGCCGCCCTGGAAGGATCCCCTGAAGTCTCCTCCAGAGAGTCCCCTGCTGAGCCCCCTGCGCATCCCGCTGCTGAGTCCCCTGGCCAGCCCGCCGGCTGCCCCCCAGCGTCAGCCGCCCTGCACGGCCCCACTGGTGGAGGAGGCGCCGCGGAGGCAGCCCCGGCGGGTTCCGACCCGCCTGCCGCTGCCGCCGCGCGCCACCTCCTGCCGGCTGGTGCCCAGATCGGGAGAGGCGGGCGACAAGAAGACCAAGCGCCCTGTGCCAGCCCGCACTCCCAAAACGCAGGAGACCTCCCAGCGGGACAACGTCCCACCAAAGAAAAAGAAGAAGATGGTGTAGCGCAGGTGTCCAAACGCTTGAACCCGCTGGGGGACGGGAAGCTGGTCGGGGACGGTGCGGCAGCAGGCCTTTACTGGCGGTGTGTCGGCCTCTGTCCCGGGGCTGCCAGTGCCCCGCAAGCCTGCCCAGCTCCACACTGTCACCTCCCAGCTGGCCCAGGCCAGCGTCTGGCAGGGGGTGCCAGGGCCCCTGGGGGTCTTGGGACAGGTGGGGCAGCTCCCTCGTGGGGTGCTGCTTCCCCCCAAGGTGCAGCTGCCCCCCGGGCTGCTCCCTGTCCCCTTGCCTATGGCTGGGGACAGCAAGTGGTCACAGGGACGCTGGTACCGCACCAGCCCATGGAGCAGGGGCCGTGGGCTGCGGTCCAGGGCGAGCCCCTGTGCCCCATGGGCTCCTGCATGCTGCACCTCCCTGCCCGCCCTGGCCCTCCACCACCCCGCCGCCCTGCGCCTCAGCACTGGCTGCAGGGCCCTGCCCTGCTCCACACCCTGCCTGGCAGTGCCTGGAAGCCGTCGCAGGCCTTTAACAAGGACGCAGTGGCCCTTGAGAGCAACGTCCCCGCCGCCAGCCCTGGTGGCAGCCCGCCCTGGCTCTGCCGACTGGCACAACCACGACCAAGCCCAAAGGTGAGGTCTGGGGGTGGCAGGGCCCGTGGGCAGGTGGCCTGCGCTGAGGACAGCTTGCATCACCATGGGCCTGTGTTGGCTTTCTTTGCTTTTTCAGCAATGGTGACCACCCCGATGGCCCTGGAGGAGCCCGCGGACATTCCCGGTCCGCGGCCGTACACCTTTGACAAGGCCTTTCATCAGCGGGCAGGTGACAACATCATCAACAATGTGCTCGCCTGGCTCAGCACCGTGGATGGCACAGGGGTGTCCCCACCAGCCCTGACAGCCCCAGCTTGACCGCCTTCGTCCGTGAGCTCCCCGAGCTCTCTGCCCCGCGCCGGCCCGCACCCCCAAGACGCAAGAGGCGTCCCCGTGGGAAAACAGGCCACCCAAGAAGAAGAAGAGGGTGGTATGCTAGGTGGCAAAACACTCCAAAACCCTGTGGGAGGGGAAGCCAGACAGGGATGGCGCAGCAGCGGGCGGCGGTGGGCAGCAGGTGGGCAGCAGCGATCAACAAGCGGGCAGCAGCAAGCGCCGGGCGTCTGAGGGCACCAATGTGCCCACTTTGGGGCTCAAGCAACCCAGAAGCCGTGGGGACGCCGGGGGACAAAGTGCCCCGCGCCCGCTGCCTGCCCACCCAAACTGCCCGCTGCTGATCGAGAAGGTGCGGAGCATGGATCCTTGCGACGTGTGACCCCAGGACAGGCTGCTGCGCAAAAAGGTCCAGGCCAAAAGGTCCGCTGCGGGGGCTGAGGACACCCTGCACCGAGCTGAGTGCACACGTGCTGAACTCCAGACCGAGCTGCCACCCGCTGGGGCAAAGAGTGATCGTGGTGTGGCCGGCACGCCAACCGCCCAAACCGGAGCCCCAGGCTGGCCCCAAGCATGCCCCCCCGGGTCCCCAATCCCCTGCCAGCGACCCCAAGACCCAGCATGGGGCTGGCTGCCTCCAAGCCCCCGGCTGATGGCAAGAAGGAGATGGCACCGGCGGCGGCATCGAGCAGCAAGGCGCGCACCAGGCCTCCTGCCAAACCCAAGCAGCCCAGCTGGCTGCGCCTGTCGCCTGTGGGGGGCCAAACCCCAGGGGAGGGGCTGCCGCAGCAGCTGCGCATGCCGCTGCGGCGACGGCGCCCTCCCGCCGACTCTGTGCTATCCCTCGGGCCCTGGGGGGGGCCTCAGGGCTGCGCCCACCCCGCTGGAGGAACAGGAGGAGTCGGTGCCCATCACAGCTGAGCAGCAGCCTGAACAGGAGTGCATGAAGAAGCTGGCCCAGGAGGAGCGGGAGCGGGCGGCCCTGCAGATGTCACTGGGCCAGCTGCAGCTTTTTGCGCAAGGGAGATCGACATGGAAATAGCCAACAAGTACGGCTACGCGTAACCCACCGGTCCAGCACCATTCCCCGCAGCACCCATGCACGGAGGAGAGCCGGAGGCAGAGACCTGCACGCACCCGCTCCAGCCCCAGCCCTTTTCCAGGTGCCTCTTTCTCACGCAACTGATTAAAAGAGTGCGTGTTCGCTTTGCAGCGCGTCTTGGCCTGTGGTCATTTGCACAGCGGGAGGGGAGACCGGGGGGTTAATGCAGCCCCTGCCCACCCCACGGGTGGCTCAGCTGGGCTGGGGATGGCCACCGAGAGAATGGCCACCCTAATGCTAAGCCCTAACCCTAGAGCACCTCACCCCAAGCCCCTCACCCTAAGCAATAACCCCTAACTCCCCAACCCTAACCCCTAAGCCTAACCCCTAACGCAAATCCTATCCTGTTGCTTAGCAGATATTTCTGGTGTCTTACATGGCTCTGCCGTTTCTCGAATGAGTACTTCTGGGTCGTTTTGAGCATTTAGATTCTCTCTCCGTCATAGGCGTGTAGTTCTTGCAGAATTATGGTGAGTCCTGGTCAATTGGTGACAAGGTCCGGTGCTGTAGGAGGACTTCAGGACCACAGAGGCTAAGGGCCGGAGCGCAGTGACTGACTTTGGCTCATAGAGGTCGACTTCCGTCTCACGACTCCATGAACAGGAAGTAAATCTCTTTGATTCAGCCAGTCTCTATGGTATGGAAGTCCTGCAACCGAGCCCGAATGCCTCCCATCTGCTTTGAAGTTTTTTGTGATTTTTTTTTCTGGTTTTTTTTTTTTGAAGTGGTGGGTTCAATTTATACCTCTTGGTGCACTGCAGCGTGACAGACACGGCCAGACACTGCAGTGCTCGTTTGGCGAAGGCTGTATCACAGACCGTCAGCTCAAATGGAGCTGAACAGCACTGCCCCCCTCCCCGGCCTGGGGACCCTCGCCAGGGCAGGCGAGGGGTTAGGCTTAGGGTTGCATAGAGATACATCTAGTTGGCGTTGCGTACTGCACCGTCACGGTTCAAGTCAGCATGACTAAAGGACCCCAGCTTGTTGTCGCAAATGCAGGTTCGTTCCCGCTGTGCAATGACCAATCTCACACACGGAGACGAGATACTGATTTATTACAGGGGTGCGCAAGTCTGGATGCTAGATGGAACTAGCACACCTCAGTTAACACGCGGAAAATATTTATGCGCTTCGAGCAACAGTTACCAGTATTTTAAAAAGTTGGCTCGGTCACCCTTGTTCCCACTGGTTCTCGCAAGGCTCATCTCCACTTAAAAGTCACAGCGTCCTTCTTTTTTATTGCGCATGCTCAGTGAGGAAAGGGCTTTTGTGAGTAGGGGGCTTTCCTGCCCAGGGGCAGGTTCAAATTGATGTTGATTAGGTGTTAAGAGGGATAGTTCACTCACGGTTCAGTTTTTATACAGTTCTTTACCGCTGAGTTTCTAACTGGTTACAGTAGTTTACAAGTAATCATCCGTGACAGTCTACAGAAACATTCTCAAGGTTCTCAATGCTACGTGACTGGACTTCATTTGACACTTAACTGCAGTTGGAAGACAACAATTCCCCGCTTTGGGACTTATTTAATTTTATTTAAAATAGTTACTTCGTTATAATATATTATTATTTTATTTATCATCCTTTATTCTCCACCCTGGAGAAGAAAGGATACCCCTGCACTACCCAGGTCACGCCAGCATCCCAGCCCCTCTGACAACCTCTGTGAAACCCTCCCCCGATCTGGCATCACAGGTAAGGAACTGCAGCAAGACCGACTCCAGGGACGTCTGGATCGAGAAGGAAGCGGATGCACGACGACCCCACAGAACTGAGAGCTGCTTTGCAAAGCAGCAGCCTGCGTGTGTGTGTTAAGGAGCGATTGGTCGAGTCGCGTTTGTCAATCAAAATCAGAGTAGGGTAATGAGAAATAAGAACAAATTAAAAAAAAACCAAACAACTCCCCCCCCCGCCCCTCTCTTCTTCCCTGGGCTCATCTTCACTCTTGACTTCTCTACCTCCTCCACCCAAGCAGCACAGGGGGACAGGGAGCAGGGGCCATAGTCAGTTCATCGCATGTTGTCTCTGCTGCTCCTTCCTCCTCACATTCTTCTTCTGCTCCAGCATGGGGTTCCTCCCACGGGGCCACAGGTGCTGCCAGGAGCCTGCTCCAGCACAGGTTCTCCACAGGGTCGCAGCCTCCTTCAGGCACATCCACCTACTCCAGCATGGGGTCCTCCGTGGGCTGCAGGTGGGTATCTGCTCCACCATGGACCTCAGTGGCGTGCAGGGGGATGACCTGCATCAGCATGGTCTTCACCATGGGCTGCAGGGGAATCTCTGCTCCGATGCCTGAAGGACCTCCTCCTCCTCCATCTTCACTGACCTTGGTGTCTGCAGAGCCATTTCACACTCAGATTTTCTCTATCACAGCTTCTGCGCAGCGTTTTTTAGCCCTTCTTAAATACACAGAGCCGCAGAGGCACCACCATTGCTGATGGGCTCAGCTCGACCAGCAGCAGATCTGCCTTGCAGGTGGAACCGGCTGTGCCCAGCATGGGGGCAACTCCTGGTGTCTTCTCACACAACCCACTCCTGCAGCCTCGTAAACCCAATATGAAAGCGATCAGCTGCAGGGCGAGTGGGGGGATTGAAAAAATGGGGAAAGGAGCCACAGAGAGAGACAGAGGGGAAAAACAAAGAATAGTGATGGGCCACAGGGCAGAGGTGGAGGAATTTAAAAAAGGGGACAGCAAGGTGGGCAGAGTCAGACTGAGAAATACCAAAAAGCCTCAATAAGCTAAAGGGGAGAAGGAGAGGAATTAAAGAATAGGGACTGGGAGCCAAACAGACAGAGAACGATAAAGAGGGAAACAGGCTATGGGACAGAGAGGGAAGACATTACAACATAGGGACAGGGACCTGGAGCGAGAGAATCTAAGAAAGAAAAGGTCTATCTAGAATACAGGGCATTAAAAAATACGGGCACGGATCCAGACAGAGAGAAGTGGGGCAGGGAGGGAGGGCCAGGAACTGTGAAGGGCTAAAGAGCAAATGGGGAGGAATTAAAAAAATTGGGATAGGAAAACAGACAGATAGATGGAGAAAGACAAAAATAGTGACAGGCTGCAGGACAGAGACAGAAGATTGTCCTGGTTTCAGCTGGGATAGCGTTCACTTTCCTCCTGATAGCTGGTATAGTGCCATGGTTTGGTTTTGGGATGAAGATAATGTTGGTAACATTATTGAGGTTTTCAGTTTGCTAAGCAGTTACGGACAGCCCAGCTTCTCATGCTGGCCGGCTGGCGAGGAGGCTGGAGGTGCACAGGAAGCTGGGAGGGGACACAGCCGGGACAGCACACCCAAACTGGCCAAAGGGATATTCCATACCATATGACGTCATGCTCGGTATATAAACTGGGCTGTAGAAGGAGGAAGTGGGACACGTTCGGAGTTATGGCATCTTGTCTTCCCAAGTGACTGTTGCGTGATGGAGCCCCGCTTCCTGGAGATGGCTGAACACCAGGCAAGAGCAAGCAACTGCCGTCCACAGGGACTGATGGCTGCAGCTCTCCTCAGGCAGAACCCCTCCTGCCACAGCAGCTACTGGAGACGCCGCTCTTTGCCCCAAACTGATCCTAATGGCACCTGCATTTATGGTGCAATAAAGCATGTTCAAGGGCCAGCTTGCTGCCGTGAGGACGGGATTTGGGGGCAGCCAGTGGCTACAGGACAGGCTTCCGGGAAAGTGCTGGAGCTGGGGGCAGCCGCGCGGGCTGAGCGGGGCTGGAGGAGTTTTGCTGAGCCGGGGAGGCAGGGGGGTAGGAAGGCCTCAAGGCACCCAGAGGGGTGGGGGCAGCTGTCTCCTGCCCCTCTTCCTGCTCCCCCTCCACAGCTGCCCTGACGGGGCCCAACTCCAACTGACCACCAGCCCGTTGGTTGGAAACGTCCTCGCAGCACGTGAGCGCTCTCAGGCAGGCATGCCCCAGCAGCCCCATCCCTGGGGCTGCAGCCCTTTTACACAGATGGGCCGCCAGCCACACTGCTCCCCGCCCCTCGGGGGGCTCCTCCAGCCCCAGCCCACAGCTGCGGCCACGGCCCCTTACACCTGCTGCGTAACCGGTTCCCCTGGACGCTGTGACAGCCACTCACCAAGCACACAGGACTGCAAACACAGCCACGAGCGCAATAGAGACAGCAAGCGTTTATTCGTTAATGCATCTAAGTCCCGGGAGCGAGCCTGCTCCGGGGCTCGGTGCCTGTATGCTCACCCTTCCCCTAGGACGAGTCGGCAGTCGTTACCAGAGCAGCAGGTACAGAGAACAAAAATACAGCGACGGGGCACAGGACAGAGGAACAGAAAGGGAAAACTAAGATGAAGGAGAAGGACTGAGGGACAGAGAAAGAAAGGTAAAAGGAAAAGGACAGCAAGATGGAGAAACCAATAGGGATCCCAAAAGGGATGAGAAGCCCTGCAGGGACACGGCAGGACAAAAACAGGGTCAGGCAACAGGACAGAGGGAAAGGGAGAGACATTTAATAAGAGGCGTAAGGAATGCAGGAGGGAGGAAGAGCAAAGGACAAAGAACACGGCAGGACAAAAACAGGGTCAGGCAACAGGACAGAGGGAAAGGGAGAGACATTTAATAAGAGGCGTAAGGAATGCAGGAGGGAGGAAGAGCAAAGGACAGGGAACAAGCCAGAGGGACTGAGGTAAAAAAAGAGACACACGTCAATCATGTCAAAGAGATAGAGAAAGAAAAACCGGTGATGGCCTGCAGGATGAAAAAAAAGGCCAGGGAGCAGGACAGAGGGGGATAATGGGACAGCAAGGCCGGCAGGGTGATATAGCGAGAGACGATCGAGGTACAGAGACAAAAAGTTAGGGGGGAGGCTGGAGGACAGAGAGGATACGAGGAAAGGGACAGGGAGCGGGGCAGAGATGGAGAAAGGAAAAAATGCAGTGATGGGTAGCAGGACAGAGGGATGAGGAAAGACAAGATGGAGGAAAGACGGATATAGAAGAGAACAGGGAGCAGGATGCCGAGACAGAGAGCAAAGAAAAGCAACAGAGACCATGAGAAAAACCAGAGACGTGAAGTAAGAAATAATGGGGAAGGGGAGCAGCACAGAGCACCACAGAGAATAAGAGCTGAAGAGGAAGAGGGACAGGGACAGTGAGATACAGTATGAAAAAAAACCAGCTACAGCCAGCAAGACAGAGAGAGAGAGAAAGAAAAGGAAGGCAGGAAGGGGGGGGGGGAGAGAGAGAGAGAGAAGGTGGCAGGGACAGGGAGTGGCACATACAGGGGCAGAGAGGAAAAGAATGCCAGGGAACAGGTCAGAGAAATAAGGGAGGTGGAAAGAGATGGATGCAGATCAGGACAAAAAGACCGAAAAGGAAAAAACAGCAGTGGGCTGCAGGACAGAGACAGAGGATGAAAAAAAGGAGGGAGAAGGAGCAGGGAAAAAGCACAGAAAGAAAGAAGAAGAGCAGGAGAGAGAGAAAGGGTGAGAGGAAGAGGGAACAGGACAGAAGAATAGAGATAAGGAGAGCAATATAGGAAGAAAAAAAAGTCACAGCAGCATGGGAAAGAGAGGGGGCCAGGAGAGAGACAGGGAGGGGCCAGCACGCACAAGAGGGGAGCCAGGGCCCCGAGGGCCTCGGACTCACCGCAGACCTCGCTCTCGGTGCTGGCAGGAGTATTTCACAGGTCAGACGCTCGTTTCTCCTTCTCTCCTCCCTTCCTGCTCTGTAACTCCTGTCACTTGGCTGTCCTCCACCTAAGAGAATACACGGGTATCTTACAGCTGCTATGAAACGAGACTTCTTAGACATGTAGCCACGGCCCTACTGTGCTTTGGGTTACGCATGCAGACCCTGCGGTGCCTGCTGGCTGTCTGGCCTGCTGCAGACTACGAGGAGGGATCGTTCCTCACCTGGAGAGGCAGGCTCTCTCCTGCAGCGGAAGGCAGCTGTGGGCCAGATGGCCTTTGATTTCTTCTTCTTCTCCTTCTTCTCTACTGTCGTCCAGCCTTTGCAGCTTCGGCCGCAGCACCTCCTGCCCACAGCCAGTAAGCGCTCCGCCTGTGCCCTTCTGCAGCCACGCCACGAGGACAGCAAGCTGGGCAGAGACAACCTACACAAGCCTGAGGTGGGTGCAGTCAACGGCATCCCCAGGGGGAGGAACGGACGCCCACATCCTCACCGTGGCCTCTGTGGAAGAGGAAGCAGCGACCGTTATTCCCATAGTTCCCCCCTGGCCAAAGCCTCTCCTTCTGCAGGGGCTGCTGGAGACACCGCTCTGTCCCTGCACCGCTGCCAATGGTGCCCGCTTTCAGGGAGTACCCAGCGCACACGAGGGCTCAGGGGTGTCCCTTCAGGGGAGGGGCTGGAGCTGGGGGCAGCTGCGCGGGGCGAGCGGGGACAGCAGAGGCCCGGGGCCGGGGGTGGGCTCTGGCGAGTTGGGAGGCGCCCGGCATCTGCGCCTGGTCAGTGTCCCACCTCCTCCCCTTCTGTCACCCCTTCTGGGTGATTTGAAGCTTCCTGTCCGGCCACCCCGGGGCAGCCTGAGGGCAGGAGAGAGCCCTGCGCCCACCGCAGGGGCTCACTCACCGCACTGGGGGTCCTGGCCCCCACCCGCCACCAGGAACTGTGCCCAGTAAGTCGCCGTGCTGCTTCGGCCCCGAGGCAGCGGCGCTGCGCTGCCGCATTTTGCAGGGCGAGTACCCGCTGACACTGCGCACATGGGGCGGCAACGGCGCTTCCCTCCCGGGAAGCAGCAAGGAGCGCGCAGGCGCCCCAGAACGGCATCGCTGTTACCGGCGGACGTCAGCGTGGGTCACATCGACGCCACCGCGCATGCGCGGCTGCCGAACTGCAGTACCGAAATTCAGTCGCCGGGCGGCAGCACCGAGGGCGGCGACGCCTGCCCGCGCGCATGCGCAGTTTCGCAGCTGCAGTACCGCACTGTAGTCGCCGGCAGCGGCACCCAGCGCGGCGAGGAGCATCAATGCGCATGCGCGGCTGCCGAGCTGCAGTACCTAATTTTGGTCACAGGGCGTCAGCACTGAGGGCGGCGAGGAGGCACGCCACCACGCATGCCCGGGAACCCGCGTCGCAAAAACTACATCTCCCGGCATGCACTAGCAAGCACAGCATGACCGCCCGGAAGACCACGCTTCCCGGCATGGCGGGGAGCGAACATGGCCGAGAGCAAACCCCGTGCCTCAGGACTACGGCTCCCGCCATGCCGCGAGACGCAGCCTGTCCTGCTGGCTCACCCTGCGCGGACACCGTCTTCCACCCCCCCATCCCCCATCCCCGCCGAGACGCGAGCGCTCACCCGCCCTCTGCAGCGTAGTTCCGGGTGGACCCCTCCGCCGGCTCGCACACCCCTCTGCACCGTGCCTCCGACGCGGACCCCGCCGCCCTGCCTCAGGTCGATCGGGCGGCCCCGCTCACCTTCTTTCTCGCTGCAGCTGCAGCCCGGTCAGGCCGGGCGACCGCTCCACCCTTGGCTCCCCCCGGCCCCTCCACGGCCACCGGGAGTAGGGCAGCAGCAGCACCAGCCCCTCCCCCGGCAGCCACCCCTGTGCAGGGAGCGTCCGTCCCCACCGGCCTCACCGCCCGCACCTGGGGCTCCTCCAGCCCCGGCTCACAGCTGGAGCCCAGCTGGAACAGGGGGCCAGCGCCCGACCCCCACCCCAGGGCATCCCCTCCTGCCCCGAGCTCCGGCACAGCCCCTCACCCGGGGCAAAGCGAGGGCGAACGCAGCCGCGAGGGCAAAGGAGGCGGCGCATGACAAGGCCTGGGAGCGGGGCTGCCCCGGGGCTCGGGGCCTGCCCCGGGGACACCCCGCCAGTCCTTCCCGGAGCCGCGCTCCTCGGTGCGGCAGGGAACAGGCGGGCGGGCGGCTCCCGGAGCCATGGGCTGCTGGGCAGGGGGAGGCCGCCGAAAACGAGGTGTGAGGCACGGGACGCTACAAGAGAGGAGACCGGGGGCAGGGAGTCAGACCAGGAGAGAGGGAGAGACAAAAAAGTGGCAACCGAGCCGAAAGGAGGAATGAAACAATGGGGAGCCAGGACAGTGAAACACGGAGGTAAGGGGCGGGGAACACCGCCAAAACAACCCCCATATCTGCACCGTACAGGGAGCTGGGGAAAAAAGAGAGCTGGAGAGCAACAAGAAGAGCAATGAGCATGGAAAGAAGGGGGTGCATGGGTGGTGGGAGTCCAAAATAGGGTCATCAGGGAGCCAGAGACAGTGAGATGGAGAACGGACAAAAGCGACAGGCGCTGCAGGGGGGAGAGGGAGGAATGAATGAGCAGGGACAGCCAGCCAGCCAGCGACGGAGAAAGGCAAGAGACCACACAGGCGACAGTGCGGAGAGGGAGGAATTAAAAGCGAGGGACAGATTGCTGGGAAAGCAGAGGCAGAGAATGGAACAGAATCAGAGCGTGCTACAGGGCCAAGAAGGAAGAAACAGGGACAGGGAGCCAGGGAAAGAAAAAGTACTGAGGAGCTACAAGACAGACAGGGAGAAATGAAAAAACAGGGTTCCGGAGCCCGGCAGAGAGAGAGCTGGTGAAAGAAAACGATAGCAGTAGGCTACAGGGAGGAGAGGAAGGAATGAAAAGATAGGGACGGGAAGCCAGACGCAGAGAGAACCATGCCTCTGTGCTCTGAATGAGAGGCCTGTCTGGAAATAGAAAGTGCAGATACTAAATTTAATAAAGTAACAGACTTGACCAAGTGTAGCACAAAATGTAAGATACACTACCCTGCTCCGTCAACGACTGTGGCCTAGCATCTAATGGCAGGCTTGGTTTCTGCTTCCCAAGGAGAGTAGCACAAAACCATAATTTTCCGATTATACAAATATTTTACCAGACTATGCAAAGAAAGTAACAACAATTGCCTTACAGATCTACGTGAATACATAACAGTAGCAGAAAATCGCTAGAGTACAAAACACTCAGCCTTCAAAGTCCACAGAAAGACATTAGGTCTTGTAAATCATCAGTTCTAAGGACCCTGCTGCTACCACATCACCGCAACATGTGACTCACAGCGTATTTCTTTCTTTCTAGGTTTAAGGAATTCCTTCATTTTGGGGGTTTATTTGTTGGGGGGTTGTGAAGAAGGAAGCTCCTTAGCTGTGTTTTTCTTAAATCTGGCATATTAACTATTATGGCATGCTGTAATGATCACAGATTTGATATGTTTTCCTGGAAACAAAGTTGAATGCAGAAACAAACTCGAAGACCCAAGCACAGAAAATGAGCTAGGATCCTGGCGTACAAGCTGGTGTAGGCAAAAATCTTACAGAAGATTAACTGAAAAGTCCTCATTCTGCAAATGCTTATACACTTATCAATCCATTATTCGAGTCCACTAGCTTCGTATACAGTAAAGCCTGTGAGAGTAAACATTGTGGTCTGCTTGGTAGATTCATCTGTGACTCCACTCATTGCATACTTAATATTTTCCCCTTCTGTCAAAAGGAATCGTTTTACCAAATGAAGTTAACGTTGTTCATGATCGCTTTTATGGGAAACTGGCAAAAAAAGAGTTTTCCTTAGGGTGAAAGAGCAAAAATGTTGTGTTGCCAAAAGAACAAATTCAGGATTCAAATGCAAGTCCGCTCGCCCTAAGAAGTTAACACTTCTTCTCCTATAACAATTCCCCACACAGAGCTCTAGCGAATGAGGACCTTATTTTGCTAGTTCTTGGATTTTGCCCACAGTCTGGACCAAACAAAATCTCTCCTCAAGGTTAAGTCACTGAGCGACGTCATTCCACAGCTGACAAGACACTAGGTGTTTGAGGAGGTTGGGGGTGATTAGGAGTTTGGTTTTGGTTTGAAATTTTTTTACTCCCCAATTGCAGTTACAAATTCAGAAAAAAAAAAGAAATATAGGAACACACTCACATAAAACTTTCCTCGCGTTTGGTTCCTTCCACAGTATTCGTCATGCATTCAAAATCAAGGTGCATTGCTGTACAAAGCAATGTATCACTTCTCTACGTTATTCACAGGCAACACAGAAGTTAAAATTCAACGCAAGAATTCTGCAAGGACACAAAAGGGAAAAAACACATGCTGTCTAGTTTCCTGCCCACTGAGAAATTGGAAAGCAGATTAAAAAAGGCAAGACGTACAAAAAAAGATCCCCGGCATTAAGGACTCTATTGTCTTGGTTAATATTGGTAACTATTGCTTGGATTTCTTTGTAAAAAGAAACACAAAGGGATTAGACTATAATCAATGAGAATTAAGCCAGCACAGCAAAAACCCAAACAAACCCAACACATAAACAACATTAACTCCTCAAAAATACCTTCCAAACATTTCTTTAGAATAAAAACAGGGAACATGCAGCTACTGGAGACTTCAATATTTATGTCTTTCTGTGACTCTCCACACCTACATTTGGGGAGAAGACTATAAAACAAGTTCACAGTGCATGAGGTCTTTTAAACTAAAAAAGGGATTAAACTTATGAGAAGTATTTTACTTCTAGAGCTTCACTTGTTCTCTTTGCATTATCATAGGACCCACAGAAGCAAGCCTAGAAAACTTGTGGAAAATTAGTTACATGAATTATGAAGAGGGCCAAGTATCTCTCAATTTTAAACCTACCTCGGGCAAACGATTCTGCCAGCAACTTTTCCAGACTCTGGGATTTTCCTGCTTTCCGTACTTCTGAAAAGATGGTGGGGGAAGCTACCATGCTTGTATAACCTTTGAAGCTGTTAGCATTTCTGCAAAACATGAAACGTTCTTCCAGACTGAGCATGCAACAGGGAAAGTTTTACAGACATCCCTTTGTTCTACGCACAACACCATACTTCTCTCAAAACTGGTAGCCAAGGAGGGAAGGTTTTGAACTCTTTTACGTTTACCTGAATTGTACTGCATAAATATGATGTCTTTTTTTAAGTGCTGCAAATTCCTCTTCATTTTCTGGGACTGCTTCATATGAATATAGACCATGTTTTAATCAGGCATTGCTACCTAACAATTCCAGACACTTGCTAGCTCATTGCTTGACAAATGCACATACTCTGAATACTGCAGATGTCAAGTTTGGCCTGAAGTTTGGTGTCCATCATGACAGGCCACAATTTAAGCATAATAGAAGGCGACCAAATCTGTTCAGAACGTACTACAGGTTTTCACTTTGCAAATCATAATAGTTTTGGTATTTCCTTGAATGCTCAGCTCTTTATGACAAATGACTATGGATGGACAAAAAAAACCAAACCAAAAAACCCAATCACAAAAATTTTCTCCCAAGCTTCTTGATTCTAAAACAAATCTAAAAATTACAATGTGCCCTAAAACAAACCCTGAACTCACAAAGAAAGCAAAGAACAAATATGAGCTGCATTATAAAAATCTCAATTTTTATGCCAGTCTCATGATTACAGTAGGCACTGTATGGACGGTCCCATATCTTCCCGCACAAGGAAGAAAACTGCCTCTAGGACTGTCCCTACAGCTTTACAAGCCCCACTCCGAGAGGCAGTGGGACCTGATGGAGGAACAATGATGATTAAGGTGCCCTTTTCCACCACTGATCTAGGAGAATGGAGAAAAGTTGCAAGGGACTATAGAAGCGACCCGGTGAGTGTTACTAAGCATTTTCAGTTCATGGTAAAACAACATAATCCAGACTGGAAAGGTATACAGTTGCTCTTAGAGTATATGACAGAAACAGAAAAGCAATTAATTTTGAAAACAGCAGAGAATTTAGCTGAAGACCATTACAAGATCACGGGGGGGATGTCAAAGAATATTTCCCCTCCGAGACCCAAAATGGGACGCTAATAAATCTGCCCATATGGAGAGGCTACAGGAATATCAAGAATGGATTTTGAAGGGAATGGAAAGGACTATTCCCAAAACCACAAACTGGTCAGCTCTATATGCAGTTAAACAAGGTCCTTCTGAGTCCCCATCCGAGTTCCTGGATCGATTGAGGGATGTAATGCGCCGTAGCACACCGCTGGATCCTGGGTCAGAGGTAGGAATACAACAAATAGTCTCCCTGTTCTTGGGTCAGTCTACGGGGGACGTTAGGCACAAACTCCAGAAGCTGCGCCCTACAGAAGGTAGAAATCTGGAAGGGTTGCTGGATGAAGCGTGGAGAGTATTTAGTAATAGAGAGGAAGAATATAGACAAGGGCAAAGAGGAAGGATAGCAGTTGTCAGGGAAGAGGAGGAAGGGAGGCCTAGACGAGAACCATCTTGATTAGGTAAGGATCAATATGCGTTGTGTAAGAAATTTGGTCATTGGAAAGGAGGGTGTCCAAGAAACAAGGCAAAGAGGCGAAGCCACCAGGCAGGAAGACTAGTAGCCCATGTGAAAAAGGATTGACAGGGACCTGGGGAATGCACCCTAGCAGATCCACTGGTTATAATGAGGCTGGGGAAGGAAGAACAAGAAGTAGAATTTTTGGTTGACACAGGGGCAACATACTCGGTTTTAAATCAAGCCTTGATGCCCCTGGGAAACGACTATATCATGGTAAAAGCAGCGACTGGCCAAAGTGAAAAGGCATATTTTTGTAAACCTTTGAAGTATAAATTGGGAAAACAATGGGGTATCCACAAATTCCTACATAGGCCCAACTCCCCAAAGCCACTTTTGGGAAGAGATTTGTTAGAACAATTGGGTGCAAAAATTACATTTGAAAAAGGAGAAATTACTCTGGAAGTAAAAGATCAGCAATATATCCAGATACTGAGTCTATTCTTAACCAGTTTCCCCGCAGAAGGGAAGGTAAGGAAGGAATTCGGCCAGTGATTGGAAGATTTTTATAAATAGGATTACTGAAAAACTGTGAGTCTGATTTCAACACCCCTGTTCGTAAACCTGACGGGTTGTATAGTGTGGTCCAGGATCTACGGGCCGTAAATAAAATAACTGAGGACCTTTACCCCGTAGTAGCAAATCCATATACCCTGTTGACCGTATTAACACCTGAACTAACTTGGTTTACTGTTTTAGATCTGAAGGATGCCTTCTTTTGCCTCCCTCTCCATGAAGCCAGCCAAAAATGATTTGCATTTGAATGGGAAAACCCCAAAAGTGGTCGCAAGACTCAGCTCACTTGGACGGTGTTGCCACAAGGATTTACGAACAGTCTACCATGTTTGGCAATGAGCTCGCAAAAGACTTGGAATCTTGGGAAATACCGTCTGGAGAAAGGAAACTGTTACGATACGATTGTATGATCTGGACGGGCAAAGAGACCACACGAGCCTTTGATCTACTAAAGAAAGCTTTGGTGTCGGCTCCGGCCTTAGAGCTCCCCGATGTGAGTAAACCGTTTTTCTCTCTTTTCCCACGAGAAACAGGGAATTGCTCTGGGAATATTAGCACAAGGTCTGGGCCCCTATCGACGAGCAGTTACCTACTTTTCCAAACAGTTAGACGCAACTGCGAAGGGTTGGCCTGGATGCTTGAGAGCAATTACAGCTGTAATATTGAATGTACAGGAAGCCCGAAAATTTACTCTGGGCCAGAAGATGACTGTTTTAGTGTCTCACACAGTGTCCGCAGTGCTGGACGCAAAGGGTGGGCACTGGCTTTCTCCACAAAGATCCCTGAGATATCAGGCTATACTGATAGAACAGGATGATGTGGAGGTCGTAGTTACTAACATTGTCAACCCATCTTCTTTCCTTAGTGGAAACACGGGAGAACCAGCGCATCATGACTCTTTGGAGACTATTGAAACAACGTACGCAAACCGACCAGATCTAAAAGACAACCCTATGGAAAGCGGAGAAAACTGGTTCACAGGTGGAAGCAGCTATGTCCTGAGTGGTAAAAGACACATGGGATATGCCATTACCACTAGTCAAGAAATAATAGACCTTTGCCCATAAATACCTCTGCACAGAGCGCAGGAATAATTGCTCTGACCCGAGCCTTGGAAGTGGCTCAAGGCAAAGTTGTGAATATTTATACAGACTCCAGATATGCCTTCGGAGTTGTGCACGTGCATGGAACAATCTAGGAGGAAAGAGGGTTACTGAGCTCTCAAGGGAAAACTATTAAGCATGCAAAAGAGATTTTGAGACTGTTGAAAGCAGTCCAACTTGCTGAGAAGGTGGCGATTATGCATATTAAGGCTCACCGGAAAGTGAGCTCGGAATTGGAGAGAGGAAATGAGCTGGTGGACAGAGAGGCAAAACAGGTAGCTAAAACAGAGATAAAAACAGAAGGAGCTTTAGTCCCTGACGGCGAATCTCCCTAGAAGGTAAGCCAAAATATACCGAGGAAGATCAAAACCTTATCACAGATCTGGAAGGGTCATATAACAAAGAAGGGTGGGCTTATACCCCACAAGGAAACGTGGTTATTCCCTCCTGCCTAATATGGCATTTGGTAAGGGAAGAACATAGGAAAAGGCATTGGGAGATGGAGACTCTATATAAACATTTAATTAGAGAAAGTGTGGCCAGAAATTTGTATACTATGGTGAGACAGGTAACTCAACAACGTGATCTTTGCCTCCAAACTAATCCCAAGAATACCGCCAAGCCAGAAATGGGCCAGATTGGGAAAGACAATGGGCCTGGGCAACAATGACAGATTGATTTTATAGAACTTCCAAGAAAAGGGGGGTATCGATATTTATTGGTATGAACTGATACCTTTTCAGGTTGGCCAGAGGCATTCCCAACCAGAACAGCTAAAGCTCGGGAGACAGCTAAAGCATTGATATAAGAGATAATACCACGTTTTGGAGTTCCAGCAACTATATCCTCTGACAGAGGACCACATTTTGCCTCTGTTGATCCAGCATTTCAGTTACTTAATTATACTGGCCTCCCGGTTCCGCTAGGGACAGGGTGGTACTGGTTGTGTGGTACAGCAGCTCGGAAAACTTTACCTCTGAGGTGGTGGGGAGCATGTACGTTGGACACCCTGGTTCCCAACATCGCTATTATTGACAAAACAACACAGAATCCCGTGAGAAGAAACTGAAGGGTGAGTAAGCCCTTAATAGAAAAGCCGACAAGCTCTCATAGCTTTGTGCGGTGGCTAATCCCATTTCTGGGGGTTAGCGAGTTAGAAAAAGCTATAATAAACATCTCGGCTGTAATAGAGATAATCGAGAATAAAACTATAGACTCCTGCCATCAGGAAACTCCAAGAAGAAACTACTAGTTTATTGAAAATAGTATCACAAAATCGTATGGCTCCAGATTTAATATTAGCCTCACAGGCAGGGGTGTGCACAGTAATCAATGTCAGCTGTTGCATGTATGTAGACCAAAGTGGGTGAATATCTGCTGACTTACGGGAGATCAGAGAACAAGCAAAAATCCTACGTGAAGTAACTCCAGATGACACCTTTTGGGGGTTTTCTGAGCTGTGGGAAAGTTAACCTCTTGGTTTACCAAACCTATCACGGTTAAAACGATTATTTGTTACTTGAATAATTATTGTGGTTCTATCCATAGCGCCTTGTGTTATAGTTCGATGTGCCCTGTGGTGTTTCCGGAACACAGGGGACTCCTACAGCGGATGGAAGAGGAACCAGTTACGACGCAGGCTTGAGTCTTACCAGTATTTTGAAAAGATGCTGGATAAGGATGTGATAAATGATTTAGTCCCAAACAGGATTCCAATTCAAATTTACAATTTATTAAGCGAATAGAGGCAAGCAAACAGCGCTGGGTGCTCCGGGAGTCTCCGCTCCACCAAGATGCACGCGGTACAGTTACTGTTCTTGGTTTATATCCTGTCTGCTAATACGTATTCATGAATAGGCGTGTCTTCTTCGGCGCATGCCCTCTTCTCCTTCTAGAGTCTTCTCAAATCTTCCTCGGCGTGCCCCCAGGATGACCCCAAACTTTATGCATGCACTTTACAAGTTTCTCTTTACACAATACTATGCGGTCAGTGGTCAAACTGGTTTGAGCTGATATACCAGCAAAGTAGTTTAACTTTCTTCTGTAAAATACCCCTTTTTATGGTGCAGGAGAAATCCATAAAAGTACAGAAGATTACACTTCATCACACGAATCAGATGAACATATTTCACAATCCCCCATCTTCTTCTTTATAGTATTGATTTGTGTTTTCATTTCCAATTGAGTACTGCAGATATCTGCATTCCTTGTATAACCGAGTAGATTAATCTAGTAACAATCCCCCACATATCCCCAGTACAACTATCCCGATTTTAGTAAGCCAATCACCACCCATAAAATCTCCCCCAAATCCTCCTAGATTGACTCCTTTCCAAGTTTGTCTCTCAGGAGGCCATTCGTTATACACCTGGCTCTCCCTGATTTATGGGTAACAGGAAAAAAAACTAGGTTTTATTGTTCCAATTCCTTGGCAAATATGATTACAGGTACAGGCTGTACAATTAGAAAAGGTCCTCACTTTTTCCTTTTTTCTGGGGTAAACCCCAGCTGGACTTGTTCCAATATTGACTACAGTTATTTGCCGTAGTCAGAGTCAAGGAACTCACCCCAAGTAGAACTAGAAGAGGTCCGGTCAGGGCCATAGTGGTCGGCGGTCACAGCCCGAAGGGGTTGCAGCCCTTGGCAGACCCTTTTTAAGCCGCAATACCAGTTCCCCTCCGGTCTTGCCCTCTCCTTTCCTTTAAGGGGGTGCTTTCTTAGTACCCAAATTAATTGAGCACTGCTTGTGAAGGCCAGAGCTTTGATAGATCAGTGGTTTGTCCAGACCTGAGCACTTGCCCGAGCCTGGCGATCCTCTTTATTTGCAAGGCTTTATGGCTACAGAAAACTGCCAGTTAGCCTGCAACACTAATCTTACAAATACACACCACCTTCTACACAAAGGACAAATTCTAGTTCCAGCTCCTTTTTCCTGTTCTTCTTTTGCCAACAACTCCTTCCGATTATACTCGTTTGGAGTACCCATTGTTGTTTCCTATTACCCTTTCCCATTGTTTTCCAAACTTGGGGATTACTTATATTGCTCTCCATAGCTTCCCATGGCCATCGTTCACCTTGATTTGTTCCACCACAAACGTAACAATTAGCTATATTCAATGACTTAGCAATGTTTTCAGCAAGATTTACAAATGGATTTTTAGCAACTGTGGGAATTTCATGTTTCACTCCTGTTTCTATTACAGGAGTAGCCGCAATAAAATTCCCACAGCAATTTAGTCAGATGTGACTTTCCACTCCTTCACTGGACCTTTCACTCGTGACACATGTGTCCATCCTTTTTCAGCAGTTCTCACAGCTGTTTCTGTAGTTAATAAAACAAGGAAAGGTCCTTCCCAGAGGGGAGATAGGTTTCCTTCTTTCCATGTTTTTGTCAGAATTTTATCTCCTGGTTCTAACTGATGAATTGCAAATCCTAAAGGTGGTGTTTGGGCCACCATCCCAATCTCTCTTAATTCTTTTAATCTTTTTCCAAGGGTAATTATATATTGTTGGATACTATGATGCTCAATTACATTGTTCCCCAGAGGCATTCCTTGAAAATAAGGCACGCCATATAACATTTCATATGGCGATAATCCAGTCTCACTGTATGGTTTAGTTCTTACGTTTAGAAGTGCCAGTGGTAAACATTTCGTCCAGGGCATTTGCGTCTCAATCATTAATTTAGCCAATTGTTGTTTTATTGTTTGATTCATTCTTTCTACCTTCCCCGAGCTTTGTGGGTGCCACGGAGTGTGGTATTCCCACTGAATACCTAATGATTGACATAATAGTTTTATTATTTTAGAAGTAATGTGTGTGCCCTGGTCAGAATCAATGTACTGGATTATCCCATATCTAGGTATCAAATGTTCCAATAAAATTTTTACCACCATCTGTGCCGTAGCTCGTGCTACAGGGTACGCTTCTACCCACTGTGTTAAATGATCTACTATTACCAATAAATATTTTATCCTCCCTACCTTAGGCAATGCAGTGAAATCGACTTTCTCAAAAGGTCTGTAAGCTGTTTTTCTCCCTCCCGTGGCTGTTTGTCCAAACACTGTCTTATTTGCCTTTTGACAGGTTAAGCAACCTTGTGTAATTTGCTTTGCTATTTCAAAAATTCCAATACCACCAAATTGTTTAAGAAAATGATCACTTAACGCTTTTGTACCCCAATGTGTTTGCACACGCAAACGTTCTAATATTCGCCTGGTGTAGGCTTTTGGCAACATTTCTTGCCCATCGGGCAGTGTCCATTTTCCTTGTTATAATTTAGCTCCTATTTTCTCCAATTTTGTTTGTTCTTGTGGGGCAAACTTCTTCTCTCTTTCCTCTCGTCCTTCTTTGCTGGTGTCCTCCTTTGTTTGTATGACATTAATTTTGGCAACTTTAGTCCTCAGGGCTGCTTCCTGGGCCTCTTTATCTGCTAAGTTATTTCCTCTAGTTCGGTAATCTAATCCCTTTTGGTGTCCCCTCACATGTACCACTGCTATCTCCTTTGGTTCTCTTAAAGCCTTTAAAATTTTTACTATTAATTCTTGATGTATTAAAATCCTCCCTTGAGTATTAATCAAACCTCTTTCTTCCCAAATTTTTCCAAAAGAGTGGACCACCCCATATGCGTATTTAGAATCTGTAAATATAGTCCCGCTTCTTCCTTTTAATAATCCCAGGGCCCTACATAGGGCATACAGCTCACAAGCCTGAGCTGACCATGATGGACTCAGAGGTCCTGATTCCACAAGTTCTAAGTCCTTATTAATTATTGCATATCCCGATTTTCTCTTCCCTTCTACCACTCAGGAGGAGCCATCTCTGAACAGCGCTTCTCCATTTTCCAACTCAGCATCTCTTAAATCTGGTCTCACCTTAGTCTGGGTCTCAATTACCTCTAAACAGTTATGTTGTAATTCCTCTGATGGTTCTCCAAACAAAAATTGTGCTGGACTCTGAGCAGAAGTCACGCTTAGTCAGGGGAGTCTGTTAGTATTGCTTCGTACTTTAGAATCCGGCTGTCCATTAACCATTTTTCCGCTTTTTGTTGTGAAACATTTCTGACATTGTGTGGGGTATACACTTTTAAAGGAGCACTGAAGGTAATCTTCCTAACTTCTTCTATTAATAACGCTGTAGCAACCAAAGCTTGGAGACAAGCAGGCCATCCTCTGCTTACTGGATCAAGTAACTTAGAACAATACCCCACGGGTTTTTTGATTCCTGCCCAGTCTTGAGTAAGAACTCCGTATGCTGTCTGGCTTGATGTATTCACAAAGAGATAGAAAGGTTTTTCTAGATCTGGGAGGCTCAATACAGGTGCTTGTATTAATGCCTTTTTTACTTCCTCAAATCTCTAATTGTCTTCAATAAGCCTTTTAAGTTGGTTATTAGTTAATTTTTCATATAGGAATTTTACTTTTTCACTATAATTTTCAAGCCATGGTCTACAATATCCTAATACTCCCAGTATTTGCCTAATTTCCGTTTTAGCTTGTGGGGGTCTTAAGGATGGAATCCCAGATACCCTATCAGGATCTAACTTCTTCCTTCCCTTACTCAGCCAATGTCCTAAGTATTTTACTTCTTGTTCTACAAACGGTAGCTTTGATCAGGACACCTTTAATCCCTTTTCCCCTAGAAAATTTAACAATTTAATGGTGGCTTTTCGGATCCCCTCTTCAGTTTCTCCTGCTACTAATAAATCATCCACATATTGCAACAATTTTACCTCCTTAGGTATTGTGAAATCTTGTAGAATTTTCTCTAAAGTTTGTCCAAATAGATTTGGTGACTCTGTAAACCCTTGTGGTAACACAGTCCATCTTAATGGTTGTTTTCGTCCTGTTTTGGGGTACTCCCACTCAAAGGCAAAATAATCTCCGGATCCCTCATCCAGAGGACAGGCCCAAAAAACATCTTTCAAATCTGTTACACTATACCAAGTATGTTTGGGAGATATATGACTCAATAAAGTATAAGGATTTGCCACCACAGGGAATTTAGTGATTGTTCGCTGATTTACAGCTCTTAAGTCCTGCACTGTCCTGTATGACCCATCCGGTTTCTTTACGGGAAGAATGGGCGTGTTATGAGGGGACATACATGGTTCTAGGGTTCCTTTTTCCAAAAGTCTGTCAACTACAGGTTTTAATCTTTTTTGACCCTCCATAGGTATAGGGTATTGCTTGATTCTAATTGGGCATTGCGGATCTGTTATTTGAACGCTTATGGGGTCCATTTTTATCTTTCCAGTTTCCCCTTCCTTATACCACACTGAGGGGTTAATAGCTTCTTCATCCTCTTGTGTTAAAGTGTATAATTTAATCTGCAATTTGTCCCCTTGACTCTGAATGCTCAAGTTTAACTTCAAAATCAAATCCCTTCCTAATAAATTGTATTCCGCTTCAGGGAGCAAAAGTAAATCATTAAGACAAATTTTCTTTTCTGTTTCTACTTCTACATCTTTCAATATATTTACTTTAAAAGGCTCTCCTTTTGCTCCTACTACTGACACGTACAAAAATTTTTGCTTTTGCTTTTTGTTTTTCTTCGTCCCTCCTAACATAGACTTTCTGGGTTCTCTAAGTAACTCCTCTAATCTTCTTTCTTGCCAATCTTCCAATTTTTCTAATTTCCTTCTTATATGCCCCCAGGATTTAGCTACAAATTGTGTTCTAAGGAGTGCGGTCCCAGCCACTGTATTCGGATCAATTCCAGAGTACATTTGTAGGTTTTTCCTCAACCTCTCCAACCATTCTGTTGGAGATTCGTCTTTCCCTTGTTGTTCATTAAATGCTTTAGTAATGTTTTGCCCTCGGGGAACCGCTTCCCTTATTCCCTGTGTCCTGTTTTCAGCCAGGATAGAGCTGGTTTTCTTCACAGAAGCCAGTGTGACACTGTGTTTTGGATTTGGGATGAGAAACTGTTGATAATGTGCTGATGTTTTGGGTTGTTGCTGAGCAGTCAAGGACAGTCCAGCTTCTCGTGCTGGCCTGCTAGCAAGGAGGTTGGGGGTGCACGGGGAGCTGGGAGGGGACACAGCCGGGACAGCTGACCCAGACTGGGCAAAGAGATATTCCCTACCATCCGACGTCATGCCCAGTACATAAACTGGAGTTGGCCGGGGGGCGGAAATCGCTGCTCGGGGACAGGCTGTCGATCGCCGGGTGGTGAGCAATTGCTGTATTGGGCATCACTTGTTCTTGTACATTCCTTTGTTGGTATTATCATTGTTGTTTCCTTCTTTCTTTCTGTCCTATTAAACCGTGTTTATCTCAACCCACGAGGTTTTTTTCCGAATTCTCTCCCCCACCCTACTGTGGGAGGGGGAGTGAGCGAGCGGCTGCGTGGTGCTTAGTTGCTGGCTGGGGCTAAACCACGACAACATTACATCTTTTCATCCTGTAAGAAAGCATGTGTCCCTACAGTACGTACATAGTTACCCCCCAAAACCGCCAACGTCATACAACGTATCCCGCGATACAACGTATCCCGCGATACAACATATCACGCCATACGCTTGGAGAGGTTTGCGCAGCCCCCGCTCTCTGTGCACCTCACAGACCTCTGCGCTTTCTGCTTCTGCCCCTGGTGCTGGCGGCTCTGTGGCCGATGCACCGGCAAGCCCAGCCGCATCCTCCTCCTCCTCAGAGAGTCCCTGGCCGTGCTCAATGAGCGATTGCTATGAACGTACTGTAAAAAGCCCTTTTTATAGCCCGACACAACACTGGCCAATTTCAACTCTAGCTGAGCTTTGCCCTTTTCTGTTCTCTCCTTACACGTATGAACTACAGCTCTGTGATCTTCCTGCCAAGCCGGACCTTGGTCCCAGGGATCATAACATTCCTTTTTCCACCTGAGTTGAAAAAGGAGGTCCCTGTTCAGCCAAGCTGGTCTTCTGCCCCTCTTGTTTGACTTCAGACTCCACCAGATTGCCTGCTCCCGTGCTTGCAGAAGGTGGTTCTGAAAAACTAAGCTGCTCTCTGAGCCCTAAGGCCTCCAAAGCAGCTTCGTAGGGGACACTGCAGACTAGCTCTCTGAGTAGCTTCAAGTTTGCTCTCCTGAAAAGCAAGGTAGCAACTCCTCTGAGCTGTATCTCATTACACTCAAAAGTTTCAACTCCCCTGTTTGGTGATCACTGTGATCCCATCTCCTACGAGTCCTTCTCCATACACAAACAGGAGGGACTAAGAGATCTGTTGGGTAGATAAGCAGCCATGGGGAACCACGGTGAGCAGTGGAGTGAGCTGCTGCATGGGCTACGTGCTTTCCGAGTGCGAAGCCAGCCCCTGGCTCAGTGAGTGCCTGGGAAAGGGAGTCTGCAGCCGTGAAGGACAGAGCCGGCCAGCAGGACAGCTGGCAGCCTTCACTCGGGCATTGCCCACCTTGTGACTGGCTGTACCTGTGATGATGTTAATGCTCTTTGTACACAGGTCTGTTGCGTCGTGCTGTGTTGCGAAGCAGACTTGCAGAGGCGTGCCCTGTCTGCCCATCGGGACTCAAGGCACGTTTCCTCCAAGCGCAGCAGCCAGGCTTTGGGCAGCCTCGCCTCATGCTGCTTTCGACATTGCCAACCAGAGTCAAGTTTCTATCCTCTTGTTTTCATGTAGGAACCAATTAGTGAACAAGTCCTGTTTTAATGGAGTGGCAACTCAAACAGTATTACGCTGGTAGAAAGCCTTCAGGAGAAGACTGGTGTCCTGTGGATCTCGCAGTAAGGCAGCCAGCAGCTCTGTTTCTGCTATAGCTACAAACATCCACGAGTGAAACAACCGCAGCTTTTTAATACAGTTACAGATACTTTTCTTTGCAGACACAAAGCATGCTTTTGTCTTGAACTTTTCATTAGTCTGGAAAAAAGATCATTGGTAGTATAGGATACCATGCTGTTTATTAAATGTACATAAATTAACATCTACACAGAAAGGATGTTTGCCTCATCAGAAACAATGCTGAAACGATGAGCAAGTCTGAAAAGAAAGGTACATAAGGCTCCCGTGCACAAACCCCAAAGCTTCAAAGGAGAAAGGTGAAAGAGCGCTACATCCTTATGTCACAGGATAACCTGTGATTAACCCGAGTTATGGACACTGTCACATCATAGGTAGTGGGGGCCAGTTCAGATCCCCTGCCTTCTAGATCAGCCGCCTTGATGAGCTGGGTGTTTCAACTGTTATAAAGCTGCAGAATCAACCAGAATCAACACTGAAATGACTGTGCTGGCTACAGAATGGCTAGAATAAATATGGGGGTGTGTCCAGTTTTTTTCCGGTCCTGGAGGGTGGCTGGGATTTGGGGCACCATGTAAGCTGGCTTTTTTAACTCCTCCTTCCCATCAGTCCCTAGGCACAGGCACGTGTTGTGGCTGAAAGCAAAGCATCACCACTCCAGTTCTGATTGACAGAAAGGGGGGTGTTTGCGTCGGTCCAGAGAGCGCTGATGGGTGGGAGAAGTAAGAGCGGAGTTTTTGCTGTAGCTAACCTGGAGTTAACTCAGCTAATGGAAACTGCAAGCCAGTCATGTTTGATCAAGAATACTAAGAAAGGGTATTGTGCTGTGTGCTGCATACAAGGACTTGCACCGACCAAAGGGCAGCAATGGGTGCTCCCTTCTTGTATGCAGCAAGGTGGTGCAGCGTCTCTCTGCCAAGAATGAGTAGCGGCAAAGAAAACCTGGAGGGTTTTATAGTCTGGAACATGCTGTCCAGCGTGTCCCTCGTGTCCCTCTCAGAGATGATATACACCTCCACGCCCAGCACGCCCCATGGAATCTGCAGGTGACATGCCAGCTCCCCACGGGGGCAGCTGTGCCGGCTGGTGGGCTTTTGCTGACGGAGCCGAGGAGTGAGCCAGCAAGGCCTCCCGCCAGGGCTGGGCTGGGTCTGAGTGCGGTGCGGGGCCGCTCCGGCATCGCGGTGCCCGAGTGAAATGTGCCGGCCGGAGCAGAAGGGCGCGGTGCCTCCCTCCTCGCCTCCGCCGAGGTGGTGCTGGGGCTGCATCGCGCCCCTCAAAGCCCAGGCAGCAGAGGTCATGCGGGCAATCCAGGCAGCAGAAAAAAATCGGCACCTGCAAGAAGAGAGTCCAAAGTGCTGATGAAACCATGAAGGCAGGAAGAGGCACGACTTTGTGCCCTGTTCTTTGGGCAGTGTGCTGTCCAAGGGGCAGTTCCTGGCACACGAGAGGGAACCGTCCCTGGCAGTGGCTACGGCACGGCTTTGTCCCCTTCTCCACACGTGTGACACCCTCAGAGCTCTGCAAGTTGACAGAGATGTGCAGCACTGCTTTGCTAGGCAGCAGGGCTGGGCAGGGCAGCTGTGCTGTGGTCCTTTCCAAAAGCCGAGCAGCAGCACGCCTCACTGTCCCTTGCTAGAAAGCTAGGCTTGAAGGCAAAACACGCTGCTTTGGTATTGTTTGGTTGTTTTCTTCTTCCCTCAATTGTCTCAGGTGCAACGTGAGCTTTTTACGAAGTGCCAGTACGTCAGGGTCTACAGCTACGTGACACAGCTCCTTGCTGCGTCTTTGGGATTCAGACACCAGCAGCCAGTGCTGGGCTTGCCAGCTGACATGAACAGAAAAGGGAGACTTTGCCTCTTTCTGTAGGCAGCGGGTCAAAGAGCTCAAAAAATTGCTATGAGCCTTGTGACTCTGCTGGGGTGTTGCTCAGCCTTGCACAAACAGAGCTGCCACAAGTGCCGAAGGAGAGCTGCCAACGCTGGAGTGAGATGTTCCTCCTGACAGACACGCTCTCCCACGGGCAGCTGCGGGCTTCCTGCCCGGTGCCATCTCTGCGCACCTCAGAAATATTGCCCATAGTCGGAGCAGTGTTCGGAGCTTTGAAAGATGGGCAGCAGAGCCTGCTACACACCTGGGCTCCTCGTTCTTCTTGCCTGCCTGGATGTCCTCAGTTGCCCATCCCGCAGAGCTCTGCTCCCAACTTGCTCCTCTCGCTGTCCAGTAGCCCTCCTAGTTGCTCCCCTCTTCACAGGTTGCTCTTCTCGAGCCTGGCAAACTTTCCATTCAATGTATTGTTAGACAGGTCAAGCCATGATAAACGTGAACCAATTCTGCTCTTAAGCACACCTAGCTCATTTTACCTTGTCTCCCCAGAGGAGCTCTCCAGGTGTTCACTTTCTGGAGGGACTGGAGGCACCTGCAATGGAAATGTGCAAGTTAACGGGTGGCAAGGACCTTCCTGCCCAATTGCTACCTTAGCTCGGAAAGGCACAGCCCTTGGATGGGTTTGCTCAGCCCAGCTGAGCCAGTTCTGGTGGCATCACCGCACAAACCGCCATGGCCATCCTGCACCACCCTTCCTCTGCACCTTTGCAGAGCTGCCGGCTAGTGGGTGACCTTGCTTGTCCCTGCGGCAGCACTCTCAACTTCTGACAGTGCTGTCACCCTCTTTGTGGCCCTGACATACCGCTGCTGCTTCTGCTTCCGCCTCTGGTGCTGGCAACTCCTTGGCCGATGTGCCGGCAAGGCCAGCCACATCGTCATCGTCCTCCTCCTCAAAGAGCTGCGGGGGACAGAGGAGGACAGTTGCTTGGCTGGGGACAGGCCCCGGGGCCGGTGAGCCTTCCTCAGGGCCAGGAGCGAGCGTGGGCGGCTCTGCTTTCACTAGGGCAGGACGCAGGGGTGGCTGGAGGTGGGGGAGGTGGGGCGGAGCCGGCTTGGTCCCCGAGCCCCAGCCGGGGTCCCTCTGCTGGCTTACCTGGAGGGGCTGGGGCAGCGTGCCGTCCTCCGTCCTGGCTGCAGAGAGCTGCCAGGGGCCGGCCGAAGAGACCCGCCCTGCCGGCACAGCCCGACTGCCCGGGCGCCTCCGCAGCGGCCAAGGTCCCTCGCCGCGCAAAGGGCCAGGGCAGCCCCCTCGTCCTGCTGCGGGTCCCGCCTGCCGCCAGGGAAAACAGAGCAGAGAGCCATGGAGGGCAAGCGCCAGGTGAATGCTGCCCGAGCCTCTGCATGCTGGGCGTCCCCGCCAACAGCGAGGGAGAGGTGTGGCTGGGGAACGAGGCGCCCCGGGGGCTCAGCTCTCTGCGGCCGTGCCCTGCGGGAAGGGCAGCAGCAGCCCCTGAGCAGCGCGGCTGCCGCCTGCCAGCGCAGGAGAGAGGGGCCGTCCTGCCCCCGTCTCCTCCAAACTCACCGTCCGAGTGGCCACGTCCACCTTGGCTGCCGGAGGGGACGGGAGGTGGCCGCTGCTGGGCACCAGCCTGCAAGAAATGCGCTGCGCTCAGCGAGCAGCCCCGCAGCACGAAGGGCCCCTGGCGAGCTGCATCGGCCGCGGGCCATGAGTGAGATGTGGGGACGGCCGAGATGGCGGCCCGGGGGCTCCTCACCTCTGCCAGGCCCTCGACCAGCCTCTCCAGGCTGCTGGCGTTGAGTGTTTTGGCCTGGGCAAGGGGAGAAGAGCAGCAGGTGAGAAGCCATGGGGCTGGTGCGGGGTTGGAGCAGCCCCTGGGGCAGAGCGGGGCCGGGAGGGACACTCACGGCATTGCGGCCGCGCAGCTCCTTCAGCAGGAGCTTGATGGAGGGCAGCTGGGTGACGCGGGCTCCCTGCACTCCTTCTGCTGGCCTGTGCACGGGGCAGGGGCAGAGAAAGAGCTGTGTGAGACCCAAGCTGCCTCTTCCCTCGCCTGCCAGCCCGGGGAGCCCTTCCAAGCTGCCCCGAAGCAGCTGGGCACCGCCCGGCCGTCGAGCGGAGAGCAGTGGCAAGGGGGGAGGACGGGGCTGGGTGAAGCAGCTCCGCCAGCTCTGCCCGCTCCAGAGCCGCCCGCGGTCGTGGGGGCAGCTCTCCCCAGCTCAGGAGCGGCGTTTCCGCATCGTACGGCTACGGCTAGAGCATCCCCCTGTGCTGTGAGCACGGGCCCCCCAAGCTGCTCTGCCAGGCAGGGCTTACCCACGGAGCGCGCTGAGCCAGAGCTCCTTCAGCGAGCGGGAGCTGCAGGAAAGAGAGGAGAAAGAGCCTGAGCGCCCGCTGCTGCCCAGCCCGCGGGCAGAGGCGGGCGCCGGCACAGCCCTGCCCCGTGGGGACGGCTGCAGAGGCAGGAGGAAGCGGCGTGGGGCCGGACAGAAGCGCTGCCCGGCCCTGCCAGGGGACGTGGCACCGAGACCCACCAGAAGGTGACGACGCAGAAGCCGTAGGGCCAGGCGAGGATGAGGGACGTGGTGGCCTTGTCTTCCTCCTCCTGGGCGGCATCCCCGGCCGCCCCCTTGCCGCCGCTCAGCACCCACAGCCGGCGCAGGGCCAGGCAGAGCTGCGGGCGCGGGGCGCTGCCACGTCTGCAGAGAGGAGCGGCAGGGAGTGACCTGGAGGTGGCCGAGCCCGGCGGCTGCCCTCTGGCCTCCGCCTGCCCCGCGCACGGCCACGGGTGCAGCCAGCAGCAGGGTGCCGGGGCCTGGGGCTGCTCCTTGGGCGTCCCTGCCCCGGTGCCGGGGCCAGGCCTTAGGAGGAAAGGCAGCCGGGGTCTGCGCCTCTTACTTGGCCTTGGCGATGATCAAGGCATCGCTGAAGAGGAGGAGGTGCCTCTTCCCCGTCCCGCGGCCCTGCGTCACCCACACGCGCTGGTGGAGCAGCGGCTGGGCTGATGCCGGGCCGGGCGCGCACTGCTGCTCGGGGCCAGGGTAGACCCTGCAGAGCAGGCGGCAAAGGGCGTGAGAAAGGCGGCTGCTGCGGGGCCCGGCTGCGCCGGCGTGTCCCCGAGCCGCGGGGGGAGCCCACCTGGAGCCGTAGCAGCAGTTCATCTGGCCCATCGTGCCGGGGCCAGGGGAGTCCTCACGCCGGACACGCTGCTGGGGCTCCGGAGAGCTCCCAGCCGGCTGGAGCGAGGCTGTCGAGGGGGTCCCGGTGCCGGGCAGTGCCGCTGGGTGAGAGCTGGTCTCTCCCTGGAGCTGCCGGGTGCTGGCAGAGCCGTGCCTGCAGGCACTGTGGCCGTTGCCGGGCCAGCGCCGCGACATCACAGCTGCCATTCCAAGCCCGGGGGGGGGGCTGGGGGGCGGGGCTGGGGGAGGGGCTCCTGTCTCTCTCGGCCTGGGGAGCCCGGGCCTGGGCACAGCACTGCAGGCATGGCCTCAGCAGCGCTGAGCAGAGGGCAAGGCTCCCCTCCCTCCAGCTGCTGGCAAGGCTTTGCCCAGCGCAGCCCAGGGCACCGCCGCCCGCCGCCTTTGGCCAAGGGCACGGTGCTGGCTGCTGCTCAGCTTGGTGTCCAGCAGGACCCACGGGCCTTTTCTGCCACGCCGCTTTCCAGCAGCTTTGCTGAGCTGCTCTTGCTCACGACTACGTGCGCATGTGTGCCGGGATGCTTCGTGCGCGTACCGGTGCCGCCCGCAGTCCGTCCCACCCTCTTCCCGCAGGTCCCCCCGTGCCACTGTAGTGCGCTTGAGACGGGCACGTTGCCTCCAGCCAAAGCAGCGGTCCCAGCGGAAAGGCGCTCTCTTGTGCTGGGACTGGGAGGAAGAGGATGCAGCTGGCCACGGAGCCCAGGGGCAGAGCTTCCTTAACTCCAACTTGTTAAAGGCACCCTTCTTCTTCTTCTTCTTCTTCTTTACAGCATGTCCCGCTGGAAGGTGGCCTTGGCACTCTCCCGGAACACTGGAGAGGAGTTTGGCTTTGCCAAGTGCAATGGAAGCAGCAGCTGCCTAGCTGCCTTCTCGAGTGAGCGGCTGTCTGCAGAAGCCCAGCCTCTCCCGGGCGGCGAGGGGGGAAGTGGCATGAAGCAGAGCAGAGCAGCCTGGTGCAGCCCAGGGGCTTGCAGGCACGCCCTGCCCACTTCCCGCCCTTCCTGCCATGCCTTGGACGGTTGGCAGAGAGAAGAAAGCCATCCTTGCACCTGCTGGAGCCAGGCCTGTTGTCTCTTTGGCTCCAAGTCTATCAAGCAGACTAAGGAGAAGCTAATAACCAAAACACAAGCTCTTGTTTAATGTTTGGCGGAAGGGAAGGAAGAGAGGGGCGGAAGGGAGGAAGGAAGGAAGGAATGGAGTGCAATACTTTCCTTAGACCTCCTCTTTCTCTTAGCATACTTCAGAAGGCTTTTTTTGTTGTCTGACAGGACACTCGCCAGTTTCAACTCTAGCTGAGCTTTGGCCTTCCATCATTTCTCCCTACATATGTGAAGCACAGCTCCGTAGTCTTCCTGCCAAGGCTGGCCTTGCTTCTAGGGATCGTTCATACAATTTCTTTTTCCGCCTGAGTTCCAAAAGGAGTTCCCTCTTCAGGCAAGTGGGTGTCCTACCCCACTTGCTTGACTTTCAACACAAAGGCATGGCCTGCTCCTGGGCTTTTAAAAGGTGGCTCTTTAGAACGGACCAGCTCTCACGGGCCCCTCCGTCCTCCAAAGCAGATGCCCACCTTACACACGGTGCAGCTCCTCCCCCTCGCCTGCCCTGCCTGTCCCTCCCGAAGAGCCTGTTCAGCCCGCCTGAACGGTGATGCTTTCTTACCATTCGGCACCCGTGACAGTAAAGCTTGTGTACATAAGTTCCGGCTTCGCAAGAGAGCAGGGTCACCTGAAGCATGATATCAAATTGGTTTTGGCATCTGAGGAAGCGACTGCTTCAGAAATTATGTTTTTTTCAGCCTGTTGACACGTGAAAGTTGACAGCAGCCCAGTTTTTGGGAATCCTCTTTCCAAGAACTTAAATTTCTCCCTGGAATTTCCAAAAGCACTTGAGTCACAGCTGAGCATGGACAGCCATAGGCCACTCCATGAGGCTCTGCATGTCTGTCTCTCATGACATGCCATAGCGCAGTCGAAGCTTGTCTTCGAGAGCTAGCCAGAGATGCTGAGACCACCCACTCAAACACGAGACACCCAGGGTGGCACTCAGCTCCTCTGACTTTAGATAGGCCTATTGCAGATGTTGCGGTTACAAAATTGCGAAGATACCATTAGAGTTAGCAGAGTAAAAAGCTATTCATGCTGTCCTAAAGTAGACGTCTTTAGTTAGGGCCCCTTTAGACTTAACTGGCTCAGTTAAGTCTAACTTAAGGGCCTCAGGTCGATTTCCTACACACGGGCAACTTAATGCCATCTCAGAGGCCGTAATGAAGCTGGCACCTAGAGCCTAGCAGACACGACACAGGACCTACGGACAGCCTTGCCCTTCGGAGGGGACAGCTGGAGGCCAGAGGACATACCTATAGAATCTCAGATCACACCCACATGATGCGCAGGGGGAGGCAACTGCATCAGGCCCTTCATATCCACTCACTACAACGGCTGTGCGGATCCCTAGCCCGAACATAGCCACAGAAGTTAGAGCGAGCCGAATCCCACCTGAGTTCTAGTTCCCTCTTCTACCAAGGAGGTTTGGATTCTGTATCCCTGTAGCTGAGCATTAGTGGGCACATTCTCCACACATTCTTTGTAGCTTGTGCAGTTAGAGAGCAAATATTGGGGCTAAAGGATGCGTTTTTTCCCCTTGTTCTAAGCATCCCCATTCGGCAAGCTTCAAGAAACGTAATGCAAAGTACTTCTGTGATGGGTTGACTTTGGCTGGATTCCAGGGGCCCACCAAAGCTGCTCTTTCACTCCCCTCCTCAGCTGGAGAGAGGAGAGAAAGTACAACAAGAAGCTTGTGGGTCGAGACAGCGACAAGGAGCGATCATTCAGCAATTGCCGTCAGAGTCAAAAGAGACTGGACTTGGGGAAATTTGTTTCATTTATTGCCAATCGAATCAGAGTAAGGTAATGAGAACTAAACCCAAATCTTAAAACACCTTCCGCCCACCCCTCCTTTCTTCCCGGGCTCAACTTTGCTCCCCATTTTCTCTGCCTCCTCCCCCCGAGTGCCACAGGAGGTCGGGGAATGGGGGTTGCGGTCAGTTCATCACATGTTGTCTCTGCTGCTCCTTCCTCCTCAGGGGGAGGACTCCTCACACTCTTCCCCTGCTCCAGCCTGGGGTCCCTCCCACGCGAGACAGTCCTCCACGGACTTCTCCAACGTGAGTCCTTCCCAGAGGCTGCAGTTCTTCACCAACTGCTCCAGCCTGGGTGCCTGCCACGGGGTGCCGTCCTTCAGGAACAGGCTGCTCCACGGTGGGTCCCCCACGCGGCCACGAGTCCTGCCAGCAAACCTGTGCCAGCGTGGGCTCCTCTCTCCACGGGGCCACAGGTCCTGCCAGGAGCCTGCTCCAGTTCTGGCTTCCAGTGGGGTCACAGCCTCCTTCGTGCAGCCCCCTGCTCCAGCGTGGGGCCCTCCCCAGCCTGCAGGTGGACATCTGCTCCCCCACGGAGCTCCATGGGCTGCAGGGGCACAGCCGGCCTCGCCATGGTCTTCAGCAGGGGCTGCAGAGGGGTCTCTGCTCCGGCCCCTGGAGCCCCTCCTGCCCCTCCTTCTGCACTGACCTGGGTGTCTGCAGAGATGTTTCTCTCATGTATTCTCGCTCCTCTCTCCCGCTGCAGTTGCTGCCTGCCAGTTCTTACCCCCCTTCTGAAATACGTTATCCCAGAGGTGCTACTACTGTTGCTGACTGGCTCGGCCTTGGCCAGCGGTGGGGCTGTCTTGGAGCCGGCTGGCATCGGCTCTACTGGACATAGGGGAAGCTTCTAGCAGCTTCCCACAGAAGCCACCCCTGCAGCCCCCCTGCAATGTTTTTAATTGCTAATAAACATTTGTACCTTAAAAAAAAAAAAAAAAGATATTTCTAAATACCACAAGACATCTGAAGTGAAGAGGCGTTCTAAAGTTAGTTATCCTACAGGAAATACACAGCTCCACCTGTTACTCCTGCTTTCCCTTGAATACCAGAGTGACCTCTAATCTCAGCCTTGCTTAAGGAGGGTGTTACCTCTGTTGGTAGATCAACCCTTATTTCAGAAGGGGGGGGGGGGAGAGAGAGAGAGAGAGAGAGAGAGAAGGAAAGACAGACAGGCAGCAAGGAAGGCTTGTTTTCCCTTGAAGGAGTCAACTCAGGCAGCACCTGGAGCATGACCGGTGTCTGAGCCTGCGCCCAGAACGTTTGTGCTGTCTGTTACAAGCTCCTGAAGGCACTTGCGACAGCAAAGCAATGCCTTGTAACCCTCTGCCGCCTTCCTGTGCATCAGAAGGCCTGCCTATATCTTCCGCAGCTTTGCCCACAGAAGCCTGAATGGCTGTGCTCCGGCGTGTTGGAAGGCACAACACAAACTTCCTCCGGTCACTCTGACACCTTGAACACAGAAACCAACACAGTTTAATAGGAAGAATCTCACTTTCTCACAGAAACCACCTTTTACATTACATCTTTTCATCCCGTAAGAAAGCATGTGTCCCTACAGTACGTACATAGTTACCCACCAAAACCGCCAACGTCATACAACGTATCCCGCGATACAACGTATCCCGCGATACGCTCGGAGGGGTTTGCGCAGCCCCCGCTCTCTGTGCACCTCACAGACCTCTGCGCTTTCTGCTTCTGCCCCTGGTGCTGGCGGCTCTGTGGCCGATGCACCGGCAAGCCCAGCCGCATCCTCCTCCTCCTCAGAGAGTCCCTGGCCGTGCTCAGTGAGCGATTGCTATGAACGTACTGTAAAAAGCCCTTTTTATAGCCCGACACAACACTGGCCAATTTCAACTCTAGCTGAGCTTTGCCCTTTTCTGTTCTCTCCTTACACGTATGAACTACAGCTCTGTGATCTTCCTGCCAAGCCGGACCTTGGTCCCAGGGATCATAACATTCCTTTTTCCACCTGAGTTGAAAAAGGAGGTCCCTGTTCAGCCAAGCTGGTCTTCTGCCCCTCTTGTTTGACTTCAGACTCCACCAGATTGCCTGCTCCCGTGCTTGCAGAAGGTGGTTCTGAAAAACTAAGCTGCTCTCTGAGCCCTAAGCCCTCCAAAGCAGCTTCGTAGGGGACACTGCAGACTAGCTCTCTGAGTAGCTTCAAGTTTGCTCTCCTGAAAAGCAAGGTAGCAACTCCTCTGAGCTGTATCTCATTACACTCAAAAGTTTCAACTCCCCTGTCTGGTGATCACTGTTATCCCATCTCCTACGAGTCCTTCTCCATACACAAACAGGAGGGACTAAGAGATCTGTTGGGTAGATAAGCAGCCATGGGGAACCACGGTGAGCAGTGGAGTGAGCTGCTGCATGGGCTACGTGCTTTCCGAGTGCGATGCCAGCCCCTGGCTCAGTGAGTGCCTGGGAAAGGGAGTCTGCAGCCGTGAAGGACAGAGCCGGCCAGCAGGACAGCTGGCAGCCTTCACTCGGGCATTGCCCACCTTGTGACTGGCTCTACCTGTGATGATGTTAATGCTCTTTGTACACAGGTCTGTTGCGTCGTGCTGTGTTGCGAAGCAGACTTGCAGAGGCGTGCCCTGTCTGCCCATCGGGACTCAAGGCACATTTCCTCCAAGCGCAGCAGCCAGGCTTTGGGCAGCCTCGCCTCATGCTGCTTTTGACATTGCCAACCAGGGTCAAGTTTCTATCCTCGGGTTTTCATGTAGGAACCAATTAGTGAACAAGTCCTGTTTTAATGGAGTGGCAACTCAAACAGTATTACGCTGGTAGAAAGCCTTCAGGAGAAGACTGGTGTCCTGTGGATCTCGCAGTAAGGCAGCCAGCAGCTCTGTTTCTGCTATAGCTACAAACATCCGCGAGTGAAACAACCGCAGCTTTTTAATACAGTTACAGATACTTTTCTTTGCAGACACAAAGCATGCTTTTGTCTTGAACTTTTCATTCGTCTGAAAAAAAGATCATTGGTAGTATAGGATACCATGCTGTTTATTAAATGTACATAAATTAACATCTACACAGAAAGGATGTTTTCCTCATCAGAAACAATGCTGAAACGATGAGCAACTCTGAAAAGAAAGGTACATAAGGCTCCCGTGCACAAACCCCAAAGCTTCAAAGGAGAAAGGTGAAAGAGCGCTACATCCTTATGTCACAGGACAACCTGTGATTAACCCGAGTTATGGACACTGTCACATCATAGGTAGTTGGGGCCAGTTCAGATCCCCTGCCTTCTAGATCGGCCGCCTTGATGAGCTGGGTGTTTCAACTGTTATAAAGCTGCAGAATCAACCAGAATCGACACTGAAATGACTGTACTGGCTACAGAATGGCTAGAATAAATATGGGGGTGTGTCCAGTTTTTTTCCGGTCCTGGAGGGTCGGTGGGATTCGGGGCACCATGTAAGTTGGATTTTTAACTCCTCCTTCCCATCAGTCCCTAGGCACAGGCACGTGTTGTGGCTGAAAGCAAAGCATCACCACTCCAGTTCTGATTGACAGAAAGGGGGGTGTTTGCGTCGGTCCAGAGAGCGCTGATGGGTCGGAGAAGTAAGAGCGGAGTTTTTGCTGTAGCTAACCTGGAGTTAACTCAGCTAATGGAAACTGCAAGCCAGTCATGTTTGATCAAGAATACTAAGAAAGGGCGTTGTGCTGTGTGCTGCATACAAGGACTTGCACCGACCAAAGGGCAGCAATGGGTGCTCCCTTCTTGTATGCAGCAAGGTGGTGCAGCGTCTCTCTGCCAAGAATGAGTAGCGGCAAAGAAAACCTGGAGGGTTTTATAGTCTGGAACATGCTGTCCAGCGTGTCCCTCGTGTCCCTCTCAGATGATATACACCTCCACGCCCAGCACGCCCCATGGAATCTGCAGGTGACATGCCAGCTCCCCACGGGGGCAGCTGTGCCGGCTGGTGGGCTTTTGCTGACGGAGCCGAGGAGTGAGCCAGCAAGGCCTCCCGCCAGGGCTGGGCTGGGTCTGAGGGCGGTGCGGGGCCGCTCCGGTGTCGCGGTGCCCGAGTGAAATGTGCCGGCCGGAGCTAAAGGGCGCGGTGCCTCCCTCCTCGCCTCCGCCGAGGTGGTGCTGGGGCTGCATCGCGCCCCTCAAAGCCCAGGCAGCAGAGCTCATGCGGGCAATCCAGGCAGCAGAAAAAAATCGGCACCTGCAAGAAGAGAGTCCAAAGTGCTGATGAAACCATGAAGGCAGGAAGAGGCACGACTTTGTGCCCCGTTCTTTGGGCAGTGTGCTGTCCAAGGGGCAGTTCCTGGCACACGAGAGGGAACCGTCCCTGGCAGTGGCTACGGCACGGCTTTGTCCCCTTCTCCACACGTGTGACACCCTCAGAGCTCTGCAAGTTGACAGAGATGTGCAGCACTGCTTTGCTAGGCAGCAGGGCTGGGCAGGGCAGCTGTGCTGTGGTCCTTTCCAAAAGCCGAGCAGCAGCACGCCTCACTGTCCCTTGCTAGAAAGCCAGGCTTGAAGGCAAAACACGCTGCTTTGGTATTGTTTGGTTGTTTTCTTCTTCCCTCAATTGTCTCAGGTGCAACGTGAGCTTTTTACGAAGTGCCAGTACCTCAGGGTCTACAGCTACGTGACACAGCTCCTTGCTGCGTCTTTGGGATTCAGACACCAGCAGCCAGTGCTGGGCTTGCCAGCTGACATGAACAGAAAAGGGAGACTTTGCCTCTTTCTGTAGGCAGCGGGTCAAAGAGGTCAAAAAATTGCTATGAGCCTTGTGACTCTGCTGGGGTGTTGCTCAGCCTTGCACAAACAGAGCTGCCACAAGTGCCGAAGGAGAGCTGCCAACGCTGGAGTGAGATGTTCCTCCTGACAGACACGCTCTCCCACGGGCAGCTGCGGGCTTCCTGCCCGGTGCCATCTCTGCGCACCTCAGAAATATTGCCCATAGTCGGAGCAGTGTTCGGAGCTTTGAAAGATGGGCAGCAGAGCCTGCTACACACCTGGGCTCCTCGTTCTTCTTGCCTGCCTGGATGTCCTCAGTTGCCCATCCCGCAGAGCTCTGCTCCCAACTTGCTCCTCTCGCTGTCCAGTAGCCCGTTGCTCCCCTCTTCACAGGTTGCTCTTCTCGAGCCTGGCAAACTTTCCATTCAATGTATTGTTAGACAGGTCAAGCCATGATAAACGTGAACCAATTCTGCTCTTAAGCACACCTAGCTCATTTTACCTTGTCTCCCCAGAGGAGCTCTCCAGGTGTTCACTTTCTGGAGGGACTGGAGGCACCTGCAATGGAAATGTGCAAGTTAACGGGTGGCAAGGACCTTCCTGCCCAATTGCTACCTTAGCTCGGAAAGGCACAGCCCTTGGATGGGTTTGCTCAGCCCAGCTGAGCCAGTTCTGGTGGCATCACCGCACAAACCGCCATGGCCATCCTGCACCACCCTTCCTCTGCACCTTTGCAGAGCTGCCGGCTAGTGGGTGACCTTGCTTGTCCCTGCGGCAGCACTCTCAACTTCTGACAGTGCTGTCACCCTCTTTGTGGCCCTGACATACCGCTGCTGCTTCTGCTTCCAATTCTGGTGCTGGCAACTCCTTGGCCGACGTGCCGGCAAGCCCAGCCACATCCTCCTCCTCCTCAAAGAGCTGCGGGGGACAGAGGAGGACAGTTGCTTGGCTGGGGACAGGCCCCGGGGCCGGTGAGCCTTCCTCCGGGCCAGGAGCGAGCGTGGGCGGCTCTGCTTTCACTAGGGCAGGACGCAGGGGTCGCTGGAGGTGGGGGAGGTGGGGCGGAGCCGGCTTGGTCCCCGAGCCCCAGCCGGGGTCCCTCTGCTGGCTTACCTGGAGGGGCTGGGGCAGCGTGCCGTCCTGGCTGCAGAGAGCTGCCAGGGGCCGGCCGAAGAGACCCGCCCTGCCGGCACAGCCCGACTGCCCGGGCGCCTCCGCAGCGGCCAAGGTCCCTCGCCGCGCAAAGGGCCAGGGCAGCCCCCTCGTCCTGCTGCGGGTCCCGCCTGCCGCCAGGGAAAACAGAGCAGAGAGCCATGGAGGGCAAGCGCCAGGTGAATGCTGCCCGAGCCTCCATGCGCTGTGCCCCCGCCAACAGCGAGGGAGAGGCGTGGCTGGGGAACGAGGCGCCCCGGGGGCTCAGCTCTCTGCGGCCGTGCCCTGTGGGAAGGGCAGCAGCAGCCCCCAAGCAGCGCGGGTGCCGCCTGCCAGCGCAGGAGAGAGGGGCCGTCCTGCCCCCGTCTCCTCCAAACTCACCGTCCGAGTGGCCACGTCCACCTTGGCTGCCGGAGGGGACGGGAGGTGGCCGCTGCTGGGCACCAGCCTGCAAGAAATGCGCTGCGCTCAGCGAGCAGCCCCGCAGCACGAAGGGCCCCTGGCGAGCTGCATCGGCCGCGGGCCATGAGTGAGACGTGGGGACGGCCGAGATGGCGGCCCGGGGGCTCCTCACCTCTGCCAGGCCCTCGACCAGCCTCTCCAGGCTGCTGGCGTTGAGTGTTTTGGCCTGGGCAAGGGGAGAAGAGCAGCAGGTGAGAAGCGATGGGGCTGGTGCGGGGTTGGAGCAGCTCCTGGGGCAGAGCGGGGCCGGGAGGGACACTCACGGCATTGCGGCCGCGCAGCTCCTTCAGCAGGAGCTTGATGGAGGGCAGCTGGGTGACGCGGGCTCCCTGCACTCCTTCTGCTGGCCTGTGCACGGGGCAGGGGCAGAGAAAGAGCTGTGTGAGACCCAAGCTGCCTCTTCCCTCGCCTGCCAGCCCGGGGAGCCCTTCCAAGCTGCCCCGAAGCAGCTGGGCACCGCCCGGCCGTCGAGCGGAGAGCAGTGGCAAGGGGGGAGGACGGGGCTGGGTGAAGCAGCTCCGCCAGCTCTACCCGCTCCAGAGCCGCCCGCAGCCGTGGGGGCAGCTCTCCCCAGCTCAGGAGCGGCGTTTCCGCATCGTACGGCTACGGCTAGAGCATCCCCCCGTGCTGTGAGCACGGGCGCCCCAAGCTGCTCTGCCAGGCAGGGCTTACCCACGGAGCGCGCTGAGCCAGAGCTCCTTCAGCGAGCGGGAGCTGCAGGAAAGAGAGGAGAAAGAGCCTGAGCGCCCGCTGCTGCCCAGCCCGCGGGCAGAGGCGGGCGCCGGCACAGCCCTGCCCCGTGGGGACGGCTGCAGAGGCAGGAGGAAGCGGCGTGGGGCCGGACAGAAGCGCTGCCCGGCCCTGCCGGGGGACGTGGCACTGAGACCCACCAGAAGGTGACGACTGGTCTCCCCGCAGGGCCGGCGAGGACGAGGGACGTGGTGGCCTTGTCTTCCTCCTCCTGGGCGGCATCCCCGGCCGCCTCCTTGCCGCCGCTCAGCACCCACAGCCGGCGCAGGGCCAGGCAGAGTTGCGGGCGCGGGGCGCTGCCACGTCTGCAGAGAGGAGCGGCAGGGAGTGACCTGGAGGTGGCCGAGCCCGGCGGCTGCCCTCTGGCCTCCGCCTGCCCCGCGCACGGCCACGGGTGCAGCCAGCAGCAGGGTGCCGGGGCCTGGGGCTGCTCCTTGGGCGTCCCTGCCCCGGTGCCGGGGCCAGGCCTTAGGAGGAAAGGCAGCCGGGGTCTGCGCCTCTTACTTGGCCTTGGCGATGATCAAGGCATCGCTGAAGAGGAGGAGGTGCCTCTTCCCCGTCCCGCGGCCCTGCGTCACCCGCACGCGCTGGTGGAGCAGCGGCTGGGCTGATGCCGGGCCGGGCGCGCACTGCTGCTCGGGGCCAGGGTAGACCCTGCAGAGCAGGCGGCAAAGGGCGTGAGAAAGGCGGCTGCTGCGGGGCCCGGCTGCGCCGGCGTGTCCCCGAGCCGCGGGGGGAGCCCACCTGGAGCCGTAGCAGCAGTTCATCTGGCCCATCGTGCCGGGGCCAGGGGAGTCCTCGCGCCGGACACGCTGCTGGGGCTCCGGAGAACTCCCAGCCGGCTGGAGCGAGGCTGTCGAGGGGGTCCCGGTGCCGGGCAGTGCCGCTGGGTGAGAGCTGGTCTCTCCCTGGAGCTGCCGGGTGCTGGCAGAGCCGTGCCTGCAGGCACTGTGGCCGTTGCCGGGCCAGCGCCGCGACATCACAGCTGCCATTCCAAGCCCGGGGGGGGGGGGCTGGGGGGCGGGGCTGGGGGAGGGGCTCCTGTCTCTCTCGGCCTGGGGAGCCCGGGCCTGGGCACAGCACTGCGGGCATGGCCTCAGCAGCGCTGAGCAGAGGGCAAGGCTCCCCTCCCTCCAGCTGCTGGCAAGGCTTTGCCCAGCGCAGCCCAGGGCACCGCCGCCCGCCGCCTTTGGCCAAGGGCACGGTGCTGGCTGCTGCTCAGCTTGGTGTCCAGCAGGACCCACGGGCCTTTTCTGCCACGCCGCTTTCCAGCAGCTTTGCTGAGCTGCTCTTGCTCACGAGTACGTGCGCATGTGTGCCGGGGTGCTTGGTGCGCGTACCGGTGCCGCCCGCAGTCCGTCCCACCCTCTTCCCGCAGGTCCCCCCGTGCCACTGTCGTGCGCTTGAGATGGGCACGTTGCCACCAGCCAAAGCAGCGGTCCCAGCGGAAAGGCGCTCTCTTGTGCTGGGACTGGGAGGAAGAGGATGCAGCTGGCCACAGAGCCCAGGGGCAGAGCTTCCTTAACTCCAACTTGTTAAAGGCAACCTTCTTCTTCTTCTTCTTCTTCTTCTTCTTGACAGCATGTCCCGCTGGAAGGTGGCCTTGGCACTCTCCCGGAACACTGGAGAGGAGTTTGGCTTTGCCAAGTGCAATAGAAGCAGCAGCTGCCTAGCTGCCTTCTCGAGTGAGCGGCTGTCTGCAGAAGCCCAGCCTCTCCCGGGCGGCGAAGGGGGGAAGTGGCATGAAGCAGAGCAGAGCAGCCTGGTGCAGCCCAGGGGCTTGCAGGCACGCCCTGCCCACTTCCCGCCCTTCCTGCCATGCCTTGGACGGTTGGCAGAGAGAAGAAAGCCATCCTTGCACCTGCTGGAGCCAGGCCTGTTGTCTCTTTGGCTCCAAGTCTATAAAGCAGACTAAGGAGAAGCTAATAACCAAAACACAAGCTCTTGTTTAATGTTTGGCGGAAGGGAAGGAAGAGAGGGGCGGAAGGGAGGAAGGAAGGAAGGAATGGAGTGCAATACTTTCCTTAGACCTCCTCTTTCTCTTAGCATACTTCAGAAGGCTTTTTTTGTTGTCTGACAGGACACTCGCCAGTTTCAACTCTAGCTGAGCTTTGGCCTTCCATCATTTCTCCCTACATATGTGAAGCACAGCTCCGTAGTCTTCCTGCCAAGGCTGGCCTTGCTTCTAGGGATCGTTCATACAATTTCTTTTTCCGCCTGAGTTCCAAAAGGAGTTCCCTCTTCAGGCAAGTGGGTGTCCTACCCCACTTGCTTGACTTTCAACACAAAGGCATGGCCTGCTCCTGGGCTTTTAAAAGGTGGCTCTTTAGAACGGACCAGCTCTCACGGGCCCCTCCGTCCTCCAAAGCAGATGCCCACCTTACACACGGTGCAGCTCCTCCCCCTCGCCTGCCCTGCCTGTCCCTCCCGAAGAGCCTGTTCAGCCCGCCTGAACGGTGATGCTTTCTTACCATTCGGCACCCGTGACAGTAAAGCTTGTGTACATAAGTTCCGGCTTCGCAAGAGAGCAGGGTCACCTGAAGCATGATATCAAATTGGTTTTGGCATCTGAGGAAGCGACTGCTTCAGAAATTATGTTTTTTTCAGCCTGTTGACACGTGAAAGTTGACAGCAGCCCAGTTTTTGGGAATCCTCTTTCCAAGAACTTAAATTTCTCCCTGGAATTTCCAAAAGCACTTGAGTCACAGCTGAGCATGGACAGCCATAGGCCACTCCATGAGGCTCTGCATGTCTGTCTCTCATGACATGCCATAGCGCAGTCGAAGCTTGTCTTCGAGAGCTAGCCAGAGATGCTGAGACCACCCACTCAAACACGAGACACCCAGGGTGGCACTCAGCTCCTCTGACTTTAGATAGGCCTATTGCAGATGTTGCGGTTACAAAATTGCGAAGATACCATTAGAGTTAGCAGAGTAAAAAGCTATTCATGCTGTCCTAAAGTAGACGTCTTTAGTTAGGGCCCCTTTAGACTTAACTGGCTCAGTTAAGTCTAACTTAAGGGCCTCAGGTCGATTTCCTACACACGGGCAACTTAATGCCATCTCAGAGGCCGTAATGAAGCTGGCACCTAGAGCCTAGCAGACACGACACAGGACCTACGGACAGCCTTGCCCTTCGGAGGGGACAGCTGGAGGCCAGAGGACATACCTATAGAATCTCAGATCACACCCACATGATGCGCAGGGGGAGGCAACTGCATCAGGCCCTTCATATCCACTCACTACAACGGCTGTGCGGATCCCTAGCCCGAACATAGCCACAGAAGTTAGAGCGAGCCGAATCCCACCTGAGTTCTAGTTCCCTCTTCTACCAAGGAGGTTTGGATTCTGTATCCCTGTAGCTGAGCATTAGTGGGCACATTCTCCACACATTCTTTGTAGCTTGTGCAGTTAGAGAGCAAATATTGGGGCTAAAGGATGCGTTTTTTCCCCTTGTTCTAAGCATCCCCATTCGGCAAGCTTCAAGAAACGTAATGCAAAGTACTTCTGTGATGGGTTGACTTTGGCTGGATTCCAGGGGCCCACCAAAGCTGCTCTTTCACTCCCCTCCTCAGCTGGAGAGAGGAGAGAAAGTACAACAAGAAGCTTGTGGGTCGAGACAGCGACAAGGAGCGATCATTCAGCAATTGCCGTCAGAGTCAAAAGAGACTGGACTTGGGGAAATTTGTTTCATTTATTGCCAATCGAATCAGAGTAAGGTAATGAGAACTAAACCCAAATCTTAAAACACCTTCCGCCCACCCCTCCTTTCTTCCCGGGCTCAACTTTGCTCCCCATTTTCTCTGCCTCCTCCCCCCGAGTGCCACAGGAGGTCGGGGAATGGGGGTTGCGGTCAGTTCATCACATGTTGTCTCTGCTGCTCCTTCCTCCTCAGGGGGAGGACTCCTCACACTCTTCCCCTGCTCCAGCCTGGGGTCCCTCCCACGCGAGACAGTCCTCCACGGACTTCTCCAACGTGAGTCCTTCCCAGAGGCTGCAGTTCTTCACCAACTGCTCCAGCCTGGGTGCCTGCCACGGGGTGCCGTCCTTCAGGAACAGGCTGCTCCACGGTGGGTCCCCCACGCGGCCACGAGTCCTGCCAGCAAACCTGTGCCAGCGTGGGCTCCTCTCTCCACGGGGCCACAGGTCCTGCCAGGAGCCTGCTCCAGTTCTGGCTTCCAGTGGGGTCACAGCCTCCTTCGTGCAGCCCCCTGCTCCAGCGTGGGGCCCTCCCCAGCCTGCAGGTGGACATCTGCTCCCCCACGGAGCTCCATGGGCTGCAGGGGCACAGCCGGCCTCGCCATGGTCTTCAGCAGGGGCTGCAGAGGGGTCTCTGCTCCGGCCCCTGGAGCCCCTCCTGCCCCTCCTTCTGCACTGACCTGGGTGTCTGCAGAGATGTTTCTCTCATGTATTCTCGCTCCTCTCTCCCGCTGCAGTTGCTGCCTGCCAGTTCTTACCCCCCTTCTGAAATACGTTATCCCAGAGGTGCTACTACTGTTGCTGACTGGCTCGGCCTTGGCCAGCGGTGGGGCTGTCTTGGAGCCGGCTGGCATCGGCTCTACTGGACATAGGGGAAGCTTCTAGCAGCTTCCCACAGAAGCCACCCCTGCAGCCCCCCTGCAATGTTTTTAATTGCTAATAAACATTTGTACCTTAAAAAAAAAAAAAAAAAGATATTTCTAAATACCACAAGACATCTGAAGTGAAGAGGCGTTCTAAAGTTAGTTATCCTACAGGAAATACACAGCTCCACCTGTTACTCCTGCTTTCCCTTGAATACCAGAGTGACCTCTAATCTCAGCCTTGCTTAAGGAGGGTGTTACCTCTGTTGGTAGATCAACCCTTATTTCAGAAGGGGGGGGGGGGAGAGAGAGAGAGAGAGAGAGAGAGAAGGAAAGACAGACAGGCAGCAAGGAAGGCTTGTTTTCCCTTGAAGGAGTCAACTCAGGCAGCACCTGGAGCATGACCGGTGTCTGAGCCTGCGCCCAGAACGTTTGTGCTGTCTGTTACAAGCTCCTGAAGGCACTTGCGACAGCAAAGCAATGCCTTGTAACCCTCTGCCGCCTTCCTGTGCATCAGAAGGCCTGCCTATATCTTCCGCAGCTTTGCCCACAGAAGCCTGAATGGCTGTGCTCCGGCGTGTTGGAAGGCACAACACAAACTTCCTCCGGTCACTCTGACACCTTGAACACAGAAACCAACACAGTTTAATAGGAAGAATCTCACTTTCTCACAGAAACCACCTTTTACATTACATCTTTTCATCCCGTAAGAAAGCATGTGTCCCTACAGTACGTACATAGTTACCCACCAAAACCGCCAACGTCATACAACGTATCCCGCGATACAACGTATCCCGCGATACGCTCGGAGGGGTTTGCGCAGCCCCCGCTCTCTGTGCACCTCACAGACCTCTGCGCTTTCTGCTTCTGCCCCTGGTGCTGGCGGCTCTGTGGCCGATGCACCGGCAAGCCCAGCCGCATCCTCCTCCTCCTCAGAGAGTCCCTGGCCGTGCTCAGTGAGCGATTGCTATGAACGTACTGTAAAAAGCCCTTTTTATAGCCCGACACAACACTGGCCAATTTCAACTCTAGCTGCGCTTTGCCCTTTTCTGTTCTCTCCTTACACGTATGAACTACAGCTCTGTGATCTTCCTGCCAAGCCGGACCTTGGTCCCAGGGATCATAACATTCCTTTTTCCACCTGAGTTGAAAAAGGAGGTCCCTGTTCAGCCAAGCTGGTCTTCTGCCCCTCTTGTTTGACTTCAGACTCCACCAGATTGCCTGCTCCCGTGCTTGCAGAAGGTGGTTCTGAAAAACTAAGCTGCTCTCTGAGCCCTAAGCCCTCCAAAGCAGCTTCGTAGGGGACACTGCAGACTAGCTCTCTGAGTAGCTTCAAGTTTGCTCTCCTGAAAAGCAAGGTAGCAACTCCTCTGAGCTGTATCTCATTACACTCAAAAGTTTCAACTCCCCTGTCTGGTGATCACTGTTATCCCATCTCCTACGAGTCCTTCTCCATACACAAACAGGAGGGACTAAGAGATCTGTTGGGTAGATAAGCAGCCATGGGGAACCACGGTGAGCAGTGGAGTGAGCTGCTGCATGGGCTACGTGCTTTCCGAGTGCGATGCCAGCCCCTGGCTCAGTGAGTGCCTGGGAAAGGGAGTCTGCAGCCGTGAAGGACAGAGCCGGCCAGCAGGACAGCTGGCAGCCTTCACTCGGGCATTGCCCACCTTGTGACTGGCTCTACCTGTGATGATGTTAATGCTCTTTGTACACAGGTCTGTTGCGTCGTGCTGTGTTGCGAAGCAGACTTGCAGAGGCGTGCCCTGTCTGCCCATCGGGACTCAAGGCACATTTCCTCCAAGCGCAGCAGCCAGGCTTTGGGCAGCCTCGCCTCATGCTGCTTTTGACATTGCCAACCAGGGTCAAGTTTCTATCCTCGGGTTTTCATGTAGGAACCAATTAGTGAACAAGTCCTGTTTTAATGGAGTGGCAACTCAAACAGTATTACGCTGGTAGAAAGCCTTCAGGAGAAGACTGGTGTCCTGTGGATCTCGCAGTAAGGCAGCCAGCAGCTCTGTTTCTGCTATAGCTACAAACATCCGTGAGTGAAACAACCGCAGCTTTTTAATACAGTTACAGATACTTTTCTTTGCAGACACAAAGCATGCTTTTGTCTTGAACTTTTCATTCGTCTGAAAAAAAGATCATTGGTAGTATAGGATACCATGCTGTTTATTAAATGTACATAAATTAACATCTACACAGAAAGGATGTTTTCCTCATCAGAAACAATGCTGAAACGATGAGCAACTCTGAAAAGAAAGGTACATAAGGCTCCCGTGCACAAACCCCAAAGCTTCAAAGGAGAAAGGTGAAAGAGCGCTACATCCTTATGTCACAGGACAACCTGTGATTAACCCGAGTTATGGACACTGTCACATCATAGGTAGTTGGGGCCAGTTCAGATCCCCTGCCTTCTAGATCGGCCGCCTTGATGAGCTGGGTGTTTCAACTGTTATAAAGCTGCAGAATCAACCAGAATCGACACTGAAATGACTGTACTGGCTACAGAATGGCTAGAATAAATATGGGGGTGTGTCCAGTTTTTTTCCGGTCCTGGAGGGTCGGTGGGATTCGGGGCACCATGTAAGTTGGATTTTTAACTCCTCCTTCCCATCAGTCCCTAGGCACAGGCACGTGTTGTGGCTGAAAGCAAAGCATCACCACTCCAGTTCTGATTGACAGAAAGGGGGGTGTTTGCGTCGGTCCAGAGAGCGCTGATGGGTCGGAGAAGTAAGAGCGGAGTTTTTGCTGTAGCTAACCTGGAGTTAACTCAGCTAATGGAAACTGCAAGCCAGTCATGTTTGATCAAGAATACTAAGAAAGGGCGTTGTGCTGTGTGCTGCATACAAGGACTTGCACCGACCAAAGGGCAGCAATGGGTGCTCCCTTCTTGTATGCAGCAAGGTGGTGCAGCGTCTCTCTGCCAAGAATGAGTAGCGGCAAAGAAAACCTGGAGGGTTTTATAGTCTGGAACATGCTGTCCAGCGTGTCCCTCGTGTCCCTCTCAGATGATATACACCTCCACGCCCAGCACGCCCCATGGAATCTGCAGGTGACATGCCAGCTCCCCACGGGGGCAGCTGTGCCGGCTGGTGGGCTTTTGCTGACGGAGCCGAGGAGTGAGCCAGCAAGGCCTCCCGCCAGGGCTGGGCTGGGTCTGAGGGCGGTGCGGGGCCGCTCCGGTGTCGCGGTGCCCGAGTGAAATGTGCCGGCCGGAGCTAAAGGGCGCGGTGCCTCCCTCCTCGCCTCCGCCGAGGTGGTGCTGGGGCTGCATCGCGCCCCTCAAAGCCCAGGCAGCAGAGCTCATGCGGGCAATCCAGGCAGCAGAAAAAAATCGGCACCTGCAAGAAGAGAGTCCAAAGTGCTGATGAAACCATGAAGGCAGGAAGAGGCACGACTTTGTGCCCCGTTCTTTGGGCAGTGTGCTGTCCAAGGGGCAGTTCCTGGCACACGAGAGGGAACCGTCCCTGGCAGTGGCTACGGCACGGCTTTGTCCCCTTCTCCACACGTGTGACACCCTCAGAGCTCTGCAAGTTGACAGAGATGTGCAGCACTGCTTTGCTAGGCAGCAGGGCTGGGCAGGGCAGCTGTGCTGTGGTCCTTTCCAAAAGCCGAGCAGCAGCACGCCTCACTGTCCCTTGCTAGAAAGCCAGGCTTGAAGGCAAAACACGCTGCTTTGGTATTGTTTGGTTGTTTTCTTCTTCCCTCAATTGTCTCAGGTGCAACGTGAGCTTTTTACGAAGTGCCAGTACCTCAGGGTCTACAGCTACGTGACACAGCTCCTTGCTGCGTCTTTGGGATTCAGACACCAGCAGCCAGTGCTGGGCTTGCCAGCTGACATGAACAGAAAAGGGAGACTTTGCCTCTTTCTGTAGGCAGCGGGTCAAAGAGGTCAAAAAATTGCTATGAGCCTTGTGACTCTGCTGGGGTGTTGCTCAGCCTTGCACAAACAGAGCTGCCACAAGTGCCGAAGGAGAGCTGCCAACGCTGGAGTGAGATGTTCCTCCTGACAGACACGCTCTCCCACGGGCAGCTGCGGGCTTCCTGCCCGGTGCCATCTCTGCGCACCTCAGAAATATTGCCCATAGTCGGAGCAGTGTTCGGAGCTTTGAAAGATGGGCAGCAGAGCCTGCTACACACCTGGGCTCCTCGTTCTTCTTGCCTGCCTGGATGTCCTCAGTTGCCCATCCCGCAGAGCTCTGCTCCCAACTTGCTCCTCTCGCTGTCCAGTAGCCCGTTGCTCCCCTCTTCACAGGTTGCTCTTCTCGAGCCTGGCAAACTTTCCATTCAATGTATTGTTAGACAGGTCAAGCCATGATAAACGTGAACCAATTCTGCTCTTAACCACACCTAGCTCATTTTACCTTGTCTCCCCAGAGGAGCTCTCCAGGTGTTCACTTTCTGGAGGGACTGGAGGCACCTGCAATGGAAATGTGCAAGTTAACGGGTGGCAAGGACCTTCCTGCCCAATTGCTACCTTAGCTCGGAAAGGCACAGCCCTTGGATGGGTTTGCTCAGCCCAGCTGAGCCAGTTCTGGTGGCATCACCGCACAAACCGCCATGGCCATCCTGCACCACCCTTCCTCTGCACCTTTGCAGAGCTGCCGGCTAGTGGGTGACCTTGCTTGTCCCTGCGGCAGCACTCTCAACTTCTGACAGTGCTGTCACCCTCTTTGTGGCCCTGACATACCGCTGCTGCTTCTGCTTCCAATTCTGGTGCTGGCAACTCCTTGGCCGACGTGCCGGCAAGCCCAGCCACATCCTCCTCCTCCTCAAAGAGCTGCGGGGGACAGAGGAGGACAGTTGCTTGGCTGGGGACAGGCCCCGGGGCCGGTGAGCCTTCCTCCGGGCCAGGAGCGAGCGTGGGCGGCTCTGCTTTCACTAGGGCAGGACGCAGGGGTCGCTGGAGGTGGGGGAGGTGGGGCGGAGCCGGCTTGGTCCCCGAGCCCCAGCCGGGGTCCCTCTGCTGGCTTACCTGGAGGGGCTGGGGCAGCGTGCCGTCCTGGCTGCAGAGAGCTGCCAGGGGCCGGCCGAAGAGACCCGCCCTGCCGGCACAGCCCGACTGCCCGGGCGCCTCCGCAGCGGCCAAGGTCCCTCGCCGCGCAAAGGGCCAGGGCAGCCCCCTCGTCCTGCTGCGGGTCCCGCCTGCCGCCAGGGAAAACAGAGCAGAGAGCCATGGAGGGCAAGCGCCAGGTGAATGCTGCCCGAGCCTCCATGCGCTGTGCCCCCGCCAACAGCGAGGGAGAGGCGTGGCTGGGGAACGAGGCGCCCCGGGGGCTCAGCTCTCTGCGGCCGTGCCCTGTGGGAAGGGCAGCAGCAGCCCCTGAGCAGCGCGGCTGCCGCCTGCCAGCGCAGGAGAGAGGGGCCGTCCTGCCCCCGTCTCCTCCAAACTCACCGTCCGAGTGGCCACGTCCACCTTGGCTGCCGGAGGGGACGGGAGGTGGCCGCTGCTGGGCACCAGCCTGCAAGAAATGCGCTGCGCTCAGCGAGCAGCCCCGCAGCACGAAGGGCCCCTGGCGAGCTGCATCGGCCGCGGGCCATGAGTGAGACGTGGGGACGGCCGAGATGGCGGCCCGGGGGCTCCTCACCTCTGCCAGGCCCTCGACCAGCCTCTCCAGGCTGCTGGCGTTGAGTGTTTTGGCCTGGGCAAGGGGAGAAGAGCAGCAGGTGAGAAGCGATGGGGCTGGTGCGGGGTTGGAGCAGCTCCTGGGGCAGAGCGGGGCCGGGAGGGACACTCACGGCATTGCGGCCGCGCAGCTCCTTCAGCAGGAGCTTGATGGAGGGCAGCTGGGTGACGCGGGCTCCCTGCACTCCTTCTGCTGGCCTGTGCACGGGGCAGGGGCAGAGAAAGAGCTGTGTGAGACCCAAGCTGCCTCTTCCCTCGCCTGCCAGCCCGGGGAGCCCTTCCAAGCTGCCCCGAAGCAGCTGGGCACCGCCCGGCCGTCGAGCGGAGAGCAGTGGCAAGGGGGGAGGACGGGGCTGGGTGAAGCAGCTCCGCCAGCTCTACCCGCTCCAGAGCCGCCCGCAGCCGTGGGGGCAGCTCTCCCCAGCTCAGGAGCGGCGTTTCCGCATCGTACGGCTACGGCTAGAGCATCCCCCCGTGCTGTGAGCACGGGCGCCCCAAGCTGCTCTGCCAGGCAGGGCTTACCCACGGAGCGCGCTGAGCCAGAGCTCCTTCAGCGAGCGGGAGCTGCAGGAAAGAGAGGAGAAAGAGCCTGAGCGCCCGCTGCTGCCCAGCCCGCGGGCAGAGGCGGGCGCCGGCACAGCCCTGCCCCGTGGGGACGGCTGCAGAGGCAGGAGGAAGCGGCGTGGGGCCGGACAGAAGCGCTGCCCGGCCCTGCCGGGGGACGTGGCACTGAGACCCACCAGAAGGTGACGACGCAGAAGCCGTAGGGCCAGGCGAGGACGAGGGACGTGGTGGCCTTGTCTTCCTCCTCCTGGGCGGCATCCCCGGCCGCCTCCTTGCCGCCGCTCAGCACCCACAGCCGGCGCAGGGCCAGGCAGAGTTGCGGGCGCGGGGCGCTGCCACGTCTGCAGAGAGGAGCGGCAGGGAGTGACCTGGAGGTGGCCGAGCCCGGCGGCTGCCCTCTGGCCTCCGCCTGCCCCGCGCACGGCCACGGGTGCAGCCAGCAGCAGGGTGCCGGGGCCTGGGGCTGCTCCTTGGGCGTCCCTGCCCCGGTGCCGGGGCCAGGCCTTAGGAGGAAAGGCAGCCGGGGTCTGCGCCTCTTACTTGGCCTTGGCGATGATCAAGGCATCGCTGAAGAGGAGGAGGTGCCTCTTCCCCGTCCCGCGGCCCTGCGTCACCCGCACGCGCTGGTGGAGCAGCGGCTGGGCTGATGCCGGGCCGGGCGCGCACTGCTGCTCGGGGCCAGGGTAGACCCTGCAGAGCAGGCGGCAAAGGGCGTGAGAAAGGCGGCTGCTGCGGGGCCCGGCTGCGCCGGCGTGTCCCCGAGCCGCGGGGGGAGCCCACCTGGAGCCGTAGCAGCAGTTCATCTGGCCCATCGTGCCGGGGCCAGGGGAGTCCTCGCGCCGGACACGCTGCTGGGGCTCCGGAGAACTCCCAGCCGGCTGGAGCGAGGCTGTCGAGGGGGTCCCGGTGCCGGGCAGTGCCGCTGGGTGAGAGCTGGTCTCTCCCTGGAGCTGCCGGGTGCTGGCAGAGCCGTGCCTGCAGGCACTGTGGCCGTTGCCGGGCCAGCGCCGCGACATCACAGCTGCCATTCCAAGCCCGGGGGGGGGGGCTGGGGGGCGGGGCTGGGGGAGGGGCTCCTGTCTCTCTCGGCCTGGGGAGCCCGGGCCTGGGCACAGCACTGCGGGCATGGCCTCAGCAGCGCTGAGCAGAGGGCAAGGCTCCCCTCCCTCCAGCTGCTGGCAAGGCTTTGCCCAGCGCAGCCCAGGGCACCGCCGCCCGCCGCCTTTGGCCAAGGGCACGGTGCTGGCTGCTGCTCAGCTTGGTGTCCAGCAGGACCCACGGGCCTTTTCTGCCACGCCGCTTTCCAGCAGCTTTGCTGAGCTGCTCTTGCTCACGAGTACGTGCGCATGTGTGCCGGGGTGCTTGGTGCGCGTACCGGTGCCGCCCGCAGTCCGTCCCACCCTCTTCCCGCAGGTCCCCCCGTGCCACTGTCGTGCGCTTGAGATGGGCACGTTGCCACCAGCCAAAGCAGCGGTCCCAGCGGAAAGGCGCTCTCTTGTGCTGGGACTGGGAGGAAGAGGATGCAGCTGGCCACAGAGCCCAGGGGCAGAGCTTCCTTAACTCCAACTTGTTAAAGGCAACCTTCTTCTTCTTCTTCTTCTTCTTCTTCTTGACAGCATGTCCCGCTGGAAGGTGGCCTTGGCACTCTCCCGGAACACTGGAGAGGAGTTTGGCTTTGCCAAGTGCAATAGAAGCAGCAGCTGCCTAGCTGCCTTCTCGAGTGAGCGGCTGTCTGCAGAAGCCCAGCCTCTCCCGGGCGGCGAAGGGGGGAAGTGGCATGAAGCAGAGCAGAGCAGCCTGGTGCAGCCCAGGGGCTTGCAGGCACGCCCTGCCCACTTCCCGCCCTTCCTGCCATGCCTTGGACGGTTGGCAGAGAGAAGAAAGCCATCCTTGCACCTGCTGGAGCCAGGCCTGTTGTCTCTTTGGCTCCAAGTCTATAAAGCAGACTAAGGAGAAGCTAATAACCAAAACACAAGCTCTTGTTTAATGTTTGGCGGAAGGGAAGGAAGAGAGGGGCGGAAGGGAGGAAGGAAGGAAGGAATGGAGTGCAATACTTTCCTTAGACCTCCTCTTTCTCTTAGCATACTTCAGAAGGCTTTTTTTGTTGTCTGACAGGACACTCGCCAGTTTCAACTCTAGCTGAGCTTTGGCCTTCCATCATTTCTCCCTACATATGTGAAGCACAGCTCCGTAGTCTTCCTGCCAAGGCTGGCCTTGCTTCTAGGGATCGTTCATACAATTTCTTTTTCCGCCTGAGTTCCAAAAGGAGTTCCCTCTTCAGGCAAGTGGGTGTCCTACCCCACTTGCTTGACTTTCAACACAAAGGCATGGCCTGCTCCTGGGCTTTTAAAAGGTGGCTCTTTAGAACGGACCAGCTCTCACGGGCCCCTCCGTCCTCCAAAGCAGATGCCCACCTTACACACGGTGCAGCTCCTCCCCCTCGCCTGCCCTGCCTGTCCCTCCCGAAGAGCCTGTTCAGCCCGCCTGAACGGTGATGCTTTCTTACCATTCGGCACCCGTGACAGTAAAGCTTGTGTACATAAGTTCCGGCTTCGCAAGAGAGCAGGGTCACCTGAAGCATGATATCAAATTGGTTTTGGCATCTAAGGAAGCGACTGCTTCAGAAATTATGTTTTTTTCAGCCTGTTGACACGTGAAAGTTGACAGCACCCCAGTTTTTGGGAATCCTCTTTCCAAGAACTGAAATTTCTCCCTGGAATTTCCAAAAGCACTTGAGTCACAGCTGAGCATGGACAGCCATAGCCCACTCCATGAGGCTCTGCATGTCTGTCTCTCGTGACATGCCATAGAGCAGTAGAAGCTTGTCTTCGAGAGCTAGCCAGAGATGCTGAGACCACCCACTCAAACACGAGACACCCAGGGTGGCACTCAGCTCCTCTGACTTTAGATAGGCCTATTGCAGATGTTGCGGTTACAAAATTGCGAAGATACCATTAGAGTTAGCAGAGTAAAAAGCTATTCATGCTGTCCTAAAGTAGACGTCTTTAGTTAGGGCCCCTTTAGACTTAACTGGCTGTATTGACTAGGGCCTCAGGTCGATTTCCTACACACGGGCAACTTAATGCCATCTCAGAGGCCGTAATGAAGCTAGCACCTAGAGCCTAGCAGACACGACACAGGACCTACGGACAGCCTTGCCCTTCGGAGGGGACAGCTGGAGGCCAGAGGACATACCTATAGAATCTCAGATCACACCCACATGATGCGCAGGGGGAGGCAACTGCATCAGGCCCTTCATATCCACTCACTACAACGGCTGTGCGGATCCCTAGCCCGAACATAGCCACAGAAGTTAGAGCGAGCCGAATCCCACCCGAGTTCTAGTTCCCTCTTCTACCAAGGAGGTTTGGATTCTGTATCCCTGTAGCTGAGAATTAGTGGGCACATTCTCCACACATTCTTTGTAGCTTGTGCAGTTAGAGAGCAAATATTGGGGCTAAAGGATGCGTTTTTTCCCCTTGTTCTAAGCATCCCCATTCGGCAAGCTTCAAGAAACGTAATGCAAAGTACTTCTGTGATGGGTTGACTTTGGCTGGATTCCAGGGGCCCACCAAAGCTGCTCTTTCACTCCCCTCCTCGGCTGGAGAGAGGAGAGAAAGTACAACAAGAAGCTTGTGAGTCGAGACAAGGACAAGGAGCGATCATTCAGCAATTGCCGTCAGGGTCAAAAGAGACTGGACTTGGGGAAATTTGTTTCATTTATTGCCAATCGAATCAGAGTAAGGTAATGAGAACTAAACCCAAATCTTAAAACACCTTCCGCCCACCCCTCCTTTCTTCCCGGGCTTGAATTTGCTCCCCATTTTCTCTGCCTCCTCCCCCCGAGTGCCACAGGAGGTCGGGGAATGGGGGTTGCGGTCCGTTCATCACAGGTTGTCTCTGCTGCTCCTTCCTCCTCAGGGGGAGGACTCCTCACACTCTTCCCCTGCTCCAGCCTGGGGTCCCTCCCACGCGAGACAGTCCTCCACGGACTTCTCCAACTTGAGTCCTTCCCAGAGGCTGCAGTTCTTCACCAACTGCTCCAGCCTGGGTGCCTGCCACGGGGTGCCGTCCTTCAGGAACAGGCTGCTCCACGGTGGGTCCCCCACGCGGCCACGAGTCCTGCCAGCAAACCTGTGCCAGCGTGGGCTCCTCTCTCCACGGGGCCACAGGTCCTGCCAGGAGCCTGCTCCAGTTCTGGCTTCCAGTGGGGTCACAGCCTCCTTCGTGCAGCCCCCTGCTCCAGCGTGGGGCCCTCCCCAGCCTGCAGGTGGACATCTGCTCCCCCACGGAGCTCCATGGGCTGCAGGGGCACAGCCGGCCTCGCCATGGTCTTCAGCAGGGGCTGCAGAGGGGTCTCTGCTCCGGCCCCTGGAGCCCCTCCTGCCCCTCCTTCTGCACTGACCCAGGTGTCTGCAGAGATGTTTCTCTCATGTATTCTCGCTCCTCTCTCCCGCTGCAGTTGCTGCCTGCCAGTTCTTACCCCCCTTCTGAAATACGTTATCCCAGACGTGCTACTACTGTTGCTGACTGGCTCGGCCTTGGCCAGCGGTGGGGCTGTCTTGGAGCCGGCTGGCATCGGCTCTACTGGACATAGGGGAAGCTTCTAGCAGCTTCCCACAGAAGCCACCCCTGCAGCCCCCCTGCAATGTTTTTAATTGCTAATAAACATTTGTACCTTAAAAAAAAAAAAAAAAGATATTTCTAAATACCACAAGACATCTGAAGTGAAGAGGCGTTCTAAAGTTAGTTATCCTACAGGAAATACACAGCTCCACCTGTTACTCCTGCTTTCCCTTGAATACCAGAGTGACCTCTAATCTCAGCCTTGCTGAAGGAGGGTGTTACCTCTGTTGGTAGATCAACCCTTATTTCAGAAGAGGCGGGGGGAGAGAGAGACAGAGAGAGAGAGAGAGAGAAGGAAAGACAGACAGGCAGCAAGGAAGGCTTGTTTTCCCTTGAAGGAGTCAACTCAGGCAGCACCTGGAGCATGACCGGTGTCTGAGCCTGCGCCCAGAACGTTTGTGCTGTCTGTTACAAGCTCCTGAAGGCACTTGCGACAGCAAAGCAATGCCTTGTAACCCTCTGCCGCCTTCCTGTGCATCAGAAGGCCTGCCTATATCTTCCGCAGCTTTGCCCACAGAAGCCTGAATGGCTGTGCTCCGGGGTGTTGGAAGGCACAACACAAACTTCCTCCGGTCACTCTGACACCCTGAACACAGAAACCAACACAGTTTAATAGGAAGAATCTCACTTTCTCACAGAAACCACCTTTTACATTACATCTTTTCATCCCATAAGAAAGCATGTGTCCCTACATTACGTACATAGTTACCCCCCAAAACCGCCAACGTCATACAACGTATCCCACGATACAACGTATCCCGCGATACAACGTATCCCGCGATACGCTCGGAGGGGTTTGCGCAGCCCCCGCTCTCTGTGCACCTCACAGACCTCTGCGCTTTCTGCTTCTGCCCCTGGTGCTGGCGGCTCTGTGGCCGATTCACCGGCAAGCCCAGCCGCATCCTCCTCCTCCTCAGAGAGTCCCTGGCCGTGCTCAATGAGCGATTGCTATGAACGTACTGTAAAAAGCCCTTTTTATAGCCCGACACAACACTGGCCAATTTCAACTCTAGCTGCGCTTTGCCCTTTTCTGTTCTCTCCTTACACGTATGAACTACAGCTCTGTGATCTTCCTGCCAAGCCGGACCTTGGTCCCAGGGATCATAACATTCCTTTTTCCACCTGAGTTGAAAAAGGAGGTCCCTGTTCAGCCAAGCTGGTCTTCTGCCCCTCTTGTTTGACTTCAGACTCCACCAGATTGCCTGCTCCCATGCTTGCAGAAGGTGGTTCTGAAAAACTAAGCTGCTCTCTGAGCCCTAAGGCCTCCAAAGCAGCTTCGTAGGGGACACTGCAGACTAGCTCTCTGAGTAGCTTCAAGTTTGCTCTCCTGAAAAGCAAGGTAGCAACTCCTCTGAGCTGTATCTCATTACACTCAAAAGTTTCAACTCCCCTGTTTGGTGATCACTGTGATCCCATCTCCTACGAGTCCTTCTCCATACACAAACAGGAGGGACTAAGAGATCTGTTGGGTAGATAAGCAGCCATGGGGAACCACGGTGAGCAGTGGAGTGAGCTGCTGCATGGGCTACGTGCTTTCCGAGTGCGAAGCCAGCCCCTGGCTCAGTGAGTGCCTGGGAAAGGGAGTCTCCAGCCGTGAAGGACAGAGCCGGCCAGCAGGACAGCTGGCAGCCTTCACTCGGGCATTGCCTACCTTGTGACTGGCTCTACCTGTGATGATGTTAATGCTCTTTGTACACAGGTCTGTTGCGTCGTGCTGTGTTGCGAAGCAGACTTGCAGAGGCGTGCCCTGTCTGCCCATCGGGACTCAAGGCACATTTCCTCCAAGCGCAGCAGCCAGGCTTTGGGCAGCCTCGCCTCATGCTGCTTTTGACATTGCCAACCAGGGTCAAGTTTCTATCCTCGGGTTTTCATGTAGGAACCAATTAGTGAACAAGTCCTGTTTTAATGGAGTGGCAACTCAAACAGTATTACGCTGGTAGAAAGCCTTCAGGAGAAGACTGGTGTCCTGTGGATCTCGCAGTAAGGCAGCCAGCAGCTCTGTTTCTGCTATAGCTACAAACATCCACGAGTGAAACAACCGCAGCTTTTTAATACAGTTACAGATACTTTTCTTTGCAGACACAAAGCATGCTTTTGTCTTGAACTTTTCATTAGTCTGAAAAAAAGATCATTGGTAGTATAGGATACCATGCAGTTTATTAAATGTACATAAATTAACATCTACACAGAAAGGATGTTTTCCTCATCAGAAACAATGCTGAAACGATGAGCAACTCTGAAAAGAAAGGTACATAAGGCTCCCGTGCACAAACCCCAAAGCTTCAAAGGAGAAAGGTGAAAGAGCGGGACATCCTTATGTCACAGGACAACCTGTGATTAACCCGAGTTATGGACACTGTCACATCATAGGTAGTTGGGGCCAGTTCAGATCCCCTGCCTTCTAGATCAGCCGCCTTGATGAGCTGGGTGTTTCAACTGTTATAAAGCTGCAGAATCAACCAGGATCGACACTGAAATGACTGTACTGGCTACAGAATGGCTAGAATAAATATGGGGGTGTGTCCAGTTTTTTTCCGGTCCTGGAAGGTGGGTGGGATTTGGGGCACCATGTAAGCTGGCTTTTTTAACTCCTCCTTCCCATCAGTCCCTAGGCACAGGCACGTGTTGTGGCTGAAAGCAAAGCATCACCACTCCAGTTCTGATTGACAGAAAGGGGGGTGTTTGCGTCGGTCCAGAGAGCGCTGATGGGTGGGAGAAGTAAGAGCGGAGTTTTTGCTGTAGCTAACCTGGAGTTAACTCAGCTAATGGAAACTGCAAGCCAGTCATGTTTGATCAAGAATACTAAGAAAGGGCGTTGTGCTGTGTGCTGCATACAAGGACTTGCACCGACCAAAGGGCAGCAATGGGTGCTCCCTTCTTGTATGCAGCAAGGTGGTGCAGCGTCTCTCTGCCAAGAATGAGTAGCGGCAAAGAAAACCTGGAGGGTTTTATAGTCTGGAACATGCTGTCCAGCGTGTCCCTCGTGTCCCTCTCAGATGATATACACCTCCACGCCCAGCACGCCCCATGGAATCTGCAGGTGACATGCCAGCTCCCCACGGGGACAGCTGTGCCGGCTGGTGGGCTTTTGCTGACGGAGCCGAGGAGTGAGCCAGCAAGGCCTCCCGCCAGGGCTGGGCTGGGTCTGAGGGCGGTGCGGGGCCGCTCCGGCGTCGCGGTGCCCGAGTGAAATGTGCCGGCCGGAGCAGAAGGGCGCGGTGCCTCCCTCCTCGCCTCCGCCGAGGTGGTGCTGGGGCTGCATCGCCCCTCAAAGCCCAGGCAGCAGAGCTCATGCGGGCAATCCAGGCAGCAGAAAAAAATCGGCACCTGCAAGAAGAGAGTCCAAAGTGCTGATGAAACCATGAAGGCAGGAAGAGGCACGACTTTGTGCCCCGTTCTTTGGGCAGTGTGCTGTCCAAGGGGCAGTTCCTGGCACACGAGAGGGAACCGTCCCTGGCAGTGGCTACGGCACGGCTTTGTCCCCTTCTCCACACGTGTGACACCCTCAGAGCTCTGCAAGTTGACAGAGATGTGCAGCACTGCTTTGCTAGGCAGCAGGGCTGGGCAGGGCAGCTGTGCTGTGGTCCTTTCCAAAAGCTGAGCAGCAGCACGCCTCACTGTCCCTTGCTAGAAAGCCAGGCTTGAAGGCAAAACACGCTGCTTTGGTATTGTTTGGTTGTTTTCTTCTTCCCTCAATTGTCTCAGGTGCAACGTGAGCTTTTTACGAAGTGCCAGTACCTCAGGGTCTACAGCTACGTGACACAGCTCCTTGCTGCGTCTTTGGGATTCAGACACCAGCAGCCAGTGCTGGGCTTGCCAGCTGACATGAAGAGAAAAGGGAGACTTTGCCTCTTTCTGTAGGCAGCGGGTCAAAGAGCTCCAAAAATTGCTATGAGCCTTGTGACTCTGCTGGGGTGTTGCTCAGCCTTGCACAAACAGAGCTGCCACAAGTGCCGAAGGAGAGCTGCCAACGCTGGAGTGGTATGTTCCTCCTGACAGACACGCTCTCCCACGGGCAGCTGCGGGCTTCCTGCCCGGTGCCATCTCTGCGCACCTCAGAAATATTGCCCATAGTCGGAGCAGTGTTCGGAGCTTTGAAAGATGGGCAGCAGAGCCTGCTACACACCTGGGCTCCTCGTTCTTCTTGCCTGCCTGGATGTCCTCAGTTGCCCATCCCGCAGAGCTCTGCTCCCATCTTGCTCCTCTCGCTGTCCAGTAGCCCGTTGCTCCCCTCTTCACAGGTTGCTCTTCTCGAGCCTGGCAAACTTTCCATTCAATGTATTGTTAGACAGGTCAAGCCATGATAAACGTGAACCAATTCTGCTCTTAAGCACACCTAGCTCATTTTACCTTGTCTCCCCAGAGGAGCTCTCCAGGTGTTCACTTTCTGGAGGGACTGGAGGCACCTGCAATGGAAATGTGCAAGTTAACGGGTGGCAAGGACCTTCCTGCCCAATTGCTACCTTAGCTCGGAAAGGCACAGCCCTTGGATGGGTTTGCTCAGCCCAGCTGAGCCAGTTCTGGTGGCATCACCGCACAAACCGCCATGGCCATCCTGCACCACCCTTCCTCTGCACCTTTGCAGAGCTGCCGGCTAGTGGGTGACCTTGCTTGTCCCTGCGGCAGCACTCTCAACTTCTGACAGTGCTGTCACCCTCTTTGTGGCCCTGACATACCGCTGCTGCTTCTGCTTCCGCCTCTGGTGCTGGCAACTCCTTGGCCGATGTGCCGGCAAGGCCAGCCACATCGTCATCGTCCTCCTCCTCAAAGAGCTGCGGGGGACAGAGGAGGACAGTTGCTTGGCTGGGGACAGGCCCCGGGGCCGGTGAGCCTTCCTCAGGGCCAGGAGCGAGCGTGGGCGGCTCTGCTTTCACTAGGGCAGGACGCAGGGGTGGCTGGAGGTGGGGGAGGTGGGGCGGAGCCGGCTTGGTCCCCGAGCCCCAGCCGGGGTCCCTCTGCTGGCTTACCTGGAGGGGCTGGGGCAGCGTGCCGTCCTGGCTGCAGAGAGCTGCCAGGGGCCGGCCGAAGAGACCCGCCCTGCCGGCACAGCCCGACTGCCCGGGCGCCTCCGCAGCGGCCAAGGTCCCTCGCCGCGCAAAGGGCCAGGGCAGCCCCCTCGTCCTGCTGCGGGTCCCGCCTGCTGCCAGGGAAAACAGAGCAGAGAGCCATGGAGGGCAAGCGCCAGGTGAATGCTGCCCGAGCCTCTGCGTGCTGGGCGTCCCCGCCAACAGCGAGGGAGAGGCGTGGCTGGGGAACGAGGCGCCCCGGGGGCTCAGCTCTCTGCGGCCGTGCCCTGCGGGAAGGGCAGCAGCAGCCCCCGAGCAGCGCGGCTGCCGCCTGCCAGCGCAGGAGAGAGGGGCCGTCCTGCCCCCGTCTCCTCCAAACTCACCGGCCGAGTGGCCACGTCCACCTTGGCTGCCGGAGGGGACGGGAGGTGGCCGCTGCTGGGCACCAGCCTGCAAGAAATGCGCTGCGCTCAGCAAGCAGCCCCGCAGCACGAAGGGCCCCTGGCGAGCTGCATCGGCCGCGGGCCATGAGTGAGATGTGGGGACGGCCGAGATGGCGGCCCGGGGGCTCCTCACCTCTGCCAGGCCCTCGACCAGCCTCTCCAGGCTGCTGGCGTTGAGTGTTTTGGCCTGGGCAAGGGGAGAAGAGCAGCAGGTGAGAAGCCATGGGGCTGGTGCGGGGTTGGAGCAGCCCCTGGGGCAGAGCGGGGCCGGGAGGGACACTCACGGCATTGCGGCCGCGCAGCTCCTTCAGCAGGAGCTTGATGGAGGGCAGCTGGGTGACGCGGGCTCCCTGCACTCCTTCTGCTGGCCTGTGCACGGGGCAGGGGCAGAGAAAGAGCTGTGTGAGACCCAAGCTGCCTCTTCCCTCGCCTGCCAGCCCGGGGAGCCCTTCCAAGCTGCCCCAAAGCAGCTGGGCACCGCCCGGCCGTCGAGCGGAGAGCAGCGGCAGGGGGGAGGACGGGGCTGGGCGAAGCAGCTCCGCCAGCTCTGCCCGCTCCAGAGCCGCCCGCGGTCGTGGGGGCAGCTCTCCCCAGCTCAGGAGCGGTGTTTCCGCATCGTACGGCTACGGCTAGAGCATCCCCCCGTGCTGTGAGCACGAGCCCCCCAAGCTGCGCTGCCAGGCAGGGCTTACCCACGGAGCGCGCTGAGCCAGAGCTCCTTCAGCGAGCGGGAGCTGCAGGAAAGAGAGGAGAAAGAGCCTGAGCGCCCGCTGCTGCCCAGCCCGCGGGCAGAGGCGGGCGCCGGCACAGCCCTGCCCCGTGGGGACGGCTGCAGAGGCAGGAGGAAGCGGCGTGGGGCCGGACAGAAGCGCTGCCCGGCCCTGCCGGGGGACGTGGCACCGAGACCCACCAGAAGGTGACGACGCAGAAGCCGTAGGGCCAGGCGAGGACGAGGGACGTGGTGGCCTTGTCTTCCTCCTCCTGGGCGGCATCCCCGGCCGCCCCCTTGCCGCCGCTCAGCACCCACAGCCGGCGCAGGGCCAGGCAGAGTTGCGGGCGCGGGGCGCTGCCACGTCTGCAGAGAGGAGCGGCAGGGAGTGACCTGGAGGTGGCCGAGCCCGGCGGCTGCCCTCTGGCCTCCGCCTGCCCCGCGCACGGCCACGGGTGCAGCCAGCAGCAGGGTGCCGGGGCCTGGGGCTGCTCCTTGGGCGTCCCTGCCCCGGTGCCGGGGCCAGGCCTTAGGAGGAAAGGCAGCCGGGGTCTGCGCCTCTTACTTGGCCTTGGCGATGATCAAGGCATCGCTGAAGAGGAGGAGGTGCCTCTTCCCCGTCCCGCGGCCCTGCGTCACCCACACGCGCTGGTGGAGCAGCGGCTGGGCTGATGCCGGGCCGGGCGCGCACTGCTGCTCGGGGCCAGGGTAGACCCTGCAGAGCAGGCGGCAAAGGGCGTGAGAAAGGCGGCTGCTGCGGGGCCCGGCTGCGCCGGCGTGTCCCCGAGCCGCGGGGGGAGCCCACCTGGAGCCGTAGCAGCAGTTCATCTGGCCCATCGTGCCGGGGCCAGGGGAGTCCTCGCGCCGGACACGCTGCTGGGGCTCCGGAGAGCTCCCAGCCGGCTGGAGCGAGGCTGTCGAGGGGGTCCCGGTGCCGGGCAGTGCCGCTGGGTGAGAGCTGGTCTCTCCCTGGAGCTGCCGGGTGCTGGCAGAGCCGTGCCTGCAGGCACTGTGGCCGTTGCCGGGCCAGCGCCGCGACATCACAGCTGCCATTCCAAGCCCGGGGGGGGGGGGCTGGGGGGCGGGGCTGGGGGAGGGGCTCCTGTCTCTCTCGGCCTGGGGAGCCCGGGCCTGGGCACAGCACTGCGGGCATGGCCTCAGCAGCGCTGAGTAGAGGGCAAGGCTCCCCTCCCTCCAGCTGCTGGCAAGGCTTTGCCCAGCGCAGCCCAGGGCACCGCCGCCCGCCGCCTTTGGCCAAGGGCACGGTGCTGGCTGCTGCTCAGCTTGGTGTCCAGCAGGACCCACGGGCCTGTTGCGTTAAGAGGCAGAGCAATTTGGCAGAAACTAAACCCCCTTGCTTTCCAGTCGATCCTCAGGTATCAGAGGGACTGGGGGCGGCTGAGCTTAGGTTCTGAGTGATGCCCAAAGTCAGCGTTAGTAGTCCGGTCGCGCCCAACACCTTTGTTGGACTATCACGGGTCCGGATGCACTACTAACATCACACTACCTGCTCAGCCGGACACGTCCTGAACGAACACGGCCGCACTCAGAGGTACGGTCGCGTTCAGGGACCACACATGGCTGAGTCAATCAATAGTGCGATTTATTGAACACACGGCTGAGTCAATCAATAGTGCGATTTATTGAAGCAACAGATATACAGGTTCTTTGGATTGCCGGTGATAAATTCACTACCTATAAAGCACGTGCAAATGCTAAAACTACGAGGGACACTACTTGGCTATAAACGCCTTAAAAGATGTAAAGTGACTCTATATAGAGATTTCTAAGTTTCCCGGGGAGGCACTTGGTATGACCAAGGGTTCGAATCTTACCCAACGGCGTCCCGATGGGGGGGAAGAGAGGCTCAGCCCATCGACTGATCCCAGAAGTTAGAGTGGTACACAACGATGGTATCTTCCCTAACATCCAGCTCTTAAAACATTATTTTATAGTGTTTTACTTTGCAGGAGGAGCTTGAGTGACTCTAGTCATACATACCTTTATCAGGATTGGTGCAGAATTCTCTCGCTTCGCGTTTAAAGGTACAGACTAGGAAAAATTCAGTGCGCACACTCATTGAGGAGGGGTCGCACCTTGGGGGGGTGGTAGCTTTTGAGAGGGGTGTGCGTTTTAGTATTATAATGATATTATAATTAGCAAAGTTCACTCTAAGGACAGCACTTCATCAAAGTTGACAGGTCTTTGGCCCAGGACATTGTAAGCGCAGCTTATCAATGTACATCCTGTGCATCCCTAAACTCCCTGGTTCACAGAGCGTGGCCGCGAGGTCTCCACTCCGCTCCAGCCTCCATGTAATCTCTCCCAGAGTCAGCACACCAGGCGCCCGTGATGTTGCCAACATCCAAGGCCGTTCAGGGAGTCTCCATGTCACAGACCCGTTGTACATGAGTGCTACGTTCCACCTGGTTTCAAGGCTGTTCTTAGAGGGTAAATTTCCAAAGTACCCCTCAGCGATTACTCCACATTATCCACCCCGTGACTATAGTCACTCAAGCTTCACGATTCTTTTCTTTTAGAATAGATGGGAAGTGTCACATACACTCTTGCTATGAGGATCATCGAGTGCACAGATATTTTCTGGGGATACGGACAAACGTTTCAACAGAATCCAAAGTCTAAAATGGAAAGCAATTGTTAAAATAAAACATGATGCGGTGAGCATTAATAAGACAACAACAGGGTGAAGCATCTCGTTGAAGATTCCTGTTGTGGTAGGTGACCATCCAAACAAAGTGTCCCACCAGTGGTGTCCTCCATCCCTTCTTACTCTTTCCAACACTTGATGTATTCTCTCTACATCATGATGGACAGTAATCAGAGTCTTTTGTCCATTTTCCCAAACTTGTCTCAACAACCGCTTCAGGTCTTCATGTTGTAATAGTTTTCTCACCAGGGTAAGATTCATTCCCACAGGGACAGGTAGCAGATCTCGAAATAGAATATAATTTGATTGTACTAGTTGGTAAGATGTAACAGGAGCTGAATAGATAAAGTCACATCCTACAATTTTAGTAAAGTTACAAACACAAATATTTGAGCGATTGTTAGTATCAACAGTAACATTATCTACAAACACAAAATCACAAGGGGTTCTCATACAAGCGCACCCTTTTCCAATATATACAAGCACAGTTTCAAGGGTTTCATTGGGATGTATTTCAAAATGACAAATGTTTCGTTCAGTGTCAAGACAAATGTCTTGGCCTTTGATGATGTCACTTTCACAAATGAATCCCTGTTGTTCCCGTACCACACATGCAGCAACGTCAATAGTTTGCCATCTGTTTTCATTTCGTTGGGCCCATACTCTATGCTCTATAGGATATAGTTCCGTTGTGATTTAATCCTAACGCAATGATTGGGTATATGGTATATACCGAAGCATTGCATATTGTTAAGACAAAAGCAGTGGCTTTGCCATCAGTAGGGTTGCAGGTAAAATTGACCAAATACCACCATGATTGGAATTTTCTCTCAAAGGTAGTTGCATTATCCCAAACTACCTTTCGAATTTCAGAGGGTAAGATGCCCTCTTCACCTTCTCTTATAATGGCTGCCAGCACAGATTGCATCCATAGTTGAGCTTGGATGCAACTGAGAGCGAGAGAAATATTATTTTGGGCTGCACCAAGTGCATCCACAATCAATTGGTGATCCTTTTCGTTTGTTTCTCCCCACTGAGGTAACAAATCTGACACAAGCCATTGGTTAGTTCCCAGTGCTACTAGAGAAGACCGCAATGGGTGTCCTAATTTGCTTAAATCACTTGTTGTCGTGCTCAGTTTGTTTATGAGTACTTCAGCATCTATACTGTTTAAGACTCCCAATCCTGTCCCTATAATACCGGTTGCGTCTCTCCTTGTCCGTCTTGAAGAGACGAGGGTTTGCCCATGTAACCAGGCTAACCATCCTGCATGGGATATATTTAGGAATGGTGAACAGGTTGGTTTAATTGTAGAAATGTTAATTTGCATCAACATCTCCACCTGTTTGAGAGAGTATGACGGATTAAACAGCACTTGTTGCTGACCTGTATATTTGATTATGTAAGGGCCTGTGTTGAAGATGAAGGGAGTTAGACCAATGGGAGGCCGAGTTGGTACATTTTTAGATGTTTGCGGGGGTAAAGGTTTCTTATCCTTTGATGTTGCTGTATCAATCATAAATTCAAATATTAATTCCGTGCCTTCGGAACCCCAAAGGCAGTATACAATTATGGGTCTGGTCACAGTAAAATTGTACCAACAATCCGAATTTGGTTCGGTTATTTTGTAACACTCAGCGTTGTAGTTCTTTGGTCTGGTAGAGTCGGTATGATATGCTTTGATTTCGGTTGGCCTATGGTAATTAGGTCTGTTAGTTACTCGGCAGCTCATTTGTATTGCCTGTCCTGAAATGGCTTGAAGTTCAGCCATCTGAAGAGAGTCATTCCAACTCCATTCATCCTTCGAAAACACTTCATCTCCATGTATAACTAGAGTAGAGAGATTTAAGTTCCTTTTGTTTTGTAGTGTTCCAACACTTCCACTATATCGTGACAATGCATGGTCCCAAGGGTCATTACGAGATGTCATAGTGACAATGGGTATGTTCCTAGCTCCGTATTTCAGGGTGTCAAATAGGATGTATGGAGTTTGGCCTGGTGGTGTATCTGGGTTAGGTTCAATCATGTCTATTTTGAACCGAAACAACAACCCTGTACAATGTGGTTGTGATGGCCCTAAACCCGTACAGTGTTGTTGCCACTTACAAGTCACAGTAGTGGGTTCCACCAGCGTAAAGTTATACCAACAATCCCATTTGTCAGCGACACAACACTTTGAGGCTACTGGGTTTCCGTATATTGCCATTAATGTGGCTTTCTCATGGGTTGATCCGTTAATCGTCCTACACCCTATCTGGATTCCTTCTCCTGCTTTTCCCTTCAGGATTGGAAGCCATCCGTTATCCCAGCTCCACTCATGTCTTGAAAACACCTCGGCCCCATGCATAACCACAGTGGCTAAGTTTAATTTTTCTTTGACGGCACGTGTTCCTATGACTCCAGTGTGTCCGATATAGGCTTGGGACCATGGCCAACCTGGATCTTTCCAGCTATACATCAAAGAAAGTTGTATTAAAGTCAGAACTAAGCACCACATTTTTCACCAAAGTGGTTCACTTTGCAACCACAGACATCTGCCTCAATTCAGAGCCTTCTTTTCCTGGATTCCTGTGAACACAAGAAGAAATAAACGTGCTCGGTTGTATTCAACCGGCAAGGTTAGAAAGAGGGTGAGATCCACCGGGTACTAATCCGGTGTACTTTTCCTGAGCAATCTTTGGCTTGCCATGCGTAGGGATTTTTGGGGGTAGTCAGTACCATGGCTACTGTTCCAATCTGGGGCATTTTCACTAGCACAGGTTATCCGGTGTAAAATCCTGTGGGATAGTCTCCTGGTTTAGTATGAACCTTTGGGGTGATTGTATCGGCAGATACACAGAAGGCTTTCATTTTGGGGCAGCCATCTCCACTCCATCGATTATTCAGTTGGTAGATGGCGTCATACAATCGTAAATGCCATCCAGATTCATGAGTTTTTGCGAAACGCTTGACCAATGCATTGGTGCGCTCGACAGTGCCATTAGCCTGAGGATAGTAGGGAGTGTGGAATACCCACCGAATCCCTTCCTCTTTGGCCCAACTTTGTACCACGGCAGCTGTAAAGTGTGAGCCGTTATCACTTCGAATTTCTTCTGGTAGGGGAAGTGTGCTGAACCATCCCTTAAGGCCCTTCACCGTGTTTTCTCCGGTGGCTGACGTGAAGTCAGCAGCCATGGTGAGACCAGATATAACCTCTACTCCCACCAGAACGTATTTTTTCCCACATGACGGTTGCTATGGGCCGATGTAATCAATCTGCCAGGAGAGCCATAATGTCTTCCTGTCGCGAATGTGTAGGGGGGGCGCCTTACTCGGATGGTCTTTATTAAGCCGTAAATGACATTGTGAACAGGCCGTCACTACTTGTTCACATAGTTTAACTGATATGGGCCATCCTCGGGCTATACCTTCCCGGTATAAATCAGCTCGTCCGGTGTGGCCACGCTTAACATGCAACCATTCAAGTAAACGTTCCCACTCTTGGTTATTATCTGCAACATCAATTTGTCGCAACCGCGTAAGGCTGTCTACCCGTTGGTTGAATTGAGCAGGAATAGAGTTTGATTGATCATGTCCTTTTACCCAGCCCACACATAGTGTCCGCTGTTTTCCTATTTCGAACAGTTGTTTCCAGCTATCCGTTTGCCAGACTGGAACCCTGTTCACTTGCCAATCATTGACCTCCCAATGGCCAATCCATTCAGTGGCTCCTTTAAAAACAGCATATGAATCAGTGTAGATATGGCTAGCACCGTGTTGCGCAGCTAATAGAACTGCTCTAAGTTCCCCTACTTGTGCACTGCCTTCACCGGTTTCAATCAATTTTTCTCCTGTTACCACTTCCAGTGCTACAGCCGTGTACTTCCACTTGTTGTTCTCCCTATGGGATGATGCATCAGTAAACCATACTCCTGTTAGATCACTGTCTTCCTTTAGAGGAGGTGCTTCCTGAATTGGGGATGGTTTGTTTGGCGGAGCCTGGAACAACAGGGTACTATCTATGTCTTTTTGTAGTTTAGATATTTTAATATTACCTTCAGTAATTGGCATAATTTCATTAATGCCCTCTAGGTATGCATACCATTTACAAACTGTGGGTTTCTGAGCCATACCAGCAGGTGGTATTGTCCCTTTACGTACTATGTCCAGGAGGCGGAAGGGTCCTCGAATAATCACGCTTTGTTCTCTCCTTATTTGTTCTGTTTGTTTCACTGCTCGCACTAGCGACAGTAAACCCTTCTCAAGATCTGAATATCTCCTTTCAGTATCGCTGAAAGAGTGAGATGTAAATTCTAGTGGCCTTTCCGGTCCTTCTGGCCCCTTTTGCCATAGGTTACAATGAGAGCCATGTTCACTGAACCCCCATTCCACATAAATAGGGTCAGTTGGATGTGTGGGACCAAGTTGTTGGAATAACCTCAGCTCCTTAATTAGAATGTGTTTGCGCCAATAACTTAGGGTTCCCAAAACTTGTTGTAATTCCTTTACACTAGATGGCCTTTGTCCAGACTCTATTTTTTCCAGGGTATCCTGAGGAATAGAAGCAGCTCCATTAACCCACCAGACTCCCAGGAATTTAACTTCCTGTGCTGGTCCCTGACACTTTGCGCCTGGAATTTCTAATCCTAAATCGAGCAGTGTTTTCCGAATGATTTCCATGGTGTCTCTTACACTCTCTTGGCTTTTTCCCCCTATCAGAATGTCATCGATGTACTGATATACTGTGCTATCAGATGAAACAGGAATTTCTGCTAAGATTTTAGCCAAAGCATTGCGGGCAATTGTGGGGGAATGTTTATATCCTTGTGGAAGCCTGTTAAAAGTGTATTGGATCCCTTTCCACGTGAAAGCAAACTGTGGTTTGTCCTGTTCAAGGAGAGGGATCATGAAAAACATATCTTTGACATCCAAGGCAGCCATCCAAGGATGGGCAGCGCCTTGTATCAATGTCACTATTTCTGCCATGTTTGGAACTGCAGCAGTCAAAGGTGCCGTATGAGCATTTAACTGGCGGTAATCTACCGTAAAACGCCACTGCCCGGTCGGTTTCTTTACTGGCCACACCGGTGAATTGTATGGCGAATGAGTTCGTTTAATAATGCCTCTTTCTTCTAATTCTGTCACCACCCTGTCAATTCCCATAAGTGCTGCTGCTGGCAAAGGATATTGCCAAACATTAGTGATTTTAGAGGGGGGTAAGGGTATAGATGTTTGTAACAGGCTCAGTTTCACAGTGCCTGATTCCTTTTTATTTCTTGCAAAACTCCACACAGTCCCATCTGGGAGTTTCCACATCCGCCCACGCAATATGTCAAATCCTAAAATATTAGTGTATGCAGCACCAGCTAGTACTTCTGCCCGAGTTAATTTACGTTCCTCTGGCAGCCAGAGTGAAATTCTCGCAGTGGGGCCCTCCTTTTCCACACCATCGATTCCGGTGAATTTAACCCTGCGTCGTCCAGCTTTTATGCCCAGGGTTTGTGCTGTTTCATGGGTGATTACTGACATTTGGGCCCCGGTGTCGATGAGAAAGTTTACCAATATTTTCCGGGGTCCAACGGGAATGGCAATTATAGGGTCAGAGTGTTCATTAGAGAGCCATTGAATTGCTAAGACCCGCCGAGCAGGGTGGCTCACTGCCCTCCCCGGGGATAGAAGTTTTTTTGCTGCACTTCTGCCCTGTCAGTTAGATTACATACTGGTGCAGAAGGTACGCTTTCTTTATGGTTTGGGGGTTTCCCAGCGAGGCATTTCTCCCCTGTTGGGTTATTCCTCTTACCCAGGGATTGGACTAGTGTACGGAGATCCTCTATAGAGGCGCCCCGCAAGATTTGTCGGGGTACACCCAAATCTATGGCTTTACGCCACAATTCACCCCATTCTTTACAAGATTTAAATCTCTCATTGAATTTAGGGTATTTGGGGTTTTGAACGTGGACTTGGCGAACTCGCCGGGCATGATCTGAGGACTTTGTACTGGACGAACCGACCCAGCCCATTCGGCGTCCGTACCTGTCTATGTCTTGTACAAATTCACTCCAGGTGGGTATGGGGGTGTGCCCATTTCGTCCACGACCGCGATTAGCCTTTATACTAGCAGCTTGTATGCGATCCTGGGTATTTGCTACAAACATCTTGAGACCATCAGGGAGGCCACGAATAAGAGAGGTTAATCGGGCTGGATCAATAGGGGCTAGCATCGGGGATTTCCTTAATTCATCTCTCTCATATATTGCCTGAATGCAGGCTGCTTTCTGTACTGCTGTGGCCAGATCGCAATAGCTGGTGGTTTTAATTTCCAGTGGTTCTCCTCTCTCCTGGGGATCTATGCCACCTGCCCAGTATGCAGCTCGTGCAGTTCAGGAGTAACTATGGTCTCCTGGCCTAACAGTTAAAAATACTCCTGGTCCCCAAAAGCCTCCTGCTTCTTCCTCACTTAACATAATTCGGTCTCCTCCTTCAAGAGAAACTCGCCACACATACTCGACTTCTGATTCTCCTGACCGCCTCGAGAATTTCTCTTGTATTTTTATCAGCTCTGCTGGTGACCACGGGATCGTTCGCACAGTAGTGCGGACTTCGTCATTGTCATCAACAACAGTCTCAGTTTTAACCAAAGGTCTCAAAGAAATCAATTGAGATTCAGAATCGGAGGTCTCTTCCTCCTCGTCATCATCACTATCAAACCTAATATCGCCATCCCAATTTTCAGGGTTTGTACTACACATTAATCTACGAACCTGCCTAACTGGAGCAGAAGGTTGCATTTTATCTAACAGACGATTAACCCTTTCCAGCAATTGTTCTTTAATTTCTAGCATTTGTTTTAGATGATCGTTCTCGCTTACAAGTTTATCAACTCTGATTCCCACTTTTTTTCCTGTCTCCCTCTCAAAGGCTAATGATGACTTTAACACCTCATTTTCCGATTTTAAGGCAGTATATTCTGCATCGGAAACTAGTTTGGGAGCAGGAGTTTCTTTAGCTTCTTGCTGAGCACAAGACAAACAGGCTCCCAACACCGCACAAATTACATCTTTACCCTTTTTTTTCCAGTCTTTTGCGCGGCCTGACACTGCTCAATACGTTCTACCACTTTCTTTTCATCTTTCCAAAACTTTTAAGCCCACTCCTTCCCAGCCTGGGAAGGGGCACATTTGTGGTTTTGCAGCAATTTATCCATGGCAATCCTGTCTGTGACGCCAATTTTTTCTGTTGCGTTAAGAGGCAGAGCAATTTGGCAGAAACTAAACCCCCTTGCTTTCCAGTCGATCCTCAGATATCAGAGGGACTGGGGGCGGCTGAGCTTAGGTTCTGAGTGATGCCCAAAGTCAGCGTTAGTAGTCCGGTCGCGCCCAACACCTTTGTTGGACTATCACGGGTCCGGATGCACTACTAACATCACACTACCTGCTCAGCCGGACACCTCCTGAACTAACACGGCCGCACTCAGAGGTACGGTCGCGTTCAGGGACCACACACGGCTGAGTCAATCAATAGTGCGATTTATTGAACACACGGCTGAGTCAATCAATAGTGCGATTTATTGAAGCAACAGATATACAGGTTCTTTGGATTGCCGGTGATAAATTCACTACCTATAAAGCACGTGCAAATGCTAAAACTACGAGGGACACTACTTGGCTATAAACGCCTTAAAAGATGTAAAGTGACTCTATATAGAGATTTCTAAGTTTCCCGGGAAGGCACTTGGTATGACCAAGGGTTCAAATCTTGCCCAACGGCGTCCCGATGGGGGGGAAGAGAGGCTCAGCCCGTCGACTGATCCCAGAAGTTAGAGTGGTACACAACGATGGTATCTTCCCTAACATCCAGCTCTTAAAACATTATTTTATAGTGTTATACTTCGCAGGTGGAGCTTGAGTGACTCTAGTCATACATACCTTTATCAGGATTGGTGCAGAATTCTCTCGCTTCGCGTTTAAAGGTACAGACTAGGAAAAATTCAGTGCGCACACTCATTGAGGAGGGGTCGCACCTTGGGGGGGTGGTAGCTTTTGAGAGGGGTGTGCGTTTTAGTATTATAATGATATTATAATTAGCAAAGTTCACTCTAAGTACAGCACTTCATCGAAGTTGACAGGTCTTTGGCCCAGGACATTGTAAGCGCAGCTTATCAATGTACATCCTGTGCATCCCTAAACTCCCCGGTTCACAGAGCGTGGCCGCGAGGTCTCCACTCCGCTCCAGCCTCCATGTAATCTCTCCCAGAGTCAGCACACCAGGCGCCCGTGATGTTGCCAACATCCAAGGCCGTTCAGGGAGTCTCCATGGCACAGACCCGTTGTGCATGAGTGCTACGTTCCACCTGGTTTCAAGGCTGTTCTTAGAGGGTAAATTTCCAAAGTACCCCTCAGCGATTACTCCACATCTCTGGATGAGGGATCCGGAGATTATTTTGCCTTTGAGTGGGAGGACCCCGAAACAGGACGAAAACAACCATTAAGATGGACTGTGTTACCACAAGGGTTTACAGAGTCACCAAATCTATCTGGACAAACTTTAGAGAAAATTCTACAAGATTTCACAATACCTAAGGAGGTAAAATTATTGCAATATGTGGACGATTTATTAGTAGCAGGAGAAACTGAAGAGAGGATCCGAAAAGCCACCATTAAATTGTTAAATTTTCTAGGGGAAAAGGGATTAAAGGTGTCCCGATCAAAGCTGCAGTTTGTAGAACAAGAAGTAAAATACTTAGGACATTGGCTGAGTAAGGGAAGGAAGAAGTTAGATCCTGATAGGGTATCTGGGATTCCATCCTTAAGACCCCCACAAGCTAAAACGGAAATTAGGCAAATACTGGGATTATTAGGATATTGTAGACCATGGCTTGAAAATTATAGTGAAAAAGTAAAATTCCTATATGAAAAATTAACTAATAACCAACTTAAATGGCTTATTGAAGACGATCAGAGATTTGAGGAAGTAAAAAAGGCATTAATACAAGCACCTGTATTGAGCCTCCCAGATCTAGAAAAACCTTTCTATCTCTTTGTGAATACATCAAGCCAGACAGCATACGGAGTTCTTACTCAAGACTGGGCAGGAATCAAAAAACCTGTGGGGTATTGTTCTAAGTTACTTGATCCAGTAAGCAGAGGATGGCCTGCTTGTCTCCAAGCTTTGGTTGCTACAGCATTATTAATAGAAGAAGTTAGGAAGATTACCTTCAGTGCTCCTTTAAAAGTGTATACCCCACACAATGTCAGAAATGTTTCACAACAAAAAGCGGAAAAATGGTTAATGGACAGCCAGATTCTAAAGTATGAAGCAATACTAATAGACTCCCCCGACTTAGAACTAAGCGTGACTTCTGCTCAGAGTCCAGCACAATTTTTGTTTGGAGAACCATCAGAGGAATTACAACATAACTGTTTAGAGGTAATTGAGACCCAGACTAAGGTGAGACCAGATTTAAGAGATGCTGAGTTGGAAAATGGAGAAGCGCTGTTCAGAGATGGCTCCTCCTGAGTGGTAGAAGGGAAGAGAAAATCGGGATATGCAATAATTAATAAGGACTTAGAACTTGTGGAATCAGGACCTCTGAGTCCATCATGGTCAGCTCAGGCTTGTGAGCTGTATGCCCTATGTAGGGCCCTGGAATTACTAAAAGGAAGAAGCGGGACTGTATTTACAGATCCTAAATACGCATATGAGGTGGTCCACTCTTTTGGAAAAATTTGGGAAGAAAGAGGTATGATTAATACTCAAGGGAGCAATTTAATACATCAAGAATTAATAGTAAAAATTTTAAAGGCTTTAAGAGAACCAAAGGAGATAGCAGTGGTACATGTGAGGGGACACCAAAAGGGATTAGGTTACCGAGCTAGAGGAAATAACTTAGCAGATAAAGAGGCCCAGGAAGCAGCCTTGAGGACTAAAGTTGCCAAAATTAATGTCATACAAACAAAGGAGGACACCAGCAAAGAAGGACGAGAGGAAAGAGAGAAGAAGTTTGCCCCACAAGAACAAACAAAATTGCAGAAAATAGGAGCTAAATTAGAACAAGGAAAATGGACACTGCCCGATGGGCAGTTGTTAAAACAATTTAACAACAGAAATGTTGCCAAAAGCCTACACCAGGCGAATATTAGAACGTTTGCGTGTGCAAACACATTGGGGTACAAAAGCGTTAAGTGATCATTTTCTTAAACAATTTGGTGGTATTGGAATTTTTGAAATAGCAAAGCAAATTACACAAGGTTGCTTAACCTGTCAAAAGGTAAATAAGACAGTGTTTGGACAAGCAGCCACGGGAGGGAGAAAAACAGCTTACAGACCTTTTGAGAAAGTCGATTTCACTGCATTGCCTAAGGTAGGGAGGATAAAATATTTATTGGTAATAGTAGATCATTTAACACAGTGGGTAGAAGCGTACCCTGTAGCACGAGCTACGGCACAGATGGTGGTAAAAATTTTATTGGAACATTTGATACCTAGATATGGGATAATCCAGTACATTGATTCTGACCAGGGCACACATTTTACTTCTAAAATAATAAAACTATTATGTCAATCATTAGGTATTCAGTGGGAATACCACACTCCGTGGCACCCACAAAGCTCGGGGAAGGTAGAAAGAATGAATCAAACAATAAAACAACAATTGGCTAAATTAATGATTGAGACGCAAATGCCCTGGACGAAATGTTTACCACTGGCACTTCTAAACGTAAGAACTAAACCATACAGTGAGACTGGATTATCGCCATATGAAATGTTATATGGCGTGCCTTATTTTCAAGGAATGCCTCTGGGGAACAATGTAATTGAGCATCATAGTATCCAACAATATATAATTACCCTTGGAAAAAGATTAAAAGAATTAAGAGAGATTGGGATGGTGGCCCAAACACCACCTTTAGGATTTGCAATTCATCAGTTAGAACCAGGAGATAAAATTCTGACAAAAACATGGAAAGAAGGAAACCTATCTCCCCTCTGGGAAGGACCTTTCCTTGTTTTATTAACTACAGAAACAGCTGTGAGAACTGCTGAAAAAGGATGGACACATGTGTCACGAGTGAAAGGTCCAGTGAAGGAGTGGAAAGTCACATCTGACTAAATTGCTGTGGGAATTTTATTGCGGCTACTCCTGTAATAGAAACAGGAGTGAAACATGAAATTCCCACAGTTGCTAAAAATCTATTTGTAAATCTTGCTGAAAACATTGCTGAAAACATTGAATATAGCTAATTGTTACGTTTGTGGTGGAACAAATCAAGGTGAACGGTGGCCATGAGAAGCTATGGAGAGCAATATAAGTAATCCCCAAGTTTGGAAAACAATGGGAAAGGGTAATAGGAAACAACAATGGGTACTCCAAACGAGTATAATCGGAAGGAGTTGTTGGCAAAAGAAGAACAGGAAAAAGGAGCTGGAACTAGAATTTGTCCTTTGTGTAGAAGGTGGTGTGTATTTGTAAGATTAGTGTTGCAGGCTAACTGGCAGTTTTCTGTAGCCATAAAGCCTTGCAAATAAAGAGGATCGCCAGGCTCGGGCAAGTGCTCAGGTCTGGCCAAACCACTGATCTAGCAAAGCTCTGGCCTTCACAAGCAGTGCTCAATTAATTTGGGTACTAAGAAAGCACCCCCTTAAAGGAAAGGAGAGGGCAAGACCGGAGGGGAACTGGTATTGCGGCTTAAAAAGGGTCTGCCAAGGGCTGCAACCCCTTCGGGCTGTGACCGCCGACCACTATGGCCCTGACCGGACCTCTTCTAGTTCTACTTGGGGTGAGTTCCTTGACTCTGACTACGGCAAATAACTGTAGTCAATATTGGAACAAGTCCAGCTGGGGTTTACCCCAGAAAAAAGGAAAAAGTGAGGACCTTTTCTAATTGTACAGCCTGTACCTGTCATCATATTTGCCAAGGAATTGGAACAATAAAACCTAGGTTTTTTTCCTGTTACCCATAAATCAGGGAGAGCCAGGTGTATAACGAATGGCCTCCTGAGAGACAAACTTGGAAAGGAGTCAATCTAGGAGGATTTGGGGGAGATTTTATGGGTGGTGATTGGCTTACTAAAATCGGGATAGTTGTACTGGGGATATGTGGGGGATTGTTACTAGATTAATCTACTCGGTTATACAAGGAATGCAGATATCTGCAGTACTCAATTGGAAATGAAAACACGAATCAATACTGCAAAGAAGAAGATGGGGGATTGTGAAATATGTTCATCTGATTCGTGTGATGAAGTGTAATCTTCTGTACTTTTATGGATTTCTCCTGCACCATAAAAAGGGGTATTTTACAGAAGAAAGTTAAACTACTTTGCTGGTATATCAGCTCAAACCAGTTTGACCACTGACCGCATAGTATTGTGTAAAGAGAAACTTGTAAAGTGCATGCATAAAGTTTGGGGTCATCCTGGGGGCACGCCGAGGAAGATTTGACAAGACTCTAGAAGGAGAAGAGGGCATGCGCCGAAGAAGACACGCCTATTCATGAATATGTATTAGCAGACAGGATATAAACCAAGAACAGTAACTGTACCGCGTGCATCTTGGTGGAGCAGAGACTCCCGGAGCACCCAGCGCTGTTTGCTTGCCTCTATTCGCTTAATAAATTGTAAATTTGAATTGGAATCCTGTTTGGGACTAAATCATTTATCACATCCTTATCCAGCATCTTTTCAAAATACTGGTAAGACTCAAGCCTGCGTCGTAACTGGTTCCTCTTCCATCCGCTGTAGGAGTCCCCTGTGTTCCGGAAACACCACAGGGCACATCGAACTATAACACAAAGCGGATAGAACCACAATAATTATTCAAGTAACAAATAATCGTTTTAACCATGATAGGTTTGGTAAACCAAGAGGTTAACTTTCCCACAGCTCAGAAAACCCCCAAAAGGTGTCATCTTGAGTTACTTCACGTAGGATTTTTGCTTGTTCTCTGATCTCCCGTAAGTCAGCAGATATTCACCCACTTTGGTCTACATACATGCAACAGCTGACATTGATTACTGTGCACACCCCTGCCTGTGAGACTAATATTAAATCTAGAGCCATACGATTTTGTGATACTATTTTCGATAAACTAGTAGTTTCTTCTTGGAGTTTCCTGATGGCAGGAGTCTATAGTTTTATTCTCGATTATCTCTATTACAGCCGAGATGTTTATTATAGCTTTTTCTAACTCGCTAACCCCCAGAAATGGGATTAGCCACCGCACAAAGCTATGAGAGCTTGTCGGCTTTTCTATTAAGGGCTTACTCACCCTTCAGTTTCTTCTCACGGGATTCTGTGTTGTTTTATCAATAATAGTGATGTTGGGAACCAGGGTGTCCAAAGTACATGCTCCCCACCACCTCAGAGGTAAAGTTTTCCGAGCTGCTGTACCACACAACCAGTACCACCCTGTCCCTAGCGGAACCGGGAGGCCAGTATAATTAAGTAACTGAAATGCTGGATCAATAGAGACAAAATGTGGTCCTCTGTCAGAGGATATAGTTGCTGGAACTCCAAAACGTGGTATTATCTCTTGTAGCAATGCTTTAGCTGTCTCCCGAGCTTTAGCTGTTCTGGTTGGGAATGCCTCTGGCCAACCTGAAAAGGTATCAGTTAATACCAATAAATATCGATACCCCCCTTTTCTTGGAAGTTCTATAAAATCAATCTGTCATTGTTGCCCAGGCCCATTGTCTTTCCCAATCTGGCCCATTTCTGGCTTGGCGGTATTCTTGGGATTAGTTTGGAGGCAAAGATCACGTTGTTGAGTTACCTGTCTCACCATAGTATACAAATTTCTGGCCACACTTTCTCTAATTAAATGTTTACATAGAGTCTCCATCTCCCAATGCCTTTTCCTATGTTCTTCCCTTACCAAATGCCATATTAGGCAGGAGGGAATAACCACGTTTCCTTGTGGGGTATAAGCCCACCCTTCTTTGTTATATGACCCTTCCAGATCTGTGATAAGGTTTTGATCTTCCTCGGTATATTTTGGCTTACCTTCTAGGGAGATTCGCCGTCAGGGACTAAAGCTCCTTCTGTTTTTATCTCTGTTTTAGCTACCTGTTTTGCCTCTCTGTCCACCAGCTCATTTCCTCTCTCCAATTCCGAGCTCACTTTCCGGTGAGCCTTAATATGCATAATCGCCACCTTCTCAGCAAGTTGGACTGCTTTCAACAGTCTCAAAATCTCTTTTGCATGCTTAATAGTTTTCCCTTGAGAGCTCAGTAACCCTCTTTCCTCCTAGATTGTTCCATGCACGTGCACAACTCCGAAGGCATATCTGGAGTCTGTATAAATATTCACAACTTTGCCTTGAGCCACTTCCAAGGCTCGGGTCAGAGCAATTATTCCTGCGCTCTGTGCAGAGGTATTTATGGGCAAAGGTCTATTATTTCTTGACTAGTGGTAATGGCATATCCCACGTGTCTTTTACCACTCAGGACATAGCTGCTTCCACCTGTGAACCAGTTTTCTCCGCTTTCCATAGGGTTGTCTTTTAGATCTGGTCGGTTTGCGTACGTTGTTTCAATAGTCTCCAAACAGTCATGATGCGCTGGTTCTCCCGTGTTTCCACTAAGGAAAGAAGCTGGGTTGACAATGTTAGTAACTACGACCTCCACATCATCCTGTTCTATCAGTATAGCCTGATATCTCAGGGATCTTTGTGGAGAAAGCCAGTGCCCACCCTTTGCGTCCAGCACTGCGGACACTGTGTGAGACACTAAAACAGTCATCTTCTGGCCCAGAGTAAATTTTCGGGCTTCTTGTACATTCAATATTACAGCTGTAATTGCTCTCAAGCATCCAGGCCAACCCTTCGCAGTTGCGTCTAACTGTTTGGAAAAGTAGGTAACTGCTCGTCGATAGGGGCCCAGATCTTGTGCTAATATTCCCAGAGCAATTCCCTGTTTCTCGTGGGAAAAGAGAAAAAAACGGTTTACTCACATCGGGGAGCTCTAAGGCCGGAGCCGACACCAAAGCTTTCTTTAGTAGCTCAAAGGCTCGTGTGCTCTCTTTGCCCGTCCAGATCATACAATCGTATCGTAACAGTTTCCTTTCTCCAGACGGTATTTCCCAAGATTCCAAGTCTTTTGCGAGCTCATTGCCAAAGATGGTAGACTGTTCGTAAATCCTTGTGGCAACACCGTCCAAGTGAGCTGAGTCTTGCGACCACTTTTGGGGTTTTCCCATTCAAATGCAAATCATTTTTGGCTGGCTTCATGGAGAGGGAGGCAAAAGAAGGCATCCTTCAGATCTAAAACAGTAAACCAAGTTAGTTCAGGTGTTAATACGGTCAACAGGGTATATGGATTTGCTGCTACGGGGTAAAGGTCCTCAGTTATTTTATTTACGGCCCGTAGATCCTGGACCACACTATACAACCCGTCAGGTTTACGAACAGGTAATACAGGGGTGTTGAAATCAGACTCACAGTTTTTCAGTAATCCTATTTATAAAAATCTTCCAATCACTGGCCGAATTCCTTCCTTACCTTCCCTTCTGCGGGCAGACTGGTTAAGAATAGACTCAGTATCTGGATATATTGCTGATCTTTTACTTCCAGAGTAATTTCTCCTTTTTCAAATGTAATTTTTGCACCCAATTGTTCTAACAAATCTCTTCCCAAAAGTGGCTTTGGGGAGTTGGGCCTATGTAGGAATTTGTGGATACCCCATTGTTTTCCCAATTTATACTTCAAAGGTTTACAAAAATACGCCTTTTCACTTTGGCCAGTCGCTGCTTTTACCATGATATAGTCGTTTCCCAGGGGCATCAAGGCTTGATTTAAAACCGAGTATGTTGCCCCTGTGTCAACCAAAAATTCTACTTCTTGTTCTTCCTTCCCCAGCCTCATTATAACCAGTGGATCTGCTGGGGTACATTCCCCAGGTCCCTGTCAATCCTTTTTCACATGGGCTACTATTCTTCCTGTCTGGTGGCTTCGCCTCTTTGCCTTGTTTCTTGGACACCCTCCTTTCCAATGACCAAATTTCTTACACAACGCACATTGATCCTTACCTAATCAAGATGGTTCTCGTCTAGGCCTCCCTTCCTCCTCTTCCCTGACAACTGCTATCCTTCCTCTTTGCCCTTGTCTATATTCTTCCTCTCTATTACTAAATACTCTCCACGCTTCACCCAGCAACACTTCCAGATTTCTACCTTCTGTAGGGCGCAGCTTCTGGAGTTTGTGCCTAATGTCCCCCGTAGACTGACCCAAGAACAGGGAGACTATTTGTTGTATTCCTACCTCTGACCCAGGATCCAGCGGTGTGCTACGGCGCATTACATCCCTCAATCGATCCAGGAACTCGGATGGGGACTCAGAAGGACCTTGTTTAACTGCATATAGAGCTGACCAGTTTGTGGTTTTGGGAATAGCCCTTTCCATTCCCTTCAAAATCCAGTCTTGATATTCCTGTAGCCTCTCCATATGGGCAGATTTATTAGCGTCCCATTTTGGGTCTCGGAGGGGAAATATTCTTTGACATCCCCCCCCGTGATCTTGTAATGGTCTTCAGCTAAATTCTCTGCTGTTTTCAAAATTAATTGCTTTTCTGTTTCTGTCATATACTCTAAGAGCAACTGTATACCTTTCCAGTCTGGATTATGTTGTTTTACCATGAACTGAAAATGCTTAGTAACACTCACCGGGTCGCTTCTCTAGTCTCTTGCAACTTTTCTCCATTCTCCTAGATCAGTGGTGGAAAAGGGCACCTTAATCATCATTGTTCCTCCATCAGGTCCCACTGCCTCTCGGAATGGGGCTTGTAAAGCTGTAGGGACAGTCCTAGAGGCAGTTTTCTTCCTTGTGCGGGAAGATATGGGACCGTCCAGGGGAGCGGAGCTGTGGATCCGTGGTTTGTTTTTTTAATACTAAGGCAAAAGTCTCAAGCTTATGACTAAGTGCCAGTGGTGCTGCAGTCACAAACCACTGGGGGGAAATGGTTATCAAGGGTGTTTCTCACTTAGCTCAGCAGTTGTAGCAATTCCAGTGAATCCTCTGTGTTCCTGTTTTCCTGCCTGTGTTTGGAGAACATCCACTCCTGTCCACAGAAGAGGTGTGTGTGTAGAGCTTATGAATACATGTATCTGAAGTAAAAATCATGCATTCTGTGTGACAGATTTAGAAAGGATGGCTTGCTACAGTAGTAGTTGGTTGGTGATGAGTTAGACTTCTGCTTCTCTTTGAAAGCTTCCCTGAAAGCTATGGAAGACCCATCAGTAGGCAAACTCCAAATGTTTTTATATCCTAAATAGTGCCTACTGTAATCATGAGACTGGCATAAAAATTGAGATTTTTATAATGCAGCTCATATTTGTTCTTTGCTTTCTTTGTGAGCTCAGGGCTTGTAAGGGTACACTGTATTTTTTAGATTTCTTTTATAATCAGGAAGCTTAGGAAAGAATTTTTGTGGTGGTTGGCTTTCTTCTTTTGTCCATCCGTAATCATTTGTTGTAAATTGCTGGGCATTCAAGGAAATACCAAAACTTTCATGACTTGCAATGTAAAAAACTGTAGTGCTTTCTGATATAAAAGTAAAATACTTTTCATAAGTTAAATCTATTTTTAGTTTAAAGGACCTCATTCACTGTGAACTTGTTTTATATCTTCTCCCCAAACGTAGGTGGGGAGAGTCGCAGAAAGGCATAACTAGTGAATTCTCCAGTAACTGCATGTTCCCCGTTTTTCCTCTAAGGAAATGGTTGGAAGCTGTTTTTGAGGAGTTCAAGTTGTGTATGTGTTGGGTGGGTTTGGGTTTTTACCCTGCTGGCTTAGTTCTCATTGATCATAGTCTAATTCTTTTGTGTTTCTTTTTACAAAGAAATCCCAGGAACAGTTACCAATATTAACCAAGAAAATAGAGTTCTTAATGCCATGGATCTTTTCTTGTATGTCTTGCCTTTTTTAATCTGCTTTCCAGTTTCTCAGTGGGCAGGAAACTAGATGGTGTGTGGTTTTTTCCCTTTTGTGTCCTCGCAGAACTCGTGTGTTGAACTTCTGTGTCGCCTCTGAATAATGCGGAGAAGTGGTACGTTGCTTTGCACAGCGATGCGCCTTCATTTTGAATGCATGATGACTCCTGTGGAAGGAACCAAACCTGAGGAAAGTTTTACGTGTGTCTGTGTGCATATATTTCTTTTTTTTTTTTTCTCCTTAATTTGTAATGAAATTGGGGCGTAAAAAAAATTCAAACCAAACCCAAACTCCTAATCACCCCCTCCCTCCTCAAACACCTAGTGTCTTGTCAGCTGTAGAATGACGTGTCTCTGTCAGTTAACCTTGAGGAGACATTTTTTTTGTTCCTGACTGTGGGCGAAATCCAAGAACTAGCAAAACAAGGTTCTCGTTCTCTAGAGCTCTGTGTGGGGAATTGTTATAGGAGAGGAGGTCTTAACTTCTTAGGGCGTGAGTGGACTTGCATTTGATCTTTTGGCCACACAACATTTTCCCTCTTTCACCCTAAGGAAAACTCTTTTCTTTTTTTTTTATGCCAGTTTCCCATAAAAGCGATGATGAACGATGTGAGCTTCATTTGGTAAACCAATTCCTTTTGACAGAAAGGGAAAATATTGAGTAGGCAGCGAACTGAGTCACAGGTGAATCTACCAAGCAGACCGCGACAGTTACTCTCGCAGGCTTTACTGTATCCGAAGCTAGTGGATTCAAGTAATGGATTGGTAAGCGTGTAAGCATTTGCAGAATGAGGACTTTCCAGTTAGCCTTCTTTTCTGTAATGTTTCTGTCTACACCAGCTTGTACGCCAGGATCCTAGCTCATTTTCTGTGCTTGGGTCTTTGCGTTGTTTCTGCATTCAACTTTGTTTCCAGGAAAACACATCAAATCTGTGATCATTACAGCATGCCACAGTAGTTAATAACCTTTGGTTTCTGTTCCTGGAGCAGACCTGATTGTTTTAAAGGCTATTTATGTCTAAAATCAAGGGGTAGCGAGAGCAGGGAAGGCACCCGTTTGGTTGTAACAGATGCATTTGTTGCCAGGACTGACCATCAAGGGGCTGAGATAGTCATCTGCTGAAAATAGTGAGGCTAATCAGTGTCTTTTTTTTATTATTATTACTCCTATAGCTGTCCTTCATGTGGTGGTTGTGAATTAGCTTTGTGCCACTTTCTAAAGTATCGGGCTTTTTTATACATCTGGCATATTGAATGGCAAATACGTGATGTAAAGTCTGCAGCTTTACTCCGTAACCAGACTGTAAACCAGGACCTGAATTAACCGTAACTGCAGAGCGTAATGGCACATTTTCTCGTATTTTACCCTTACCGCCTTTCAGGCCGTGGCTGGAAACCTGCTACGCGTGGCGCGCAGGATGCGGCAGCAGCTTTGGCGGCGGATGGCGAGAGGCGAAGGCCAAAGCAGAGGCTGCGCGGCTCCCGTGCGCTGGGTTTATTGTTTTACTTAGGAGCGTGGCCGTTCGTCTTAAACTGTTTATGGTGTTCTCGCCCAGTGCAGCAGTTTGCAATCGGCTGGTTTAAGGAAAACGTGATGTCATATCCATCAAAGTTCTAAATATTCTGAAAATCAAATATGAAAAGAAGAACTTTAATCCTGGGTTTCCTGGGATTAGCTCTTGGAATTGTTGTAGAGTCCCTTATGTGTGGCATCACAGGTGGCACAGTCCTGTGCTCGGAAGGGAATGGAAAGTACTAGATGGAGCTGGTTATGAAATTGTGGAAATAGATGCTGAGGGTTAACGCACTGAAAGACAAAGCTGTTACGATTTGCATTGGAATGGCAGAATTAAGACATAAGCAGAGGTAAAGAACTTCCTTCTTCACAAACCCCCAACAAATATAACCCCCCCCAAATGAATGAATTCATGAAACCTGGAAAGAACAAAATACGCTGCGGCTCACATGTTGCGGAGATGTGTCAGCATCAGGGTCTTTGATTATTTACAAGACCTAATGTCCTTCTGTGGACTTTGAAGGCTGAGTGTTTTGTAGTCTAGCAATTTCCTGCTGCTGTTATGTATTCACGTAGATCTGTAAGGCAACTTTAGTTACCGTTTTTGCATCATCTGATAAAATATTTGTATAATCTGAAAATTACATTTTTGTGGTACTCTCCTTGGAAAATAGAAACTAAGCCTGCCATTAGACGCTGGGCTGCAGCAGGTGACGGCGCAGGGTAGTGTATGTTACATTTTGTGCTACGCTTGGTCAAGTCTCCGCTATGTCGTGTTCCCCATTATTTTATTAAATTTAGTATCTGCACTTTCCATTTCCAGACGGGCCTCTCGTTCAGAGCACGGAGGCACGGTTCTCTCTGCGTCTGGCTCCTCACCCCTACCTTTTCACTCCTTCCTCTCCTCCCTGTAGCCCGTCACTATCGTTTTCTTTCACCATCTCTCTCTCTGCCTGGCTCCGGAACCCCATTTTTCCGTTCCTCTCTCTCTGTCCGTACTTTTTCTTGCCCTGGCTCTCTTTGTCTGGCTCCCCGTCCCCATTTCTTCCTTCTTGGCCGCGTAGCACGTTGTGATGCCGTTTCTTTCTCCGCCTCTGCTCTCCCAGCTCCCTGTCCCTCACTTTTCATTCCTCCCTCTCCGCGCTGTCGCCCGTGCGGTCTCTTGCCTTTCTCCGTCGCTCGCTGGCTGGCTGTCCCTGCTCATTCATTCCTCCCTCTCCCCCCTGCAGCGCCTGTCGCTTTTGTCCGTTCTCCCTCTCGCTGTCTCTGGCTCCCTGATGACCCTATTTTGGACTCCCCCCACCCACCCACCCCCTTCTTTCCGTGCTCATTGCTGTTCTTCTTGCTCTCCAGCTCTCTTTTTTCCCAGTTCCCTGTGCTATTTTCCTGAGGAAAGTTTTATGTGTGTCTGTGTTCCTATATTTTTTTTTCCTTAATTTGTAACTGAAATTGGGGCATAAAAAAAATTCAAACCAAAACCAAACTCCTAATCACCCCCTACCTCCTCAAACACCTAGTGTCTTGTCAGCTGTAGAATGACGTGTCTGTGGAGCTTAACCTTGAGGAGAGATTTTGCTGTTCCTGACTGTGGCGAAATCAAAGAACTAGTTCTTTACCCAGCAGAGAGTGAACCTGTCGAAGCCACGAGCCACCACTTTCTCCAGGAGAATGCTGTGGGAGAGGGTGCCAAAGGCTTTACTAAAGTCCGGGTGGACAACACCCATAGCCTTTCCCTCATCCACTAGGTCACATTTTACTTAGCGAAGCTTTCTGACTTTTCCTAAACGGTAACCCGGTATAGAGTGACTGTGGCACTCAGATCTGGAAATTAAGAAGTAGGTGTTCATCCTCCCAGTTGTTACCCAACAACAGGTATGGCCTCCTGACAACTGACAGACAGAACAAAAGTATTCCTGGTTTGCTGTTTGGCTAATCGCTGAGAGCTGAAGGGTCTCGCCGTGCCCTTTCCTGGCCCTCTGGTCCCCTCTATTCGTACAAAGAAAGAGGTGACCGTAGTCGCACTCACCGACATAACTGAAACTTTAGAAACAGAGCGCTGCCTGTACATGGTCCAAAGGAAGCGCATCAGGGAGGTTACTTCACGCGCCAGTTGCCTTTTACAGGAGTTCTTTCGCTTTCCTCAGATAAACGAGGCACCGGATAACGTGCCCGATTCCAGTCCTCCTACAGGCACGGCGAGTCGAATGGCAACGAGAAGTAGCCCAGACCGAACACTCTCCAACAAGAGCAGCACAGACCTCACACGAGCTGGTCTAAACAGGGTCAGCTTCCCGTTACCTGGTGCTGCTGTCAGCTCTTCCCAGGTGCTGCCGGAATCTCTTGGCACACAGGGAAGAGCAAAGGAACAGTGAGAGCCGCACAGGACACGGTACGATAGCTGGTAGTGCTATAGCTCCAGCCGTGCCAATTTTCAGCAGGGCTCAGAGCCAAGGTGAATTTTGGTGAGGGCTTAACGCCAGCTGAACGTGACATCAGGCTCCTGGGTATTCCAGCCTGGAGCTGGGAAGTAGCTGCATTTTATCCTTTTCCCGCACCGCCCACAATACCATAAAAACAGGATTAGGAGGATTCAGAATTTGTAACCGCCTCCAAAGGAAGGATCACCTGCGTCCAGACTGATGGCACCAGATTCCTCTGGCCATTCAGTATTTGGGCCCCACATCTCCCACATGGTCAGGCCCACTGAACAAGCCCTAGACATTCGACTGCCCGTGTACGTCAGGTGCGGCACACCCGGGAGCGACAGCGTCCATCGCTCACGCGGCCCTGTCCTTTTCTGGGCCTGTCGTTAGAAGCACACCTGGGAAAGAAGATCCTGGCCGGCTGTGACGGATTAGGACCGGAAGGCACGAGGGGAGCCCTCGGCGCACTCGCACGGCGGGCGCGAGGCAGCGGCCCCCCCCAGCAGCCAGGCGGTTGCAGGGAGTCACCGCGAGGCCGGCCGCTCCTGCACGCGATCCGTTTCGCGAGCCCCGAGGCAGCCACGATTAACGAGCCCGACGACGCCCGCGCTGGGCCGGGGGTGGGCAGAGGCAGAAGTGGAAGCAGGGGACAGGGACACCGGGCGCAGCAGCGCTGGCGTGGGCGGGAGAGCGGGGAACGGTGTGGGGAAGGGTCACTCGGGACGCCTGCTCCGCTAGCCCGGCCTAAGTGACGGCCGAGGAGGCCTAAGTGACGGCCGAGGACGCCTAAGCACCGCGTACGCCTAAAGAAACCCGTCGGCGTAGGGTGGGGGGAAGAACACCGGTACGCGACGACCGGCTGAAGCCGCCGCGCCCAGGCCCGGCTGACCGCTGCCACGGACTCCCGATCCCTCTGCCGCAGCAGAACAAGCGTTCGTTTTGCGCGCACATGTGCAAGCGTGACTCGGAACGCAGGCTGGCGTCAGGCTACAAAAGCCGCCCGAACGCCCCACTTGCGTCGCATCTGCTTCGCTCGCAACAAGCGGGTCGTTTCCGAGGCATTTTCCCGGCTGCTCAGGCAGAGCACGCGCCGTCACGCGCTCGAGGCAGAGCCGGGCAGGCGGAACACACGCGCCGCCGTTGGAGAGCGCGGCTCTGACCCGACGCCGCGGCAGCAACGCTCCCGCCCGCACTGCTCGAGGTGCGCGAGGAACGAAGCTGGGGGCATCGTTTAGTCTCTGTGAGCAGTTCACTGCGAGGTGCAACCTTGAGGGGAGGAACAAGATAATGACAAAAGCAGCACCGCTCCGGAACCTTGAGGGAACTGCCCTAATTAACATCTAACTGACATCTAATTGGCATAATAGCAACCTGCCCCCGGGCGGGGAAAGCCCCCTCCTCGCTCAGCACGCCCGGGAAGAAAGGAGGACGCTGTGACTTTAAGCGGAGACGAGGCTGGCGAGAACCGAGGGGAACGAGGGCGACGGAGCCAACCGCTGAAAACACCGGTAACTGCTGCGCGGAGCGTAGCCACATGGCCCGAGTGTGGCCCGAGGGGTGCGAGCTCTGCGCGCAGCCGGAAGAAAAGCCAACACCCCGGCTCCGCGTGTTCGCCACCTGCCCGCGCACCGGCGGAAGAACCGTGTGTGGGACACCAGCACCGCCCCGCGGGGGCGGGGCCCGGCCCGGAGGCGGGCAGAGACCCGGCGGAGCGAGGCGCGCGCGTGCGCCGTGAGGCGTCTCTGCCTGCGCGCCGCCCCCCCCCCGCCTCGGTCCTCCGGGAGAGGCGCCGCGAGGCTGTAGGGACGCGCGGCCGGCGCCGTGCTCCCGCGGGGGCGGGAGGACTCCCACCTCGCCGCGGGGCCCGGCCCTTCCTCGCTGCAGGCGGCTGCCTGCGGAACGGCCTTCGCGCCGCTCCTCAGCCGGCTCCCGCCGGCGGGCGGGCCCGGGCCGCGCCCCCGGGGCTCCGCAGGGCCAGCGCCGGCCTCAGCCGCGCCTGCAGCCCGCTTCGAGCGTCGGGCCCGCAGCTGCAGCCCCTCGGGAACAAGCGGCCGCCGCCCCCGCCAACGGAACGGGAGCCCCTGCCCTGGGCCTGGGCCCGGCCCCGCGGTGGAGGAACGCACTCGGGCGCGCAAAGCGGGCGGCGCAGGTTTGTTCCCTCGGGCGCACCGGGAGCTGCCGCCCGGGCTCGGTGCCCAACGGCGGCCGGGCGGAGGGGGAGGAGGGGAGAGGGAAGCGGGAGGAGGCGCAGAGGCGGGGAGAGAAGAGGGGAGGGACGGGGAGCCAGGTCCGGGACGGGGGGGGGCGGGAGCCGGACGTGGGTGTCGAGGCGGAGGAAGAGGGAGAACTGCAGCGCGGGGAGGGGGGAGAGGGAGCGATAAAGAAGAGGGGGAGAGAGCGGGGGAGAGAGCTGGGAGGGACAGCGAGAACGAGCGGCGCCGGGCCTGGGAGCGGCGGGTACCGCGACAGGCAGCTGGGTATCGGGAGACAGAGAGAAAACTGCTCGAGGGGACCAGAGCAGAAGGAATTAAGACATAAAAGGAGGGGGTGTGTGGGGGTGTGCGTGTGAAGGGACAGGAAGGCAGATAGAGGAAGTCATGGAAAGTGAAAGGGAAAAGGGACAAACACGGGAAAGAATTAAAAATTAGAGACCATCAGCTGGACAGAGCCATAAAAATAGAAAGGGGACGGGCCGCAGAGTCAGGGCATTAAAAACCCGTCAAAGGGAGCGATGCGGAGGGGGATGCGGAAGAGAAAAGAAAAAGCGACGGGCGGCAGGAAACACGGGGAAGAAAAACAAAAAAACGAAACCACGGGACAGGGAACCGGATAAATGGAGACGTAGAAATAAAATTTTAAAAGCGACGTGGTACGTGACAGGGTTACGTCAAGACATTAAGGCCCCCCTCACCCCCGCGACCTCCAGCCCTGGTTTGCTGGCCGAGCGCTGCGTCGTACGGTCGGGAACATCCCTGTGGGCAGCCGGGGGTCCGCTGTCCCGGCCGCGTCCCCTCCCAACCCCGCGCGCACCCCCGCTCTACTCGCCGGCGGGGCCGCGGGAGCAGCAGAACGGCCCTTGACGCCGCGCAAGCGCCGCTCGGCGAGACCCGGCGCGTGTCCCCGCGTCATCGACGCCGGGTGTCGGCGCAAATCCAACACGTAGCCCCGCGCCAGCTACCGCGAAGAAAACTAACTCTACATCCGAGCCCAAACTAGCACGCGCGGGAATACAGTTTAAAAAGTTGAGCGTGGTACTAGAAACGCGGGAAAAAATTTAAGACTGGGGACAGGAAACCAGATGAAGAGAGACATAGAAAGAAGATTTAAAAAGCAGCGGGGTACGGGAAAGCAGTAAAAACTAGGGACAGCAAACCTCACAAATGTTGTCAAGAAAGAAAAATGGAATAAGCAATGGCATTAAGAAGAGACAAGAAACAATTAAAAAACACCAAGGAGATGGTAAATAACAGAGCCACAAACGAAAATACAGTTCTAAAAGCGACACGGTACACGACGGACAGGAATAAACTAAAAAATATGGATAGGGAGCTTCATAAAAGTAGACCTAGAACAGAAACTGAAAGAGCGACAGGGCTCGGGACAGACAGGAATAAAAATAAAAATGACAGACAGTGAATTGGTTAAAGCGGACACGGAGAGAGCATGTAAAAAGCAGCCGGGTAAAGGAGAAGCTGGGGAGGGGGGGGAAGGGGACAGAAAACTGGATAAAAGTTGATGTAAAAAGGAAATTTTGAAAGCCAAGGCATTAAGGAAAGGCAAGGAAAAAAAAGTAAAATAAGTGTAGGGTGATGGAGAGTGACACAGGAGGAAAATTATAAAAGCGGAAGCATTGAGGAAAAACAAGAAAAAGTTAAAAATGACAATAGACAGAAAAGTACAGAGAGACATAGGAAGAAAATTTCAAAAGCGACGGGGTACAGCACGGATGAGAAACAAATAAAAAATATAGACAGCGAATTGGTTAAAGTAGACACGGAAAGAAAATTTTAGAAGCGATGGGGTACAGCATAGATGGGAAAACAAAAAAAAAGGACGGGGAGGTGGATAAACTTCGATGTAGAAAGAAAATTAATTTAAAATGCGACGGCTTTTAGCAAAGACGAGAATAAATTGAAAATAAGACTGTGGAAAAACAGACACATAAAAAAATGTAAAAAGCAACGGGGTACACGACACGGGAAAGAGTTAAAAGACACGGATGGGGAGCTCGACAAAAGCAGACATGGGAACTTGAAGCAGCGTCAGGGTACGGGACAGACGAGGGAGAATTACAAAATGCAGGCAGCGAACCGCAGAAAAGTAGCCATTGAAACACAAGTTAAAATGGACAGAGTATGATATAGACAGGAAAAAAAATAAAAAGGCGGACAGGAAGCTAAATAAATGGAGACATAGAAAGTTATTAATGTGACTGGGTGCAGGACAGAGGAGGAGATAAAAAACAGGGGCAAAGAATCGGGTAGAGGGACGGAAGGACGTTTTAAGAAGCGACAGGCTACGAGAAAAGCAGGAAAGAATTAAAAAATAGGAACAGGAATGAGGATAGAAGGAAATACTGAAACAAAATTTAAAAAGGGACAGGGTATACAGAAAAAAGGGAGGAGTTAAAAGTACGGGAAAGGGAAGCTGGATAAAGGGAATCGTTGAAGGAGAAATTAGGTAGCGGTGGGGTGCAAGAAATACAAGGAGAGGGGCGGGGAACCAAAAAAAAAAACCCCAAACAAAAAAACGGAGAAAGGGAGCCGGGTAGAGGGAGACGTAGAAGAACTTTTAAAAAGCAAGCGGGTACAAGAGACACGGACAGGAATTAAAACGCAGGGACGGGGAGACGGACAGAGGACAAGGCAGAAAGGAAAAAGAAGTGGCGGTCAGGTACGAGAAACATGGGAATATTAAACAAACAGGGAGATGGCTAGAAGGAACCGCAATGAGAAAATGTTAAAAGTAACAGGGTACAAGAACCACAGGAAATAATGAAAAAATAGGGACGGGGAGATGCACAGAAGGAAACATAGGAAGAAAGTTTTTTCAGCGATGGGGTGCAGGACAGAGGGAGGAAATAAAACACAGAGACAGGGTGCCAGAGGGAGGGAACTGTAGCACGAGAAATTAAAATGCAGCAGGGTACAAGAAACACAAGTACGGGGAGAGGGAGCCGCAGAGAAGGAAACGTGGAAAAAAATTAATAGGTGAAATGGTACAGGGCAGAGTCGGCAGATGAGCAGTAAGTTTCGGGGAGCCAACAAACAAGGGATTCTAAAGCAGTTCCAAGAGCTAATCCCAGGAAACCCAGGGTTAAAGTTCTCAGTTTCATATTTCACGTCCAAAATATGTAGAACTTTGACAGAGATGACATCGTGTTTTCCTTAAACCAGCTGATTGCAAACTGCTGCACTGGGCAAGAACACCATAAACAGTTTAAGACGAACGGCCACGCTCCTAAGTAAAACAATAAACCCAGCGCACGGGATCCGCGCAGCCTCTGCTTTGGCCTTCGCCTCTCGCCATCCGCCGCCAAAGCTGCTGCCGCATCCTGCGCGCCACGCGTAGCAGGTTTCCAGCCACGGCCTGAAAGGCGGTAAGGGTAAAATACGAGAAAATGTGCCATTACGCTCTGCAGTTACGATTAATTCAGTTCCTGTTTCACAGTCCGGTTACGGAACGTGAGGTCACTCGCAGGAAGCGTCGTGGCGGAAATCAGAGGGGTGCCGAGGCGGCCGGAGAGACGGCAGAAGGCTGGAGGGCACAGAGGTACTCGGGAGGGGATCTGAACGGAGCACAGGCGGCGTCGGGGAGACGCTGGCCGACGGGAGGCGAGCAAGATGGAGGAGAGGACAGAAAGACCGCTCTGAGGAAGAGGGATGGCCCGAGGAGATGTTCTGACAAACCGAGAGGGGTACAAATCACGCTCCAGAGATAACAGCGTGCCAAGGAGACCCCGTAAAACCCCGGGATGGGGGGGGGGGGGGAGGAGGGGGTAAGGGAGACGTGCCAGGGAAATCTAAAAAGCGACAGGGTGTGTGACAAACAGAAAGAATTGGAAAAGAATAGACATCTGGATAAAAGCAAATATAGAAAGAGAATTTAAAAAGAAAAAAAGGGTATGAGGCAGGGGAGGAAAAAACTAACAAATAGGGAGAGAAGACCAGATAAAAGTAGACAAAAAATTATCAAAAGCGAAGGTGTTAAAGAAGGAGAAACTTGGCAATGGGGCAGCAGAAGAAATCAACAAAGGCAGAAAGCAAATTTAAATAGTGACAGGGTATAGCAGAGGCGGGAATGAAATAAAGACAGTGAACTGGATGAAAACAGATAGGGAAAAAAAATTCAGAAGTGATTTCACACAGGATAGCCAGGAAGTAATAAAAACGTAGGGTTAGCCGTCTCCATAAAAGCAGACACAGAAAATTAAAAAAACGATGAGGTAGAGGACAGACAGGAAAAGAGTAAATAATCGGGACAGAAAACCAGGTTAATTAAGCATAAAAACATAAGTTCCTCACCGTTCCTGGAGGTATTTAAAAGGCGCGTGGATGTGGCACTTAAGGCCACGGTTTAGTGGTGGACTTGGCCGTGTTAGGTTTACGGCTGGGCCCGATGATCTTAAGTGTCTTTTCCATCCTAAATGATTCTGTTATTCGAAAATGAAGACGTTAAGACGGGGAAAAAAAGTTAAAATAGGGAAAAAACCTGAATAGGCAAAGACATAGCAAGAAAATTTCACAAGCAACAAGGTATGGGACACACTAGAATGAGCTAAAAAAATGAAGCTGCTGAAGTGGATAAAAACAGACGAGGAAAGAAAATCTAAACGTGAGGGGGTACAGGAGAGACAGGAACCAACTGAAAAAAAGGGAGCTACATCCTAATAAAAGTAGATTTAGAACGAACATGTTAGAAGCGGCAAGTTACAGGAAACGGGAAAAAAAAACGTAGGGATAGAAAATGAGATAAAAGTACACCGAGAAACAAAATTTCAAACCAAAAAGAACGATGACTAAAAAAATTGAAAAATGGGGACAGCGAACCACATAAAAGTAGACGCAGAAAGGAAATACAAAAAGCGGTGCCCTTAGGAAAAAATAAGAGAAAATAACTAATAAGTAACGACAGCGGACGAGATAAAAGTAGAAAATTTGAAAAGCAATGGGGATCAAGGACTTTAATTAAAGACAGCGATGGTGAACTAAAATGGAGATGTAGAAGGGAAACTGAAGAAGGGGTGGCACTAAGGAAAGACAAGAAATAACTGAAGATACAGACATGGAAGGGCACAGAAAGTACATGTTAGAAGTGATAGGCATTAGGGAAATAAAGGAAAAAACAGAAATAGGGACAGTGGAGTAAAACAGCTATAGAGAGACAATTTTAAATGCGATGACAATAAAGAAAAACCAGAAGAGAGAGACAGAAGATGGGATAAAAGTAGAAAATGTTAAAAGCAACAGGGATTAAAGAAATAAGGAAAAAATTGTGAAATAGGGACAGTAAACAGAGATGTAGAAAGAAAGTTTTAATAGTGAGGGCGCTAAGGAAAGACAAGAGCTAATTAAAAATACAGACAAAGGGAACAAAAGTAAGCCTGGCAAGAACATTTAAAAAGCAATAGGTGTTAGGGAAAGAAGGGAATAAAACATGAAAGAAACGGCAAACTTTTAAAAGAGTTGGAGAAAGAAAAATGAAAAAGCAAGGTGATGCAGAGAAGTGAAAGAAATTTAAACTCAGTAACATCACAGTGTCATTAAGCAGACATCTTCTGTTTCACTTCCCCCCTTTTCTATTACCCTTGCGAATTCTTTCGCAGTCCCTTATAACGTACCACTCTCCTTCGTCCGTCGATTAAAATACCTCCCTGTTGCGACTTCAGGTTTGACCTTACTCTTTTTCCAGGTAACACAGTCATCCCCATTCTTCTGACAACGCCATAGCGAACCTCGAATTATACAACACGTACATAAAACAAATAAGCTATCAACTACTACGAGTACAAGCAGCTCTTTGATCCATTTAAAATTTGGTAACCGAGAGGCTAATTTGCTCCGAACTTCTTCACAACCCCAAGAGGTGATGTAAATCTAAAGTTGTTCTTATCATGACCTACTCCATAGCAGGGGTTATTAAATAGAGAGGTGTTAACCGGAACCGGAACTCCTGTTAGAGAGAACGTCTGGCTAGACTCTCTAGGCACTTGCAATCGCTCTCGTTTAGAATTTCCTAATATTATTATGTATTTCTATAGATTATTTTCGCCTAACTGGGTGAGATCTTCCCCTCGGTATTGGGATCGGTTACGGCCGCCCCAACAAAATTCCAAATGGACTTAAATTCTCTTTAGTTCCCGGTTTTACCCTGATTTGTAGTAGGGCTACAGTGGGAGCGCTTGGTACCAATGTAGATTTGCTTCTTGACTAAGTTTAGCTAGCTGTTGTTTAATTAAGTGATTCATTTTCTCCACTGGCCCACTTGCCTGAGGTCGGTTGCCGGTTTGTTCCTAAAATTTTACTAACTCGTTGCACTATTTGCGCACAAAAATGAGCACCCCTATCAGAAGATATTACTGCTGGTACTCCAAATCTGGGAATAATTTTCGTTTAAGAGTACTCCTGTCACTTCCCTAGCCTTATTAGCCCTACAAGGGAAAGCTGCTGGCCAGCCCGAAAAGGTATCTGTTAATACGAACAAATCCCAAACCCTCCCCTTTCCGTGGGAGTTCGGAAAAGTCTGTTTGTCAATTTTGACCTGGAACTTTCCCTTTACCGAGACTTCCAAATTTTACACGATTTCCCACCTTTGCATACTTCACAGTTATTAACCATGGCTTTTACAGTTTGAAACAAATTCCTGGCTACTATTTGCTTCATAAGGGAATCATACGAGGCTTCAGTTGCCCAATGAGTCTGGTCGTGTTCTGCTTTTACCGGTTTCCGTACTATTCTAAAGGGAACTATTACTCTGTTACCTTTTAATTTTGCCCAACCTGATGATTCAACTTCTGCTTCCAAATCTTTAATTAATCTAAGATCCTTCTCATCACAGTCGACCGAGTCCGGTAGCGGCAAAGCTTTTTCAGGAATCAAACTTAACGCCTCACCTTGTTCCGCAGCTCTTTTTGCCTCATAATCTGCCGATTTATTCCCCACTTCCTGAGCAGCGTCACCCTCTTGGTGCCCCTTGCGGTGCATAAGCGCAACCGCCGAAGGCGACTGTACCGCATCCAAAAGTCTTAGGATCACGTCAGCAAGCTTAATGTTTTCCTTGGGCGGTCAGAAGTCCCCGTTCCTTCCGGATAGCCCCACGGGCATGAACTACACCCAAGGCGTATTTTGAATTTGTCCGGGTGTTCGCTCGCAGTCCTTCAACAAGCTCTCACTAAAGCAATTCATTCGGCTCGTTGTGCGGATGTACCCTCAGGGAGTGACTTTGCTTCCAGCACTCGCTCTGCGGTGGTCACGGCATACCCCGCCATTCGAGCTCCATCCTTGGCTGACAGTAGGCACACTGATCTTTCGGGAGGGGTTGACTTCCCCGAGATGGGGCACTTGGGCTACTTCTCATGGCTCCTCGCCTCCCATTAGTGGTGTTTCCCGGTGGGTTCCCAGAGGTTACCTGGCCCCTGCGGTGCGCAAAGCAGCCGCTGTAGCGCTGGCAATTGTTTTGCCCATTCCCCCCCCCGCCTGTCCCTATTCCGACACACTTGCCAAGCAGTCTCCAGCAATTTCTCTAAATCTCTCACATCTGTTCCTTGCACTTGCTGTAACTTTTTCTTGACATCATCCATCAGCTGTCCCAGAACCAGGAATATCAACTGACCCTTTCCCTCCTGAGAGGTACGGTTTAAAGTAGTGTATTTCTGCATCCCTTCTTTTAATCGGTTCAAAAAATCAGTAGGGGATTCTTTTCTATCTATCTTGTTTAATTTCATACAATTTAGACCAATTTACTGATTTTGGGACAGCACTTCTTATTCCAGAAGCCATTCGTTCCCTGTACCGCGGTACTAAGTCCCGGGCTCCTGGCTGGTTAGGGCCCCGACCGGGACTGGTAATGGGAACATGGTTATCCACTGTTCCCGGCAGAGTTCCAGCCAAAACCAGAGCCTGGACTTGGGGGTCTGGCCACCCTCACAACACTCTGCTTTTCTGCCTCGCTGAACACCGCATCCGACATTGCACGCACATCCTCGCAATCGGGGTCAAACAATCCTTTAATCTCCCATTCTGTCAACCTTTAAACATCTTTGTCCAATGCCACAAGGCGAGCAACATCTTTTTTGCTTCCTATTTTGCTTATTGTTTGTCTTTTTCTATCGCCAGGACCATAGGGTCCTGGGGTGCTGAATTGATTCCACGTTCTTTCTGCCATTCAGGGTGGTTTCGTAGAGTGAAAAACATACGTATCTGCATACAGCACTTCATCCCATTTTCCTTCTCCCTGAAGGAAGAGCATTAAATTGTATTACTACACTAAATGTATAATACCTATTATAACGTGTGTAGTATTATATTACAATTATATGTACCTTAATGTAATAATGTATTCTATTTTAATGTCCTGTTAAAGGGCCGTTTTTCTCCACCGTCTAACTTCTAGAGAGGCCACCACTGATTACAATGCTTAATTAAAGTTTTCCTATCGACACTGCCTCCCGGCACTCCCCCCGGATCTCTCCAGTGCTGCAAAACACATCCCAGTGGGCTTTTCTTTAGAATTCCGCCACTCTGTGACTCTCCCATATCTGATGCAAATTTTACCGTTAATAACCAAAATCCAATAAATGACAAACCAATAACCAATACCCGAAATGCATTAGCCAAAAGTCAGGTAACAGTTAACCGGACCTCCAAATGGGGACGCAGCCCCTCCAAACGGGGAAGTTAATCCCCTACCATATGGGACACAAGTCCCCCAGAGGTACACCCGTAAGGTGCTAGCGAGCCGCTATACGCCGACCCGTGTGCACGTCTGCACGTCTTAAAGACGGTCCCAAATTGATCGATCGTTACCAATTCAGGATTTAAGGATGTCTTCTTGCCAGAGGGTCTTTGTCTGTCCCCGCGGTGATCCGACTGAGAACGGGGGTCTCTCCGGAAAAGATCTCCGGGGGCAAACCCAAGAGAGTCCCAGACTGATCGGGTCCCGCAGCCGAACAGAGGATGTCCCTCCCACCTGGGTCACCAAATGATTCACAAAAGTTACAGAAATTTAAACTCAGTAACACCAAAGTGTCATTAAGCAGACGCCTTTATTGCCACGCCGGACGCCTGGGGGATATCTCCTCCCAACGCGCGCGTGCTGAAGCAAAACTTCATCCTTTATATACCTGAAAGACGTGAATATTTGCACGTGTCCTGAGAAATCTCCGCCTCCTCGCTTATCTGCCACGTTTACATAACGCTGGTGTTGCAAAACCACACTACGCGTGCTCCTCTGCACTCATCAATTTCTCAGTCCTTGCTCTTAACTCTTCTCCTCTTGGTTCTCTCCACCTGTCTTCTCCGTTTCTACTTGTGTTTTAATTTTCATCAGGGCTGCTTTCCTCCTGATGAACTGTTTACATATAGGTACAGTGTTGGCACTGAGGCAAATACAGCCTAAGGACTATGAGAATAGGCCGTTAAACATAATGCCACGGTTGCTAGGCTAAAGAAGTCTATACTAAAGTTAAACTAATCACGAAATCAATAACCTTCCAGAAAGTACATCTCTTCAGAAATTTGTAAAACTGACAGTTGATTAGTTACACATGCTAAAACCTTCTAATTGTTTTAGATCCTTGTTTCAGAGGGCACTAAGGGAAGGGAAGAAGTCAGTTAAAAAATAAGGGTAGGCAAATAAGGACCGCGAATGAGAGAAAAGGCGGCAGAAAATTTTAAAAGCAATGGTGATTACGGCAAAAGGAAAAATATTAACAGGCAGGGATGGCGAACTAAAACGGAGACATAGATAGAAAATCTAAAAAGTGAAGCCAATAAGGGAATACCAGAAACAATCAAATACAAAGGGATACTGAAAAGTCGGCCAGAAAACCCTCTAACACTTAGTTTGATGCTTTAGAAGGGGGGCATTCCTTACAGCAGCGCTGGGCAGCGCTGGGGATCGCTCCACCACGAGTGCTCTGACGGGTTAGTAAAGCACATCAGTTCATATGCAGAAAAGTCATACGTGTCATCAGATCCCCCAAGAAGGGCAGTCTTATGGTGAGGAGTCCCCGGAATTCGTTGACATAGTCCAAGCATGCGCAGTAAAATTAGGGTTAGGGTCTTTTCACCCTCAGGTGGTCGTCCACAGTCTTCCTCACGCAGTCTGCCAGTTGAACCTGGGGCTTCCTTTGTCCATATCTAGTCATCGAATTAGCTCCTCGGTCTTTCGGCCTCAGGATGGCACAAGGAGGTCAATTTAACCTGGTACCAGTGATTTCCACGGGAAGCCTAAGGAGCTTGCTTTGTGTTATCCGTGAGTTTACACGGGAAGCCTAACAAGCTTGCTCACGGTCTGTTTGATCTTGTCGGGCAAGAAGTGACATGTTTAAGGTCTCAGCCAGTGATTTCACTTAAAAGAGTAAGTAAAGACTGAGAGGGGGAGACGGACAGGGAGACAGGGAGAAAGAGTAAAACAGCGGTGGGCTTCAAGAGGGAGAGAGAGAAGAATTAAAAGATCCTGGCAGGGAGCCGGACAGGGCAAGACGGCAAAAGAAATGAAACTGCAGCGTGGCTCAGGGCTGACAAGGACAAAATTGCAAAACAGGGACAGGGAGCAGGATAGCGGGAGACAGAGGAAGAAAGAGACTTGTGCTGTGCTACAGGGCCGAGAAGGAAGACCTTGAACATCAGCCAGAGACTAGAGAACAGAGTGGAAGGAAGGCAAAAACGGTGGCTGGGAGCCGGACAGAGAGAGACTGTGAAAGAAAAGAGTAGCAACACGCTACATTGCAGAGGGAGGAATGGAAAAGCAGGGACAGGGAGCCAGACTGAGAGAGGCAGAGGAAGGAAAAATAGCCACAAGCTACAGAGCAGGGAGAGAGAGGACCTAAAAGATGAGGACGGGGAGCTGGTCAGAGTGAGATGGAGAAAGGAGGTATGGGCGGGGGGTGGAGGGGGGGAACCACATCAGCGTGGGAAAGAGGGGGGGGCCAGGGGAGAGGCAGTGAGGGCCCGGGATGCAGAATAGGGGCAACAGGGCCCCGAGGGCCTGGGACTCACCACAGCTTTCACTCCCTGCACTGCTGGGAGAGTTCGCCAGTTCAGACGCTTCTTCCTCCTCCTCCTCCTCTCCTCCCTTCGCCTTCTGTAACTCCTGTCGCTTGGCTGTCCTCCACCTAAGAGAATACCGGGGTGTCTTACAGCTCATACAAGACGGGGCTCCCTACACACGTAGCCTCGCTCGTGCGCTACGCGGCCGCCTTTGGTGACGCGTACAGACCCTGCATGTCGATGGTGTGGCCTGCTGCGGACTACGAAGAGGGATCCTACCTCACCTGGAGGGGCTGGCTCGCTCTTCCCTGCAGCAGGAGGCAGCTGCCGGCTGGCCGGCCTTCGGTTTCTTCTTCCTCTTTACCGTTCTCTGGCCTCTCCAGCTCTGGCCGTGGCAGCTCCCGCCCAGGGCCGGCAAGCGCTCCGCCTGTCCCTTCCTGCAGCCGTGCCACGAGGAGAGCGAGGCTGGGCAGAGACAACCCACGCGAGCCCGAGGCGGGTGCGGTCAGCGGCATCCCCCCCCAGCGCGGCCCCCGGCAGAGGGAAAGAAGCAGCAGCGACCCTTATTACCGTAGTTCCCCCCTGGCCGAAGCCTCTCCTTCCGCGGGGGCCGCCGGAGACGCCGCTCTGCCCCTGCACCGCTGCCAACGGCGTCCGCTTTCACGGAGAACCCAGCGCACGCGAGGCCCGGCTTGCCGCCTCTGCGACAGGGCCCGGGGCCGGCCCGGGGCTACGGGACGGGCTTCAGGGGAGGGGCTGGAGCTGGGGGCAGCTGCGCGGGGCCAGGAGAAGCGAGCGGGGGGGCTCTGACGAGTTGGGAGGCGCCCGGCGTCCGCGCCTGGGGGGTGTCCGCCTCCCTCCCTCCTCCCAGAGCCCCGGTAACTCCCCGGGGCTGCCCCGACCCGACTCGCCTCCAGCGGGCCGGCAGCCGGTCGCAGCGGGCGGCTCGAAGTTCCTCGCCCCGCCACCCGCGGGCGGCCGGTGCGCAGGAGACGCCCCGCACCCGCCCCAGGGGCTCGCTCGCCTCACCGGTGGTCCCGGCCCTTCACGCCCCGCCGGGAACTGGACCCCGCTGCGCCGCCATGCTGCTCCCGCGCGCCGCGCATGCGCCGGACGCCGGCGGCGCGCCGCAGGGGCGAGGGGCGGTGCGCGAACGCCGGGCTGCAGTAGCAGCGAGCACCCGGCGGCCGTGCCTCATTTTGCAGGGCGAGCACCCGCCCACGTTGCGCACATGGGCCGGCAACGGCACGACCTTACCGGGAAGTAGCAAAGAGCGCGCAGGGACCGCAGAACGGCATCGCGGTTACCGGCGGCCGGCAGCGTGGGTCACTTAGGCGCCGCCGCGCATGCGCGGCTTCCCAGCTGCGGCGAGGTTCCCCACCGCGCATGCGTGCCTCCCGAGATGCGGCAATGCGCCCATCGCGCATGCGCAGCTTCTGAGCGACGAGGTGCTGTACCGCGCATGCGCGGCTGCCGAGCTGCAGTACCTAATTTTGGTCACAGGGCGGCAGCACTGAGGGCGGCGAGGAGGCACGCCACCACGCATGCCCGGGAACCCGCGTCGCAAAAACTACATCTCCCGGCATGCACTAGCAAGCACAGCATGACCGCCCGGAAGACCACGCTTCCCGGCATGGCGGGGAGCGAACATGGCCGAGAGCAAACCCCGTGCCTCAGGACTACGGCTCCCGCCATGCCGCGAGACGCAGCCTGTCCTGCTGGCTCACCCTGCGAGGACACCGTCTTCCACCCCCCCATCCCCGCCGAGACGCGAGCGCTCACCCGCCCTCTGCAGCGTAGTTCCGGGTGGACCCCTCCGCCGGCTCGCACACCCCTCTCTCCGACGCGGACCCCGCCGCCCTGCCTCCGGTCGATCGGGCGGCCCCGCTCACCTTCTTTCTCGCTGCAGCCGCAGCCCGGTCAGGCCGGGCGACCGCTCCACCCTTGGCTCCCCCCGGCCCCTCCACGGCCACCGGGAGTAGGGCAGCAGCAGCACCAGCCCCTCCCCCGGCAGCCACCCCTGTGCAGGGAGCGTCAGTCCCCACCGGCCTCACCGCCCGCACCTGGGGCTCCTCCAGCCCCGGCCCACAGCTGGAGCCCAGCTGGAACAGGGGGCCAGCGCCCGACCCCCACCCCAGGGCATCCCCTCCTGCCCCGAGCTCCGGCACAGCCCCTCACCCGGGGCAAAGCGAGGGCGAACGCAGCCGCGAGGGCAAAGGAGGCGGCGCATGACAAGGCCCGGGAGCGGGGCTGCCCCGGGGCTCGGGGCCTGCCCCGGGGACACCCCGGCAGTCCTTGCCGGAGCCGCGCTCCTCGGTGCGGCAGGGAACAGGCGGGCGGGCGGCTCCCGGAGCCATGGGCTGCTGGGCAGGGGGAGGCCGCCGAAAACGAGGTGTGAGGCACGGGACGCTACAAGAGAGGAGACCGGGGGCAGGGAGTCAGACCAGGAGAGAGGGAGAGACAAGGAAGTGGCAACCGAGCCGAAAGGAGGAATGAAACAATGGGGAGCCAGGACAGTGAAACACGGAGGTAAGGGGCGGGGAACACCGCCAAAACAACCCCCATATCTGCACCGTACAGGGAGCTGGGGAAAAAAGAGAGCTGGAGAGCAACAAGAAGAGCAATGAGCATGGAAAGAAGGGGGTGGATGGGTGGTGGGAGTCCAAAATAGGGTCATCAGGGAGCCAGAGACAGCGAGATGGAGAACGGACAAAAGCGACAGGCGCTGCAGGGGGGAGAGGGAGGAATGAATGAGCAGGGACAGCCAGCCAGCCAGCGACGGAGAAAGGCAAGAGACCGCACGGGCGACAGTGCGGAGAGGGAGGAATTAAAAGCGAGGGACAGATTGCTGGGAAAGCAGAGGCAGAGAATGGAACAGAATCAGAGCGTGCTACAGGGCCAACAAGGAAGAAACAGGGACAGGGAGCCAGGGAAAGAAAAAGTACTGAGGAGCTACAAGACAGACAGGGAGAAATGAAAAAACAGGGTTCCGGAGCCCGGCAGAGAGAGAGCTGGTGAAAGAAAACGATAGCAGTAGGCTACAGGGAGGAGAGGAAGGAATGAAAAGATAGGGACGGGAAGCCAGACGCAGAGAGAACCATGCCTCTGTGCTCTGAATGAGAGGCCTGTCTGGAAATAGAAAGTGCAGATACTAAATTTAATAAGGTAACAGCGAATACGATAGAGATGAGACTTGACCAAGTGTAGCACAAAATGTAAGATACACTACCCTGCTCCGTCAACGACTGTGGCCTAGCATCTAATGGCAGGCTTAGTTTCTGTTTCCCAAGGAGAGTAGCACAAAAACATAATTTTCCTATTATACAAATATTTTACCAGACTATGCAAAGAAAGTAACAACAATTGCCTTACAGATCTACGTGAATACATAACAGTAGCAGAAAATTGCTAGAGTACAAAACACTCAGCCTTCAAAGTCCACAGAAAGACATTAGGTCTTGTAAATCATCGGTTCTAAGGACCCTGCTGCTACCACATCACCGCAACATGTGACTCACAGCGTATTTCTTTCTTTCTAGGTTTAAGGAATTCCTTCATTTTGGGGCTTTATTTGTTGGGGGGTTGTGAAGAAGGAAGCTCCTTAGCCGTGTTTTTCTTAAATCTGGCATATTAACTATTATGGCATGCTGTAATGATCACAGATTTGATATGTTTTCCTGGAAACAAAGTTGAATGCAGAAACAAACTCAAAGACCCAAGCACAGAAAGTGAGCTAGGATCCTGGCGTACAAGCTGGTGTAGACAAAAATCTTACAGAAGATTAACTGAAAAGTCCTCATTCTGCAAATGCTTATACACTTATCAATCCATTATTTGAGTCCACTAGCTTCGTATACAGTAAAGCCTGTGAGAGTAAACATTGTGGTCTGCTTGGTAGATTCATCTGTGACTCCACTCATTGCATACTTAATATTTTCCCCTTCTGTCAAAAGGAGTCGTTTTACCAAATGAAGTTAACGTTGTTCATGATCGCTTTTATGGGAAACTGGCAAAAAAAGAGTTTTCCTTAGGGTGAAAGAGCGAAAATGTTGTGTTGCCAAAAGAACAAATTCAGGATTCAAATGCAAGTCCGCTCGCCCTAAGAAGTTAACACTTCTTCTCCTATAACAATTCCCCACACAGAGCTCTAGCGAATGAGGACCTTATTTTGCTAGTTCTTGGATTTTGCCCACAGTCTGGACCAAACAAAATCTCTCCTCAAGGTTAAGTCACTGAGCGACGTCATTCCACAGCTGACAAGACACTAGGTGTTTGAGGAGGTCGGGGGTGATTAGGAGTTTGGTTTTGGTTTGAAATTTTTTTACTCCCCAATTGCAGTTACAAATTCAGAAAAAAAAAAGAAATATAGGAACACACTCACATAAAACTTTCCTCGCGTTTGGTTCCTTCCACGGTATTCATCATGCATTCAAAATCAAGGTGCATTGCTGTACAAAGCAATGTATCACTTCTCTACGTTATTCACAGGCAGCACAGAAGTTAAAATTCAACGCAAGAGTTCTGCAAGGACACAAAAGGGAAAAAACACATGCGATCTAGTTTCCTGCCCACTGAGAAATTGGAGAGCAGCTTAAAAAAGGCAAGACGTACAAAAAAAGATCCCCGGCATTAAGGACTCTATTGTCTTGGTTAATATTGGTAACTATTGCTTGGATTTCTTTGTAAAAAGAAACACAAAGGAATTAGACTATAATCAATGAGAATTAAGCCAGCACAGCAAAAACCCAAACAAACCCAACACATAAACAACATTAACTCCTCAAAAATACCTTCCAAACATTTCTTTAGAATAAAAACAGGGAACATGCAGCTACTGGAGACTTCAATATTTATGTCTTTCTGTGACTCTCCACACCTACATTTGGGGAGAAGACTATAAAACAAGTTCACAGTGCATGAGGTCTTTTAAACTAAAAAAGGGATTAAACTTATGAGCAGTATTTTACTTCTAGAGCTTCACTTGTTCTCTTTGCATTCTCATAGGACCCACAGAAGCAAGCCTAGAAAACTTGTGGAAAATTAGTTACATGAATTATGAAGAGGGCCAAGAATCTCTCAATTTTAAACCTACCTCGGGCAAACGATTCTGCCAGCAACTTTTCCAGACTCTGGGATTTTCCTGCTTTCCGTATTTCTGAAAAGATGGTGGGGGAAGCTACCATGCTTGTATAACCTTTGAAGCTGTTAGCAGTTCTGCAAAACATGAAACGTTCTTACAGACTGAGCATGCAACAGGGAAAGTTTTACAGACATCCCTTTGTTCTACACACAACGCCATACTTCTCTCAAAACTGGTAGCCAAGGAGGGAAGGTTTTGAACTCTTTTACGTTTACCTGAATTGTACTGCATAAATATGATGTCTTTTTTTAAGTGCTGCAAATTCCTCTTCATTTTCTGGGATTGCTTCATATGAATATAGACCATGTTTTAATCAGGCATTGCTACCTAACAATTCCAGACACTTGCTAGCTCATTGCTTGACAAATGCACGTACTCTGAATACTGCAGATGTCAAGTTTGGCGTGAAGTTTGGTGTCCATCATGACAGGCCACAATTTAAGCATAATAGAAGGCGACCAAATCTGTGCAGAACGTACTACAGGTTTTCACTTTGCAAATCATAATAGTTTTGGTATTTCCTGGAATGCTCAGCTCTTTCTGACAAATGACTATGGATGGACAAAAAAAACCAAACCAAAAAACCCAATCACAAAAATTTTCTCCCAAGCTTCTTGATTCTAAAACAAATCTAAAAATTACAATGTGCCCTAAACCAAACCCTGAACTCACAAAGAAAGCAAAGAACAAATATGAGCTGCATTATAAAAATCTCAATTTTTATGCCAGTCTCATGATTACAGTAGGCACTGTATGGACGGTCCCATATCTTCCCGCACAAGGAAGAAAACTGCCTCTAGGACTGTCCCTACAGCTTTACAAGCCCCACTCCGAGAGGCAGTGGGACCTGATGGAGGAACAATGATGATTAAGGTGCCCTTTTCCACCACTGATCTAGGAGAATGGAGAAAAGTTGCAAGAGACTAGAGAAGCGACCCGGTGAGTGTTACTAAGCATTTTCAGTTCATGGTAAAACAACATAATGCAGACTGGAAAGGTATACAGTTGCTCTTAGAGTATATGACAGAAACAGAAAAGCAATTAATTTTGAAAACAGCAGAGAATTTAGCTGAAGACCATTACAAGATCACGGGGGGGGATGTCAAAGAATATTTCCCCTCCGAGACCCAAAATGGGACACTAATAAATCTGCCCATATGGAGAGGCTACAGGAATATCAAGAATGGATTTTGAAGGGAATGGAAAGGGCTATTCCCAAAACCACAAACTGGTCAGCTCTATATGCAGTTAAACAAGGTCCTTCTGAGTCCCCGTCCGAGTTCCTGGATCGATTGAGGGATGTAATGTGCCGTAGCACACCGCTGGATCCTGGGTCAGAGGTAGGAATACAACAAATAGTCTCCCTGTTCTTGGGTCAGTCTACGGGGGACATTAGGCACAAACTCCAGAAGCTGCGCCCTACAGAAGGTAGAAATCTGGAAGTGTTGCTGGGTGAAGCGTGGAGAGTATTTAGTAATAGAGAGGAAGAATATAGACAAGGGCAAAGAGGAAGGATAGCAGTTGTCAGGGAAGAGGAGGAAGGGAGGCCTAGACGAGAACCATCTTGATTAGGTAAGGATCAATGTGCGTTGTGTAAGAAATTTGGTCATTGGAAAGGAGGGTGTCCAAGAAACAAGGCAAAGAGGCGAAGCCACCAGACAGGAAGAATAGTAGCCCATGTGAAAAAGGATTGACAGGGACCTGGGGAATGTACCCCAGCAGATCCGCTGGTTATAATGAGGCTGGGGAAGGAAGAACAAGAAGTAGAATTTTTGGTTGACACAGGGGCAACATACTCGGTTTTACATCAAGCCTTGATGCCCCTGGGAAACGACTATATCATGGTAAAAGCAGCGACTGGCCAAAGTGAAAAGGCGTATTTTTGTAAACCTTTGAAGTATAAATTGGGAAAACAATGGGGTATCCACAAATTCCTACATAGGCCCAACTCCCCAAAGCCACTTTTGGGAAGAGATTTGTTAGAACAATTGGGTGCAAAAATTACATTTGAAAAAGGAGAAATTACTCTGGAAGTAAAAGATCAGCAATATATCCAGATACTGAGTCTATTCTTAACCAGTCTCCCCGCAGAAGGGAAGGTAAGGAAGGAATTCGGCCAGTGATTGGAAGATTTTTATAAATAGGATTACTGAAAAACTGTGAGTCTGATTTCAACACCCCTGTATTACCTGTTCGTAAACCTGACGGGTTGTATAGTGTGGTCCAGGATCTACGGGCCGTAAATAAAATAACTGAGGACCTTTACCCCATAGCAGCAAATCCATATACCCTGTTGACCGTATTAACAGCTGAACTAACTTGGTTTACTGTTTTAGATCTGAAGGATGCCTTCTTTTGCCTCCCTCTCCATGAAGCCAGCCAAAAATGATTTGCATTTGAATGGGAAAACCCCAAAAGTGGTCGCAAGACTCAGCTCACTTGGACGGTGTTGCCACAAGGATTTACGAACAGTCTACCATCTTTGGCAATGAGCTCGCAAAAGACTTGGAATCTTGGGAAATACCGTCTGGAGAAAGGAAACTGTTACGATACGATTGTATGATCTGGACGGGCAAAGAGAGCACACGAGCCTTTGAGCTACTAAAGAAAGCTTTGGTGTTGGCTCCGGCCTTAGAGCTCCCCGATGTGAGTAAACCGTTTTTTTCTCTTTTCCCACGAGAAACAGGGAATTGCTCTGGGAATATTAGCACAAGATCTGGGCCCCTATCGACGAGCAGTTACCTACTTTTCCAAACAGTTAGACGCAACTGCGAAGGGTTGGCCTGGATGCTTGAGAGCAATTACAGCTGTAATATTGAATGTACAAGAAGCCCGAAAATTTACTCTGGGCCAGAAGATGACTGTTTTAGTGTCTCACACAGTGTCCGCAGTGCTGGACGCAAAGGGTGGGCACTGGCTTTCTCCACAAAGATCCCTGAGATATCAGGCTATACTGATAGAACAGGATGATGTGGAGGTCGTAGTTACTAACATTGTCAACCCAGCTTCTTTCCTTAGTGGAAACACGGGAGAACCAGCGCATCATGACTGTTTGGAGACTATTGAAACAACGTACGCAAACCGACCAGATCTAAAAGACAACCCTATGGAAAGCGGAGAAAACTGGTTCACAGGTGGAAGCAGCTATGTCCTGAGTGGTAAAAGACACATGGGATATGCCATTGCCACTAGTCAAGAAATAATAGACCTTTGCCCATAAATACCTCTGCACAGAGCGCAGAAATAATTGCTCTGACCCGAGCCTTGGAAGTGGCTCAAGGCAAAGTTGTGAATATTTATACAGACTCAAGATATGCCTTCGGAGTTGTGCACGTGTATGGAACAATCTAGGAGGAAAGAGGGTTACTGAGCTCTCAAGGGAAAACTATTAAGCATGCAAAAGAGATTTTGAGACTGTTGAAAGCAGTCCAACTTGCTGAGAAGGTGGCGATTATGCATATTAAGGCTCACCGGAAAGTGAGCTCGGAATTGGAGAGAGGAAATGAGCTGGTGGACAGAGAGGCAAAACAGGTAGCTAAAACAGACATAAAAACAGGAGGAGCTTTAGTCCCTGAATCTCCCTAGAAGGTAAGCCAAAATATACCGAGGAAGATCAAAACCTTATCACAGATCTGGAAGGGTCATATAACAAAGAAGGGTGGGCTTATACCCCACAAGGAAAAGTGGTTATTCCCTCCTGCCTAATATGGCATTTGGTAAGGGATGAACATAGGAAAAGGCATTGGGAGATGGAGACTCTATATAAACATTTAATTAGAGAAAGTGTGGCCAGAAATTTGTATACTATGGTGAGACAGGTAACTCAACAACGTGATCTTTGCCTCCAAACTAATCCCAAGAATACCGCCAAGCCAGAAATGGGCCAGATTGGGAAAGACAATGGGCCTGGGCAACAATGACAGATTGATTTTATAGAACTTCCAAGAAAAGGGGGGTATTGATATTTATTGGTATTAACTGATACCTTTTCAGGTTGGCCAGAGGCATTCCCAGCCAGAACAGCTAAAGCTCGGGAGACAGCTAAAGCATTGATACAAGAGATAATACCACGTTTTGGAGTTCCAGCAACTATATCCTCTGACAGAGGACCACATTTTGTCTCTATTGATCCAGCATTTCAGTTACTTAATTATACTGGCCTCCCGGTTCCGCTAGGGATAGGGTGGTGCTGGTTGTGTGGTACAGCAGCTCGGAAGACTTTACCTCTGAGGTGGTGGGGAGCATGTACGTTGGACACCCTGGTTCCCAACATCACTATTATTGATAAAACAACACAGAATCCCGTGAGAAGAAACTGAAGGGTGAGTAAGCCCTTAATAGAAAAGCCGACAAGCTCTCATAGCTTTGTGCGGTGGCTAATCCCATTTCTGGGGGTTAGCGAGTTAGAAAAAGCTATAATAAATATCTCGGCTGTAATAGAGATAATCGAGAATAAAACTATAGACTCCTGCCATCAGGAAACTCCAAGAAGAAACTACTAGTTTATTGAAAATAGTATCACAAAATCGTATGGCTCCAGATTTAATATTAGCCTCACAGGCAGGGGTGTGCACAGTAATCAATGTCAGCTGTTGCATGTATGTAGACCAAAGTGGGTGAATATCTGCTGACTTACGGGAGATCAGAGAACAAGCAAAAATCCTACGTGAAGTAACTCAAGATGACACCTTTTGGGGGTTTTCTGAGCTGTGGGAAAGTTAACCTCTTGGTTTACCAAACCTATCATGGTTACAACGATTATTTGTTACTTGAATAATTATTGTGGTTCTATCCATAGCGCTTTGTGTTATAGTTCGATGTGCCCTGTGGTGTTTCCGGAACACAGGGGACTCCTACAGCGGATGGAAGAGGAACCAGTTATGACGCAAGCTTGAGTCTTACCAGTATTTTGAAAAGATGCTGGATAAGGATGTGATAAATGATTTAGTCCCAAACAGGATTCCAATTCAAATTTACAATTTATTAAGCGAATAGAGGCAAGCAAACAGCGCTGGGTGCTCCGGGAGTCTCCGCTCCACCAAGATGCACGCGGTACAGTTACTGTTCTTGGTTTATATCCTGTCTGCTAATACGTATTCATGAATAGGCGTGTCTTCTTCGGCGCATGCCCTCTTCTCCTTCTAGAGTCTTGTCAAATCTTCCTCGGCGTGCCCCCAGGATGACCCCAAACTTTATGCATGCACTTTACAAGTTTCTCTTTACACAATACTATGCGGTCAGTGGTCAAACTGGTTTGAGCTGATATACCAGCAAAGTAGTTTAACTTTCTTCTGTAAAATACCCCTTTTTATGGTGCAGGAGAAATCCATAAAAGTACAGAAGATTACACTTCATCACACGAATCAGATGAACATATTTCACAATCCCCCATCTTCTTCTTTGCAGTATTGATTCGTGTTTTCATTTCCAATTGAGTACTGCAGATATCTGCATTCCTTGTATAACCGAGTAGATTAATCTAGTAACAATCCCCCACATATCCCCAGTACAACTATCCCGATTTTAGTAAGCCAATCACCACCCATAAAATCTCCCCCAAATCCTCCTAGATTGACTCCTTTCCAAGTTTGTCTCTCAGGAGGCCATTCGTTATACACCTGGCTCTCCCTGATTTATGGGTAACAGGAAAAAAAACTAGGTTTTATTGTTCCAATTCCTTGGCAAATATGATTACAGGTACAGGCTGTACAATTAGAAAAGGTCCTCACTTTTTCCTTTTTTCTGGGGTAAACCCCAGCTGGACTTGTTCCAATATTGACTACAGTTATTTGCCGTAGTCAGAGTCAAGGAACTCACCCCAAGTAGAACTAGAAGAGGTCCGGTCAGGGCCATAGTGGTCGGCGGTCACAGCCCGAAGGGGTTGCAGCCCTTGGCAGACCCTTTTTAAGCCGCAATACCAGTTCCCCTCCGGTCTTGCCCTCTCCTTTCCTTTAAGGGGGTGCTTTCTTAGTACCCAAATTAATTGAGCACTGCTTGTGAAGGCCAGAGCTTTGCTAGATCAGTGGTTTGGCCAGACCTGAGCACTTGCCCGAGCCTGGCGATCCTCTTTATTTGCAAGGCTTTATGGCTACAGAAAACTGCCAGTTAGCCTGCAACACTAATCTTACAAATACACACCACCTTCTACACAAAGGACAAATTCTAGTTCCAGCTCCTTTTTCCTGTTCTTCTTTTGCCAACAACTCCTTCCGATTATACTCGTTTGGAGTACCCATTGTTGTTTCCTATTACCCTTTCCCATTGTTTTCCAAACTTGGGGATTACTTATATTGCTCTCCATAGCTTCTCATGGCCACCGTTCACCTTGATTTGTTCCACCACAAACGTAACAATTAGCTATATTCAATGTTTTCAGCAATGTTTTCAGCAAGATTTACAAATAGATTTTTAGCAACTGTGGGAATTTCATGTTTCACTCCTGTTTCTATTACAGGAGTAGCCGCAATAAAATTCCCACAGCAATTTAGTCAGATGTGACTTTCCACTCCTTCACTGGACCTTTCACTCGTGACACATGTGTCCATCCTTTTTCAGCAGTTCTCACAGCTGTTTCTGTAGTTAATAAAACAAGGAAAGGTCCTTCCCAGAGGGGAGATAGGTTTCCTTCTTTCCATGTTTTTGTCAGAATTTTATCTCCTGGTTCTAACTGATGAATTGCAAATCCTAAAGGTGGTGTTTGGGCCACCATCCCAATCTCTCTTAATTCTTTTAATCTTTTTCCAAGGGTAATTATATATTGTTGGATACTATGATGCTCAATTACATTGTTCCCCAGAGGCATTCCTTGAAAATAAGGCACGCCATATAACATTTCATATGGCGATAATCCAGTCTCACTGTATGGTTTAGTTCTTACGTTTAGAAGTGCCAGTGGTAAACATTTCGTCCAGGGCATTTGCGTCTCAATCATTAATTTAGCCAATTGTTGTTTTATTGTTTGATTCATTCTTTCTACCTTCCCCGAGCTTTGTGGGTGCCACGGAGTGTGGTATTCCCACTGAATACCTAATGATTGACATAATAGTTTTATTATTTTAGAAGTAAAATGTGTGCCCTGGTCAGAATCAATGTACTGGATTATCCCATATCTAGGTATCAAATGTTCCAATAAAATTTTTACCACCATCTGTGCCGTAGCTCGTGCTACAGGGTACGCTTCTACCCACTGTGTTAAATGATCTACTATTACCAATAAATATTTTATCCTCCCTACCTTAGGCAATGCAGTGAAATCGACTTTCTCAAAAGGTCTGTAAGCTGTTTTTCTCCCTCCCGTGGCTGCTTGTCCAAACACTGTCTTATTTACCTTTTGACAGGTTAAGCAACCTTGTGTAATTTGCTTTGCTATTTCAAAAATTCCAATACCACCAAATTGTTTAAGAAAATGATCACTTAACGCTTTTGTACCCCAATGTGTTTGCACACGCAAACGTTCTAATATTCGCCTGGTGTAGGCTTTTGGCAACATTTCTGTTGTTAAATTGTTTTAACAACTGCCCATCGGGCAGTGTCCATTTTCCTTGTTCTAATTTAGCTCCTATTTTCTGCAATTTTGTTTGTTCTTGTGGGGCAAACTTCTTCTCTCTTTCCTCTCGTCCTTCTTTGCTGGTGTCCTCCTTTGTTTGTATGACATTAATTTTGGCAACTTTAGTCCTCAAGGCTGCTTCCTGGGCCTCTTTATCTGCTAAGTTATTTCCTCTAGTTCGGTAACCTAATCCCTTTTGGTGTCCCCTCACATGTACCACTGCTATCTCCTTTGGTTCTCTTAAAGCCTTTAAAATTTTTACTATTAATTCTTGATGTATTAAATTGCTCCCTTGAGTATTAATCATACCTCTTTCTTCCCAAATTTTTCCAAAAGAGTGGACCACCTCATATGCGTATTTAGGATCTGTAAATACAGTCCCGCTTCTTCCTTTTAGTAATTCCAGGGCCCTACATAGGGCATACAGCTCACAAGCCTGAGCTGACCATGATGGACTCAGAGGTCCTGATTCCACAAGTTCTAAGTCCTTATTAATTATTGCATATCCCGATTTTCTCTTCCCTTCTACCACTCAGGAGGAGCCATCTCTGAACAGCGCTTCTCCATTTTCCAACTCAGCATCTCTTAAATCTGGTCTCACCTTAGTCTGGGTCTCAATTACCTCTAAACAGTTATGTTGTAATTCCTCTGATGGTTCTCCAAACAAAAATTGTGCTGGACTCTGAGCAGAAGTCACGCTTAGTTCTAAGTCGGGGGAGTCTATTAGTATTGCTTCATACTTTAGAATCTGGCTGTCCATTAACCATTTTTCCGCTTTTTGTTGTGAAACATTTCTGACATTGTGTGGGGTATACACTTTTAAAGGAGCACTGAAGGTAATCTTCCTAACTTCTTCTATTAATAATGCTGTAGCAACCAAAGCTTGGAGACAAGCAGGCCATCCTCTGCTTACTGGATCAAGTAACTTAGAACAATACCCCACAGGTTTTTTGATTCCTGCCCAGTCTTGAGTAAGAACTCCGTATGCTGTCTGGCTTGATGTATTCACAAAGAGATAGAAAGGTTTTTCTAGATCTGGGAGGCTCAATACAGGTGCTTGTATTAATGCCTTTTTTACTTCCTCAAATCTCTGATCGTCTTCAATAAGCCATTTAAGTTGGTTATTAGTTAATTTTTCATATAGGAATTTTACTTTTTCACTATAATTTTCAAGCCATGGTCTACAATATCCTAATAATCCCAGTATTTGCCTAATTTCCGTTTTAGCTTGTGGGGGTCTTAAGGATGGAATCCCAGATACCCTATCAGGATCTAACTTCTTCCTTCCCTTACTCAGCCAATGTCCTAAGTATTTTACTTCTTGTTCTACAAACTGCAGCTTTGATCGGGACACCTTTAATCCCTTTTCCCCTAGAAAATTTAACAATTTAATGGTGGCTTTTCGGATCCTCTCTTCAGTTTCTCCTGCTACTAATAAATCGTCCACATATTGCAATAATTTTACCTCCTTAGGTATTGTGAAATCTTGTAGAATTTTCTCTAAAGTTTGTCCAGATAGATTTGGTGACTCTGTAAACCCTTGTGGTAACACAGTCCATCTTAATGGTTGTTTTCGTCCTGTTTCGGGGTCCTCCCACTCAAAGGCAAAATAATCTCCGGATCCCTCATCCAGAGATGTGGAGTAATCGCTGAGGGGTACTTTGGAAATTTACCCTCTAAGAACAGCCTTGAAACCAGGTGGAACGTAGCACTCATGCACAACGGGTCTGTGCCATGGAGACTCCCTGAACGGCCTTGGATGTTGGCAACATCACGGGCGCCTGGTGTGCTGACTCTGGGAGAGATTACATGGAGGCTGGAGCGGAGTGGAGACCTCGCGGCCACGCTCTGTGAACCGGGGAGTTTAGGGATGCACAGGATGTACATTGATAAGCTGCGCTTACAATGTCCTGGGCCAAAGACCTGTCAACTTCGATGAAGTGCTGTACTTAGAGTGAACTTTGCTAATTATAATATCATTATAATACTAAAACGCACACCCCTCTCAAAAGCTACCACCCCCCCAAGGTGCGACCCCTCCTCAATGAGTGTGCGCACTGAATTTTTCCTAGTCTGTACCTTTAAACGCGAAGCGAGAGAATTCTGCACCAATCCTGATAAAGGTATGTATGACTAGAGTCACTCAAGCTCCACCTGCGAAGTATAACACTATAAAATAATGTTTTAAGAGCTGGATGTTAGGGAAGATACCATCGTTGTGTACCACTCTAACTTCTGGGATCAGTCGACGGGCTGAGCCTCTCTTCCCCCCCATCGGGACGCCGTTGGGCAAGATTTGAACCCTTGGTCATACCAAGTGCCTTCCCGGGAAACTTAGAAATCTCTATATAGAGTCACTTTACATCTTTTAAGGCGTTTATAGCCAAGTAGTGTCCCTCGTAGTTTTAGCATTTGCACGTGCTTTATAGGTAGTGAATTTATCACCGGCAATCCAAAGAACCTGTATATCTGTTGCTTCAATAAATCGCACTATTGATTGACTCAGCCGTGTGTTCAATAAATCGCACTATTGATTGACTCAGCCGTGTGTGGTCCCTGAACGCGACCGTACCTCTGAATGCGGCCGTGTTAGTTCAGGAGGTGTCCGGCTGAGCAGGTAGTGTGATGTTAGTAGTGCATCCGGACCCGTGATAGTCCAACAAAGGTGTTGGGCGCGACCGGACTACTAACGCTGACTTTGGGCATCACTCAGAACCTAAGCTCAGCCGCCCCCAGTCCCTCTGATATCTGAGGATCGACTGGAAAGCAAGGGGGTTTAGTTTCTGCCAAATTGCTCTGCCTCTTAACGCAACAGAAAAAATTGGCGTCACAGACAGGATTGCCATGGATAAATTGCTGCAAAACCACAAATGTGCCCCTTCCCAGGCTGGGAAGGAGTGGGCTTAAAAGTTTTGGAAAGATGAAAAGAAAGTGGTAGAACGTATTGAGCAGTGTCAGGCCGCGCAAAAGACTGGAAAAAAAAGGGTAAAGATGTAATTTGTGCGGTGTTGGGAGCCTGTTTGTCTTGTGCTCAGCAAGAAGCTAAAGAAACTCCTGCTCCCAAACTAGTTTCCGATGCAGAATATACTGCCTTAAAATCGGAAAATGAGGTGTTAAAGTCATCATTAGCCTTTGAGAGGGAGACAGGAAAAAAAGTGGGAATCAGAGTTGATAAACTTGTAAGCGAGAACGATCATCTAAAACAAATGCTAGAAATTAAAGAACAATTGCTGGAAAGGGTTAATCGTCTGTTAGATAAAATGCAACCTTCTGCTCCAGTTAGGCAGGTTCGTAGATTAATGTGTAGTACAAACCCTGAAAATTGGGATGGCGATATTAGGTTTGATAGTGATGATGACGAGGAGGAAGAGACCTCCGATTCTGAATCTCAATTGATTTCTTTGAGACCTTTGGTTAAAACTGAGACTGTTGTTGATGACAATGACGAAGTCCGCACTACTGTGCGAACGATCCCGTGGTCACCAGCAGAGCTGATAAAAATACAAGAGAAATTCTCGAGGCGGTCAGGAGAATCAGAAGTCGAGTATGTGTGGCGAGTTTCTCTTGAAGGAGGAGACCGAATTATGTTAAGTGAGGAAGAAGCAGGAGGCTTTTGGGGACCAGGAGTATTTTTAACTGTTAGGCCAGGAGACCATAGTTACTCCTGAACTGCACGAGCTGCATACTGGGCAGGTGGCATAGATCCCCAGGAGAGAGGAGAACCACTGGAAATTAAAACCACCAGCTATTGCGATCTGGCCACAGCAGTACAGAAAGCAGCCTGCATTCAGGCAATATATGAGAGAGATGAATTAAGGAAATCCCCGATGCTAGCCCCTATTGATCCAGCCCGATTAACCTCTCTTATTCGTGGCCTCCCTGATGGTCTCAAGATGTTTGTAGCAAATACCCAGGATCGCATACAAGCTGCTAGTATAAAGGCTAATCGCGGTCGTGGACGAAATGGGCACACCCCCATACCCACCTGGAGTGAATTTGTACAAGACATAGACAGGTACGGACGCCGAATGGGCTGGGTCGGTTCGTCCAGTACAAAGTCCTCAGATCATGCCCGGCGAGTTCGCCAAGTCCACGTTCAAAACCCCAAATACCCTAAATTCAATGAGAGATTTAAATCTTGTAAAGAATGGGGTGAATTGTGGCGTAAAGCCATAGATTTGGGTGTACCCCGACAAATCTTGCGGGGCGCCTCTATAGAGGATCTCCGTACACTAGTCCAATCCCTGGGTAAGAGGAATAACCCAACAGGGGAGAAATGCCTCGCTGGGAAACCCCCAAACCATAAAGAAAGCGTACCTTCTGCACCAGTATGTAATCTAACTGACAGGGCAGAAGTGCAGCAAAAAAACTTCTATCCCCGGGGAGGGCAGTGAGCCACCCTGCTCGGCGGGTCTTAGCATTTCAATGGCTCTCTAATGAACACTCTGACCCTATAATTGCCATTCCCGTTGGACCCCGGAAAATATTGGTAAACTTTCTCATCGACACCGGGGCCCAAATGTCAGTAATCACCCATGAAACAGCACAAACCCTGGGCATAAAAGCTGGACGACGCAGGGTTAAATTCACCGGAATCGATGGTGTGGAAAAGGAGGGCCCCACTGCGAGAATTTCACTCTGGCTGCCAGAGGAACGTAAATTAACTCGGGCAGAAGTACTAGCTGGTGCTGCATACACTAATATTTTAGGATTTGACATATTGCGTGGGCGGATGTGGAAACTCCCAGATGGGACTGTGTGGAGTTTTGCAAGAAATAAAAAGGAATCAGGCACTGTGAAACTGAGCCTGTTACAAACATCTATACCCTTACCCCCCTCTAAAATCACTAATGTTTGGCAATATCCTTTGCCAGCAGCAGCACTTATGGGAATTGACAGGGTGGTGACAGAATTAGAAGAAAGAGGCATTATTAAACGAACTCATTCGCCATACAATTCACCGGTGTGGCCAGTAAAGAAACCGACCGGGCAGTGGCGTTTTACGGTAGATTACCGCCAGTTAAATGCTCATACGGCACCTTTGACTGCTGCAGTTCCAAACATGGCAGAAATAGTGACATTGATACAAGGCGCTGCCCATCCTTGGATGGCTGCCTTGGATGTCAAAGATATGTTTTTCATGATCCCTCTCCTTGAACAGGACAAACCACAGTTTGCTTTCACGTGGAAAGGGATCCAATACACTTTTAACAGGCTTCCACAAGGATATAAACATTCCCCCACAATTGCCCGCAATGCTTTGGCTAAAATCTTAGCAGAAATTCCTGTTTCATCTGATAGCACAGTATATCAGTACATCGATGACATTCTGATAGGGGGAAAAAGCCAAGAGAGTGTAAGAGACACCATGGAAATCATTCGGAAAACACTGCTCGATTTAGGATTAGAAATTCCAGGCGCAAAGTGTCAGGGACCAGCACAGGAAGTTAAATTCCTGGGAGTCTGGTGGGTTAATGGAGCTGCTTCTATTCCTCAGGATACCCTGGAAAAAATAGAGTCTGGACAAAGGCCATCTAGTGTAAAGGAATTACAACAAGTTTTGGGAACCCTAAGTTATTGGCGCAAACACATTCTAATTAAGGAGCTGAGGTTATTCCAACAACTTGGTCCCACACATCCAACTGACCCTATTTATGTGGAATGGGGGTTCAGTGAACATGGCTCTCATTGTAACCTATGGCAAAAGGGGCCAGAAGGACCGGAAAGGCCACTAGAATTTACATCTCACTCTTTCAGCGATACTGAAAGGAGATATTCAGATCTTGAGAAGGGTTTACTGTCGCTAGTGCGAGCAGTGAAACAAACAGAACAAATAAGGAGAGAACAAAGCGTGATTATTCGAGGACCCTTCCGCCTCCTGGACATAGTACGTAAAGGGACAATACCACCTGCTGGTATGGCTCAGAAACCCACAGTTTGTAAATGGTATGCATACCTAGAGGGCATTAATGAAATTATGCCAATTACTGAAGGTAATATTAAAATATCTAAACTACAAAAAGACATAGATAGTACCCTGTTGTTCCAGGCTCCGCCAAACAAACCATCCCCAATTCAGGAAGCACCTCCTCTAAAGGAAGACAGTGATCTAACAGGAGTATGGTTTACTGATGCATCATCCCATAGGGAGAACAACAAGTGGAAGTACACGGCTGTAGCACTGGAAGTGGTAACAGGAGAAAAATTGATTGAAACCGGTGAAGGCAGTGCACAAGTAGGGGAACTTAGAGCAGTTCTATTAGCTGCGCAACACGGTGCTAGCCATATCTACACTGATTCATATGCTGTTTTTAAAGGAGCCACTGAATGGATTGGCCATTGGGAGGTCAATGATTGGCAAGTGAACAGGGTTCCAGTCTGGCAAACGGATAGCTGGAAACAACTGTTCGAAATAGGAAAACAGCGGACACTATGTGTGGGCTGGGTAAAAGGACATGATCAATCAAACTCTATTCCTGCTCAATTCAACCAACGGGTAGACAGCCTTACGCGGTTGCGACAAATTGATGTTGCAGATAATAACCAAGAGTGGGAACGTTTACTTGAATGGTTGCATGTTAAGCGTGGCCACACCGGACGAGCTGATTTATACCGGGAAGGTATAGCCCGAGGATGGCCCATATCAGTTAAACTATGTGAACAAGTAGTGACGGCCTGTTCACAATGTCATTTACGGCTTAATAAAGACCATCCGAGTAAGGCGCCCCCCCTACACATTCGCGACAGGAAGACATTATGGCTCTCCTGGCAGATTGATTACATCGGCCCATAGCAACCGTCATGTGGGAAAAAATACGTTCTGGTGGGAGTAGAGGTTATATCTGGTCTCACCATGGCTGCTGACTTCACGTCAGCCACCGGAGAAAACACGGTGAAGGGCCTTAAGGGATGGTTCAGCACACTTCCCCTACCAGAAGAAATTCGAAGTGATAACGGCTCACACTTTACAGCTGCCGTGGTACAAAGTTGGGCCAAAGAGGAAGGGATTCGGTGGGTATTCCACACTCCCTACTATCCTCAGGCTAATGGCACTGTCGAGCGCACCAATGCATTGGTCAAGCGTTTCGCAAAAACTCATGAATCTGGATGGCATTTACGATTGTATGACGCCATCTACCAACTGAATAATCGATGGAGTGGAGATGGCTGCCCCAAAATGAAAGCCTTCTGTGTATCTGCCGATACAATCACCCCAAAGGTTCATACTAAACCAGGAGACTATCCCACAGGATTTTACACCGGATAACCTGTGCTAGTGAAAATGCCCCAGATTGGAACAGTAGCCATGGTACTGACTACCCCCAAAAATCCCTACGCATGGCAAGCCAAAGATTGCTCAGGAAAAGTACACCGGATTAGTACCCGGTGGATCTCACCCTCTTTCTAACCTTGCCGGTTGAATACAACCGAGCACGTTTATTTCTTCTTGTGTTCACAGGAATCCAGGAAAAGAAGGCTCTGAATTGAGGCAGATGTCTGTGGTTGCAAAGTGAACCACTTTGGTGAAAAATGTGGTGCTTAGTTCTGACTTTAATACAACTTTCTTTGATGTATAGCTGGAAAGATCCAGGTTGGCCATGGTCCCAAGCCTATATCGGACACACTGGAGTCATAGGAACACGTGCCGTCAAAGAAAAATTAAACTTAGCCACTGTGGTTATGCATGGGGCCGAGGTGTTTTCAAGACATGAGTGGAGCTGGGATAACGGATGGCTTCCAATCCTGAAGGGAAAAGCAGGAGAAGGAATCCAGATAGGGTGTAGGACGATTAACGGATCAACCCATGAGAAAGCCACATTAATGGCAATATACGGAAACCCAGTAGCCTCAAAGTGTTGTGTCGCTGACAAATGGGATTGTTGGTATAACTTTACGCTGGTGGAACCCACTACTGTGACTTGTAAGTGGCAACAACACTGTACGGGTTTAGGGCCATCACAACCACATTGTACAGGGTTGTTGTTTCGGTTCAAAATAGACATGATTGAACCTAACCCAGATACACCACCAGGCCAAACTCCATACATCCTATTTGACACCCTGAAATACGGAGCTAGGAACATACCCATTGTCACTATGACATCTCGTAATGACCCTTGGGACCATGCATTGTCACGATATAGTGGAAGTGTTGGAACACTACAAAACAAAAGGAACTTAAATCTCTCTACTCTAGTTATACATGGAGATGAAGTGTTTTCGAAGGATGAATGGAGTTGGAATGACTCTCTTCAGATGGCTGAACTTCAAGCCATTTCAGGACAGGCAATACAAATGAGCTGCCGAGTAACTAACAGACCTAATTACCATAGGCCAACCGAAATCAAAGCATATCATACCGACTCTACCAGACCAAAGAACTACAACGCTGAGTGTTACAAAATAACCGAACCAAATTCGGATTGTTGGTACAATTTTACTGTGACCAAACCCATAATTGTATACTGCCTTTGGGGTTCCGAAGGCACGGAATTAATATTTGAATTTATGATTGATACAGCAACATCAAAGGATAAGAAACCTTTACCCCCGCAAACATCTAAAAATGTACCAACTCGGCCTCCCATTGGTCTAACTCCCTTCATCTTCAACACAGGCCCTTACATAATCAAATATACAGGTCAGCAACAAGTGCTGTTTAATCCGTCATACTCTCTCAAACGGGTGGAGATGTTGATGCAAATTAACATTTCTGCAATTAAACCAACCTGTTCACCATTCCTAAATATATCCCATGCAGGATGGTTAGCCTGGTTACATGGGCAAACCCTCGTCTCTTCAAGACGGACAAGGAGAGACGCAACCGGTATTATAGGGACAGGATTGGGAGTCTTAAACAGTATAGATGCTGAAGTACTCATAAACAAACTGAGCACGACAACAAGTGATTTAAGCAAATTAGGACACCCATTGCGGTCTTCTCTAGTAGCACTGGGAACTAACCAATGGCTTGTGTCAGATTTGTTACCTCAGTGGGGAGAAACAAACGAAAAGGATCACCAATTGATTGTGGATGCACTTGGTGCAGCCCAAAATAATATTTCTCTCGCTCTCAGTTGCATCCAAGCTCAACTATGGATGCAATCTGTGCTGGCAGCCATTATAAGAGAAGGTGAAGAGGGCATCTTACCCTCTGAAATTCGAAAGGTAGTTTGGGATAATGCAACTACCTTTGAGAGAAAATTCCAATCATGGTGGTATTTGGTCAATTTTACCTGCAACCCTACTGATGGCAAAGCCACTGCTTTTGTCTTAACAATATGCAATGCTTCGGTATATACCATATACCCAATCATTGCGTTAGGATTAAATCACAACGGAACTATATCCTATAGAGCATAGAGTATGGGCCCAACGAAATGAAAACAGATGGCAAACTATTGACGTTGCTGCATGTGTGGTACGGGAACAACAGGGATTCATTTGTGAAAGTGACATGATCAAAGGCCAAGACATTTGTCTTGACACTGAACGAAACATTTGTCATTTTGAAATACATCCCAATGAAACCCTTGAAACTGTGCTTGTATATATTGGAAAAGGGTGCGCTTGTATGAGAACCCCTTGTGATTTTGTGTTTGTAGATAATGTTACTGTTGATACTAACAATCGCTCAAATATTTGTGTTTGTAACTTTACTAAAATTGTAGGATGTGACTTTATCTATTCAGCTCCTGTTACATCTTACCAACTAGTACAATCAAATTATATTCTATTTCGAGATCTGCTACCTGTCCCTGTGGGAATGAATCTTACCCTGGTGAGAAAACTATTACAACATGAAGACCTGAAGCGGTTGTTGAGACAAGTTTGGGAAAATGGACAAAAGACTCTGATTACTGTCCATCATGATGTAGAGAGAATACATCAAGTGTTGGAAAGAGTAAGAAGGGATGGAGGACACCACTGGTGGGACACTTTGTTTGGATGGTCACCTACCACAACAGGAATCTTCAACGAGATGCTTCACCCTGTTGTTGTCTTATTAATGCTCACCGCATCATGTTTTATTTTAACAATTGCTTTCCATTTTAGACTTTGGATTCTGTTGAAACGTTTGTCCGTATCCCCAGAAAATATCTGTGCACTCGATGATCCTCATAGCAAGAGTGTATGTGACACTTCCCATCTATTCTAAAAGAAAAGAATCGTGAAGCTTGAGTGACTATAGTCACGGGGTGGATAATGTGGAGTAATCGCTGAGGGGTACTTTGGAAATTTACCCTCTAAGAACAGCCTTGAAACCAGGTGGAACGTAGCACTCATGTACAACGGGTCTGTGACATGGAGACTCCCTGAACGGCCTTGGATGTTGGCAACATCAGGGGCGCCTGGTGTGCTGACTCTGGGAGAGATTACATGGAGGCTGGAGCGGAGTGGAGACCTCGCAGCCACGCTCTGTGAACCAGGGAGTTTAGGGATGCACAGGATGTACATTGATAAGCTGCGCTTACAATGTCCTGGGCCAAAGACCTGTCAACTTTGATGAAGTGCTGTCCTTAGAGTGAACTTTGCTAATTATAATATCATTATAATACTAAAACGCACACCCCTCTCAAAAGCTACCACCCCCCCAAGGTGCGACCCCTCCTCAATGAGTGTGCGCACTGAATTTTTCCTAGTCTGTACCTTTAAACGCGAAGCGAGAGAATTCTGCACCAATCCTGATAAAGGTATGTATGACTAGAGTCACTCAAGCTCCTCCTGCAAAGTAAAACACTATAAAATAATGTTTTAAGAGCTGGATGTTAGGGAAGATACCATCGTTGTGTACCACTCTAACTTCTGGGATCAGTCGATGGGCTGAGCCTCTCTTCCCCCCCATCGGGACGCCGTTGGGTAAGATTCGAACCCTTGGTCATACCAAGTGCCTCCCCGGGAAACTTAGAAATCTCTATATAGAGTCACTTTACATCTTTTAAGGCGTTTATAGCCAAGTAGTGTCCCTCGTAGTTTTAGCATTTGCACGTGCTTTATAGGTAGTGAATTTATCACCGGCAATCCAAAGAACCTGTATATCTGTTGCTTCAATAAATCGCACTATTGATTGACTCAGCCGTGTGTTCAATAAATCGCACTATTGATTGACTCAGCCGTGTGTGGTCCCTGAACGCGACCGTACCTCTGAGTGCGGCCGTGTTCGTTCAGGACGTGTCCGGCTGAGCAGGTAGTGTGATGTTAGTAGTGCATCCGGACCCGTGATAGTCCAACAAAGGTGTTGGGCGCGACCGGACTACTAACGCTGACTTTGGGCATCACTCAGAACCTAAGCTCAGCCGCCCCCAGTCCCTCTGATATCTGAGGATCGACTGGAAAGCAAGGGGGTTTAGTTTCTGCCAAATTGCTCTGCCTCTTAACGCAACAGGCCCGTGGGTCCTGCTGGACACCAAGCTGAGCAGCAGCCAGCACCGTGCCCTTGGCCAAAGGCGGCGGGCGGCGGTGCCCTGGGCTGCGCTGGGCAAAGCCTTGCCAGCAGCTGGAGGGAGGGGAGCCTTGCCCTCTGCTCAGCGCTGCTGAGGCCATGCCCGCAGTGCTGTGCCCAGGCCCGGGCTCCCCAGGCCGAGAGAGACAGGAGCCCCTCCCCCAGCCCCGCCCCCCAGCCCCCCCCCCCCCCCCCGGGCTTGGAATGGCAGCTGTGATGTCGCGGCGCTGGCCCGGCAACGGCCACAGTGCCTGCAGGCACGGCTCTGCCAGCACCCGGCAGCTCCAGGGAGAGACCAGCTCTCACCCAGCGGCACTGCCCGGCACCGGGACCCCCTCGACAGCCTCGCTCCAGCCGGCTGGGAGCTCTCCGGAGCCCCAGCAGCGTGTCCGGCGCGAGGACTCCCCTGGCCCCGGCACGATGGGCCAGATGAACTGCTGCTATGGCTCCAGGTGGGCTCCCCCCGCGGCTCGGGGACACGCCGGCGCAGCCGGGCCCCGCAGCAGCCGCCTTTCTCACGCCCTTTGCCGCCTGCTCTGCAGGGTCTACCCTGGCCCCGAGCAGCAGTGCGCGCCCGGCCCGGCATCAGCCCAGCCGCTGCTCCACCAGCGCGTGCGGGTGACGCAGGGCCGCGGGACGGGGAAGAGGCACCTCCTCCTCTTCAGCGATGCCTTGATCATCGCCAAGGCCAAGTAAGAGGCGCAGACCCCGGCTGCCTTTCCTCCTAAGGCCTGGCCCCGGCACCGGGGCAGGGACGCCCAAGGAGCAGCCCCAGGCCCCGGCACCCTGCTGCTGGCTGCACCCGTGGCCGTCCGCGGGGCAGGCGGAGGCCAGAGGGCAGCCGCCGGGCTCGGCCACCTCCAGGTCACTCCCTGCCGCTCCCCTCTGCAGACGTGGCAGTGCCCCGCGCCCGCAGCTCTGCCTGGCCCTGCGCCGGCTGTGGGTGCTGAGCGGCGGCAAGGGGGCGGCCGGGGATGCCGCCCAGGAGGAGGAAGACAAGGCCACCACGTCCCTCGTCCTCGCCTGGCCCTACGGCTTCTGCGTCGTCACCTTCTGGTGGGTCTCGGTGCCACGTCCCCCGGCAGGGCCGGGCAGCGCTTCTGTCCGGCCCCACGCCGCTTCCTCCTGCCTCTGCAGCCGTCCCCACGGGGCAGGGCTGTGCCGGCGCCCGCCTCTGCCCGCGGGCTGGGCAGCAGCGGGCGCTCAGGCTCTTTCTCCTCTCTTTCCTGCAGCTCCCGCTCGCTGAAGGAGCTCTGGCTCAGCGCGCTCCGTGGGTAAGCCCTGCCTGGCAGCGCAGCTTGGGGGGCTCGTGCTCACAGCACGGGGGGATGCTCTAGCCGTAGCCGTACGATGCGGAAACACCGCTCCTGAGCTGGGGAGAGCTGCCCCCACGACCGCGGGCGGCTCTGGAGCGGGCAGAGCTGGCGGAGCTGCTTCACCCAGCCCCGTCCTCCCCCCTGCCGCTGCTCTCCGCTCGACGGCCGGGCGGTGCCCAGCTGCTTTGGGGCAGCTTGGAAGGGCTCCCCGGGCTGGCAGGCGAGGGAAGAGGCAGCTTGGGTCTCACACAGCTCTTTCTCTGCCCCTGCCCCGTGCACAGGCCAGCAGAAGGAGTGCAGGGAGCCCGCGTCACCCAGCTGCCCTCCATCAAGCTCCTGCTGAAGGAGCTGCGCGGCCGCAATGCCGTGAGTGTCCCTCCCGGCCCCGCTCTGCCCCAGGGGCTGCTCCAACCCCGCACCAGCCCCATGGCTTCTCACCTGCTGCTCTTCTCCCCTTGCCCAGGCCAAAACACTCAACGCCAGCAGCCTGGAGAGGCTGGTCGAGGGCCTGGCAGAGGTGAGGAGCCCCCGGGCCGCCATCTCGGCCGTCCCCACATCTCACTCATGGCCCGCGGCCGATGCAGCTCGCCAGGGGCCCTTCGTGCTGCGGGGCTGCTTGCTGAGCGCAGCGCATTTCTTGCAGGCTGGTGCCCAGCAGCGGCCACCTCCCGTCCCCTCCGGCAGCCAAGGTGGACGTGGCCACTCGGCCGGTGAGTTTGGAGGAGACGGGGGCAGGACGGCCCCTCTCTCCTGCGCTGGCAGGCGGCAGCCGCGCTGCTCGGGGGCTGCTGCTGCCCTTCCCGCAGGGCACGGCCGCAGAGAGCTGAGCCCCCGGGGCGCCTCGTTCCCCAGCCACGCCTCTCCCTCGCTGTTGGCGGGGACGCCCAGCACGCAGAGGCTCGGGCAGCATTCACCTGGCGCTTGCCCTCCATGGCTCTCTGCTCTGTTTTCCCTGGCAGCAGGCGGGACCCGCAGCAGGACGAGGGGGCTGCCCTGGCCCTTTGCGCGGCGAGGGACCTTGGCCGCTGCGGAGGCGCCCGGGCAGTCGGGCTGTGCCGGCAGGGCGGGTCTCTTCGGCCGGCCCCTGGCAGCTCTCTGCAGCCAGGACGGCACGCTGCCCCAGCCCCTCCAGGTAAGCCAGCAGAGGGACCCCGGCTGGGGCTCGGGGACCAAGCCGGCTCCGCCCCACCTCCCCCACCTCCAGCCACCCCTGCGTCCTGCCCTAGTGAAAGCAGAGCCGCCCACGCTCGCTCCTGGCCCTGAGGAAGGCTCACCGGCCCCGGGGCCTGTCCCCAGCCAAGCAACTGTCCTCCTCTGTCCCCCGCAGCTCTTTGAGGAGGAGGAGGATGTGGCTGGGCTTGCCGGCACGTCGGCCAAGGAGTTGCCAACACCAGAGGCGGAAGCAGAAGCAGCAGCGGTATGTCAGGGCCACAAAGAGGGTGACAGCACTGTCAGAAGTTGAGAGTGCTGCCGCAGGGACAAGCAAGGTCACCCACTAGCCGGCAGCTCTGCAAAGGTGCAGAGGAAGGGTGGTGCAGGATGGCCATGGCGGTTTGTGCGGTGATGCCACCAGAACTGGCTCAGCTGGGCTGAGCAAACCCATCCAAGGGCTGTGCCTTTCCGAGCTAAGGTAGCAATTGGGCAGGAAGGTCCTTGCCACCCGTTAACTTGCACATTTCCATTGCAGGTGCCTCCAGTCCCTCCAGAAAGTGAACACCTGGAGAGCTCCTCTGGGGAGACAAGGTAAAATGAGCTAGGTGTGCTTAAGAGCAGAATTGGTTCACGTTTATCATGGCTTGACCTGTCTAACAATACATTGAATGGAAAGTTTGCCAGGCTCGAGAAGAGCAACCTGTGAAGAGGGGAGCAACGGGCTACTGGACAGCGAGAGGAGCAAGATGGGAGCAGAGCTCTGCGGGATGGGCAACTGAGGACATCCAGGCAGGCAAGAAGAACGAGGAGCCCAGGTGTGTAGCAGGCTCTGCTGCCCATCTTTCAAAGCTCCGAACACTGCTCCGACTATGGGCAATATTTCTGAGGTGCGCAGAGATGGCACCGGGCAGGAAGCCCGCAGCTGCCCGTGGGAGAGCGTGTCTGTCAGGAGGAACATACCACTCCAGCGTTGGCAGCTCTCCTTCGGCACTTGTGGCAGCTCTGTTTGTGCAAGGCTGAGCAACACCCCAGCAGAGTCACAAGGCTCATAGCAATTTTTGGAGCTCTTTGACCCGCTGCCTACAGAAAGAGGCAAAGTCTCCCTTTTCTCTTCATGTCAGCTGGCAAGCCCAGCACTGGCTGCTGGTGTCTGAATCCCAAAGACGCAGCAAGGAGCTGTGTCACGTAGCTGTAGACCCTGAGGTACTGGCACTTCGTAAAAAGCTCACGTTGCACCTGAGACAATTGAGGGAAGAAGAAAACAACCAAACAATACCAAAGCAGCGTGTTTTGCCTTCAAGCCTGGCTTTCTAGCAAGGGACAGTGAGGCGTGCTGCTGCTCGGCTTTTGGAAAGGACCACAGCACAGCTGCCCTGCCCAGCCCTGCTGCCTAGCAAAGCAGTGCTGCACATCTCTGTCAACTTGCAGAGCTCTGAGGGTGTCACACGTGTGGAGAAGGGGACAAAGCCGTGCCGTAGCCACTGCCAGGGACGGTTCCCTCTCGTGTGCCAGGAACTGCCCCTTGGACAGCACACTGCCCAAAGAACGGGGCACAAAGTCGTGCCTCTTCCTGCCTTCATGGTTTCATCAGCACTTTGGACTCTCTTCTTGCAGGTGCCGATTTTTTTCTGCTGCCTGGATTGCCCGCATGAGCTCTGCTGCCTGGGCTTTGAGGGGCGATGCAGCCCCAGCACCACCTCGGCGGAGGCGAGGAGGGAGGCACCGCGCCCTTCTGCTCCGGCCGGCACATTTCACTCGGGCACCGCGACGCCGGAGCGGCCCCGCACCGCCCTCAGACCCAGCCCAGCCCTGGCGGGAGGCCTTGCTGGCTCACTCCTCGGCTCCGTCAGCAAAAGCCCACCAGCCGGCACAGCTGTCCCCGTGGGGAGCTGGCATGTCACCTGCAGATTCCATGGGGCGTGCTGGGCGTGGAGGTGTATATCATCTGAGAGGGACACGAGGGACACGCTGGACAGCATGTTCCAGACTATAAAACCCTCCAGGTTTTCTTTGCCGCTACTCATTCTTGGCAGAGAGACGCTGCACCACCTTGCTGCATACAAGAAGGGAGCACCCATTGCTGCCCTTTGGTCGGTGCAAGTCCTTGTATGCAGCACACAGCACAACGCCCTTTCTTAGTATTCTTGATCAAACATGACTGGCTTGCAGTTTCCATTAGCTGAGTTAACTCCAGGTTAGCTACAGCAAAAACTCCGCTCTTACTTCTCCGACCCATCAGCGCTCTCTGGACCGACGCAAACACCCCCCTTTCTGTCAATCAGAACTGGAGTGGTGATGCTTTGCTTTCAGCCACAACACGTGCCTGTGCCTAGGGACTGATGGGAAGGAGGAGTTAAAAAAGCCAGCTTACATGGTGCCCCAAATCCCACCCACCTTCCAGGACCGGAAAAAAACTGGACACACCCCCATATTTATTCTAGCCATTCTGTAGCCAGTACAGTCATTTCAGTGTCGATCCTGGTTGATTCTGCAGCTTTATAACAGTTGAAACACCCAGCTCATCAAGGCGGCTGATCTAGAAGGCAGGGGATCTGAACTGGCCCCAACTACCTATGATGTGACAGTGTCCATAACTCGGGTTAATCACAGGTTGTCCTGTGACATAAGGATGTCCCGCTCTTTCACCTTTCTCCTTTGAAGCTTTGGGGTTTGTGCACGGGAGCCTTATGTACCTTTCTTTTCAGAGTTGCTCATCGTTTCAGCATTGTTTCTGATGAGGAAAACATCCTTTCTGTGTAGATGTTAATTTATGTACATTTAATAAACTGCATGGTATCCTATACTACCAATGATCTTTTTTTCAGACTAATGAAAAGTTCAAGACAAAAGCATGCTTTGTGTCTGCAAAGAAAAGTATCTGTAACTGTATTAAAAAGCTGCGGTTGTTTCACTCGTGGATGTTTGTAGCTATAGCAGAAACAGAGCTGCTGGCTGCCTTACTGCGAGATCCACAGGACACCAGTCTTCTCCTGAAGGCTTTCTACCAGCGTAATACTGTTTGAGTTGCCACTCCATTAAAACAGGACTTGTTCACTAATTGGTTCCTACATGAAAACCCGAGGATAGAAACTTGACCCTGGTTGGCAATGTCAAAAGCAGCATGAGGCGAGGCTGCCCAAAGCCTGGCTGCTGCGCTTGGAGGAAATGTGCCTTGAGTCCCGATGGGCAGACAGGGCACGCCTCTGCAAGTCTGCTTCGCAACACAGCACGACGCAACAGACCTGTGTACAAAGAGCATTAACATCATCACAGGTAGAGCCAGTCACAAGGTGGGCAATGCCCGAGTGAAGGCTGCCAGCTGTCCTGCTGGCCGGCTCTGTCCTTCACGGCTGCAGACTCCCTTTCCCAGGCACTCACTGAGCCAGGGGCTGGCTTCGCACTCGGAAAGCACGTAGCCCATGCAGCAGCTCACTCCACTGCTCACCGTGGTTCCCCATGGCTGCTTCTCTACCCAACAGATCTCTTAGTCCCTCCTGTTTGTGTATGGAGAAGGACTCGTAGGAGATGGGATCACAGTGATCACCAAACAGGGGAGTTGAAACTTTTGAGTGTAATGAGATACAGCTCAGAGGAGTTGCTACCTTGCTTTTCAGGAGAGCAAACTTGAAGCTACTCAGAGAGCTAGTCTGCAGTGTCCCCTACGAAGCTGCTTTGGAGGCCTTAGGGCTCAGAGAGCAGCTTAGTTTTTCAGAACCACCTTCTGCAAGCATGGGAGCAGGCAATCTGGTGGAGTCTGAAGTCAAACAAGAGGGGCAGAAGACCAGCTTGGCTGAACAGGGACCTCCTTTTTCAACTCAGGTGGAAAAAGGAATGTTATGATCCCTGGGACCAAGGTCCGGCTTGGCAGGAAGATCACAGAGCTGTACTTCATACGTGTAAGGAGAGAACAGAAAAGGGCAAAGCGCAGCTAGAGTTGAAATTGGCCAGTGTTGTGTCGGGCTATAAAAAGGGCTTTTTACAGTACGTTCATAGCAATCGCTCATTGAGCACGGCCAGGGACTCTCTGAGGAGGAGGAGGATGCGGCTGGGCTTGCCGGTGAATCGGCCACAGAGCCGCCAGCACCAGGGGCAGAAGCAGAAAGCGCAGAGGTCTGTGAGGTGCACAGAGAGCGGGGGCTGCGCAAACCCCTCCGAGCGTATCGCGGGATACGTTGTATCGCGGGATACGTTGTATCGTGGGATACGTTGTATGACGTTGGCGGTTTTGGTGGGTAACTATGTACGTACTGTAGGGACACATGCTTTCTTATGGGATGAAAAGATGTAATGTAAAAGGTGGTTTCTGTGAGAAAGTGAGATTCTTCCTATTAAACTGTGTTGGTTTCTGTGTTCAGGGTGTCAGAGTGACCGGAGGAAGTTTGTGTTGTGCCTTCCAACACCCCGGAGCACAGCCATTCAGGCTTCTGTGGGCAAAGCTGCGGAAGATATAGGCAGGCCTTCTGATGCACAGGAAGGCGGCAGAGGGTTACAAGGCATTGCTTTGCTGTCGCAAGTGCCTTCAGGAGCTTGTAACAGACAGCACAAACGTTCTGGGCGCAGGCTCAGACACCGGTCATGCTCCAGGTGCTGCCTGAGTTGACTCCTTCAAGGGAAAACAAGCCTTCCTTGCTGCCTGTCTGTCTTTCCTTCTCTCTCTCTCTCTCTCTGTCTCTCTCTCCCCCCGCCTCTTCTGAAATAAGGGTTGATCTACCAACAGAGGTAACACCCTCCTTCAGCAAGGCTGAGATTAGAGGTCACTCTGGTATTCAAGGGAAAGCAGGAGTAACAGGTGGAGCTGTGTATTTCCTGTAGGATAACTAACTTTAGAACGCCTCTTCACTTCAGATGTCTTGTGGTATTTAGAAATATCTTTTTTTTTTTTTTTTAAGGTACAAATGTTTATTAGCAATTAAAAACATTGCAGGGGGGCTGCAGGGGTGGCTTCTGTGGGAAGCTGCTAGAAGCTTCCCCTATGTCCAGTAGAGCCGATGCCAGCCGGCTCCAAGACAGCCGCACCGCTGGCCAAGGCCGAGCCAGTCAGCAACAGTAGTAGCACGTCTGGGATAACGTATTTCAGAAGGGGGGTAAGAACTGGCAGGCAGCAACTGCAGCGGGAGAGAGGAGCGAGAATACATGAGAGAAACATCTCTGCAGACACCTGGGTCAGTGCAGAAGGAGGGGCAGGAGGGGCTCCAGGGGCCGGAGCAGAGACCCCTCTGCAGCCCCTGCTGAAGACCATGGCGAGGCCGGCTGTGCCCCTGCAGCCCATGGAGCTCCGTGGGGGAGCAGATGTCCACCTGCAGGCTGGGGAGGGCCCCACGCTGGAGCAGGGGGCTGCACGAAGGAGGCTGTGACCCCACTGGAAGCCAGAACTGGAGCAGGCTCCTGGCAGGACCTGTGGCCCCGTGGAGAGAGGAGCCCACGCTGGCACAGGTTTGCTGGCAGGACTCGTGGCCGCGTGGGGGACCCACCGTGGAGCAGCCTGTTCCTGAAGGACGGCACCCCGTGGCAGGCACCCAGGCTGGAGCAGTTGGTGAAGAACTGCAGCCTCTGGGAAGGACTCAAGTTGGAGAAGTCCGTGGAGGACTGTCTCGCGTGGGAGGGACCCCAGGCTGGAGCAGGGGAAGAGTGTGAGGAGTCCTCCCCCTGAGGAGGAAGGAGCAGCAGAGACAACCTGTGATGAACGGACCGCAACCCCCATTCCCCGACCTCCTGTGGCACTCGGGGGGAGGAGGCAGAGAAAATGGGGAGCAAAGTTGAGCCCGGGAAGAAAGGAGGGGTGGGCGGAAGGTGTTTTAAGATTTGGGTTTAGTTCTCATTACCTTACTCTGATTCGATTGGCAATAAATGAAACAAATTTCCCCAAGTCCAGTCTCTTTTGACTCTGACGGCAATTGCTGAATGATCGCTCCTTGTCCTTGTCTCGACTCACAAGCTTCTTGTTGTACTTTCTCTCCTCTCTCCAGCCGAGGAGGGGAGTGAAAGAGCAGCTTTGGTGGGCCCCTGGAATCCAGCCAAAGTCAACCCATCACAGAAGTACTTTGCATTACGTTTCTTGAAGCTTGCCGAATGGGGATGCTTAGAACAAGGGGAAAAAACGCATCCTTTAGCCCCAATATTTGCTCTCTAACTGCACAAGCTACAAAGAATGTGTGGAGAATGTGCCCACTAATTCTCAGCTACAGGGATACAGAATCCAAACCTCCTTGGTAGAAGAGGGAACTAGAACTCGGGTGGGATTCGGCTCGCTCTAACTTCTGTGGCTATGTTCGGGCTAGGGATCCGCACAGCCGTTGTAGTGAGTGGATATGAAGGGCCTGATGCAGTTGCCTCCCCCTGCGCATCATGTGGGTGTGATCTGAGATTCTATAGGTATGTCCTCTGGCCTCCAGCTGTCCCCTCCGAAGGGCAAGGCTGTCCGTAGGTCCTGTGTCGTGTCTGCTAGGCTCTAGGTGCTAGCTTCATTACGGCCTCTGAGATGGCATTAAGTTGCCCGTGTGTAGGAAATCGACCTGAGGCCCTAGTCAATACAGCCAGTTAAGTCTAAAGGGGCCCTAACTAAAGACGTCTACTTTAGGACAGCATGAATAGCTTTTTACTCTGCTAACTCTAATGGTATCTTCGCAATTTTGTAACCGCAACATCTGCAATAGGCCTATCTAAAGTCAGAGGAGCTGAGTGCCACCCTGGGTGTCTCGTGTTTGAGTGGGTGGTCTCAGCATCTCTGGCTAGCTCTCGAAGACAAGCTTCTACTGCTCTATGGCATGTCACGAGAGACAGACATGCAGAGCCTCATGGAGTGGGCTATGGCTGTCCATGCTCAGCTGTGACTCAAGTGCTTTTGGAAATTCCAGGGAGAAATTTAAGTTCTTGGAAAGAGGATTCCCAAAAACTGGGCTGCTGTCAACTTTCACGTGTCAACAGGCTGAAAAAAACATAATTTCTGAAGCAGTCGCTTCCTTAGATGCCAAAACCAATTTGATATCATGCTTCAGGTGACCCTGCTCTCTTGTGAAGCCGGAACTTATGTACACAAGCTTTACTGTCACGGGTGCCGAATGGTAAGAAAGCATCACCGTTCAGGCGGGCTGAACAGGCTCTTCGGGAGGGACAGGCAGGGCAGGCGAGGGGGAGGAGCTGCACCGTGTGTAAGGTGGGCATCTGCTTTGGAGGACGGAGGGGCCCGTGAGAGCTGGTCCGTTCTAAAGAGCCACCTTTTAAAAGCCCAGGAGCAGGCCATGCCTTTGTGTTGAAAGTCAAGCAAGTGGGGTAGGACACCCACTTGCCTGAAGAGGGAACTCCTTTTGGAACTCAGGCGGAAAAAGAAATTGTATGAACGATCCCTAGAAGCAAGGCCAGCCTTGGCAGGAAGACTACGGAGCTGTGCTTCACATATGTAGGGAGAAATGATGGAAGGCCAAAGCTCAGCTAGAGTTGAAACTGGCGAGTGTCCTGTCAGACAACAAAAAAAGCCTTCTGAAGTATGCTAAGAGAAAGAGGAGGTCTAAGGAAAGTATTGCACTCCATTCCTTCCTTCCTTCCTCCCTTCCACCCCTCTCTTCCTTCCCTTCCGCCAAACATTAAACAAGAGCTTGTGTTTTGGTTATTAGCTTCTCCTTAGTCTGCTTTATAGACTTGGAGCCAAAGAGACAACAGGCCTGGCTCCAGCAGGTGCAAGGATGGCTTTCTTCTCTCTGCCAACCGTCCAAGGCATGGCAGGAAGGGCGGGAAGTGGGCAGGGCGTGCCTGCAAGCCCCTGGGCTGCACCAGGCTGCTCTGCTCTGCTTCATGCCACTTCCCCCCTTCGCCGCCCGGGAGAGGCTGGGCTTCTGCAGACAGCCGCTCACTCGAGAAGGCAGCTAGGCAGCTGCTGCTTCTATTGCACTTGGCAAAGCCAAACTCCTCTCCAGTGTTCCGGGAGAGTGCCAAGGCCACCTTCCAGCGGGACATGCTGTCAAGAAGAAGAAGAAGAAGAAGAAGAAGAAGGTTGCCTTTAACAAGTTGGAGTTAAGGAAGCTCTGCCCCTGGGCTCTGTGGCCAGCTGCATCCTCTTCCTCCCAGTCCCAGCACAAGAGAGCGCCTTTCCGCTGGGACCGCTGCTTTGGCTGGTGGCAACGTGCCCATCTCAAGCGCACGACAGTGGCACGGGGGGACCTGCGGGAAGAGGGTGGGACGGACTGCGGGCGGCACTGGTACGCGCACCAAGCACCCCGGCACACATGCGCACGTACTCGTGAGCAAGAGCAGCTCAGCAAAGCTGCTGGAAAGTGGCGTGGCAGAAAAGGCCCGTGGGTCCTGCTGGACACCAAGCTGAGCAGCAGCCAGCACCGTGCCCTTGGCCAAAGGCGGCGGGCGGCGGTGCCCTGGGCTGCGCTGGGCAAAGCCTTGCCAGCAGCTGGAGGGAGGGGAGCCTTGCCCTCTGCTCAGCGCTGCTGAGGCCATGCCCGCAGTGCTGTGCCCAGGCCCGGGCTCCCCAGGCCGAGAGAGACAGGAGCCCCTCCCCCAGCCCCGCCCCCCAGCCCCCCCCCGGGCTTGGAATGGCAGCTGTGATGTCGTGGCGCTGGCCCGGCAACGGCCACAGTGCCTGCAGGCACGGCTCTGCCAGCACCCGGCAGCTGCAGGGAGAGACCAGCTCTCACCCAGCGGCACTGCCCGGCACCGGGACCCCCTCGACAGCCTCGCTCCAGCCGGCTGGGAGTTCTCCGGAGCCCCAGCAGCGTGTCCGGCGTGAGGACTCCCCTGGCCCCGGCACGATGGGCCAGATGAACTGCTGCTACGGCTCCAGGTGGGCTCCCCCCGCGGCTCGGGGACACGCCGGCGCAGCCGGGCCCCGCAGCAGCCGCCTTTCTCACGCCCTTTGCCGCCTGCTCTGCAGGGTCTACCCTGGCCCCGAGCAGCAGTGCGCGCCCGGCCCGGCATCAGCCCAGCCGCTGCTCCACCAGCGCGTGCGGGTGACGCAGGGCCGCGGGACGGGGAAGAGGCACCTCCTCCTCTTCAGCGATGCCTTGATCATCGCCAAGGCCAAGTAAGAGGCGCAGACCCCGGCTGCCTTTCCTCCTAAGGCCTGGCCCCGGCACCGGGGCAGGGACGCCCAAGGAGCAGCCCCAGGCCCCGGCACCCTGCTGCTGGCTGCACCCGTGGCCGTGCGCGGGGCAGGCGGAGGCCAGAGGGCAGCCGCCGGGCTCGGCCACCTCCAGGTCACTCCCTGCCGCTCCTCTCTGCAGACGTGGCAGCGCCCCGCGCCCGCAACTCTGCCTGGCCCTGCGCCGGCTGTGGGTGCTGAGCGGCGGCAAGGAGGCGGCCGGGGATGCCGCCCAGGAGGAGGAAGACAAGGCCACCACGTCCCTCGTCCTCGCCTGGCCCTACGGCTTCTGCGTCGTCACCTTCTGGTGGGTCTCAGTGCCACGTCCCCCGGCAGGGCCGGGCAGCGCTTCTGTCCGGCCCCACGCCGCTTCCTCCTGCCTCTGCAGCCGTCCCCACGGGGCAGGGCTGTGCCGGCGCCCGCCTCTGCCCGCGGGCTGGGCAGCAGCAGGCGCTCAGGCTCTTTCTCCTCTCTTTCCTGCAGCTCCCGCTCGCTGAAGGAGCTCTGGCTCAGCGCGCTCCGTGGGTAAGCCCTGCCTGGCAGAGCAGCTTGGGGCGCCCGTGCTCACAGCACGGGGGGATGCTCTAGCCGTAGCCGTACGATGCGGAAACACCGCTCCTGAGCTGGGGAGAGCTGCCCCCACGGCTGCGGGCGGCTCTGGAGCGGGTAGAGCTGGCGGAGCTGCTTCACCCAGCCCCGTCCTCCCCCCTTGCCACTGCTCTCCGCTCGACGGCCGGGCGGTGCCCAGCTGCTTCGGGGCAGCTTGGAAGGGCTCCCCGGGCTGGCAGGCGAGGGAAGAGGCAGCTTGGGTCTCACACAGCTCTTTCTCTGCCCCTGCCCCGTGCACAGGCCAGCAGAAGGAGTGCAGGGAGCCCGCGTCACCCAGCTGCCCTCCATCAAGCTCCTGCTGAAGGAGCTGCGCGGCCGCAATGCCGTGAGTGTCCCTCCCGGCCCCGCTCTGCCCCAGGAGCTGCTCCAACCCCGCACCAGCCCCATCGCTTCTCACCTGCTGCTCTTCTCCCCTTGCCCAGGCCAAAACACTCAACGCCAGCAGCCTGGAGAGGCTGGTCGAGGGCCTGGCAGAGGTGAGGAGCCCCCGGGCCGCCATCTCGGCCGTCCCCACGTCTCACTCATGGCCCGCGGCCGATGCAGCTCGCCAGGGGCCCTTCGTGCTGCGGGGCTGCTCGCTGAGCGCAGCGCATTTCTTGCAGGCTGGTGCCCAGCAGAAGCCACCTCCCGTCCCCTCCGGCAGCCAAGGTGGACGTGGCCACTCGGACGGTGAGTTTGGAGGAGACGGGGGCAGGACGGCCCCTCTCTCCTGCGCTGGCAGGCGGCACCCGCGCTGCTTGGGGGCTGCTGCTGCCCTTCCCACAGGGCACGGCCGCAGAGAGCTGAGCCCCCGGGGCGCCTCGTTCCCCAGCCACGCCTCTCCCTCGCTGTTGGCGGGGGCACAGCGCATGGAGGCTCGGGCAGCATTCACCTGGCGCTTGCCCTCCATGGCTCTCTGCTCTGTTTTCCCTGGCGGCAGGCGGGACCCGCAGCAGGACGAGGGGGCTGCCCTGGCCCTTTGCGCGGCGAGGGACCTTGGCCGCTGCGGAGGCGCCCGGGCAGTCGGGCTGTGCCGGCAGGGCGGGTCTCTTCGGCCGGCCCCTGGCAGCTCTCTGCAGCCAGGACGGCACGCTGCCCCAGCCCCTCCAGGTAAGCCAGCAGAGGGACCCCGGCTGGGGCTCGGAGACCAAGCCGGCTCCGCCCCACCTCCCCCACCTCCAGCGACCCCTGCGTCCTGCCCTAGTGAAAGCAGAGCCGCCCACGCTCGCTCCTGGCCCGGAGGAAGGCTCACCGGCCCCGGGGCCTGTCCCCAGCCAAGCAACTGTCCTCCTCTGTCCCCCGCAGCTCTTTGAGGAGGAGGAGGATGTGGCTGGGCTTGCCGGCACGTCGGCCAAGGAGTTGCCAGCACCAGAATTGGAAGCAGAAGCAGCAGCGGTATGTCAGGGCCACAAAGAGGGTGACAGCACTGTCAGAAGTTGAGAGTGCTGCCGCAGGGACAAGCAAGGTCACCCACTAGCCGGCAGCTCTGCAAAGGTGCAGAGGAAGGGTGGTGCAGGATGGCCATGGCGGTTTGTGCGGTGATGCCACCAGAACTGGCTCAGCTGGGCTGAGCAAACCCATCCAAGGGCTGTGCCTTTCCGAGCTAAGGTAGCAATTGGGCAGGAAGGTCCTTGCCACCCGTTAACTTGCACATTTCCATTGCAGGTGCCTCCAGTCCCTCCAGAAAGTGAACACCTGGAGAGCTCCTCTGGGGAGACAAGGTAAAATGAGCTAGGTGTGGTTAAGAGCAGAATTGGTTCACGTTTATCATGGCTTGACCTGTCTAACAATACATTGAATGGAAAGTTTGCCAGGCTCGAGAAGAGCAACCTGTGAAGAGGGGAGCAACGGGCTACTGGACAGCGAGAGGAGCAAGTTGGGAGCAGAGCTCTGCGGGATGGGCAACTGAGGACATCCAGGCAGGCAAGAAGAACGAGGAGCCCAGGTGTGTAGCAGGCTCTGCTGCCCATCTTTCAAAGCTCCGAACACTGCTCCGACTATGGGCAATATTTCTGAGGTGCGCAGAGATGGCACCGGGCAGGAAGCCCGCAGCTGCCCGTGGGAGAGCGTGTCTGTCAGGAGGAACATCTCACTCCAGCGTTGGCAGCTCTCCTTCGGCACTTGTGGCAGCTCTGTTTGTGCAAGGCTGAGCAACACCCCAGCAGAGTCACAAGGCTCATAGCAATTTTTTGACCTCTTTGACCCGCTGCCTACAGAAAGAGGCAAAGTCTCCCTTTTCTGTTCATGTCAGCTGGCAAGCCCAGCACTGGCTGCTGGTGTCTGAATCCCAAAGACGCAGCAAGGAGCTGTGTCACGTAGCTGTAGACCCTGAGGTACTGGCACTTCGTAAAAAGCTCACGTTGCACCTGAGACAATTGAGGGAAGAAGAAAACAACCAAACAATACCAAAGCAGCGTGTTTTGCCTTCAAGCCTGGCTTTCTAGCAAGGGACAGTGAGGCGTGCTGCTGCTCGGCTTTTGGAAAGGACCACAGCACAGCTGCCCTGCCCAGCCCTGCTGCCTAGCAAAGCAGTGCTGCACATCTCTGTCAACTTGCAGAGCTCTGAGGGTGTCACACGTGTGGAGAAGGGGACAAAGCCGTGCCGTAGCCACTGCCAGGGAGGGTTCCCTCTCGTGTGCCAGGAACTGCCCCTTGGACAGCACACTGCCCAAAGAACGGGGCACAAAGTCGTGCCTCTTCCTGCCTTCATGGTTTCATCAGCACTTTGGACTCTCTTCTTGCAGGTGCCGATTTTTTTCTGCTGCCTGGATTGCCCGCATGAGCTCTGCTGCCTGGGCTTTGAGGGGCGCGATGCAGCCCCAGCACCACCTCGGCGGAGGCGAGGAGGGAGGCACCGCGCCCTTTAGCTCCGGCCGGCACATTTCACTCGGGCACCGCGACACCGGAGCGGCCCCGCACCGCCCTCAGACCCAGCCCAGCCCTGGCGGGAGGCCTTGCTGGCTCACTCCTCGGCTCCGTCAGCAAAAGCCCACCAGCCGGCACAGCTGCCCCCGTGGGGAGCTGGCATGTCACCTGCAGATTCCATGGGGCGTGCTGGGCGTGGAGGTGTATATCATCTGAGAGGGACACGAGGGACACGCTGGACAGCATGTTCCAGACTATAAAACCCTCCAGGTTTTCTTTGCCGCTACTCATTCTTGGCAGAGAGACGCTGCACCACCTTGCTGCATACAAGAAGGGAGCACCCATTGCTGCCCTTTGGTCGGTGCAAGTCCTTGTATGCAGCACACAGCACAACGCCCTTTCTTAGTATTCTTGATCAAACATGACTGGCTTGCAGTTTCCATTAGCTGAGTTAACTCCAGGTTAGCTACAGCAAAAACTCCGCTCTTACTTCTCCGACCCATCAGCGCTCTCTGGACCGACGCAAACACCCCCCTTTCTGTCAATCAGAACTGGAGTGGTGATGCTTTGCTTTCAGCCACAACACGTGCCTGTGCCTAGGGACTGATGGGAAGGAGGAGTTAAAAATCCAACTTACATGGTGCCCCGAATCCCACCGACCCTCCAGGACCGGAAAAAAACTGGACACACCCCCATATTTATTCTAGCCATTCTGTAGCCAGTACAGTCATTTCAGTGTCGATTCTGGTTGATTCTGCAGCTTTATAACAGTTGAAACACCCAGCTCATCAAGGCGGCCGATCTAGAAGGCAGGGGATCTGAACTGGCCCCAACTACCTATGATGTGACAGTGTCCATAACTCGGGTTAATCACAGGTTGTCCTGTGACATAAGGATGTAGCGCTCTTTCACCTTTCTCCTTTGAAGCTTTGGGGTTTGTGCACGGGAGCCTTATGTACCTTTCTTTTCAGAGTTGCTCATCGTTTCAGCATTGTTTCTGATGAGGAAAACATCCTTTCTGTGTAGATGTTAATTTATGTACATTTAATAAACAGCATGGTATCCTATACTACCAATGATCTTTTTTTCAGACGAATGAAAAGTTCAAGACAAAAGCATGCTTTGTGTCTGCAAAGAAAAGTATCTGTAACTGTATTAAAAAGCTGCGGTTGTTTCACTCGCGGATGTTTGTAGCTATAGCAGAAACAGAGCTGCTGGCTGCCTTACTGCGAGATCCACAGGACACCAGTCTTCTCCTGAAGGCTTTCTACCAGCGTAATACTGTTTGAGTTGCCACTCCATTAAAACAGGACTTGTTCACTAATTGGTTCCTACATGAAAACCCGAGGATAGAAACTTGACCCTGGTTGGCAATGTCAAAAGCAGCATGAGGCGAGGCTGCCCAAAGCCTGGCTGCTGCGCTTGGAGGAAATGTGCCTTGAGTCCCGATGGGCAGACAGGGCACGCCTCTGCAAGTCTGCTTCGCAACACAGCACGACGCAACAGACCTGTGTACAAAGAGCATTAACATCATCACAGGTAGAGCCAGTCACAAGGTGGGCAATGCCCGAGTGAAGGCTGCCAGCTGTCCTGCTGGCCGGCTCTGTCCTTCACGGCTGCAGACTCCCTTTCCCAGGCACTCACTGAGCCAGGGGCTGGCTTCGCACTCGGAAAGCACGTAGCCCATGCAGCAGCTCACTCCACTGCTCACCGTGGTTCCCCATGGCTGCTTCTCTACCCAACAGATCTCTTAGTCCCTCCTGTTTGTGTATGGAGAAGGACTCGCAGGAGATGGGATAACAGTGATCACCAGACAGGGGAGTTGAAACTTTTGAGTGTAATGAGATACAGCTCAGAGGAGTTGCTACCTTGCTTTTCAGGAGAGCAAACTTGAAGCTACTCAGAGAGCTAGTCTGCAGTGTCCCCTACGAAGCTGCTTTGGAGGGCTTAGGGCTCAGAGAGCAGCTTAGTTTTTCAGAACCACCTTCTGCAAGCACGGGAGCAGGCAATCTGGTGGAGTCTGAAGTCAAACAAGAGGGGCAGAAGACCAGCTTGGCTGAACAGGGACCTCCTTTTTCAACTCAGGTGGAAAAAGGAATGTTATGATCCCTGGGACCAAGGTCCGGCTTGGCAGGAAGATCACAGAGCTGTAGTTCATACGTGTAAGGAGAGAACAGAAAAGGGCAAAGCTCAGCTAGAGTTGAAATTGGCCAGTGTTGTGTCGGGCTATAAAAAGGGCTTTTTACAGTACGTTCATAGCAATCGCTCACTGAGCACGGCCAGGGACTCTCTGAGGAGGAGGAGGATGCGGCTGGGCTTGCCGGTGCATCGGCCACAGAGCCGCCAGCACCAGGGGCAGAAGCAGAAAGCGCAGAGGTCTGTGAGGTGCACAGAGAGCGGGGGCTGCGCAAACCCCTCCGAGCGTATCGCGGGATACGTTGTATCGCGGGATACATTGTATGACGTTGGCGGTTTTGGGGGGTAACTATGTACGTACTGTAGGGACACATGCTTTCTTACAGGATGAAAAGATGTAATGTTGTCGTGGTTTAGCCCCAGCCGGCAACTAAGCACCACGCAGCCGCTCGCTCACTCCCCCTCCCACAGTAGGGTGGGGGAGAGAATTCGGAATAAAACCTCGTGGGTTGAGATAAACACGGTTTAATAGGACAGAAAGAAAGAAGGAAACAACAATGATAATACCAACACAGGAATGTACAAGAACAAGTGATGCCCAATACAGCAATTGCTCACCACCCGGCGATCGACAGCCCGTCCCCGAGCAGCGATTTCCGCCCCCCGGCCAACTCCAGTTTATGTACTGGGCATGACGTCGGATGGTAGGGAATATCTCTTTGGCCAGTCTGGGTCAGCTGTCCCGGCTGTGTCCCCTCCCAGCTCCCCGTGCACCGCCAACCTCCTTGTTAGCAGGCCAGCACGAGAAGCTGGACTGTCCTTGACTGCTCAGCAACAACCCAAAACATCAGCACATTATCAACAGTTTCTCATCCCAAATCCAAAACACAGTGTCACACTGGCTTCTGTGAAGAAAACCAGCTCTATCCTGGCTGAAAACAGGACACAGGGAATAAGGGAAGCGGTTCCCCGAGGGCAAAACATTACTAAAGCATTTAATGAACAACAAGGGAAAGACGAATCTCCAACAGAATGGTTGGAGAGGTTGAGGAAAAACCTACAAATGTACTCTGGAATTGATCCGAATACAGTGGCTGGGACCGCACTCCTTAGAACACAATTTGTAGCTAAATCCTGGGGGCATATAAGAAGGAAATTAGAAAAATTGGAAGATTGGCAAGAAAGAAGATTAGAGGAGTTACTTAGAGAAGCCCAGAAAGTATGTTAGGAGGGACGAAGAAAAACAAAAAGCAAAAGCAAAAATTTTTGTACGTGTCAGTAGTAGGAGCAAAAGGAGAGCCTTTTAAAGTAAATATATTGAAAGATGTAGAAGAAGAAACAGAAAAGAAAATTTGTCTTAATGATTTACTTTTGCTCCCTGAAGCGGAATACAATTTATTAGGAAGGGATTTGATTTTGAAGTTAAACTTGAGCATTCAGAGTCAAGGGGACAAATTGCAGATTAAATTCTACACTTTAACACAAGAGGATGAAGAAGCTATTAACCCCTCAGTGTGGTATAAGGAAGGGGAAACTGGAAAGATAAAAATGGACCCCATAAGCGTTCAAATAACAGATCCGCACCGCCCAATTAGAATCAAGCAATACCCTATACCTATGGAGGGTCAAAAAGGATTAAAACCTGTAGTTGACAGACTTTTGGAAAAAGGAACCCTAGAACCATGTATGTCCCCTCATAACACGCCCATTCGTCCCGTAAAGAAACCGGATGGGTCATACAGGATGGTGCAGGACTTAAGAGCTGTAAATCAGCGAACAATCACTAAATTCCCTGTGGTGGCAAATCCTTATACTTTATTGAGTCATATATCTCCCACACATACTTGGTATAGTGTAACAGATTTGAAAGATGCTTTTTGGGCCTGTCCTCTGGATGAGGGATCCGGAGATTATTTTGCCTTTGAGTGGGAGTACCCCAAAACAGGACGAAAACAACCATTAAGATGGACTGTGTTACCACAAGGGTTTACAGAGTCACCAAATCTATTTGGACAAACTTTACAGAAAATTCTACAAGATTTCACAATACCTAAGGAGGTAAAATTATTGCAATATGTGGATGATTTATTAGTAGCAGGAGAAACTGAAGAGGGGATCCGAAAAGCCACCATTAAATTGTTAAATTTTCTAGGGGAAAAGGGATTAAAGGTGTCCTGATCAAAGCTACAGTTTGTAGAACAAGAAGTAAAATACTTAGGACATTGGCTGAGTAAGGGAAGGAAGAAGTTAGATCCTGATAGGGTATCTGGGATTCCATCCTTAAGACCCCCACAAGCTAAAACGGAAATTAGGCAAATACTGGGATTATTAGGATATTGTAGACCATGGCTTGAAAATTATAGTGAAAAAGTAAAATTCCTATATGAAAAATTAACTAATAACCAACTGAAATGGCTTATTGAAGACAATCAGAGATGTGAGGAAGTAAAAAAGGCATTAATACAAGCACCTGTATTGAGCCTCCCAGATCTAGAAAAACCTTTCTATCTCTTTGTGAATACATCAAGCCAGACAGCATACGGAGTTCTTACTCAAGACTGGGCAGGAATCAAAAAACCCGTGGGGTATTGTTCTAAGTTACTTGATCCAGTAAGCAGAGGATGGCCTGCTTGTCTCCAAGCTTTGGTTGCTACAGCGTTATTAATAGAAGAAGTTAGGAAGATTACCTTCAGTGCTCCTTTAAAAGTGTATACCCCACACAATGTCAGAAATGTTTCACAACAAAAAGCGGAAAAATGGTTAATGGACAGCCAGATTCTAAAGTACGAAGCAATACTAATAGACTCCCCTGACTTAGAACTAAGCGTGACTTCTGCTCAGAGTCCAGCACAATTTTTGTTTGGAGAACCATCAGAGGAATTACAACATAACTGTTTAGAGGTAATTGAGACCCAGACTAAGGTGAGACCAGATTTAAGAGATGCTGAGTTGGAAAATGGAGAAGCGCTGTTCAGAGATGGCTCCTCCTGAGTGGTAGAAGGGAAGAGAAAATCGGGATATGCAATAATTAATACGGACTTAGAACTTGTGGAATCAGGACCTCTGAGTCCATCATGGTCAGCTCAGGCTTGTGAGCTGTATGCCCTATGTAGGGTCCTGGAATTGCTAAAAGGAAGAAGCGGGACTATATTTACAGATTCTAAATACGCATATGGGGTGGTCCACTCTTTTGGAAAAATTTGGGAAGAAAGAGGTATGATTAATACTCAAGGGAGGAATTTAATACATCAAGAATTAATAGTAAAAATTTTAAAGGCTTTAAGAGAACCAAAGGAGATAGCAGTGGTACATGTGAGGGGACACCAAAAGGGATTAGATTACCGAACGAGAGGAAATAACTTAGCAGATAAAGAGGCCCAGGAAGCAGCCTTGAGGACTAAAGTTGCCAAAATTAATGTCATACAAACAAAGGAGGACACCAGCAAAGAAGGACGAGAGGAAAGAGAGAAGAAGTTTGCCCCACAAGAACAAACAAAATTGGAGAAAATAGGAGCTAAATTAGAACAAGGAAAATGGACACTGCCCGATGGGCGAGAAATGTTGCCAAAAGCCTACACCAGGCGAATATTAGAACGTTTGCGTGTGCAAACACATTGGGGTACAAAAGCGTTAAGTGATCATTTTCTTAAACAATTTGGTGGTATTGGAATTTTTGAAATAGCAAAGCAAATTACACAAGGTTGCTTAACTTGACAAAAGGTAAATAAGACAGTGTTTGGACAAACAGCCACGGGAGGGAGAAAAACAGCTTACAGACCTTTTGAGAAAGTACAAGTCGATTTCACTGCATTGCCTAAGGTAGGGAGGATAAAATATTTATTGGTAATAGTAGATCATTTAACACAGTGGGTAGAAGCGTACCCTGTAGCACGAGCTACGGCACAGATGGTGGTAAAAATTTTATTGGAACATTTGATACCTAGATATGGGATAATCCAGTACATTGATTCTGACCAGGGCACACATTTTACTTCTAAAATAATAAAACTATTATGTCAATCATTAGGTATTCAGTGGGAATACCACACTCCGTGGCACCCACAAAGCTCGGGGAAGGTAGAAAGAATGATTCAAACAATAAAACAACAATTGGCTAAATTAATGATTGAGACGCAAATGCCCTGGACGAAATGTTTACCACTGGCACTTCTAAACGTAAGAACTAAACCATACAGTGAGACTGGATTATCGCCATATGAAATGTTATATGGCGTGCCTTATTTTCAAGGAATGCCTCTGGGGAACAATGTAATTGAGCATCATAGTATCCAACAATATATAATTACCCTTGGAAAAAGATTAAAAGAATTAAGAGAGATTGGGATGGTGGCCCAAACACCACCTTTAGGATTTGCAATTCATCAGTTAGAACCAGGAGATAAAATTCTGACAAAAACATGGAAAGAAGGAAACCTATCTCCCCTCTGGGAAGGACCTTTCCTTGTTTTATTAACTACAGAAACAGCTGTGAGAACTGCTGAAAAAGGATGGACACGTGTCACGAGTGAAAGGTCCAGTGAAGGAGTGGAAAGTCACATCTGACTAAATTGCTGTGGGAATTTTATTGCGGCTATTCCTGTAATAGAAACAGGAGTGAAACATGAAATTCCCACAGTTGCTAAAAATCTCTTTGTAAATCTTGCTGAAAACATTGCTAAGTCATTGAATATAGCTAATTGTTACGTTTGCGGTGGAACAAATCAAGGTGAACGATGACCATGGGAAGCTATGGAGAGCAATATAAGTAATCCCCAAGTTTGGAAAACAATGGGAAAGGGTAATAGGAAACAACAATGGGTACTCCAAACGAGTATAATCGGAAGGAGTTGTTGGCAAAAGAAGAACAGGAAAAAGGAGCTGGAACTAGAATTTGTCCTTTGTGTAGAAGGTGGTGTGTATTTGTAAGATTAGTGTTGCAGGCTAACTGGCAGTTTTCTGTAGCCATAAAGCCTTGCAAATAAAGAGGATCGCCAGGCTCGGGCAAGTGCTCAGGTCTGGCCAAACCACTGATCTAGCAAAGCTCTGGCCTTCACAAGCAGTGCTCAATTAATTTGGGTACTAAGAAAGCACCCCCTTAAAGGAAAGGAGAGGGCAAGACCGGAGGGGAACTGGTATTGCGGCTTAAAAAGGGTCTGCCAAGGGCTGCAACCCCTTCGGGCTGTGACCGCCGACCACTATGGCCCTGACCGGACCTCTTCTAGTTCTACTTGGGGTGAGTTCCTTGACTCTGACTACGGCAAATAACTGTAGTCAATATTGGAACAAGTCCAGCTGGGGTTTACCCCAGAAAAATGGAAAAAGTGAGGACCTTTTCTAATTGTACAGCCTGTACCTGTAATCATATTTGCCAAGGAATTGGAACAATAAAACCTAGGTTTTTTTCCTGTTACCCATAAATCAGGGAGAGCCAGGTGTATAACGAATGGCCTCCTGAGAGACAAACTTGGAAAGGAGTCAATCTAGGAGGATTTGGGGGAGATTTTATGGGTGGTGATTGGCTTACTAAAATCGGGATAGTTGTACTGGGGATATGTGGGGGATTGTTACTAGATTAATCTACTCGGTTATACAAGGAATGCAGATATCTGCAGTACTCAATTGGAAATGAAAACACGAATCAATACTGCAAAGAAGAAGATGGGGGATTGTGAAATATGTTCATCTGATTCGTGTGATGAAGTGTAATCTTCTGTACTTTTATGGATTTCTCCTGCACCATAAAAAGGGGTATTTTACAGAAGAAAGTTAAACTACTTTGCTGGTATATCAGCTCAAACCAGTTTGACCACTGACCGCATAGTATTGTGTAAAGAGAAACTTGTAAAGTGCATGCATAAAGTTTGGGGTCATCCTGGGGGCACGCCGAGGAAGATTTGACAAGACTCTAGAAGGAGAAGAGGGCATGCGCCGAAGAAGACACGCCTATTCATGAATACGTATTAGCAGACAGGATATAAACCAAGAACAGTAACTGTACCGCGTGCATCTTGGTGGAGCGGAGACTCCCGGAGCACCCAGCGCTGTTTGCTTGCCTCTATTCGCTTAATAAATTGTAAATTTGAATTGGAATCCTGTTTGGGACTAAATCATTTATCACATCCTTATCCAGCATCTTTTCAAAATACTGGTAAGACTCAAGCTTGCGTCATAACTGGTTCCTCTTCCATCCGCTGTAGGAGTCCCCTGTGTTCCGGAAACACCACAGGGCACATCGAACTATAACACAAAGCGCTATGGATAGAACCACAATAATTATTCAAGTAACAAATAATCGTTTTAACCATGATAGGTTTGGCAAACCAAGAGGTTAACTTTCCCACAGCTCAGAAAACCCCCAAAAGGTGTCATCTTGAGTTACTTCACGTAGGATTTTTGCTTGTTCTCTGATTCTCCCGTAAGTCAGCAGATATTCACCCACTTTGGTCTACATACATGCAACAGCTGACATTGATTACTGTGCACACCCCTGCCTGTGAGGCTAATATTAAATCTGGAGCCATACGATTTTGTGATACTATTTTCGATAAACTAGTAGTTTCTTCTTGGAGTTTCCTGATGGCACCTATAGTTTTATTCTCAATTATCTCTATTACAGCCGAGATGTTTATTATAGCTTTTTCTAACTCGCTAACACCCAGAAATGGGATTAGCCACCGCGTGTCAGCTTTTCTATTAAGGCCTTACTCACCCTTCAGTTTCTTCTCACGGGATTCTGTGTTGTTTTATCAATAATAGTGATGTTGGGAACCAGGGTGTCCAAAGTACATGCTCCCCACCACCCCAGAGGTAAAGTTTTCCGAGCTGCTGTACCACACAACCAGTACCACCCTGTCCCTAGCGGAACCGGGAGGCCAGTATAATTAAGTAACTGAAATGCTGGATCAATAGAGACAAAATGTGGTCCTCTGTCAGAGGATATAGTTGCTGGAACTCCAAAACGTGGTATTATCTCTTGTATCAATGCTTTAGCTGTCTCCCGAGCTTTAGCTGTTCTGGTTGGGAATGCCTCTGGCCAACCTGAAAAGGTATCAGTTAATACCAATAAATATCGATACCCCCCTTTTCTTGGAAGTTCTATAAAATCAATCTGTCATTATTGCCCAGGCCCATTGTCTTTCCCAATCTGGCCCATTTCTGGCTTGGCGGTATTCTTGGGATTAGTTTGGAGGCAAAGATCACGTTGTTGAGTTACCTGTCTCACCATAGTATACAAATTTCTGGCCACACTTTCTCTAATTAAATGTTTATATAGAGTCTCCATCTCCCAATGCCTTTTCCTATGTTCTTCCCTTACCAAATGCCATATTAGGCAGGAGGGAATAACCACTTTTCCTTGTGGGGTATAAGCCCACCCTTCTTTGTTATATGAGCCTTCCAGATCTGTGATAAGGTTTTGATCTTCCTCGGTATATTTTGGCTTACCTTCTAGGGAGATTCGCCGTCAGGGACTAAAGCTCCTTCTGTTTTTATCTCTGTTTTAGCTACCTGTTTTGCCTCTCTGTCCACCAGCTCATTTCCTCTCTCCAATTCCGAGCTCACTTTCCGGTGAGCCTTAATATGCATAATCGCCACCTTCTCAGCAAGTTGGACTGCTTTCAACAGTCTCAAAATCTCTTTTGCATGCTTAATAGTTTTCCCTTGAGAGCTCAGTAACCCTCTTTCCTCCTAGATTGTTCCATGCACGTGCACAACTCCGAAGGCATATCTGGAGTCTGTATAAATATTCACAACTTTGCCTTGAGCCACTTCCAAGGCTCGGGTCAGAGCAATTATTTCTGCGCTCTGTGCAGAAGTATTTATGGGCAAAGGTCTATTATTTCTTGACTAGTGGTAATGGCATATCCCACGTGTCTTTTACCACTCAGGACATAGCTGCTTCCACCTGTGAACCAGTTTTCTCCGCTTTCCATAGGGTTGTCTTTTAGATCTGGTCGGTTTGCGTACGTTGTTTCAATAGTCTCCAAACAGTCATGATGCGCTGGTTCTCCCGTGTTTCCACTAAGGAAAGAAGCTGGGTTGACAATGTTAGTAACTACGACCTCCACATCATCCTGTTCTATCAGTATAGCCTGATATCTCAGGGATCTTTGTGGAGAAAGCCAGTGCCCACCCTTCGCGTCCAGCACTGCGGACACTGTGTGAGACACTAAAACAGTCATCTTCTGGCCCAGAGTAAATTTTCGGGCTTCTTGTACATTCAATATTACAGCTGTAATTGCTCTCAAGCATCCAGGCCAACCCTTCGCAGTTGCGTCTAACTGTTTGGAAAAGTAGGTAACTGCTCGTCGATAGGGGCCCAGATCTTGTGCTAATATTCCCAGAGCAATTCCCTGTTTCTCGTGGGAAAAGAGAAAAAAACGGTTTACTCACATTGGGGAGCTCTAAGGCCGGAGCCGACACCAAAGCTTTCCTTAGTAGCTCAAAGGCTCGTGTGCTCTCTTTGCCCGTCCAGATCATACAATCGTATCGTAACAGTTTCCTTTCTCCAGACGGTATTTCCCAAGATTCCAAGTCTTTTGCGAGCTCATTGCCAAAGATGGTAGACTGTTCGTAAATCCTTGTGGCAACACCGTCCAAGTGAGCTGAGTCTTGCGACCACTTTTGGGGTATTCCCATTCAAATGCAAATCATTTCTGGCTGGCTTCATGGAGAGGGAGGCAAAAGAAGGCATCCTTCAGATCTACAACAGTAAACCAAGTTAGTTCAGGTGTTAATACGGTCAACAGGGTATATGGATTTGCTACTACGGGGTAAAGGTCCTCAGTTATTTTATTTACGGCCCGTAGATCCTGGACCACACTATACAACCCGTCAGGTTTACGAACAGGTAATACAGGGGTGTTGAAATCAGACTCACAGTTTTTCAGTAATCCTATTTATAAAAATCTTCCAATCACTGGCCGAATTCCTTCCTTACCTTCCCTTCTGCGGGGAGACTGGTTAAGAATAGACTCAGCATCTGGATATATTGCTCATCTTTTACTTCCAGAGTAATTTCTCCTTTTTCAAATGTAATTTTTGCACCCAATTGTTCTAACAAATCTCTTCCCAAAAGTGGCTTTGGGGAGTTGGGCCTATGTAGGAATTTGTGGATACCCCATTGTTTTCCCAATTTATACTTCAAAGGTTTACAAAAATATGCCTTTTCACTTTGGCCAGTCGCTCCTTTTACCATGATATAGTCGTTTCCCAGGGGCATCAAGGCTTGATTTAAAACCGAGTACGTTGCCCCTGTGTCAACCAAAAATTCTACTTCTTGTTCTTCCTTCCCCAGCCTCATTATAACCAGTGGATCTGCTAGGGTACATTCCCCAGGTCCCTGTCAATCCTTTTTCACATGGGCTACTATTCTTCCTGTCTGGTGGCTTCGCCTCTTTGCCTTGTTTCTTGGACATCCTCCTTTCCAATGACCAAATTTCTTACACAACGCACATTGATCCTTACCTAATCAAGATGGTTCTCGTCTAGGCCTCCCTTCCTCCTCTTCCCTGACAACTGCTATCCTTCCTCTTTGCCCTTGTCTATATTCTTCCTCTCTATTACTAAATACTCTCCACGCTTCACCCAGCAACACTTCCAGATTTCTACCTTCTGTAGGGCGCAGCTTCTGGAGTTTGTGCCTAATGTCCCCCGTAGACTGACCCAAGAACAGGGAGACTATTTGTTGTATTCCTACCTCTGACCCAGCATCCAGCGGTGTGCTACGGCGCATTACATCCCTCAATCGATCCAGGAACTCGGATGGGGACTCAGAAGGACCTTGTTTAACTGCATATAGAGCTGACCAGTTTGTGGTTTTGGGAATAGCCCTTTCCATTCCCTTCAAAATCCATTCTTGATATTCCTGTAGCCTCTCCATATGGGCAGATTTATTAGCGTCCCATTTTGGGTCTCGGAGGGGAAATATTCTGTGACACCCCCCCCCCCCCCCCGTGATCTTGTAATGGTCTTCAGCTAAATTCTCTGCTGTTTTCAAAATTAATTGCTTTTCTGTTTCTGTCATATACTCTAAGAGCAACTGTATACCTTTCCAGTCTGGATTATGTTGTTTTACCATGAACTGAAAATGCTTAGTAACACTCACCGGGTCGCTTCTCTAGTCTCTTGCAACTTTCCTCCATTCTCCTAGATCAGTGGTGGAAAAGGGCACCTTAATCATCATTGTTCCTCCATCAGGTCCCACTGCCTCTCGGAGTGGGGCTTGTAAAGCTGTAGGGACAGTCCTAGAGGCAGTTTTCTTCCTTGTGCGGGAAGATATGGGACCGTCCATACAGTGCCTACTGTAATCATGAGACTGGCATAAAAATTGAGATTTTTATAATGCAGCTCATATTTGTTCTTTGCTTTCTTTGTGAGTTCAGGGTTTGGTTTAGGGCACATTGTAATTTTTAGATTTGTTTTAGAATCAAGAAGCTTGGGAGAAAATTTTTGTAATTGGGTTTTTTGGTTTGGTTTTTTTTGTCCATCCATAGTCATTTGTCATAAAGAGCTGAGCATTCAAGGAAATACCAAAACTATTATAATTTGCAAAGTGAAAACCTGTAGTACGTTCTGCACAGATTTGGTCGCCTTCTATTATGCTTAAATTGTGGCCTGTCATGATGGACACCAAACTTCACGCCAAACTTGACATCTGCAGTATTCAGAGTATGTGCATTTGTCAAGCAATGAGCTAGCAAGTGTCTGGAATTGTTAGGTAGCAATGCCTGATTAAAACATGGTCTATATTCATATGAAGCAGTCCCAGAAAATGAAGAGGAATTTGCAGCACTTAAAAAAAGACATCATATTTATGCAGTACAATTCAGGTAAACGTAAAAGAGTTCAAAACCTTCCCTCCTTGGCTACCAGTTTTGAGAGAAGTATGGCGTTGTGTGTAGAACAAAGGGATGTCTGTAAAACTTTCCCTGTTGCATGCTCAGTCTGTAAGAACGTTTCATGTTTTGCAGAACTGCTAACAGCTTCAAAGGTTATACAAGCATGGTAGCTTCCCCCACCATCTTTTCAGAAATACGGAAAGCAGGAAAATCCCAGAGTCTGGAAAAGTTGCTGGCAGAATCGTTTGCCCGAGGTAGGTTTAAAATTGAGAGATTCTTGGCCCTCTTCATAATTCATGTAACTAATTTTCCACAAGTTTTCTAGGCTTGCTTCTGTGGGTCCTATGATAATGCAAAGAGAACAAGTGAAGCTCTAGAAGTAAAATACTTCTCATAAGTTTAATCCCTTTTTTAGTTTAAAAGACCTCATGCACTGTGAACTTGTTTTATAGTCTTCTCCCCAAATGTAGGTGTGGAGAGTCACAGAAAGACATAAATATTGAAGTCTCCAGTAGCTGCATGTTCCCTGTTTTTATTCTAAAGAAATGTTTGGAAGGTATTTTTGAGGAGTTAATGTTGTTTATGTGTTGGGTTTGTTTGGGTTTTTGCTGTGCTGGCTTAATTCTCATTGATTATAGTCTAATCCCTTTGTGTTTCTTTTTACAAAGAAATCCAAGCAATAGTTACCAATATTAACCAAGACAATAGAGTCCTTAATGCCGGGGATCTTTTTTTGTACGTCTTGCCTTTTTTAAGCTGCTTTCCAATTTCTCAGTGGGCAGGAAACTAGGTGGCATGTGTTTTTTCCCTTTTGTGTCCTTGCAGAACTCTTGCGTTGAATTTTAACTTCTGTGCTGCCTGTGAATAACGTAGAGAAGTGATACATTGCTTTGTACAGCAATGCACCTTGATTTTGAATGCATGATGAATACCGTGGAAGGAACCAAACGCAAGGAAAGTTTTATGTGAGTGTGTTCCTATATTTCTTTTTTTTTTTCTGAATTTGTAACTGCAATTGGGGAGTAAAAAAATTTCAAACCAAAACCAAACTCCTAATCACCCCCGACCTCCTCAAACACCTAGTGTCTTGTCAGCTGTGGAATGACGTCGCTCAGTGACTTAACCTTGAGGAGAGATTTTGTTTGGTCCAGACTGTGGACAAAATCCAAGAACTAGCAAAATAAGGTCCTCATTCGCTAGAGCTCTGTGTGGGGAATTGTTATAGGAGAAGAAGTGTTAACTTCTTAGGGCGAGCGGACTTGCATTTGAATCCTGAATTTGTTCTTTTGGCAACACAACATTTTCGCTCTTTCATCCTAAGGAAAACTCTTTTTTTGCCAGTTTCCCATAAAAGCGATCATGAACAACGTTAACTTCATTTGGTAAAACGACTCCTTCTGACAGAAGGGGAATGCAATGAGTGGAGTCACAGATGAATCTACCAAGCAGACCACAATGTTTACTCTCACAGGCTTTACTGTATACGAAGCTAGTGGACTCAAGTAATGGATTGATAAGTGTATAAGCATTTGCAGAATGAGGACTTTTCAGTTAATCTTCTGTAAGATTTTTGTCTACACCAGCTTGTACGCCAGGATCCTAGCTCACTTTCTGTGCTTGGGTCTTTGAGTTTGTTTCTGCATTCAACTTTGTTTCCAGGAAAACATATCAAATCTGTGATCATTACAGCATGCCATAATAGTTAATATGCCAGATTTAAGAAAAACACAGCTAAGGAGCTTCCTTCTTCACAACCCCCCAACATATAAACCCCCAAAATGAAGGAATTCCTTAAACCTAGAAAGAAAGAAATACGCTGTGAGTCACATGTTGCAGTGATGTGGTAGCAGCAGGGTCCTTAGAACCGATGATTTACAAGACCTAATGTCTTTCTGTGGACTTTGAAGGCTGAGTGTTTTGTACTCTAGCAATTTTCTGCTACTGTTATGTATTCACGTAGATCTGTAAGGCAATTGTTGTTACTTTCTTTGCATAGTCTGGTAAAATATTTGTATAATAGGAAAATTATGTTTTTGTGCTACTCTCCTTGGGAAACAGAAACTAAGCCTGCCATTAGATGCTAGGCCACAGTCGTTGACGGAGCAGGGTAGTGTATCTTACATTTTGTGCTACACTTGGTCAAGTCTCATCTCTATCGTATTCGCTGTTACTTTATTAAATTTAGTATCTGCACTTTCTATTTCCAGACAGGCCTCTCATTCAGAGCACAGAGGCATGGTTCTCTCTGCGTCTGGCTTCCCATCCCTATCTTTTCATTCCTTCCTCTCCTCCCTGTAGCCTACTGCTATCGTTTTCTTTCACCAGCTCTCTCTCTGCCAGGCTCCGGAACCCTGTTTTTTCATTTCTCCCTGTCTGTCTTGTAGCTCCTCAGTACTTTTTCTTTCCCTGGCTCCCTGTCCCTGTTTCTTCCTTGTTGGCCCTGTAGCACGCTCTGATTCTGTTCCATTCTCTGCCTCTGCTTTCCCAGCAATCTGTCCCTCGCTTTTAATTCCTCCCTCTCCGCGCTGTCGCCCGTGCGGTCTCTTGCCTTTCTCCGTCGCTGGCTGGCTGGCTGTCCCTGCTCATTCATTCCTCCCTCTCCCCCCTGCAGCGCCTGTCGCTTTTGTCCGTTCTCCATCTCACTGTCTCTGGCTCCCTGATGACCCTATTTTGGACTCCCACCACCCATGCACCCCCTTCTTTCCATGCTCATTGCTCTTCTTGTTGCTCTCCAGCTCTCTTTTTTCCCCAGCTCCCTGTACGGTGCAGATATGGGGGTTGTTTTGGCGGTGTTCCCCGCCCCTTACCTCCGTGTTTCACTGTCCTGGCTCCCCATTGTTTCATTCCTCCTTTCGGCTCGGTTGCCACTTCCTTGTCTCTCCCTCTCTCCTGGTCTGACTCCCTGCCCCCGGTCTCCTCTCTTGTAGCGTCCCGTGCCTCACACCTCGTTTTCGGCGGCCTCCCCCTGCCCAGCAGCCCATGGCTCCGGGAGCCGCCCGCCCGCCTGTTCCCTGCCGCACCGAGGAGCGCGGCTCCGGCAAGGACTGCCGGGGTGTCCCCGGGGCAGGCCCCGAGCCCCGGGGCAGCCCCGCTCCCGGGCCTTGTCATGCGCCGCCTCCTTTGCCCTCGCGGCTGCGTTCGCCCTCGCTTTGCCCCGGGTGAGGGGCTGTGCCGGAGCTCGGGGCAGGAGGGGATGCCCTGGGGTGGGGGTCGGGCGCTGGCCCCCTGTTCCAGCTGGGCTCCAGCTGTGGGCCGGGGCTGGAGGAGCCCCAGGTGCGGGCGGTGAGGCCGGTGGGGACGGACGCTCCCTGCACAGGGGTGGCTGCCAGGGGAGGGGCTGGTGCTGCTGCTGCCCTACTCCCGGTGGCCGTGGAGGGGCCGGGGGGAGCCAAGGGTGGAGCGGTCGCCCGGCCTGACCGGGCTGCGGCTGCAGCGAGAAAGAAGGTGAGCGGGGCCGCCCGATCGACCTGAGGCAGGGCGGCGGGGTCCGCGTCGGAGGCACGGAGCAGAGGGGTGTGCGAGCCGGCGGAGGGGTCCACCCGGAACTACGCTGCAGAGGGCGGGTGAGCGCTCGTGTCTCGGCGGGGATGGGGGATGGGGGATGGGGGGGTGGAAGACGGTGTCCGCGCAGGGTGAGCCAGCAGGACAGGCTGCGTCTCGCGGCATGGCGGGAGCCGTAGTCCTGAGGCACGGGCTTTGCTCTCGGCCATGTTCGTTCCCCGCCATGCCGGGAAGCGTGGTCTTCCGGGCGGTCACGTTGTGCTTGCTAGTGCATGCCGGGAGATGTAGTTTTTGCGACGCGGGTTCCCGGGCATGCGTGGTGGCGTGCCTCCTCGCCGCTCTCAGTGCTGCCGCCCTGTGACCAAAATTAGGTACTGCAGCTCGGCAGCCGCGCATGCGCGGTACAGCACCTCGTCGCTCAGAAGCTGCGCATGCGCGATGGGCGCACTGCCGCAGCTCGGGAGGCACGCATGCGCGGTGGGGAACCTCGCCGCAGCTGGGAAGCCGCGCATGCGCGGCGGCGCCTAAGTGACGCACGCTGCCGGCCGCCGGTAACCGCGATGCCGTTCTGCGGTCCCTGCGCGCTCTTTGCTACTTCCCGGTAAGGTCGCGCCGTTGCCGCCCCATGTGCGCAACGTGGGCGGGTGCTCGCCCTGCAAAATGAGGCACGGCCGCCGGGTGCTCGCTGCTACTGCAGCCCGGCGTTCGCGCACCGCACCTCGGCCCTGCGGCGCGCCGCCAGCGTCCGGCGCATGCGCGGCGCGCGGGAGCAGCATGGCGGCGCAGCGGGGTCCAGTTCCCGGCGGGGCGTGAAGGGCCGGGACCACCGGTGAGGCGAGCGAGCCCCTGGGGCGGGTGCGGGGCGTCTCCTGCGCACCGGCCGCCCGCGGGTGGCGGGGCGAGGAACTTCGAGCCGCCCGCTGCAACGGGCTGCCGGCCCGCTGGAGGCGAGTCGGGTCGGGGCAGCCCCGGGGAGTTACCGGGGCTCTGGGAGGAGGGAAGGAGGCGGACACCCCCCAGGCGCGGACGCCGGGCGCCTCCCAACTCGTCAGAGCCCCCCCGCTCGCTTCTCCTGGCCCCGCGCAGCTGCCCCCAGCTCCAGCCCCTCCCCTGAAGCCCGTCCCGTAGCCCCGGGCCGGCCCCGGGCCCTGTCGCAGAGGCGGCAAGCCGGGCCTCGCGTGCGCTGGGTTCTCCGTGAAAGCGGACGCCGTTGGCAGCGGTGCAGGGGCAGAGCGGCGTCTCCGGCGGCCCCCGCGGAAGGAGAGGCTTCGGCCAGGGGGGAACTACGGTAATAAGGGTCGCTGCTGCTTCTTTCCCTCTGCCAGGGGCCGCGCTGGGGGGGGATGCCGCTGACCGCACCCGCCTCGGGCTCGCGTGGGTTGTCTCTGCCCAGCCTCGCTCTCCTCGTGGCACGGCTGCAGGAAGGGACAGGCGGAGCGCTTGCCGGCCCTGGGCGGGAGCTGCCACGGCCAGAGCTGGAGAGGCCAGAGAACGGTAAAGAGGAAGAAGAAACCGAAGGCCGGCCGGCCGGCAGCTGCCTCCTGCTGCAGGGAAGAGCGAGCCAGCCCCTCCAGGTGAGGTAGGATCCCTCTTCGTAGTCCGCAGCAGGCCACACCATCGATATGCAGGGTCTGTACGCGTCACCAAAGGCGGCCGCGTAGCGCACGAGTGAGGCTACGTGTGTAGGGAGCCCCGTCTTGTACGAGCTGTAAGACACCCCGGTATTCTCTTAGGTGGAGGACAGCCAAGCGACAGGAGTTACAGAAGGCGAAGGGAGGAGAGGAGGAGGAGGAGGAGGAAGAAGCGTCTGAACTGGCGAACTCTCCCAGCAGTGCAGGGAGTGAAAGCTGTGGTGAGTCCCAGGCCCTCGGGGCCCTGTTGCCCCTATTCTGCATCCCAGGCCCTCACTGCCTCTCCCCTGGCCCCCCCCTCTTTCCCACGCTGATGTGGTTCCCCCCCTCCACCCCCCGCCCATACCTCCTTTCTCCATCTCACTCTGTCCAGCTCCCCGTCCTCATCTTTCAGGTCCTCTCTCTCCCTGCTCTGTAGCTTGTGGCTATTTTTCCTTCCTCTGCCTCTCTCAGTCTGGCTCCCTGTCCCTGCTTTTCCATTCCTCCCTCTGCAATGTAGCGTGTTGCTACTCTTTTCTTTCACAGTCTCTCTCTGTCCGGCTCCCAGCCACCGTTTTTGCCTTCCTTCCACTCTGTTCTCTAGTCTCTGGCTCTCTCTGCCTGGCTGAACATCTGCTGATGTTCAAGGTCTTCCTTCTCGGCCCTGTAGCACAGCACAAGTCTCTTTCTTCCTCTGTCTCCTGCTATCCTGCTCCCTGTCCCTGTTTTGCAATTTTGTCCTTGTCAGCCCTGAGCCACGCTGCAGTTTCATTTCTTTTGCCGTCTTGCCCTGTCCGGCTCCCTGCCAGGATCTTTTAATTCTTCTCTCTCTCCCTCTTGAAGCCCATCGCTGTTTTACTCTTTCTCCCTGTCTCCCTGTCCGTCTCCCCCTCTCCGTCTTTACTTACTCGTTTAAGGTCTCAGCCAGTGATTTTACTTAAAAATGTCACTTCTTGCCGACAAGATCAAACAGACCGTGAGCAAGCTCCTTAGGCTTCCCGTGGAAATCACTGGTACCAGGTTAAATTGACCTCCTTGTGCCATCCTGAGGCCGAAAGACCGAGGAGCTAATTCGATGACTAGATATGGACAAAGGAAGCCCCAGGTTCAACTGGCAGACTGCGTGAGGAAGACTGTGGACGACCACCTGAGGGTGAAAAGACCCTAACCCTAATTTTACTGCGCATGCTTGGACTATGTCAACGAATTCCGGGAACTTCTCACCATAAGACTGCCCTTCTTGGGGGATCTGATGACACGTATGACTTTTCTGCATATGAACTGATGTGCTTTACTAACCCGTCAGAGCACTCGTGGTGGAGCGATCCCCAGCACTGCCCAGCGCTGCCGTAAGGAATGCCCGCCTTCTAAAGCCTCAAACTAAGTGTTAGAGGGTTTTCTGGCCGACTTTTCAGTATCCCTTTGTATTTGATTGTTTCTGGTATTCCCTTAGTGGCTTCACTTTTTAGATTTTCTATCTACGTCTCCGTTTTAGTTCGCCATCCCTGCCTCTTAATATTTTTCCTTTTGCCGTAATCACCATTGCTTTTAAAATTTTCTGCCGCCTTTTCTCTCATTCGCGGTCCTTATTTGCCTACCCTTATTTTTTAACTGACTTCTTCCCTTCCCTTAGTGCCCTCTGAAACAAGGATCTAAAACAATTAGAAGGTTTTAGCATGTGTAACTAATCAACTGTCAGTTTTACAAATTTCTGAAGAGATGTACTTTCTGGAAGGTTATTGATTTCGTGATTAGTTTAACTTTAGTATAGACTTCTTTAGCCTAGCAACCGTGGCATTATGTTTAACGGCCTATTCTCATAGTCCTTAGGCTGTATTTGCCTCAGTGCCAACACTGTACCTATATGTAAACAGTTCATCAGGAGGAAAGCAGCCCTGATGAAAATTAAAACACAAGTAGAAACGGAGAAGACAGGTGGAGAGAACCAAGAGGAGAAGAGTTAAGAGCAAGGACTGAGAAATTGATGAGTGCAGAGGAGATACCTTCACCTTGAGCACAGAAACGTCCTAGCAGGAGTGCTCAAACACGGATGATAAGAAGGAACCGCTTGGCTGAAGAACAGAAGGGGAAAACATCCAAGGAGAAGGAACTATCCTCAGGAGACCTGTGACCATAAAAGGGAAAAAGAAGGAGGGGGCTAACTCCCCAAATGACCACCGACGACCGCCCGAGACCCCCGCGCACGCGTAGTGTAGTTTTGCAACACCAGCGTTACGTAAACGTGGCAGATAAGCGAGGAGGCGGAGATTTCTCAGGACACGTGCGAATATTCACGTCTTTCAGGTATATAAAGGATGAAGTTTTGCTTCAGCGCGCGCGCGTTGGGAGGAGATATCCCCCAGGCGTCCGGCGTGGCAATAAAGGCGTCTGCTTAATGACACTTTGGTGTTACTGAGTTTAAATTTCTGTAACTTTTGTGAATCTTTTGGTGACCCAGGTGGGAGGGACATCCTCTGTTCAGCTGCGGGACCCGATGAGTCTGGGACTCTCTTGGGTTTACCCCCGGAGATCTTTTCCGGAGAGACCCCCGTTCTCAGTCGGATCACCGCGGGGACAGACAAAGACCCTCTGGCAAGAAGACATCCTTAAATCCTGAATTGGTAACGATCGATCAATTTGGGACCGTCTTTAAGACGTGCAGACGTGCACACGGGTCGGCGTATAGCGGCTCGCTAGCACCTTACAGGTGTACCTCTGGGGGACTTGTGTCCCATATGGTAGGGGATTAACTTCCCCGTTTGGAGGGGCTGCGTCCCCATTTGGAGGTCCGGTTAACTGTTACCTGACTTTTGGCTAATGCATTTCGGGTATTGGTTATTGGTTTGTCATTTATTGGATTTTGGTTATTAACGGTAAAATTTGCATCAGATATGGGAGAGTCACAGAGTGGCGGAATTCTAAAGAAAAGCCCACTGGGATGTGTTTTGCAGCACTGGAGAGATCCGGGGGGAGTGCCGGGAGGCAGTGTCGATAGGAAAACTTTAATTAAGCATTGTAATCAGTGGTGGCCTCTCTAGAAGTTAGACGGTGGAGAAAAACGGCCCTTTAACAGGACATTAAAATAGAATACATTATTACATTAAGGTACATATAATTGTAATATAATACTACACACGTTATAATAGGTATTATACATTTAGTGTAGTAATACAATTTAATGCTCTTCCTTCAGGGAGAAGGAAAATGGGATGAAGTGCTGTATGCAGATACGTATGTTTTTCACTCTACGAAACCACCCTGAATGGCAGAAAGAACGTGGAATCAATTCAGCACCCCAGGACCCTATGGTCCTGGCGATAGAAAAAGACAAACAATAAGCAAAATAGGAAGCAAAAAAGATGTTGCTCGCCTTGTGGCATTGGACAAAGATGTTTAAAGGTTGACAGAATGGGAGATTAAAGGATTGTTTGACCCCGATTGCGAGGATGTGCGTGCAATGTCGGATGCGGTGTTCGGCGAGGCAGGAAAGCAGAGTGTTGTGAGGGTGGCCAGACCCTCAAGTCCAGGCTCTGGTTTTGGCTGGAACTCTGCCGGGAACAGTGGATAACCATGTTCCCATTACCAGTCCCGGTCGGGGCCCTAACCAGCCAGGAGCCCGGGACTTAGTACCGCGGTACAGGGAACGAATGGCTTCTGGAATAAGAAGTGCTGTCCCAAAATCAGTAAATTGGTCTAAATTGTATGAAATTAAACAAGATAGATAGAAAAGAATCCCCTACTGATTTTTTGAACCGATTAAAAGAAGGGATGCAGAAATATACTCCTTTAAACCGTACCTCTCGGGAGGGAAAGGGTCAGTTGTTATTCCTGGTTCTGGGACAGCTGACGGATGATGTCAAGAAAAAGTTACAGCAAGTGCAAGGAACAGATGTGAGAGATTTAGAGAAATTGCTGGAGACTGCTTGGCAAGTGTGTCGGAATAGGGACAGGCGGGGGGGGGGAATGGGCAAAACAATTGCCAGCGCTACAGCGGCTGCTTTGCGCACCGCAGGGGCCAGGTAACCTCTGGGAACCCACTGGGAAACACCACTAATGGGAGGCGAGGAGCCATGAGAAGTAGCCCAAGTGCCCCGTCTCGGGGAAGTCAACCCCTCCCGAAAGATCAGTGTGCCTACTGTCAGCCAAGGATGGAGCTCGAATGGCGGGGTATGCCGTGACCACCGCAGAGCGAGTGCTGGAAGCAAAGTCACTCCCTGAGGGTACATCCGCACAACGAGCCGAATGAATTGCTTTAGTGAGAGCTTGTTGAAGGACTGCGAGCGAACACCCGGACAATTTCAAAATACGCCTTGGGTGTAGTTCATGCCCGTGGGGCTATCCGGAAGGAACGGGGACTTCTGACCGCCCAAGGAAAACATATTAAGCTTGCTGACGTGATCCTAAGACTTTTGGATGCGGTACAGTCGCCTTCGGCGGTTGCGCTTATGCACCGCAAGGGGCACCAAGAGGGTGACGCTGCTCAGGAAGTGGGGAATAAATCGGCAGATTATGAGGCAAAAAGAGCTGCGGAACAAGGTGAGGTGTTAAGTTTGATTCCTGAAAAAGCTTTGCCGCTACCGGACTCGGTCGACTGTGATGAGAAGGATCTTAGATTAATTAAAGATTTGGAAGCAGAAGTTGAATCATCAGGTTGGGCAAAATTAAAAGGTAACAGAGTAATAGTTCCCTTTAGTTTCCTAGTCTGTACCTTTAAACGTGAAGCGAGAGAATTCTGCACCAATCCTGATAAAGGTATGTATGACTAGAGTCACTCAAGCTCCACCTGCGAAGTAAAACACTATAAAATAATGTTTTAAGAGCTGGATGTTAGGGAAGATACCATCGTTGTGTACCACTCTAACTTCTGGGATCAGTCAACGGGCTGAGCCTCTCTTCCCCCCCATCGGGACGCCGTTGGGTAAGATTCGAACCCTTGGTCATACCAAGTGCTTCCCCGGGAAACTTAGAAATCTCTATATAGAGTCACTTTACATCTTTTAAGGCGTTTATAGCCAAGTAGTGTCCCTCGTAGTTTTAGCATTTGCACGTGCTTTATAGGTAGTGAATTTATCACCGGCAATCCAAAGAACCTGTATATCTGTTGCTTCAATAAATCGCACTATTGATTGACTCAGCCGTGTGTTCAATAAATCGCACTATTGATTGACTCAGCCATGTGTGGTCCCTGAACGCGACCGTACCTCTGAGTGCGGCTGTGTTCGTTCAGGAGGTGTCCGGCTGAGCAGATAGTGTGATGTTAATAGTGCATCCGGACCCGTGATAGTCCAACAAAGGTGTTGGGCGCGACCGGACTACTAACGCTGACTTTGGGCATCACTCAGAACCTAAGCTCAGCCGCCCCCAGTCCCTCTGATATCTGAGGATCGACTGGAAAGCAAGGGGGTTTAGTTTCTGCCAAATTGCTCTGCCTCTTAACGCAACAGGCCCGTGGGTCCTGCTGGACACCAAGCTGAGCAGCAGCCAGCACCGTGCCCTTGGCCAAAGGCGGCGGGCGGCGGTGCCCTGGGCTGCGCTGGGCAAAGCCTTGCCAGCAGCTGGAGGGAGGGGAGCCTTGCCCTCTGCTCAGCGCTGCTGAGGCCATGCCCGCAGTGCTGTGCCCAGGCCCGGGCTCCCCAGGCCGAGAGAGACAGGAGCCCCTCCCCCAGCCCCGCCCCCCAGCCCCCCCCCCGGGCTTGGAATGGCAGCTGTGATGTCGCGGCGCTGGCCCGGCAACGGCCACAGTGCCTGCAGGCACGGCTCTGCCAGCACCCGGCAGCTCCAGGGAGAGACCAGCTCTCACCCAGCGGCACTGCCCGGCACCGGGACCCCCTCGACAGCCTCGCTCCAGCCGGCTGGGAGCTCTCCGGAGCCCCAGCAGCGTGTCCGGCGCGAGGACTCCCCTGGCCCCGGCACGATGGGCCAGCTGAACTGCTGCTACGGCTCCAGGTGGGCTCCCCCCGCGGCTCGGGGACACGCCGGCGCAGCCGGGCCCCGCAGCAGCCGCCTTTCTCACGCCCTTTGCCGCCTGCTCTGCAGGGTCTACCCTGGCCCCGAGCAGCAGTGCGCGCCCGGCCCGGCATCAGCCCAGCCGCTGCTCCACCAGCGCGTGCGGGTGACGCAGGGCCGTGGGACGGGGAAGAGGCACCTCCTCCTCTTCAGCGATGCCTTGATCATCGCCAAGGCCAAGTAAGAGGCGCAGACCCCGGCTGCCTTTCCTCCTAAGGCCTGGCCCCGGCACCGGGGCAGGGACGCCCAAGGAGCAGCCCCAGGCCCCGGCACCCTGCTGCTGGCTGCACCCGTGGCCGTGCGCGGGGCAGGCGGAGGCCAGAGGGCAGCCGCCGTGCTCGGCCACCTCCAGGTCACTCCCTGCCGCTCCTCTCTGCAGACGTGGCAGTGCCCCGCGCCCGCAGCTCTGCCTGGCCCTGCGCCGGCTGTGGGTGCTGAGCGGCGGCAAGGGGGCGGCCGGGGATGCCGCCCAGGAGGAGGAAGACAAGGCCACCACGTCCCTCGTCCTCGCCTGGCCCTACGGCTTCTGCGTCGTCACCTTCTGGTGGGTCTCGGTGCCACGTCCCCCGGCAGGGCCGGGCAGCGCTTCTGTCCGGCCCCACGCCGCTTCCTCCTGCCTCTGCAGCCGTCCCCACGGGGCAGGGCTGTGCCGGCGCCCGCCTCTGCCCGCGGCCTGGGCAGCAGCGGGCGCTCAGGCTCTTTCTCCTCTCTTTCCTGCAGCTCCCGCTCGCTGAAGGAGCTCTGGCTCAGCGCGCTCCGTGGGTAAGCCCTGCCTGGCAGAGCAGCTTGGGGGGCCCGTGCTCACAGCACGGGGGGATGCTCTAGCCGTAACCGTACGATGCGGAAACGCCGCTCCTGAGCTGGGGAGAGCTGCCCCCACGGCTGCGGGCGGCTCTGGAGCGGGCAGAGCTGGCGGAGCTGCTTCACCCAGCCCCGTCCTCCCCCCTTGCCACTGCTCTCCGCTCGACGGCCGGGCGGTGCCCAGCTGCTTCGGGGCAGCTTGGAAGGGCTCCCCGGGCTGGCAGGCGAGGGAAGAGGCAGCTTGGGTCTCACACAGCTCTTTCTCTGCCCCTGCCCCGTGCACAGGCCAGCAGAAGGAGTGCAGGGAGCCCGCGTCACCCAGCTGCCCTCCATCAAGCTCCTGCTGAAGGAGCTGCGCGGCCGCAATGCCGTGAGTGTCCCTCCCGGCCCCGCTCTGCCCCAGGGGCTGCTCCAACCCCGCACCAGCCCCATGGCTTCTCACCTGCTGCTCTTCTCCCCTTGCCCAGGCCAAAACACTCAACGCCAGCAGCCTGGAGAGGCTGGTCGAGGGCCTGGCAGAGGTGAGGAGCCCCCGGGCCGCCATCTCGGCCATCCCCACATCTCACTCATGGCCCGCGGCCGATGCAGCTCGCCAGGGGCCCTTCGTGCTGCGGGGCTGCTCGCTGAGCGCAGCGCATTTCTTGCAGGCTGGTGCCCAGCAGAAGCCACCTCCCGTCCCCTCCGGCAGCCAAGGTGGACGTGGCCACTCGGACGGTGAGTTTGGAGGAGACGGGGGCAGGACGGCCCCTCTCTCCTGCGCTGGCAGGCGGCAGCCGCGCTGCTCAGGGGCTGCTGCTGCCCTTCCCGCAGGGCACGGCCGCAGAGAGCTGAGCCCCCGGGGCGCCTCGTTCCCCAGCCACGCCTCTCCCTCGCTGTTGGCGGGGACGCCCAGCACGCAGAGGCTCGGGCAGCATTCACCTGGCGCTTGCCCTCCATGGCTCTCTGCTCTGTTTTCCCTGGCGGCAGGCGGGACCCGCAGCAGGACGAGGGGGCTGCCCTGGCCCTTTGCGCGGCGAGGGACCTTGGCCGCTGCGGAGGCGCCCGGGCAGTCGGGCTGTGCCGGCAGGGCGGGTCTCTTCGGCCGGCCCCTGGCAGCTCTCCGCAGCCAGGACGGCACGCTGCCCCAGCCCCTCCAGGTAAGCCAGCCTGGCCGGGGGGTGCCTGTGGCGCTGGCTCCTGCGCAGAGGCGCTGTCCCCAGCAGAGGGACCCCGGCTGGGGCTCGGGGACCAAGCCGGCTCCGCCCCACCTCCCCCACCTCCAGCCACCCCTGCGTCCTGCCCTAGTGAAAGCAGAGCCGCCCACGCTCGCTCCTGGCCCGGAGGAAGGCTCACCGGCCCCGGGGCCTGTCCCCAGCCAAGCAACTGTCCTCCTCTGTCCCCCGCAGCTCTTTGAGGAGGAGGACGATGACGATGTGGCTGGCCTTGCCGGCACATCGGCCAAGGAGTTGCCAGCACCAGAGGCGGAAGCAGAAGCAGCAGCGGTATGTCAGGGCCACAAAGAGGGTGACAGCACTGTCAGAAGTTGAGAGTGCTGCCGCAGGGACAAGCAAGGTCACCCACTAGCCGGCAGCTCTGCAAAGGTGCAGAGGAAGGGTGGTGCAGGATGGCCATGGCGGTTTGTGCGGTGATGCCACCAGAACTGGCTCAGCTGGGCTGAGCAAACCCATCCAAGGGCTGTGCCTTTCCGAGCTAAGGTAGCAATTGGGCAGGAAGGTCCTTGCCACCCGTTAACTTGCACATTTCCATTGCAGGTGCCTCCAGTCCCTCCAGAAAGTGAACACCTGGAGAGCTCCTCTGGGGAGACAAGGTAAAATGAGCTAGGTGTGCTTAAGAGCAGAATTGGTTCACGTTTATCATGGCTTGACCTGTCTAACAATACATTGAATGGAAAGTTTGCCAGGCTCGAGAAGAGCAACCTGTGAAGAGGGGAGCAACGGGCTACTGGACAGCGAGAGGAGCAAGTTGGGAGCAGAGCTCTGCGGGATGGGCAACTGAGGACATCCAGGCAGGCAAGAAGAACGAGGAGCCCAGGTGTGTAGCAGGCTCTGCTGACCATCTTTCAAAGCTCCGAACACTGCTCCGACTATGGGCAATATTTCTGAGGTGCGCAGAGATGGCACCGGGCAGGAAGCCCGCAGCTGCCCGTGGGAGAGCGTGTCTGTCAGGAGGAACATACCACTCCAGCGTTGGCAGCTCTCCTTCGGCACTTGTGGCAGCTCTGTTTGTGCAAGGCTGAGCAACACCCCAGCAGAGTCACAAGGCTCATAGCAATTTTTGGAGCTCTTTGACCCGCTGCCTACAGAAAGAGGCAAAGTCTCCCTTTTCTCTTCATGTCAGCTGGCAAGCCCAGCACTGGCTGCTGGTGTCTGAATCCCAAAGACGCAGCAAGGAGCTGTGTCACGTAGCTGTAGACCCTGAGGTACTGGCACTTCGTAAAAAGCTCACGTTGCACCTGAGACAATTGAGGGAAGAAGAAAACAACCAAACAATACCAAAGCAGCGTGTTTTGCCTTCAGGCCTGGCTTTCTAGCAAGGGACAGTGAGGCGTGCTGCTGCTCGGCTTTTGGAAAGCACCACAGCACAGCTGCCCTGCCCAGCCCTGCTGCCTAGCAAAGCAGTGCTGCACATCTCTGTCAACTTGCAGAGCTCTGAGGGTGTCACACGTGTGGAGAAGGGGACAAAGCCGTGCTGTAGCCACTGCCAGGGACGGTTCCCTCTCGTGTGCCAGGAGCTGCCCCTTGGACAGCACACTGCCCAAAGAACAGGGCACAAAGTCGTGCCTCTTCCTGCCTTCATGGTTTCATCAGCACTTTGGACTCTCTTCTTGCAGGTGCCGATTTTTTTCTGCTGCCTGGATTGCCCGCATGAGCTCTGCTGCCTGGGCTTTGAGGGGCGCGATGCAGCCCCAGCACCACCTCGGCGGAGGCGAGGAGGGAGGCACCGCGCCCTTCTGCTCCGGCCGGCACATTTCACTCAGGCACCGCGACGCCGGAGCGGCCCCGCACTGCCCTCAGACCCAGCCCAGCCCTGGCGGGAGGCCTTGCTGGCTCACTCCTCGGCTCCGTCAGCAAAAGCCCACCAGCCGGCACAGCTGCCCCCGTGGGGAGCTGGCATGTCACCTGCAGATTCCATGGGGCGTGCTGGGCGTGGAGGTGTATATCATCTGAGAGGGACACGAGGGACACGCTGGACAGCATGTTCCAGACTATAAAACCCTCCAGGTTTTCTTTGCCACTACTCATTCTTGGCAGAGAGACGCTGCACCACCTTGCTGCATACAAGAAGGGAGCACCCATTGCTGCCCTTTGGTCGGTGCAAGTCCTTGTATGCAGCACACAGCACAATACCCTTTCTTAGTATTCTTGATCAAACATGACTGGCTTGCAGTTTCCATTAGCTGAGTTAACTCCAGGTTAGCTACAGCAAAAACTCCGCTCTTACTTCTCCGACCCATCAGCGCTCTCTGGACCGACGCAAACACCCCCCTTTCTGTCAATCAGAACTGGAGTGGTGATGCTTTGCTTTCAGCCACAACACGTGCCTGTGCCTAGGGACTGATGGGAAGGAGGAGTTAAAAAAGCCAGCTTACATGGTGCCCCAAATCCCAGCCACCCTCCAGGACCGGAAAAAAACTGGACACACCCCCATATTTATTCTAGCCATTCTGTAGCCAGCACAGTCATTTCAGTGTCGATTCTGGTTGATTCTGCAGCTTTATAACAGTTGAAACACCCAGCTCATCAAGGCGGCTGATCTAGAAGGCAGGGGATCTGAACTGGCCCCAACTACCTATGATGTGACAGTGTCCATAACTCGGGTTAATCACAGGTTGTCCTGTGACATAAGGATGTAGCGCTCTTTCACCTTTCTCCTTTGAAGCTTTGGGGTTTGTGCACGGGAGCCTTATGTACCTTTCTTTTCAGAGTTGCTCATCGTTTCAGCATTGTTTCTGATGAGGAAAACATCCTTTCTGTGTAGATGTTAATTTATGTACATTTAATAAACAGCATGGTATCCTATACTACCAATGATCTTTTTTTCAGACTAATGAAAAGTTCAAGACAAAAGCATGCTTTGTGTCTGCAAAGAAAAGTGTCTGTAACTGTATTAAAAAGCTGCGGTTGTTTCACTCGTGGATGTTTGTAGCTATAGCAGAAACAGAGCTGCTGGCTGCCTTACTGCGAGATCCACAGGACACCAGTCTTCTCCTGAAGGCTTTCTACCAGCGTAATACTGTTTGAGTTGCCACTCCATTAAAACAGGACTTGTTCACTAATTGGTTCCTACATGAAAACCCGAGGATAGAAACTTGACCCTGGTTGGCAATGTCAAAAGCAGCATGAGGCGAGGCTGCCCAAAGCCTGGCTGCTGCGCTTGGAGGAAATGTGCCTTGAGTCCCGATGGGCAGACAGGGCACGCCTCTGCAAGTCTGCTTCGCAACACAGCACGACGCAACAGACCTGTGTACAAAGAGCATTAACATCATCACAGGTACAGCCAGTCACAAGGTGGGCAATGCCCGAGTGAAGGCTGCCAGCTGTCCTGCTGGCCGGCTCTGTCCTTCACGGCTGCAGACTCCCTTTCCCAGGCACTCACTGAGCCAGGGGCTGGCTTCCTGGCTTCGCACTCGGAAAGCACGTAGCCCATGCAGCAGCTCACTCCACTGCTCACCGTGGTTCCCCATGGCTGCTTATCTACCCAACAGATCTCTTAGTCCCTCCTGTTTGTGTATGGAGAAGGACTCGTAGGAGATGGGATCACAGTGATCACCAAACAGGGGAGTTGAAACTTTTGAGTGTAATGAGATACAGCTCAGAGGAGTTGCTACCTTGCTTTTCAGGAGAGCAAACTTGAAGCTACTCAGAGAGCTAGTCTGCAGTGTCCCCTACGAAGCTGCTTTGGAGGCCTTAGGGCTCAGAGAGCAGCTTAGTTTTTCAGAACCACCTTCTGCAAGCACGGGAGCAGGCAATCTGGTGGAGTCTGAAGTCAAACAAGAGGGGCAGAAAACCAGCTTGGCTGAACAGGGACCTCCTTTTTCAACTCAGGTGGAAAAAGGAATGTTATGATCCCTGGGACCAAGGTCCGGCTTGGCAGGAAGATCACAGAGCTGTACTTCATACGTGTAAGGAGAGAACAGAAAAGGGCAAAGCTCAGCTAGAGTTGAAATTGGCCAGTGTTGTGTCGGGCTATAAAAAGGGCTTTTTACAGTACGTTCATAGCAATCGCTCATTGAGCACGGCCAGGGACTCTCTGAGGAGGAGGAGGATGCGGCTGGGCTTGCCGGTGCATCGGCCACAGAGCCGCCAGCACCAGGGGCAGAAGCAGAAAGCGCAGAGGTCTGTGAGGTGCACAGAGAGCGGGGGCTGCGCAAACCCCTCCGAGCATATCGCGGGATACGTTGTATCGCGGGATACGTTGTATCGCGGGATACGTTGTATCGTGGGATACGTTGTATGACGTTGGCGGTTTTGGTGGGTAACTATGTACGTACTGTAGGGACACATGCTTTCTTACGGGATGAAAAGATGTAATGTAAAAGGTGGTTTCTGTGACAAAGTGAGATTCTTCCTATTAAACTGTGTTGGTTTCTGTGTTCAGGGTGTCAGAGTGACCGGAGGAAGTTTGTGTTGTGCCTTCCAACACCCCGGAGCACAGCCATTCAGGCTTCTGTGGGCAAAGCTGCGGAAGATATAGGCAGGCCTTCTGATGCACAGGAAGGCGGCAGAGGGTTACAAGGCATTGCTTTGCTGTCGCAAGTGCCTTCAGGAGCTTGTAACAGACAGCACAAACGTTCTGGGCGCAGGCTCAGACACCGGTCATGCTCCAGGTGCTGCCTGAGTTGACTCCTTCAAGGGAAAACAAGCCTTCCTTGCTGCCTGTCTGTCTTTCCTTCTCTCTTTCTCTCTCTCTCTCTCTCTCTCTCCCCCCGCCCTCTTCTGAAATAAGGGTTGATCTACCAACAGAGGTAACACCCTCCTTAAGCAAGGCTGAGATTAGAGGTCACTCTGGTATTCAAGGGAAAGCAGGAGTAACAGGTGGAGCTGTGTATTTCCTGTAGGATAACTAACTTTAGAACGCCTCTTCACTTCAGATGTCTTGTGGTATTTAGAAATATCTTTTTTTTTTTTTTTTTAAGGTACAAATGTTTATTAGCAATTAAAAACATTGCAGGGGGGCTGCAGGGGTGGCTTCTGTGGGAAGCTGCTAGAAGCTTCCCCTATGTCCAGTAGAGCCGATGCCAGCCGGCTCCAAGACAGCCCCACCGCTGGCCAAGGCCGAGCCAGTCAGCAACAGTAGTAGCACGTCTGGGGTAACGTATTTCAGAAGGGGGGTAAGAACTGGCAGGCAGCAACTGCAGCGGGAGAGAGGAGCGAGAATACATGAGAGAAACATCTCTGCACACACCCGGGTCAGGTTGAGGAAAAACCTACAAATGTACTCTGGAATTGATCCGAATACAGTGGCTGGGACTGCACTCCTTAGAACACAATTTGTAGCTAGATCCTGGGGGCATATAAGAAGGAAATTAGAAAAATTGGAAGATTGGCAAGAAAGAGGATTACAGGAGTTACTTAGAGAAGCCCAGAAAGTCTATGTTAGGAGGGACGAAGAAAAACAAAAAGCAAAAGCAAAAATTTTTGTAGCAGCAGTAAGGGCAAGTCAGAAAAATAAGACGACTCCTGGAGAGAAAAGGGAAAAAAGAATAGAGCAGACACCCCGGGGACAGCCTTATCGAAAAAGATTTACAATTCCCGTCGGTTACTACTGTAACAAGAGGGGACATGTTCAGAAGAACTGCCGTAAGCGGGAACAAGATGAGAAGATGTTCAAAGAAGGTTAGGGGTGTCAGGGGCTCTATCTTCTGCGGACTTCAGCATCAACAGAGCCCTTGATAAAATTATTAATTGGTCCCCATAGAGAGGAAGTTTTATTTCTAGTGGATACAGGGGCCAAAAAGTCAACCATTCAAAAACTTCCAAAAGGAATGGAAAAAGGGAAGAGTTATATGTCAGTAGTAGGAGCAAAAGGAGAGCCTTTTAAAGTAAGTATATTGAAAGATGTAGAGGTAGAAACGGAAAAGAAAATTTGTCTTAATGATTTACTTTTGCTCCCTGAAGCGGAATAGAATTTATTAGGAAGGGATTTGATTTTGAAGTTAAACTTGAGCATTCAGAGTCAAGGGGAAAAATTGCAGATTAAATTATACACTTTAACACAAGAGGATGAAGAAGCTATTAACCCCTCAGTGTGGTATAAGGAAGGGGAAACTGGAAAGATAAAAATGGACCCCATAAGCGTTCAAATAACAGATCCGCACCGCCCAATTAGAATCAAGCAATACCCTATACCTATGGAGGGTCGAAAAGGATTAAAACCTGTAGTTGACAGACTTTTGGAAAAAGGAACCCTAGAACCATGTATGTCACCTCATAACACGCCCATTCTTCCCGTAAAGAAACCGGATGGGTCATACAGGACGGTGCAGGACTTAAGAGCTGCAAATCAGCGAACAATCACTAAATTCCCTGTGGTGGCAAATCCTTATACTTTATTGAGTCATATATCTCCCAAACATACTTGGTATAGTGTAACAGATTTGAAAGATGCTTTTTGGGCCTGTCCTCTGGATGAGGGATCCAGAGATTATTTTGCCTTTGAGTGGGAGGACCCCGAAACAGGACGAAAACAACCATTAAGATGGACTGTGTTACCACAAGGGTTTACAGAGTCACCAAATCTATTTGGACAAACTTTACAGAAAATTCTACAAGATTTCACAATACCTAAGGAGGTAAAATTATTGCAATATGTGGACGATTTATTAGTAGCAGGAGAAACTGAAGAGGGGATCCGAAAAGCCACCATTAAATTGTTAAATTTTCTAGGGGAAAAGGGATTAAAGGTGTCCCGATCAAAGCTACAGTTTGTAGAACAAGAAGTAAAATACTTAGGACATTGGCTGAGTAAGGGAAGGAAGAAGTTAGATCCTGATAGGGTATCTGGGATTCCATCCTTAAGACCCCCACAAGCTAAAACGGAAATTAGGCAAATACTGGGATTATTAGGATATTGTAGACCATGGCTTGAAAATTATAGTGAAAAAGTAAAATTCCTATATGAAAAATTAACTAATAACCAACTTAAATGGCTTATTGAAGACGATCAGAGATTTGAGGAAGTAAAAAAGGCATTAATACAAGCACCTGTATTGAGCCTCCCAGATCTAGAAAAACCTTTCTATCTCTTTGTGAATACATCAAGCCAGACAGCATACGGAGTTCTTACTCAAGACTGGGCAGGAATCAAAAAACCCATGGGGTATTGTTCTAAGTTACTTGATCCAGTAAGCAGAGGATGGCCTGCTTGTCTCCAAGCTTTGGTTGCTACAGCGTTATTAATAGAAGAAGTTAGGAAGATTACCTTCAGTGCTCCTTTAAAAGTGTATACCCCACACAATGTCAGAAATGTTTCACAACAAAAAGCGGAAAAATGGTTAATGGACAGCCAGATTCTAAAGTATGAAGCAATACTAATAGACTCCCCTGACTAAGTGTGACTTCTGCTCAGAGTCCAGCACAATTTTTGTTTGGAGAACCATCAGAGGAATTACAACATAACTGTTTAGAGGTAATTGAGACCCAGACTAAGGTGAGACCAGATTTAAGAGATGCTGAGTTGGAAAATGGAGAAGCACTGTTCAGAGATGGCTCCTCCTGAGTGGTAGAAGGGAAGAGAAAATCGGGATATGCAATAATTAATAAGGACTTAGAACTTGTGGAATCAGGACCTCTGAGTCCATCATGGTCAGCTCAGGCTTGTGAGCCCTATGTAGGGCCCTGGGATTATTAAAAGGAAGAAGTGGGGCTATATTTACAGATTCTAAATACGCATATGAGGTGGTCCACTCTTTTGGAAAAATTTGGGAAGAAAGAGGTTTGATTAATACTCAAGGGAGGAATTTAATACATCAAGAATTAATAGTAAAAATTTTGAAGGCGTTAAGAGAACCAAAGGAGATAGCAGTGGTACATGTGAGGGGACACCAAAAGGGATTAGATTACCGAACTAGAGGAAATAACTTAGCAGATAAAGAGGCCCAGGAAGCAGCCTTGAGGACTAAAGTTGCCAAAATTAATGTCATACAAACAAAGGAGGACACCAGCAAAGAAGGACGAGAGGAAAGAGAGAAGAAGTTTGCCCCACAAGAACAAACAAAATTGGAGAAAATAGGAGCTAAATTAGAACAAGGAAAATGGACACTGCCCGATGGGCGAGAAATGTTGCCAAAAGCCTACACTAGGCGAATATTAGAACGTTTGCGTGTGCAAACACATTGGGGTACAAAAGCGTTAAGTGATCATTTTCTTAAACAATTTGGTGGTATTGGAATTTTTGAAATAGCAAAGCAAATTACACAAGGTTGCTTAACTTGACAAAAGGTAAATAAGACAGTGTTTGGACAAGCAGCCACGGGAGGGAGAAAAACAGCTTACAGACCTTTTGAGAAAGTACAAGTCGATTTCACTGCATTGCCTAAGGTAGGGAGGATAAAATATTTATTGGTAATAGTAGATCATTTAACACAGTGGGTAGAAGCGTACCCTGTAGCACGAGCTACGGCACAGATGGTGGTAAAAATTTTATTGGAACATTTGATACCTAGATATGGGATAATCCAGTACATTGATTCTGACCAGGACACACATTTTACTTCTAAAATAATAAAACTATTATGTCAATCATTAGGTATTCAGTGGGAATACCACACTCCGTGGCACCCACAAAGCTCAGGGAAGGTAGAAAGAATGAATCAAACAATAAAACAACAATTGGCTAAATTAATGATTGAGACGCAAATGCCCTGGACGAAATGTTTACCACTGGCACTTCTAAACGTAAGAACTAAACCATACAGTGAGACTGGATTATTGCCATATGAAATGTTATATGGCGTGCCTTATTTTCAAGGAATGCCTCTGGGGAACAATGTAATTGAGCATCATAGTATCCAACAATATATAATTACCCTTGGAAAAAGATTAAAAGAATTAAGAGAGATTGGGATGGTGGCCCAAACACCACCTTTAGGATTTGCAATTCATCAGTTAGAACCAGGAGATAAAATTCTGACAAAAACATGGAAAGAAGGAAACCTATCTCCCCTCTGGGAAGGCCCTTTCCTTGTTTTATTAACTACAGAAACAGCTGTGAGAACTGCTGAAAAAGGATGGACACATGTGCCACGAGTGAAAGGTCCAGTGAAGGAGTGGAAAGTCACATCTGACTAAATTGCTGTGGGAATTTTATTGCGGCTACTCCTGTAATAGAAACAGGAGTGAAACATGAAATTCCCACAGTTGCTAAAAATCTATTTGTAAATCTTGCTGAAAACATTGCTAAGTCATTGAATATAGCTAATTGTTACGTTTGTGGTGGAACAAATCAAGGTGAACGATGGCCATGGGAAGCTATGGAGAGCAATATAAGTAATCCCCAAGTTTGGAAAACAATGGGAAAGGGTAATAGGAAACAACAATGGGTACTCCAAACGAGTATAATCGGAAGGAGTTGTTGGCAAAAGAAGAACAGGAAAAAGGAGCTGGAACTAGAATTTGTCCTTTGTGTAGAAGGTGGTGTGTGTTTGTAAGATTAGTGTTGCAGGCTAACTGGCAGTTTTCTGTAGCCATAAAGCCTTGCAAATAAAGAGGATCGCCAGGCTCGGGCAAGTGCTCAGGTCTGGACAAACCACTGATCTATCAAAGCTCTGGCCTTCACAAGCAGTGCTCAATTAATTTGGGTACTAAGAAAGCACCCCCTTAAAGGAAAGGAGAGGGCAAGACCGGAGGGGAACTGGTATTGCGGCTTAAAAAGGGTCTGCCAAGGGCTGCAACCCCTTCGGGCTGTGACCGCCGACCACTATGGCCCTGACCGGACCTCTTCTAGTTCTACTTGGGGTGAGTTCCTTGACTCTGACTACGGCAAATAACTGTAGTCAATATTGGAACAAGTCCAGCTGGGGTTTACCCCAGAAAAATGGAAAAAGTGAGGACCTTTTCTAATTGTACAGCCTGTACCTGTAATCATATTTGCCAAAGAATTGGAACAATAAAACCTAGGTTTTTTTCCTGTTACCCATAAACCAGGGAGAGCCAGGTGTATAACAAATGGCCTCCTGAGAGACAAACTTGGAAAGGAGTCAATCTAGGAGGATTTTGGGGAGATTTTATGGCTGGTGATTGGCTTACTAAAATCAGGATAGTTGTACTGGGGATATGTGGGGGATTGTTACTAGATTAATCTACTCGGTTATACAAGGAATGCAGATATCTGCAGTACTCAATTTGAAATGAAAACACGAATCAATACTGCAAAGAAGAAGATGGGGGATTGTGAAATATGTTCATCTGATTCGTGTGATGAAGTGTAATCTTCTGTACTTTTATGGATTTCTCCTGCACCATAAAAAGGGGTATTTTATAGAAGAAAGTTAAACTACTTTGCTGGTATATCAGCTCAAACCAGTTTGACCACTGACCGCATAGTATTGTGTAAAGACAAACTTGTAAAGTGCATGCATAAATTTTGGGGTCATCCTGGGGGCACGCCGAGGAAGATTTGAGAAGACTCTAGAAGGAGAAGAGGGCATGCGCCGAAGAAGACACGCCTATTCATGAATATGTATTAGCAGACAGGATATAAACCAAGAACAGTAACTGTACCACGTGCATCTTGGTGGAGCGGAGACTCCCGGAGCACCCAGCGCTGTTTGCTTGCCTCTATTCGCTTAATAAATTGTAAATTTGAATTGGAATCCTGTTTGGGACTAAATCATTTATCACATCCTTATCCAGCATCTTTTCAAAATACTGGTAAGACTCAAGCCTGCGGCGTAACTGGTTCCTCTTCCATCCGCTGTAGGACTCCCCTGTGTTCCGGAAACACCGCAGGACACATCGAACTATAACACAAAGCGCTATGGATAGAACCACAATAACTATTCAAGTAACAAATAATCGTTTTAACCGTGATAGGTTTGGTAAACCAAGAGGTTAACTTTCCCACAGCTCAGAAAACCCCCAAAAGGTGTCATCTGGAGTTACTTCACGTAGGATTTTTGCTTGTTCTCTGATCTCCCGTAAGTCAGCAGATATTCACCCACTTCGGTCTACATACATGCAACAGCTGACATTGATTACTGTGCACACCCCTGCCTGTGAGGCTAATATTAAATCTGGAGCCATACGATTTTGTGATACTATTTTCGATAAACTAGTAGTTTCTTCTTGGAGTTTCCTCATGGCATCTATAGTTTTATTCTCGATTATCTCTATTACAGCCGAGATGTTTATTATAGCTTTTTCTAACTCGCTAACCCCCAGAAATGGATTAGCCACCGCACAAAGCTATGAGAGCTTGTCGGCTTTTCTATTAAGGGCTTACTCACCCTTCAGTTTCTTCTCACGGGATTCTGTGTTGTTTTGTCAATAATAGTGATGTTGGGAACCAGGGTGTCCAAAGTACATGCTCCCCACCACCTCAGAGGTAAAGTTTTCCGAGCTGCTGTACCACACAACCAGTACCACCCTGTCCCTAGCGGAACCGGGAGGCCAGTATAATTAAGTAACTGAAATGCTGGATCAACAGAGGCAAAATGTGGTCCTCTGTCAGAGGATATAGTTGCTGGAACTCCAAAACGTGGTATTATCTCTTGTATCAATGCTTTAGCTGTCTCCCGAGCTTTAGCTGTTCTGGTTGGGAATGCCTCTGGCCAACCTGAAAAGGTATCAGTTAATACCAATAAATATCGATACCCCCCTTTTCTTGGAAGTTCTATAAAATCAATCTGTCATTGTTGCCCAGGCCCACTGTCTTTCCCAATCTGGCCCATTTCTGGCTTGGCGGTATTCTTGGGATTAGTTTGGAGGCAAAGATCACGTTGTTGAGTTACCTGTCTCACCATAGTATACAAATTTCTGGCCACATTTTCTCTAATTAAATGTTTATATAGAGTCTCCATCTCCCAATGCCTTTTCCTAAGTTCTTCCCTTACCAAATGCCATATTAGGCAGGAGGGAATAACCACTTTTCCTTGTGGGGTATAAGCCCACCCTTCTTTGTTATATGACCCTTCCAGATCTGTGATAAGGTTTTGATCTTCCTCGGTATATTTTGGCTTACCTTCTAGGGAGATTCGCCGTCAGGGACTAAAGCTCCTTCTGGTTTAATCTCTGTTTTAGCTACCTGTTTTGCCTCTCTGTCCACCAGCTCATTTCCTCTCTCCAATTCCGAGCTCACTTTCCGGTGAGCCTTAATATGCATAATCGCCACCTTCTCAGCAAGTCGGACTGCTTTCAACAGTCTCAAAATCTCTTTTGCATGCTTAATAGTTTTCCCTTGAGAGCTCAGTAACCCTCTTTCCTCCTAGATTGTTCCATGCACGTGCACAACTCCGAAGGCATATCTGGAGTCTGTATAAATATTCACAACTTTGCCTTGAGCCACTTCCAAGGCTCGGGTCAGAGCAATTATTTCTGCGCTCTGTGCAGAGGTATTTATGGGCAAAGGTCTATTATTTCTTGACTAGTGGTAATGGCATATCCCACGTGTCTTTTACCACTCAGGACATAGCTGCTTCCACCTGTGAACCAGTTTTCTCCGCTTTCCATAGGGTTGTCTTTTAGATCTGGTCGGTTTGCGTACGTTGTTTCAATAGTCTCCAAACAGTCATGATGCACTGGTTCTCCCGTGTTTCCACTAAGGAAAGAAGCTGGGTTGACAATGTTAGTAACTACGACCTCCACATCATCCTGTTCTATCAGTATAGCCTGATATCTCAGGGATCTTTGTGGAGAAAGCCAGTGCCCACCCTTTGCGTCCAGCACTGCGGGCACTGTGTGAGACACTAAAACAGTCATCTTCTGGCCCAGAGTAAATTTTCGGGCTTCTTGTACATTCAATATTACAGCTGTAATTGCTCTCAAGCATCCAGGTCAAACCTTCGCAGTTGCGTCTAACTGTTTGGAAAAGTAGGTAACTGCTCGTCGATAGGGGCCCAGATCTTGTGCTAATATTCCCAGAGCAATTCCCTGTTTCTCGTGGGAAAAGAGAAAAAAACGGTTTACTCACATCGGGGAGCTCTAAGGCCGGAGCCGACACCAAAGCTTTCTTTAGTAGCTCAAAGGCTCGTGTGGTCTCTTTGCCCGTCCAGATCATACAATCATATCGTAACAGTTTCCTTTCTCCAGACGGTATTTCCCAAGATTCCAAGTCTTTTGCGAGCTCATTGCCAAAGATGGTAGACTGTTCGTAAATCCTTGTGGCAACACCGTCCAAGTGAGCTGAGTCTTGCGACCACTTTTGGGGTATTGCCATTCAAATGCAAATAATTTTTGGCTGGCTTCATGGAGAGGGAGGCAAAAGAAGGCATCCTTCAGATCTAAAACAGTAAACCAAGTTAGTTCAGGTGTTAATACGGTCAACAGGGTATATGGATTTGCTGCTATGGGATAAAGGTCCTCAGTTATTTTATTTACGGCCCGTAGATCCTGGACCACACTATACAACCCGTCAGGTTTACGAACAGGTAATACAGGGGTGTTGAAATCAGACTCACAGTTTTTCAGTAATCCTATTTATAAAAATCTTTCAATCACTGGCCAAATTCCCTCCTTACCTTCCCTTCTGCGGGCAGACTGGTTAAGAATAGACTCAGTATCTGGATATATTGCTGATCTTTTACTTCCAGAGTAATTTCTCCTTTTTCAAATGTAATTTTTGCACCCAATTGTTCTAACAAATCTCTTCCCAAAAGTGGCTTTGGGGAGTTGGGCCTATGTAGGAATTTGTGGATACCCCATTGTTTTCCCAATTTATACTTCAAAGGTTTACAAAAATAGGCCTTTTCACTTTGGCCAGTCGCTCCTTTTACCATGATATAGTCGTTTCCCAGGGGCATCAAGGCTTGATTTAAAACCAAGTATGTTGCCCCTGTGTCAACCAAAAATTCTACTTCTTGTTCTTCCTTCCCCAGCCTCATTATAACCAGCGGATCTGCTAGGGTAGATTCCCCAGGTCCCTGTCAAACCTTTTTCACATGGGCTACTATTCTTCCTGTCTGGTGGCTTCGCCTCTTTGCCTTGTTTCTTGGACACCCTCCTTTCCAATGACCAAATTTCTTACACAACGCACATTGATCCTTACCTAATCAAGATGGTTCTCGTCTAGGCCTCCCTTCCTCCTCTTCCCTGACAACTGCTATCCTTCCTCTTTGCCCTTGTCTATATTCTTCCTCTCTATTACTAAATACTCTCCACGCTTCACCCAGCAACACTTCCAGATTTCTACCTTCTGTAGGGCGCAGCTTCTGGAGTTTGTGCCTAATGTCCCCCGTAGACTGACCCAAGAACAGGGAGACTATTTGTTGTATTCCTACCTCTGACCCAGGATCCAGCGGTGTGCTACGGCGCATTACATCCCTCAATCGATCCAGGAACTCGGATGGGGACTCAGAAGGACCTTGTTTAACTGCATATAGAGCTGACCAGTTTGTGGTTTTGGGAATAGCCCTTTCCATTCCCTTCAAAATCCAGTCTTGATATTCCTGTAGCCTCTCCATATGGGCAGATTTATTAGCGTCCCATTTTGGGTCTCGGAGGGGAAATATTCTTTGACATCCCCCCCGTGATCTTGTAATGGTCTTCAGCTAAATTCTCTGCTGTTTTCAAAATTAATTGCTTTTCTGTTTCTGTCATATACTCTAAGAGCAACTGTATACCTTTCCAGGCTGGATTATGTTGTTTTACGATGAACTGAAAATGCTTAGTAACACTCACCGGGTCGCTTCTCTAGTCTCTTGCAACTTTTCTCCATTCTCCTAGATCAGTGGTGGAAAAGGGCACCTTAATCATCATTGTTCCTCCATCAGGTCCCACTGCCTCTCGGAATGGGGCTTGTAAAGCTGTAGGGACAGTCCTAGAGGCAGTTTTCTTCCTTGTGCGGGAAGATATGGGACCGTCCATACAGTGCCTACTGTAATCATGAGACTGGCATAAAAATTGAGATTTTTATAATGCAGCTCATATTTGTTCTTTGCTTTCTTTGTGAGTTCAGGGTTTGTTTTAGGGCACATTGTAATTTTTAGATTTCTTTTAGAATCAAGAAGCTTGGGAGAAAATTTTTGTGATTGGGTTTTTTGGTTTGTTTTTTTTTGTCCATCCATAGTCATTTGTCAGAAAGAGCTGAGCATTCCAGGAAATACCAAAACTATTATGATTTGCAAAGTGAAAACCTGTAGTACGTTCTGCACAGATTTGGTCGCCTTCTATTATGCTTAAATTGTGGCCTGTCATGATGGACACCAAACTTCACGCCAAACTTGACATCTGCAGTATTCAGAGTACGTGCATTTGTCAAGCAATGAGCTAGCAAGTGCCTGGAATTGTTAGGTAGCAATGCCTGATTAAAACATGGTCTATATTCATATGAAGCAATCCCAGAAAATGAAGAGGAATTTGCAGCACTTAAAAAAAGACATCATATTTATGCAGTACAATTCAGGTAAACGTAAAAGAGTTCAAAACCTTCCCTCCTTGGCTACCAGTTTTGAGAGAAGTATGGCGTTGTGCGTAGAACAAAGGGATGTCTGTAAAACTTTCCCTGTTGCATGCTCAGTCTGTAAGAACGTTTCATGTTTTGCAGAAATGCTAACAGCTTCAAAGGTTATACAAGCATGGTAGCTTCCCCCACCATCTTTTCAGAAATACGGAAAGCAGGAAAATCCCAGAGTCTGGAAAAGTTGCTGGCAGAATCGTTTGCCCGAGGTAGGTTTAAAATTGAGAGATTCTTGGCCCTCTTCATAATTCATGTAACTAATTTTCCACAAGTTTTCTAGGCTTGCTTCTGTGGGTCCTATGATAATGCAAAGAGAACAAGTGAAGCTCTAGAAGTAAAATACTTCTCATAAGTTTAATCCCTTTTTTAGTTTAAAAGACCTCATGCACTGTGAACTTGTTTTATAGTCTTCTCCCCAAATGTAGGTGTGGAGAGTCACAGAAAGACATAAATATTGAAGTCTCCAGTAGCTGCATGTTCCCTGTTTTTATTCTAAAGAAATGTTTGGAAGGTATTTCTGAGGAGTTAATGTTGTTTATGTGTTGGGTTTGTTTGGGTTTTTGCTGTGCTGGCTTAATTCTCATTGATTATAGTCTAATTCCTTTGTGTTTCTTTTTACAAAGAAATCCAAGCAATAGTTACCAATATTAACCAAGACAATAGAGTCCTTAATGCCGGGGATCTTTTTTTGTACGTTTTGCCTTTTTTAAGCTGCTTTCCAATTTCTCAGTGGGCAGGAAACTAGGTGGCATGTGTTTTTTCCCTTTTGTGTCCTTGCAGAACTCTTGCGTTGAATTTTAACTTCTGTGTTGCCTGTGAATAACGTAGAGAAGTGATACATTGCTTTGTACAGCAATGCACCTTGATTTTGAATGCATGATGAATACCGTGGAAGGAACCAAACGCGAGGAAAGTTTTATGTGAGTGTGTTCCTATATTTCTTTTTTTTTTCTGAATTTGTAACTGCAATTGGGGAGTAAAAAAATTTCAAACCAAAACCAAACTCCTAATCACCCCCGACCTCCTCAAACACCTAGTGTCTTGTCAGCTGTGGAATGACGTCGCTCAGTGAGTTAACCTTGAGGAGAGATTTTGTTTGGTCCAGACTGTGGGCAAAATCCAAGAACTAGCAAAATAAGGTCCTCATTCTCTAGAGCTCTGTGTGGGGAATTGTTATAGGAGAAGAAGTGTTAACTTCTTAGGGCGAGCGGACTTGCATTTGAATCCTGAATTTGTTCTTTTGGCAACACAACATTTTCGCTCTTTCACCCTAAGGAAAACTCTTTTTTTGCCAGTTTCCCATAAAAGCGATCATGAACAAGGTTAACTTCATTTGGTAAAACGACTCCTTTTGACAGAAGGGGAAAATATTAAGTATGCAATGAGTGGAGTCACAGATGAATCTACCAAGCAGACCACAATGTTTACTCTCACAGGCTTTACTGTATACGAAGCTAGTGGACTCAAATAATGGATTGATAAGTGTATAAGCATTTGCAGAATGAGGACTTTTCAGTTAATCTTCTGTAAGATTTTTGTCTACACCAGCTTGTACGCCAGGATCCTAGCTCACTTTCTGTGCTTGGGTCTTTGAGTTTGTTTCTGCATTCAACTTGGTTTCCAGGAAAACATATAAAATCTGTGATCATTACAGCATGCCATAATAGTTAATATGCCAGATTTAAGAAAAGCACAGCTAAGGAGCTTCCTTCTTCACAACCCCCCAACAAATAAACCCCCAAAATGAAGGAATTCCTTAAACCTAGAAAGAAAGAAATACGCTGTGAGTCACATGTTGCGGTGATGTGGTAGCAGCAGGGTCCTTAGAACCAATGATTTACAAGACCTAATGTCTTTCTGTGGACTTTGAAGGCTGAGTGTTTTGTACTCTAGCAATTTTCTGCTACTGTTATGTATTCACGTAGATCTGTAAGGCAATTGTTGTTACTTTCTTTGCATAGTCTGGTAAAATATTTGTATAATAGGAAAATTATGTTTTTGTGCTACTCTCCTTGGGAAACAGAAACTAAGCCTGCCATTAGATGCTAGGCCACAGTCGTTGACGGAGCAGGGTAGTGTATCTTACATTTTGTGCTACACTTGGTCAAGTCTCATCTCTATCGTATTCGCTGTTACTTTATTCAATTTAGTATCTGCACTTTCTATTTCCAGACAGGCCTCTCATTCAGAGCACAGAGGCATGGTTCTCTCTGCGTCTGGCTTCCCGTCCCTATCTTTTCATTCCTTCCTCTCCTCCCTGTAGCCTACTGCTATCGTTTTCTTTCACCAGCTCTCTCTCTGCCGGGCTCCGGAACCCTGTTTTTTCATTTCTCCCTGTCTGTCTTGTAGCTCCTCAGTACTTTTTCTTTCCCTGGCTCCCTGTCCCTGTTTCTTCCTTCTTGGCCCTGTAGCACGCTCTGATTCTGTTCCATTCTCTGCCTCTGCTTTCCCAGCAATCTGTCCCTTGCTTTTAATTCCTCCCTCTCCGCACTGTCGCCTGTGTGGTCTCTTGCCTTTCTCCGTCGCTGGCTGGCTGGCTGTCCCTGCTCATTCATTCCTCCCTCTCCCCCCTGCAGCGCCTGTCGCTTTTGTCCGTTCTCCATCTCACTGTCTCTGGCTCCCTGATGACCCTATTTTGGACTCCCACCACCCATGCACCCCCTTCTTTCCATGCTCATTGCTCTTCTTGTTGCTCTCCAGCTCTCTTTTTTCCCCAGCTCCCTGTACGGTGCAGATATGGGGGTTGTTTTGGCGGTGTTCCCTGCCCCTTACCTCCGTGTTTCACTGTCCTGGCTCCCCATTGTTTCATTCCTCCTTTCGGCTCGGTTGCCGCTTTTTTGTCTCTCCCTCTCTCCTGGTCTGACTCCCTGCCCCCGGTCTCCTCTCTTGTAGGGTCCCGTGCCTCACACCTCGTTTTCGGCGGCCTCCCCCTGCCCAGCAGCCCATGGCTCCGGGAGCCGCCCGCCCGCCTGTTCCCTGCCGCACCGAGGAGCACGGCTCCGGGAAGGACTGCCGGGGTGTCCCCGGGGCAGGCCCCGAGCCCCGGGGCAGCCCCGCTCCCGGGCCTTGTCATGCGCCGCCTCCTTTGCCCTCGCGGCTGCGTTCGCCCTCGCTTTGCCCCGGGTGAGGGGCTGTGCCGGAGCTCGGGGCAGGAGGGGATGCCCTGGGGTGGGGGTCGGGCGCTGGCCCCCTGTTCCAGCTGGGCTCCAGCTGTGGGCCGGGGCTGGAGGAGCCCCAAGTGCGGGCGGTGAGGCCGGTGGGGACGGACGCTCCCTGCACAGGGGTGGCTGCCGGGGGAGGGGCTGGTGCTGCTGCTGCCCTACTCCCGGTGGCCGTGGAGGGGCCGGGGGGAGCCAAGGGTGGAGCGGTCGCCCGGCCTGACCGGGCTGCGGCTGCAGCGAGAAAGAAGGTGAGCGGGGCCGCCCGATCGACCGGAGGCAGGGCGGCGGGGTCCGCGTCGGAGGCACGGAGCAGAGGGGTGTGCGAGCCGGCGGAGGGGTCCACCCGGAACTACGCTGCAGAGGGCGGGTGAGCGCTCGCGTCTCGGCGGGGATGAGGGGGTGGAAGACGGTGTCCTCGCAGGGTGAGCCAGCAGGACAGGCTGCGTCTCGCGGCATGGCGGGAGCCGTAGTCCTGAGGCACGGGGTTTGCTCTCGGCCATGTTCGTGCCCCGCCATGCCGGGAAGCGTGGTCTTCCGGGCGGTCACGTTGTGCTTGCTAGTGCATGCCGGGAGATGTAGTTTTTGCGACGCGGGTTCCCGGGCATGCGTGGTGGTGTGCCTCCTCGCCGCCCTCAGTGCTGCCGCCCTGTGACCAAAATTAGGTACTGCAGCTCGGCAGCTGCGCATGCACGGTACAGCACCTCGTCGCTCAGAAGCTGCGCATGCGCGATGGGCGCATTGCCGCATCTCGCGAGGCACGCATGCGCGGTGGGGAACCTCGCCGCAGCTGGGAAGCCGCGCATGCGCGGCGGCGCCTAAGTGACGCACGCTGCCGGCCGCCGGTAACCGCGATGCCGTTCTGCGGTCCCTGCGCGCTCTTTGCTACTTCCCGGTACGGTCGCGCCGTTGCCGCCCCATGTGCGCAACGTGGGCGGGTGCTCGCCCTGCAAAATGAGGCACGGCCGCCGGGTGCTCGCTGCTACTGCAGCCCGGCGTTCGCGCACCGCCCCTCGCCCCTGCGGCGTGCCGCCGGCGTCCGGCGCATGCGCGGTGCGCGGGAGCAGCATGGCGGCGCAGCGGGGTCCAGTTCCCGGCGGGGCGTGAAGGGCCGGGACCACCGGTGAGGCGAGCGAGCCCCTGGGGCGGGTGCGGGGCGTCTCCTGTATTTTCGTATTTTATATAATCGTGTAACTATTATACGTATAACTATTATTATATAACTATTAAACTATAAAAATACGAAACACTGTTTCCATTGTTGCCACACAATGCCATTGTTGCCAAACAATGCCACCGTTGCCATTGTTGCCAAACAATGCCATTGTTGCCACACAATGCCAGTGTTTCCATTGTTGCCACACAATGCCATTGTTGCTAAACAATGGCACTGTTTCCATTGGTGCCAAACAATGCAACCGTTGTTTCCATTGTTGCCACACAATGCCATTGTTGCCAAACAATGCCACTGTTTCCATTGTTGCCAAATACTGGCACTGTTTCCATTGTTGCCAAACCATGCCATTGCTGCCAAACAATGGCACTGTTTCCATTGGTGCCAAACAATGCCGCTGTTGCCATTGTTGCGTAACAATGCCACTGTTGCCATTGTTGCGTAAACAATGCCACTGTTCCCATTGTTGCCAGACAATGCCATTGATGCCAAACACCACCATTGTTTCCATTGTTTCCAAAGAATGACGTTGTTGTCGTTGCGTACCGCTGTTCTTCCTGCCACCCTATGCCGGCGGGTTTCTTTAGGTGTACGCGGTGCTTAGGCGTCCTCGGCCATCACTTAGGCCGGGCTAGCGGAGCAGGCGTCCCGAGTGACCCTTCCCCACACCGTTCCCCGCTCTCCCGCCCACGCCAGCGCTGCGGCACCCGGTGTCCCTGTCCCCTGCTTCCACTTCTGCCTCTACCCACCCCCGGCCCAGCGCGGGCGTGTCGTGGTTTAGCCCCAGCCAGCAACTACGCACCACGCAGCCGCTCACTCACTCCCCCATGGTGGGACGGGGGAGAGAATTGGAAGAGTAAAAGTGAGGAAACTCATGGTTTGAGATAAAGACAGTTTAATAAGTAAAGCAAAAGCCGCGCACGCAAGCAAAGCAAAACAAGGAATTTGTTCACCACTCCCCATGGGCAGGCAGGTGTTCAGCCATCTCCAGGGAAGCAGGGCTCCGTCACACGTAATGGTTTCTTGGGAAGACAGACGCCATAACTCCGAACGTCCCTCCACCCCTTCCTTCTTCTTCGTCCCAGCTTTATATACCGAGCATGACGTTATATGGTAGGGAATATCTCTTTGGCCAGCCTGGGTCAGCTGTCCTGGCTGTGTCCCCTCCCAGCTTCCCGTGCACCCCCAGCCTGCTCGCTGCAGGCCAGCATGAGAAGCTGGACTGTCCTTGACTACTTAGCAACAACTCAAAACATCAGCACCTTATCAACATTTTTTCATCCCAAATCCAAAACATAGCCTCACGCTAGCTTCTATGAAGAAAATTAACTCTACCCTGGCTGAAACCAGGACAGGGCGTCATCGGGCTCGTTAATCGTGGCTGCCTCGGGGCTCGCGAAACGGATCGCGTGCAGGAGCGGCCGGCCTCGCGGCGAGTCCCTGCAACCGCCTGGCTGCTGGGGGGGGCCGCTGCCTCGCGCCCGCCGTGCGAGTGCGCCGAGGGCTCCCCTCGTGCCTTCCGGTCCTAATCCGTCACAGCCAGCCAGGATCTTCTTTCCCAGGTGTGCTTCTAACGACAGGCCCAGGAAAGGACAGGGCCGCGTGAGCCATGGACGCTGTCGCTCCCGGGTGCGCCGCACCTGACGTACACGGGCAGTCGAATGTCTAGGGCTTGTTCGGTGGGCCTGACCATGTGAGAGATGTGGGGCCCAAATACTGAATGGCCAGAGGAATCTGGTGCCATCAGTCTGGACGTAGGTGATCCTTCCTTTGGAGGCGGTTACAAATTCTGAATCCTCCTAATCCCGTTTTTATGGTATTGTGGGCGGTGCGGGAAAAGGATAAAATGCAGCTACTTCCCAGCTCCAGGCTGGAATACCCAGGAGCCTGATGTCACGTTCAGCTGGCGTTAAGCCCTCACCAAAATTCACCTTGGCTCTGAGCCCTGCTGAAAATTGGCACGGCTGGAGCTGTAGCACTACCAGCTATCGTACCGTGTTCTGTGCGGCTCTCACTGTTCCTTTGCTCTTCCCTGTGTGCCAGAGATTCCGGCAGCACCTGGGAAGAGCTGACAGCAGCACCAGGTAACGGGAAGCTGACCCTGTTTTGACCAGCTCGTGTGAGGTCTGTGCTGCTCTTGTTGGAGAGTGTTCGGTCTGGGCTACTTCTCGTTGCCATTCGACTCGCCGTGCCTGTAGGAGGACTGGAATCGGGCACGTTATCCGGTGCCTCATTTATCTGAGGAAAGCGAAAGAACTCCTGTAAAAGGCAACTGGCGCGTGAAGTAACCTCCCTGATGCGCTTCCTTTGGACCATGTACAGGCAGCGCTCTGTTTCTAAAGTTTCAGTTATGTCGGTGAGTGCGACTACGGTCACCTCTTTCTTTGTACGAATAGAGGGGACCAGAGGGCCAGGAAAGGGCACGGCGAGACCCTTCAGCTCTCAGCGATTAGCCAAACAGCAAACCAGGAATACTTTTGTTCTGTCTGTCAGTTGTCAGGAGGCCGTACCTGTTGTTGGGTAACAACTGGGAGGATGAACACCTACTTCTTAATTTCCAGATCTGAGTGCCACAGTCACTCTATACTGGGTTACCGTTTAGGAAAAGTCAGAAAGCTTCGCTAAGTAAAATGTGACCTAGTGGATGAGGGAAAGGCTATGGGTGTTGTCCACCCGGACTTTAGTAAAGCCTTTGGCACCCTCTCCCACAGCATTCTCCTGGAGAAAGTGGTGGCTCGTGGCTTCGACAGGTTCACTCTCTGCTGGGTAAAGAACTAGTTCTTTGATTTCGCCACAGTCAGGAACAGCAAAATCTCTCCTCAAGGTTAACCTCCACAGACACGTCCTTCTACAGCTGACAAGACACTAGGTGTTTGAGGAGGTAGGGGGTGATTAGGAGTTTGCTTTTGGTTTGAATTTTTTTTATGCCCCAGTTTCAGTTACAAATTAAGGAAAAAAAATATAGGAACACAGACACACATAAAACTTCCCTCAGGAAAATAGCACAGGGAACTGGGAAAAAAGAGAGCTGGAGAGCAAGAAGAACAGCAATGAGCATGGAAAGAAGGGGGTGGGTGGGTGGGGGGAGTCCAAAATAGGGTCATCAGGGAGCCAGAGACAGCGAGAGGGAGAACGGACAAAAGCGACAGGCGCTGCAGGGGGGAGAGGGAGGGATGAATGAGCAGGGACAGCCAGCCAGCCAGCGACGGAGAAAGGCAAGAGACCGCACGGGCGACAGCGCGGAGAGGGAGGAATGAAAAGTGAGGGACGGGGAGCTGGGAGAGCAGAGGCGGAGAAAGAAACGGCATCACAACGTGCTACGCGGCCAAGACGGAAGAAATGGGGACAGGGAGCCAGACAAAGAGAGCCAGGGCAAAAAAAAGTACGGACAGAGAGAGAGGAACGGGAAAATGGGGTTCCGGAGCCAGGCAGAGAGAGAGATGGTGAAAGAAAACGATAGCGATGGGCTACAGGGAGGAGAGGAAGGAGTGAAAAGGTAGGGGCGAGGAGCCAGACGCAGAGAGAACCGTGCCTCCGTGCTCTGAACGAGAGGCCCGTCTGGAAATGGAAAGTGCAGATACTAAATTTAATAAAATAATGGGGAACACGACATAGCGGAGACTTGACCAAGCGTAGCACAAAATGTAACATACACTACCCTGCGCCGTCAACTGCTGCAGCCCAGCGTCTAATGGCAGGCTTACTTTCTATTTTCCAAGGAGAGTACCACAAAAATGTAATTTTCAGATTATACAAATATTTTATGAGATGGTACAAAAACGGTAACTCAAATTGCCTTACAGATCTACGTGAATACATAACAGCAGCAGGAAATTGCTAGACTACAAAACACTCAGCCTTCAAAGTCCACAGAAGGACATTAGGTCTTGTAAATAATCAAAGACCCAGATGCTGACACATCTCCGCAACATGTGAGCCGCAGCGTATTTTGTTCTTTCCAGGTTTAATGAATTCATTCATTTGGGGGGGGTTATATTTGTTGGGGGTTTGTGAAGAAGGAAGTTCTTTACCTCTGCCTATGTCTTAATTCTGCCATTCCAATGCAAATCGTAACAGTTTTGTCTTTCAGTGCGTTAACCCTCAGCATCTATTTCCACAATTTCATAACCAGCTCCATCTAGTACTTTCCATTCCCTTCCGAGCACAGGACTGTGCCACCTGTGATGCGACACATAAGGGACTCTACAACAATTCCAAGAGCTAATCCCAGGAAACCCAGGGTTAAAGTTCTCAGTTTCATATTTGATTTTCAGAATATTTAGAACTTTGATGGATATGACATCACGTTTTCCTTAAACCAGCTGATTGCAAACTGCTGCACTGGGCGAGAACACCATAAACAGTTTAAGACGAACGGCCACGCTCCTAAGTAAAACAATAAACCCAGCGCACGGGATCCGCGCAGCCTCTGCTTCGGCCTTCGCCTCTCGCCGTCTGCCGCCAAAGCTGCTGCCGCATCCTGCGCGCCACGCGTAGCAGGTTTCCAGCCACGGCCTGAAAGGCGGTAAGGGTAAAATACGAGAAAATGTGCCATTACGCTCTGCAGTTACGGTTCATTCAGGTCCTGGTTTACAGTCCGGTTACGGAGTAAAGCTGCAGACTTTACATCACGTATTTGCCATTCAATATGCCAGATGTATAAAAAAGCCCGATACTTTAGAAAGTGGCACAAAGCTAATTCACAACCACCACATGAAGGACAGCTATAGGAGTAATAATAATAAAAAAAAGACACTGATTAGCCTCACTATTTTCAGCAGATGACTATCTCAGCCACTTGATGGTCAGTCCTGGCAACAAATGCATCTGTTACAACCAAACGGGTGCCTTCCCTGCTCTCGCTACCCCTTGATTTTAGATATAAATAGCCTTTAAAACAATCAGGTCTGCTCCAGGAACAGAAACCAAAGGTTATTAACTACTGTGGCATGCTGTAATGATCACAGATTTGATGTGTTTTCCTGGAAACAAAGTTGAATGCAGAAACAACGCAAAGACCCAAGCACAGAAAATGAGCTAGGATCCTGGCGTACAAGCTGGTGTAGACAGAAACGTTACAGAAAAGAAGGCTAACCGGAAAGTCCTCGTTTTGCAAATGCTTACACGCTTACCAATCCATTACTTGAATCCACTAGCTTCGGATACAGTAAAGCCTGCGAGAGTAACTGTCGCGGTCTGCTTGGTAGATTCACCTGTGACTCAGTTCGCTGCCTACTCAATATTTTCCCTTTCTGTCAAAAGGAATTGGTTTACCAAATGAAGCTCACATCGTTCATCATCGCTTTTATGGGAAACTGGCATAAAAAAAAAAGAAAAGAGTTTTCCTTAGGGTGAAAGAGGGAAAATGTTGTGTGGCCAAAAGATCAAATGCAAGTCCACTCACGCCCTAAGAAGTTAAGACCTCCTCTCCTATAACAATTCCCCACACAGAGCTCTAGAGAACGAGAACCTTGTTTTGCTAGTTCTTGGATTTCGCCCACAGTCAGGAACAAAAAAAATGTCTCCTCAAGTTTAACTGACAGAGACACGTCATTCTACAGCTGACAAGACACTAGGTGTTTGAGGAGGGAGGGGGTGATTAGGAGTTTGGGTTTGGTTTGAATTTTTTTTACGCCCCAATTTCATTACAAATTAAGGAGAAAAAAAAAAAAGAAATATATGCACACAGACACACGTAAAACTTTCCTCGCGTTTGGTTCCTTCCACAGTAGTCATCATGCATTCAAAATGAAGGCGCATCGCTGTGCAAAGCAACGTACCACTTCTCCGCATTATTCAGAGGCGACACAGAAGTTCAACACACGAGTTCTGCGAGGACACAAAAGGGAAAAAACCACACACCATCTAGTTTCCTGCCCACTGAGAAACTGGAAAGCAGATTAAAAAAGGCAAGACATACAAGAAAAGATCCATGGCATTAAGAACTCTATTTTCTTGGTTAATATTGGTAACTGTTCCTGGGATTTCTTTGTAAAAAGAAACACAAAAGAATTAGACTATGATCAATGAGAACTAAGCCAGCAGGGTAAAAACCCAAACCCACCCAACACATACACAACTTGAACTCCTCAAAAACAGCTTCCAACCATTTCCTTAGAGGAAAAACGGGGAACATGCAGTTACTGGAGAATTCACTAGTTATGCCTTTCTGCGACTCTCCCCACCTACATTTGGGGAGAAGACTATAAAACAAGTTCACAGTGAATGAGGTCCTTTAAACTAAAAATAGATTTAACTTATGAAAAGTATTTTACTTTTATATCAGAAAGCACTACAGTTTTTTACATTGCAAGTCATGAAAGTTTTGGTATTTCCTTGAATGCTCAGCAATTTACAACAAATGATTACGGATGGACAAAAGAAAAAAGCCAACCACCACAAGAATTCTTTCCTAAGCTTCTTGATTATAAAAGAAATCTAAAAAATACAGTGTACCCTTACAAGCCCTGAGCTCACAAAGAAAGCAAAGAACAAATATGAGCTGCATTATAAAAATCTCAATTTTTATGCCAGTCTCATGATTACAGTAGGCACTATTCAGGATATAAAAACATTTGGAGTTTGCCTACTGATGGGTCTTCCATAGCTTTCAGGGAAGCTTTCAAAGAGAAGCAGAAGTCTAACTCATCACCAACCAACTACTACTGTAGCAAGCCATCCTTTCTAAATCTGTCACACAGAATGCATGATTTTTACTTCAGATACATGTATTCATAAGCTCTACACACACACCTCTTCTGTGGACAGGAGTGGATGTTCTCCAAACACAGGCAGGAAAACAGGAACACAGAGGATTCACTGGAATTGCTACAACTGCTGAGCTAAGTGAGAAACACCCTTGATAACCATTTCCCCCCAGTGGTTTGTGACTGCAGCACCACTGGCACTTAGTCATAAGCTTGAGACTTTTGCCTTAGTATTAAAAAAACAAACCACGGATCCACAGCTCCGCTCCCCTGGACGGTCCCATATCTTCCCGCACAAGGAAGAAAACTGCCTCTAGGACTGTCCCTACAGCTTTACAAGCCCCACTCCGAGAGGCAGTGGGACCTGATGGAGGAACAATGATGATTAAGGTGCCCTTTTCCACCACTGATCTAGGAGAATGGAGAAAAGTTGCAAGAGACTATAGAAGCGACCCGGTGAGTGTTACTAAGCATTTTCAGTTCATCGTAAAACAACATAATCCAGCCTGGAAAGGTATACAGTTGCTCTTAGAGTATATGACAGAAACAGAAAAGCAATTAATTTTGAAAACAGCAGAGAATTTAGCTGAAGACCATTACAAGATCACGAGGGGGGATGTCAAAGAATATTTCCTCTCCGAGACCCAAAATGGGACACTAATCTGCCCATATGGAGAGGCTACAGGAATATCAAGACTGGATTTTGAAGGGAATGGAAAGGGCTATTCCCAAAACCACAAACTGGTCAGCTCTATATGCAGTTAAACAAGGTCCTTCTGAGTCCCCATCCGAGTTCCTGGATCGATTGAGGGATGTAATGCGCCGTAGCACACCGCTGGATCCTGGGTCAGAGGTAGGAATACAACAAATAGTCTCCCTGTTCTTGGGTCAGTCTACGGGGGACATTAGGCACAAACTCCAGAAGCTGCGCCCTACAGAAGGTAGAAATCTGGAAGTGTTGCTGGGTGAAGCGTGGAGAGTATTTAGTAATAGAGAGGAAGAATATAGACAAGGGCAAAGAAGAAGGATAGCAGTTGTCAGGGAAGAGGAGGAAGGGAGGGCAAGACGAGAACCGTCTTGATTAGATAAGGATCAATGTGCGTTGTGTAAGAAATTTGGTCATTGGAAAGGAGGGTGTCCAAGAAACAAGGCAAAGAGGCGAAGCCACCAGACAGGAAGAATAGTAGCCCATGTGAAAAAGGATTGACAGGGACCTGGGGAATCTACCCTAGCAGATCCGCTGGTTATAATGAGGCTGGGGAAGGAAGAACAAGAAGTAGAATTTTTGGTTGACACAGGGGCAACATACTTGGTTTTACATCAAGCCTTGATGCCCCTGGGAAACGACTATATCATGGTAAAAGGAGCGACTGGCCAAAGTGAAAAGGCCTATTTTTGTAAACCTTTGAAGTATAAATTGGGAAAACAATGGGGTATCCACAAATCCCTACATAGGCCCAACTCCCCAAAGCCACTTTTGGGAAGAGATTTGTTAGAACAATTGGGTGCAAAAATTACATTTGAAAAAGGAGAAATTACTCTGGAAGTAAAAGATCAGCAATATATCCAGATACTGAGTCTATTCTTAACCAGTCTGCCCGCAGAAGGGAAGGTAAGGAAGGAATTCGGCCAGTGATTGGAAGATTTTTATAAATAGGATTACTGGAAAACTGTGAGTCTGATTTCAACACCCCTGTATTACCTGTTCGTAAACCTGACGGGTTGTATAGTGTGGTCCAGGATCTACGGGCCGTAAATAAAATAACTGAGGACCTTTACCCCGTAGTAGCAAATCCATATACCCTGTTGACCATATTAACACCTGAACTAACTTGGTTTACTGTTTTAGATCTGAAGGATGCCTTCTTTTGCCTCCCTCTCCATGAAGCCAGCCAAAAATGATTTGCATTTGAATGGGAAAACCCCAAAAGTGGTCGCAAGACTCAGCTCACTTGGACGGTGTTGCCACAAGGATTTACGAACAGTCTACCATCTTTGGCAATGAGCTCGCAAAAGACTTGGAATCTTGGGAAATACCGTCTGGAGAAAGGAAACTGTTACGATACGATTGTATGATCTGGACGGGCAAAGGGAGCACACGAGCCTTTGAGCTACTAAAGAAAGCTTTGGTGTCGGCTCCGGCCTTAGAGCTCCCCGATGTGAGTAAACCGTTTTTTTCTTTTCTCCCACGAGAAACAGGGAATTGCTCTGGGAATATTAGCACAAGATCTGGGCCCCTATCGACGAGCAGTTACCTACTTTTCCAAACAGTTAGACGCAACTGCGAAGGGTTGGCCTGGATGCTTGAGAGCAATTACAGCTGTAATATTGAATGTACAAGAAGCCCGAAAATTTACTCTGGGCCAGAAGATGACTGTTTTAGTGTCTCACACAGTGTCCGCAGTGCTGGACGCAAAGGGTGGGCACTGGCTTTCTCCACAAAGATCCCTGAGATATCAGGCTATACTGATAGAACAGGATGATGTGGAGGTCGTAGTTACTAACACTGTCAACCCAGCTTCTTTCCTTAGTGGAAACACGGGAGAACCAGCGCATCATGACTGTTTGGAGACTATTGAAACAACGTACGCAAACCGACCAGATCTAAAAGACAACCCTATGGAAAGCGGAGAGAACTGGTTCACAGGTGGAAGCAGCTATGTCCTGAGTGGTAAAAGACACGTGGGATATGCCATTACCACTAGTCAAGAAATAGTAGACCTTTGCCCATAAATACCTCTGCACAGAGCGCAGAAATAATTGCTCTGACCCGAGCCTTGGAAGTGGCTCAAGGCAAAGTTGTGAATATTTATACAGACTCAAGATATGCCTTCGGAGTTGTGCACGTGCATGGAACAATCTAGGAGGAAAGAGGGTTACTGAGCTCTCAAGGGAAAACTATTAAGCATGCAAAAGAGATTTTGAGACTGTTGAAAGCAGTCCAACTTGCTGAGAAGGTGGCGATTATGCATATTAAGGCTCACCGGAAAGTGAGCTCGGAATTGGAGAGAGGAAATGAGCTGGTGGACAGAGAGGCAAAACAGGTAGCTAAAACAGACATAAAAACAGGAGGAGCTTTAGTCCCTGACGGCGAATCTGCCTAGAAGGTAAGCCAAAATATACCGAGGAAGATCAAAACCTTATCACAGATCTGGAAGGGTCATATAACAAAGAAGGGTGGGCTTATACCCCACAAGGAAAAGTGGTTATTCCCTCCTGCCTAATATGGCATTTGGTAAGGGAAGAACATAGGAAAAGGCATTGGGAGATGGAGACTCTATATAAACATTTAATTAGAGAAAGTGTGGCCAGAAATTTGTATACTATGGTGAGACAGAAAACTCAACAACGTGATCTTTGCCTCCAAACTAATCCCAAGAATACCGCCAAGCCAGAAATGGGCCAGATTGGGAAAGACAATGGGCCTGGGCAACAATGACAGATTGATTTTATAGAACTTCCAAGAAAAGGGGGGTATCGATATTTATTGGTATTAACTGATACCTTTTCAGGTTGGCCAGAGGCATTCCCAAGCAGAACAGCTAAAGCTCGGGAGACAGCTAAAGCATTGATACAAGAGATAATACCACGTTTTGGAGTTCCAGCAACTATATCCTCTGACAGAGGACCACATTTTGCCTCTGTTGATCCAGCATTTCAGTTACTTAATTATACTGGCCTCCCGGTTCCGCTAGGGACAGGGTGGTACTGGTTGTGTGGTACAGCAGCTCGGAAAACTTTACCTCTGAGGTGGTGGGGAGCATGTACTTTGGACACCCTGGTTCCCAACATCACTATTATTGATAAAACAACACAGAATCCCGTGAGAAGAAACTGAAGGGTGAGTAAGCCCTTAATAGAAAAGCCGACAAGCTCTCATAGCTTTGTGCGGTGGCTAATCCCATTTCTGGGGGTTAGCGAGTTAGAAAAAGCTATAATAAACATCTCGGTTGTAATAGAGATAATCGAGAATAAAACTATAGATGCCATCAGGAAACTCCAAGAAGAAACTACTAGTTTATCGAAAATAGTATCACAAAATCGTATGGCTCTAGATTTAATATTAGCCTCACAGGCAGGGGTGTGCACAGTAATCAATGTCAGCTGTTGCATGTATGTAGACCAAAGTGGGTGAATATCTGCTGACTTACGGGAGATCAGAGAACAAGCAAAAATCCTACGTGAAGTAACTCCAGATGACACCTTTTGGGGGTTTTCTGAGCTGTGGGAAAGTTAACCTCTTGGTTTACCAAACCTATCATGGTTACAACGATTATTTGTTACTTGAATGATTATTGTGGTTCTATCCATAGCGCTTTGTGTTATAGTTCGATGTGCCCTGTGGTGTTTCCGGAACACAGGGGACTCCTACAGCGGATGGAAGAGGAACCAGTTACGCCGCAGGCTTGAGTCTTACCAGTATTTTGAAAAGATGCTGGATAAGGATGTGATAAATGATTTAGTCCCAAACAGGATTCCAATTCAAATTTACAATTTATTAAGCGAATAGAGGCAAGCAAACAGCGCTGGGTGCTCCGGGAGTCTCCGCTCCACCAAGATGCACGCGGTACAGTTACTGTTCTTGGTTTATATCCTGTCTGCTAATACGTATTCATGAATAGGCGTGTCTTCTTCGGCGCATGCCCTCTTCTCCTTCTAGAGTCTTGTCAAATCTTCCTCGGCGTGCCCTGAGGATGACCCCAAACTTTATGCATGCACTTTACAAGTTTCTCTTTACACAATACTATGCGGTCAGTGGTCAAACTGGTTTGAGCTGATATACCAGCAAAGTAGTTTAACTTTCTTCTGTAAAATACCCCTTTTTATGGTGCAGGAGAAATCCATAAAAGTACAGAAGATTACACTTCATCACACGAATCAGATGAACATATTTCACAATCCCCCATCTTCTTCTTTGCAGTATTGATTCGTGTTTTCATTTCCAATTGAGTACTGCAGATATCTGCATTCCTTGTATAACCGAGTAGATTAATCTAGTAACAATCCCCCACATATCCCCAGTACAACTATCCTGATTTTAGTAAGCCAATCACCACCCATAAAATCTCCCCCAAATCCTCCTAGATTGACTCCTTTCCAAGTTTGTCTCTCAGGAGGCCATTCGTTATACACCTGGCTCTCCCTGATTTATGGGTAACAGGAAAAAAACCTAGGTTTTATTGTTCCAATTCCTTGGCAAATATGATTACAGGTACAGGCTGTACAATTAGAAAAGGTCCTCACTTTTTCCATTTTTCTGGGGTAAACCCCAGCTGGACTTGTTCCAATATTGACTACAGTTATTTGCCGTAGTCAGAGTCAAGGAACTCACCCCAAGTAGAACTAGAAGAGGTCCGGTCAGGGCCATAGTGGTCGGCGGTCACAGCCCGAAGGGGTTGCAGCCCTTGGCAGACCCTTTTTAAGCCGCAATACCAGTTCCCCTCCGGTCTTGCCCTCTCCTTTCCTTTAAGGGGGTGCTTTCTTAGTACCCAAATTAATTGAGCACTGCTTGCGAAGGCCAGAGCTTTGCTAGATCAGTGGTTTGGCCAGACCTGAGCACTTGCCCGAGCCTGGCGATCCTCTTTATTTGCAAGGCTTTATGGCTACAGAAAACTGCCAGTCAGCCTGCAACACTAATCTTACAAATACACACCACCTTCTACACAAAGGACAAATTCTAGTTCCAGCTCCTTTTTCCTGTTCTTCTTTTGCCAACAACTCCTTCCGATTATACTCGTTTGGAGTACCCATTGTTGTTTCCTATTACCCTTTCCCATTGTTTTCCAAACTTGGGGATTACTTATATTGCTCTCCATAGCTTCCCATGGCCATCGTTCACCTTGATTTGTTCCACCACAAACGTAACAATTAGCTATATTCAATGACTTAGCAATGTTTTCAGCAAGATTTACAAATAGATTTTTAGCAACTGTGGGAATTTCATGTTTCACTGCTGTTTCTATTACAGGAGTAGCCGCAATAAAATTCCCACAGCAATTTAGTCAGATGTGACTTTCCACTCCTTCACTGGACCTTTCACTCGTGACACGTGTCCATCCTTTTTCAGCAGTTCTCACAGCTGTTTCTGTAGTTAATAAAACAAGGAAAGGTCCTTCCCAGAGGGGAGATAGGTTTCCTTCTTTCCATGTTTTTGTCAGAATTTTATCTCCTGGTTCTAACTGATGAATTGCAAATCCTAAAGGTGGTGTTTGGGCCACCATCCCAATCTGTCTTAATTCTTTTAATCTTTTTCCAAGGGTAATTATATATTGTTGGATACTATGATGCTCAATTACATTGTTCCCCAGAGGCGTTCCTTGAAAATAAGGCACGCCATATAACATTTCATATGGCGATAATCCAGTCTCACTGTATGGTTTAGTTCTTACGTTTAGAAGTGCCAATGGTAAACATTTCGTCCAGGGCATTTGCGTCTCAATCATTAATTTAGCCAATTGTTGTTTTATTGTTTGATTCATTCTTTCTACCTTCCCCGAGCTTTGTGGGTGCCACGGAGAGTGGTATTCCCACTGAATACCTAATGATTGACATAATAGTTTTATTATTTTAGAAGTAAAATGTGTGCCCTGGTCAGAATCAATGTACTGGATTATCCCATATCTAGGTATCAAATGTTCCAATAAAATTTTTACCACCATCTGTGCCGTAGCTCGTGCTACAGGGTACGCTTCTACCCACTGTGTTAAATGATCTACTATTACCAATAAATATTTTATCCTCCCTACCTTAGGCAATGCAGTGAAATCGACTTGTACTTTCTCAAAAGGTCTGTAAGCTGTTTTTCTCCCTCCCGTGGCTGCTTGTCCAAACACTGTCTTATTTACCTTTTGTCAAGTTAAGCAACCTTGTGTAATTTGCTTTGCTATTTCAAAAATTCCAATACCACCAAATTGTTTAAGAAAATGATCACTTAACGCTTTTGTACCCCAATGTGTTTGCACACGCAAACGTTCTAATATTCGCCTGGTGTAGGCTTTTGGCAACATTTCTCGCCCATCGGGCAGTGTCCATTTTCCTTGTTCTAATTTAGCTCCTATTTTCTCCAATTTTGTTTGTTCTTCTGGGGCAAACTTCTTCTCTCTTTCCTCTCGTTCTTCTTTGCTGGTGTCCTCCTTTGTTTGTATGACATTAATTTTGGCAACTTTAGTCCTCAAGGCTGCTTCCTGGGCCTCTTTATCTGCTAAGTTATTTCCTCTCGTTCGGTAATCTAATCCCTTTTGGTGTCCCCTCACATGTACCACTGCTATCTCCTTTGGTTCTCTTAAAGCCTTTAAAATTTTTACTATTAAGTCTTGATGTATTAAAATCCTCCCTTGAGTATTAATCAAACCTCTTTCTTCCCAAATTTTTCCAAAAGAGTGGACCACCTCATATGCGTATTTAGAATCTGTAAATATAGCCCCACTTCTTCCTTTTAGTAATCCCAGGGCCCTACATAGGGCATACAGCTCACAAGCCTGAGCTGACCATGATGGACTCAGAGGTCCTGATTCCACAAGTTCTAAGTCCTTATTAATTATTGCATATCCCCATTTTCTCTTCCCTTCTACCACTCAGGAGGAGCCATCTCTGAACAGCGCTTCTCCATTTTCCAACTCAGCATCTCTTAAATCTGGTCTCACCTTAGTCTGGGTCTCAATTACCTCTAAACAGTTATGTTGTAATTCCTCTGATGGTTCTCCAAACAAAAATTGTGCTGGACTCTGAGCAGAAGTCACGCTTAGTTCTAAGTCGGGGGAGTCTATTAGTATTGCTTCATACTTTAGAATCTGGCTGTCCATTAACCATTTTTCCGCTTTTTGTTGTGAAACATTTCTGACATTGTGTGGGGTATACACTTTTAAAGGAGCACTGAAGGTAATCTTCCTAACTTCTTCTATTAATAAAGCTGTAGCAACCAAAGCTTGGAGACAAGCAGGCCATCCTCTGCTTACTGGATCAAGTAACTTAGAACAATACCCCACGGGTTTCTTGATTCCTGCCCAGTCTTGAGTAAGAACTCCGTATGCTGTCTGGCTTGATGTATTCACAAAGAGAGAAAGGTTTTTCTAGATCTGGGAGGCTCAATACAGGTGCTTGTATTAATGCCTTTTTTACTTCCTCAAATCTCTAATCATCTTCAATAAGCCATTTAAGTTGGTTATTAGTTAATTTTTCATATAGGAATTTTACTTTTTCACTATAATTTTCAAGCCATGGTCTACAATATCCTGATAATCCCAGTATTTGCCTAATTTCCGTTTTAGCTTGTGGGGGTCTTAAGGATGGAATCCCAGATACCCCATCAGGATCTAACTTCTTCCTTCCCTTACTCAGCCAATGTCCTAAGTATTTTACTTCTTGTTCTACAAACTGTAGCTTTGATCGGGACACCTTTAATCCCTTTTCCCCTAGAAAATTTAAGAATTTAATGGTGGCTTTTCGGATCCCCTCTTCAGTTTCTCCTGCTACTAATAAATCATCCACATATTGCAATAATTTTACCTCCTTAGGTATTGTGAAATCTTGTAGAATTTTCTCTAAAGTTTGTCCAGATAGATTTGGTGACTCTGTAAACCCTTGTGGTAACACAGTCCATCTTAATGGTTGTTTTCGTCCTGTTTCGGGGTCCTCCCACTCAAAGGCAAAATAATCTCCGGATCCCTCATCCAGAGATGTGGAGTAATCGCTGAGGGGTACTTTGGAAATTTACCCTCTAAGAACAGCCTTGAAACCAGGTGGAACGTAGCACTCATGCACAACGAGTCTGTGCCATGGAGACTCCCTGAACGGCCTTGGATGTTGGCAACATCAGGGGCGCCTGGTGTGCTGACTCTGGGAGAGATTACATGGAGGCTGGAGCGGAGTGGAGACCTCGCGGCCACGCTCTGTGAACCGGGGAGTTTAGGGATGCACAGGATGTACATTGATAAGCTGCGCTTACAATGTCCTGGGCCAAAGACCTGTCAACTTTGATGAAGTGCTGTCCTTAGAGTGAACTTTGCTAATTATAATATCATTATAATACTAAAACGCACACCCCTCTCAAAAGCTACCACCCCCCCAAGGTGCGACCCCTCCTCAATGAGTGTGCGCACTGAATTTTTCCTAGTCTGTACCTTTAAACGCGAAGCGAGAGAATTCTGCACCAATCCTGATAAAGGTATGTATGACTAGAGTCACTCAAGCTCCACCTGCGAAGTATAACACTATAAAATAATGTTTTAAGAGCTGGATGTTAGGGAAGATACCATCGTTGTGTACCACTCTAACTTCTGGGATCAGTCAACGGGCTGAGCCTCTCTTCCCCCCCATCGGGACGCCGTTGGGTAAGATTCGAACCCTTGGTCATACCAAGTGCCTCCCCGGGAAACTTAGAAATCTCTATATAGAGTCACTTTACATCTTTTAAGGCGTTTATAGCCAAGTAGTGTCCCTCGTAGTTTTAGCATTTGCACGTGCTTTATAGGTAGTGAATTTATCACCGGCAATCCAAAGAACCTGTATATCTGTTGCTTCAATAAATCGCACTATTGATTGACTCAGCCGTGTGTTCAATAAATCGCACTATTGATTGACTCAGCCGTGTGTGGTCCCTGAACGCGACCGTACCTCTGAGTGCGGCCGTGTTCGTTCAGGAGGTGTCCGGCTGAGCAGGTAGTGTGATGTTAGTAGTGCATCCGGACCCGTGATAGTCCAACAAAGGTGTTGGGCGCGACCGGACTACTAACGCTGACTTTGGGCATCACTCAGAACCTAAGCTCAGCTGCCCCCAGTCCCTCTGATATCTGAGGATCGACTGGAAAGCAAGGGGGTTTTGTTTCTCCCAAATTGCTCTGCCTCTTAATGCAACAGGCCCGTGGGTCCTGCTGGACACCAAGCTGAGCAGCAGCCAGCACCGTGCCCTTGGCCAAAGGCGGCGGGCGGCGGTGCCCTGGGCTGCGCTGGGCAAAGCCTTGCCAGCAGCTGGAGGGAGGGGAGCCTTGCCCTCTGCTCAGCGCTGCTGAGGCCATGCCCGCAGTGCTGTGCCCAGGCCCGGGCTCCCCAGGCCGAGAGAGACAGGAGCCCCTCCCCCAGCCCCGCCCCCCAGCCCCCCCCCCGGGCTTGGAATGGCAGCTGTGATGTCGCGGCGCTGGCCCGGCAACGGCCACAGTGCCTGCAGGCACGGCTCTGCCAGCACCCGGCAGCTCCAGGGAGAGACCAGCTCTCACCCAGCGGCACTGCCCGGCACCGGGACCCCCTCGACAGCCTCGCTCCAGCCAGCTGGGAGCTCTCCGGAGCCCCAGCAGCGTGTCTGGCGCGAGGACTCCCCTGGCCCCGGCACGATGGGCCAGCTGAACTGCTGCTACGGCTCCAGGTGGGCTCCCCGCGCGGCTCGGGGACATGCCGGCGCAGCCGGGCCCCGCAGCAGCCGCCTTTCTCACGCCCTTTGCCGCCTGCTCTGCAGGGTCTACCCTGGCCCCGAGCAGCAGTGCGCGCCCGGCCCGGCATCAGCCGAGCCGCTGCTCCACCAGCGCGTGCGGGTGACGCAGGGCCGCGGGACGGGGAAGAGGCACCTCCTCCTCTTCAGCGATGCCTTGATCATCGCCAAGGCCAAGTAAGAGGCGCAGACCCCGGCTGCCTTTCCTCCTAAGGCCTGGCCCCGGCACCGGGGCAGGGACGCCCAAGGAGCAGCCCCAGGCCCCGGCACCCTGCTGCTGGCTGCACCCGTGGCCGTGCGCGGGGCAGGCGGAGGCCAGAGGGCAGCCGCCGGGCTCGGCCACCTCCAGGTCACTCCCTGCCGCTCCTCTCTGCAGACGTGGCAGCGCCCCGCGCCCGCAGCTCTGCCTGGCCCTGCGCCGGCTGTGGGTGCTGAGCGGCGGCAAGGGGGCGGCCGGGGATGCCGCCCAGGAGGAGGAAGACAAGGCCACCACGTCCCTCGTCCTCGCCTGGCCCTACGGCTTCTGCGTCGTCACCTTCTGGTGGGTCTCGGTGCCACGTCCCCCGGCAGGGCCGGGCAGCGCTTCTGTCCGGCCCCACGCCGCTTCCTCCTGCCTCTGCAGCCATCCCCACGGGGCAGGGCTGTGCCGGCACCCGCCTCTGCCCGCGGGCTGGGCAGCAGCGGGCGCTCAGGCTCTTTCTCCTCTCTTTCCTGCAGCTCCCGCTCGCTGAAGGAGCTCTGGCTCAGCGCGCTCCGTGGGTAAGCCCTGCCTGGCAGAGCAGCTTGGGGGGCCCGTGCTCACAGCACGGGGGGATGCTCTAGCCGTAGCCGTACGATGCGGAAACGCCGCTCCTGAGCTGGGGAGAGCTGCCCCCACGGCTGCGGGCGGCTCTGGAGCGGGCAGAGCTGGCGGAGCTGCTTCACCCAGCCCCGTCCTCCCCCCTTGCCACTGCTCTCCGCTCGACGGCCGGGCGGTGCCCAGCTGCTTCGGGGCAGCTTGGAAGGGCTCCCCGGGCTGGCAGGCGAGGGAAGAGGCAGCTTGGGTCTCACACAGCTCTTTCTCTGCCCCTGCCCCGTGCACAGGCCAGCAGAAGGAGTGCAGGGAGCCCGCGTCACCCAGCTGCCCTCCATCAAGCTCCTGCTGAAGGAGCTGCGCGGCCGCAATGCCGTGAGTGTCCCTCCCGGCCCCGCTCTGCCCCAGGGGCTGCTCCAACCCCGCACGAGCCCCATCGCTTCTCACCTGCTGCTCTTCTCCCCTTGCCCAGGCCAAAACACTCAACGCCAGCAGCCTGGAGAGGCTGGTCGAGGGCCTGGCAGAGGTGAGGAGCCCCCGGGCCGCCATCTCGGCCGTCCCCACATCTCACTCATGGCCCGCGGCCGATGCAGCTCGCCAGGGGCCCTTCGTGCTGCGGGGCTGCTCGCTGAGCGCAGCGCATTTCTTGCAGGCTGGTGCCCAGCAGCGGCCACCTCCCGTCCCCTCCGGCAGCCAAGGTGGACGTGGCCCCTCGGCCGGTGAGTTTGGAGGAGACGGGGGCAGGACGGCCCCTCTCTCCTGCGCTGGCAGGCAGCAGCCGCGCTGCTCAGGGGCTGCTGCTGCCCTTCCCGCAGGGCACGGCCGCAGAGAGCTGAGCCCCCGGGGCGCCTCGTTCCCCAGCCACGCCTCTCCCTCGCTGTTGGCGGGGACGCCCAGCACGCAGAGGCTCGGGCAGCATTCACCTGGCGCTTGCCCTCCATGGCTCTCTGCTCTGTTTTCCCTGGCGGCAGGCGGGACCCGCAGCAGGACAAGGGGGCTGCCCTGGCCCTTTGCGCGGCGAGGGACCTTGGCCGCTGCGGAGGCGCCCGGGCAGTCGGGCTGTGCCGGCAGGGCGGGTCTCTTCGGCCAGCCCCTGGCAGCTCTCTGCAGCCAGGACGGCACGCTTCCCCAGCCCCTCCAGGTAAGCCAGCCTGGCCGGGGGGTGCCTGTGGCGCTGGCTCCTGCGCAGAGGCGCTGTCCCCAGCAGAGGGACCCCGGCTGGGGCTCGGGGACCAAGCCGGCTCCGCCCCACCTCCCCCACCTCCAGCCACCCCTGCGTCCTGCCCTAGTGAAAGCAGAGCCGCCCACGCTCGCTCCTGGCCCGGAGGAAGGCTCACCGGCCCCGGGGCCTGTCCCCAGCCAAGCAACTGTCCTCCTCTGTCCCCCGCAGCTCTTTGAGGAGGAGGACGATGACGATGTGGCTGGGCTTGCCGGCACGTCGGCCAAGGAGTTGCCAGCACCAGAGGCGGAAGCAGAAGCAGCAGCGGTATGTCAGGGCCACAAAGAGGGTGACAGCACTGTCAGAAGTTGAGAGTGCTGCCGCAGGGACAAGCAAGGTCACCCACTAGCCGGCAGCTCTGCAAAGGTGCAGAGGAAGGGTGGTGCAGGATGGCCATGGCGGTTTGTGCGGTGATGCCACCAGAACTGGCTCAGCTGGGCTGAGCAAACCCATCCAAGGGCTGTGCCTTTCCGAGCTAAGGTAGCAATTGGGCAGGAAGGTCCTTGCCACCCGTTAACTTGCACATTTCCATTGCAGGTGCCTCCAGTCCCTCCAGAAAGTGAACACCTGGAGAGCTCCTCTGGGGAGACAAGGTAAAATGAGCTAGGTGTGCTTAAGAGCAGAATTGGTTCACGTTTATCATGGCTTGACCTGTCTAACAATACATTGAATGGAAAGTTTGCCAGGCTCGAGAAGAGCAACCTGTGAAGAGGGGAGCAACGGGCTACTGGACAGCGAGAGGAGCAAGTTGGGAGCAGAGCTCTGCGGGATGGGCAACTGAGGACATCCAGGCAGGCAAGAAGAACGAGGAGCCCAGGTGTGTAGCAGGCTCTGCTGCCCATCTTTCAAAGCTCCGAACACTGCTCCGACTATGGGCAATATTTCTGAGGTGCGCAGAGATGGCACCGGGCAGGAAGCCCGCAGCTGCCCGTGGGAGAGCGAACATATCAGGAGGAACATATCACTCCAGCGTTGGCAGCTCTCCTTCGGCACTTGCGGCAGCTCTGTTTGTGCAAGGCTGAGCAACACCCCAGCAGAGTCACAAGGCTCATAGCAATTTTTTGAGCTCTTTGACCCGCTGCCTACAGAAAGAGGCAAAGTCTCCCTTTTCTGTTCATGTCAGCTGGCAAGCCCAGCACTGGCTGCTGGTGTCTGAATCCCAAAGACGCAGCAAGGAGCTGTGTCACGTAGCTGTAGACCCTGAGGTACTGGCACTTCGTAAAAAGCTCACGTTGCACCTGAGACAATTGAGGGAAGAAGAAAACAACCAAACACTACCAAAGCAGCGTGTTTTGCCTTCAAGCCTGGCTTTCTAGCAAGGGACAGTGAGGCGTGCTGCTGCTCGGCTTTTGGAAAGGACCACAGCACAGCTGCCCTGCCCAGCCCTGCTGCCTAGCAAAGCAGTGCTGCACATCTCTGTCAACTTGCAGAGCTCTGAGGGTGTCACACGTGTGGAGAAGGGGACAAAGCCGTGCCGTAGCCACTGCCAGGGAGGGTTCCCTCTCGTGTGCCAGGAACTGCCCCTTGGACAGCACACTGCCCAAAGAACGGGGCACAAAGTCGTGCCTCTTCCTGCCTTCACGGTTTCATCAGCACTTTGGACTCTCTTCTTGCAGGTGCCGATTTTTTTCTGCTGCCTGGATTGCCCGCATGAGCTCTGCTGCCTGGGCTTTGAGGGGCGCGATGCAGCCCCAGCACCACCTCGGCGGAGGCGAGGAGGGAGGCACCGCACCCTTCTGCTCCGGCCGGCACATTTCACTCGGGCACCGCGACGCCGGAGCGGCCCCGCACCGCCCTCAGACCCAGCCCAGCCCTGGCGGGAGGCCTTGCTGGCTCACTCCTCAGCTCCGTCAGCAAAAGCCCACCAGCCGGCACAGCTGCCCCCGTGGGGAGCTGGCATGTCACCTGCAGATTCCATGGGGCGTGCTGGGCGTGGAGGTGTATATCATCTGAGAGGGACACGAGGGACACGCTGGACAGCATGTTCCAGACTATAAAACCCTCCAGGTTTTCTTTGCCGCTACTCATTCTTGGCAGAGAGACGCTGCACCACCTTGCTGCATACAAGAAGGGAGCACCCATTGCTGCCCTTTGGTCGGTGCAAGTCCTTGTATGCAGCACACAGCACAACGCCCTTTCTTAGTATTCTTGATCAAACATGACTGGCTTGCAGTTTCCATTAGCTGAGTTAACTCCAGGTTAGCTACAGCAAAAACTCCGCTCTTACTTCTCCGACCCATCAGCGCTCTCTGGACCGACGCAAACACCCCCCTTTCTGTCAATCAGAACTGGAGTGGTGATGCTTTGCTTTCAGCCACAACACGTGCCTGTGCCTAGGGACTGATGGGAAGGAGGAGTTAAAAAAGCCAGCTTACATGGTGCCCCAAATCCCAGCCACCCTCCAGGACCGGAAAAAAACTGGACACACTCCCATATTTATTCTAGCCATTCTGTAGCCAGTACAGTCATTTCAGTGTCGATCCTGGTTGATTCTGCAGCTTTATAACAGTTGAAACACCCAGCTCATCAAGGCGGCTGATCTAGAAGGCAGGGGATCTGAACTGGCCCCAACTACCTATGATGTGACAGTGTCCATAACTCGGGTTAATCACAGGTTGTCCTGTGACATAAGGATGTAGCGCTCTTTCACCTTTCTCCTTTGAAGCTTTGGGGTTTGTGCACGGGAGCCTTATGTACCTTTCTTTTCAGAGTTGCTCATCGTTTCAGCATTGTTTCTGATGAGGAAAACATCCTTTCTGTGTAGATGTTAATTTATGTACATTTAATAAACAGCATGGTATCCTATACTACCAATGATCTTTTTTTCAGACTAATGAAAAGTTCAAGACAAAAGCATGCTTTGTGTCTGCAAAGAAAAGTATCTGTAACTGTATTAAAAAGCTGCGGTTGTTTCACTCGCGGATGTTTGTAGCTATAGCAGAAACAGAGCTGCTGGCTGCCTTACTGCGAGGTCCAGAGGACACCAGTCTTCTCCTGAAGGCTTTCTACCAGCGTAATACTGTTTGAGTTGCCACTCCATTAAAACAGGACTTGTTCACTAATTGGTTCCTACATGAAAACCCGAGGATAGAAACTTGATCCTGGTTGGCAATGTCAAAAGCAGCATGAGGCGAGGCTGCCCAAAGCCTGGCTGCTGCGCTTGGAGGAAATGTGCCTTGAGTCCCGATGGGCAGACAGGGCACGCCTCTGCAAGTCTGCTTCGCAACACAGCACGACGCAACAGACCTGTGTACAAAGAGCATTAACATCATCACAGGTACAGCCAGTCACAAGGTGGGCAATGCCCGAGTGAAGGCTGCCAGCTGTCCTGCTGGCCGGCTCTGTCCTTCACGGCTGCAGACTCCCTTTCCCAGGCACTCACTGAGCCAGGGGCTGGCTTTGCACTCGGAAAGCACGTAGCCCATGCAGCAGCTCACTCCACTGCTCACCGTGGTTCCCCATGGCTGCTTATCTACCCGACAGATCTCTTAGTCCCTCCTGTTTGTGTATGGAGAAGGACTCGTAGGAGATGGGATCACAGTGATCACCAAACAGGGGAGTTGAAACTTTTGAGTGTAATGAGATACAGCTCAGAGGAGTTGCTACCTTGCTTTTCAGGAGAGCAAACTTGAAGCTACTCAGAGAGCTAGTCTGCAGTGTCCCCTACGAAGCTGCTTTGGAGGCCTTAGGGCTCAGAGAGCAGCTTAGTTTTTCAGAACCACCTTCTGCAAGCACGGGAGCAGGCAATCTGGTGGAGTCTGAAGTCAAACAAGAGGGGCAGAAGACCAGCTTGGCTGAACAGGGACCTCCTTTTTCAACTCAGGTGGAAAAAGGAATGTTATGATCCCTGGGACCAAGGTCCGGCTTGGCAGGAAGATCACAGAGCTGTAGTTCATACGTGTAAGGAGAGAACAGAAAAGGGCAAAGCTCAGCTAGAGTTGAAATTGGCCAGTGTTGTGTCGGGCTATAAAAAGGGCTTTTTACAGTACGTTCATAGCAATCGCTCATTGAGCACGGCCAGGGACTCTCTGAGGAGGAGGAGGATGCGGGTGGGCTTGCCGGTGAATCGGCCACAGAGCCGCCAGCACCAGGGGCAGAAGCAGAAAGCGCAGAGGTCTGTGAGGTGCACCGAGAGCGGGGGCTGCGCAAACCCCTCCGAGCGTATGGCGTGATATGTTGTATCGCGTGATATGTTGTATCGCGGGATACGTTGTATCGTGGGATACGTTGTATGACGTTGGCGGTTTTGGTGGGTAACTATGTACGTAATGTAGGGACACATGCTTTCTTACGGGATGAAAAGATGTAATGTAAAAGGTGGTTTCTGTGAGAAAGTGAGATTCTTCCTATTAAACTGTGTTGGTTTCTGTGTTCAAGGTGTCAGAGTGACCGGAGGAAGTTTGTGTTGTGCCTTCCAACACCCCGGAGCACAGCCATTCAGGCTTCTGTGGGCAAAGCTGCGGAAGATATAGGCAGGCCTTCTGATGCACAGGAAGGCGGCAGAGGGTTACAAGGCATTGCTTTGCTGTCGCAAGTGCCTTCAGGAGCTTGTAACAGACAGCACAAACGTTCTGGGCGCAGGCTCAGACACCGGTGATGCTCCAGGTGCTGCCTGAGTTGACTCCTTCAAGGGAAAACAAGCCTTCCTTGCTGCCTGTCTGTCTTTCCTTCTCTCTCTCTCTCTCTCTGTCTCTCTCTCCCCCCGCCTCTTCTGAAATAAGGGTTGATCTACCAACAGAGGTAACACCCTCCTTAAGCAAGGCTGAGATTAGAGGTCACTCTGGTATTCAAGGGAAAGCAGGAGTAACAGGTGGAGCTGTGTATTTCCTGTAGGATAACTAACTTTAGAACACCTCTTCACTTCAGATGTCTTGTGGTATTTAGAAATATCTTTTTTTTTTTTTTTTAAGGTACAAATGTTTATTAGCAATTAAAAACATTGCAGGGGGGCTGCAGGGGTGGCTGCTGTGGGAAGCTGCTAGAAGCTTCCCCTATGTCCAGTAGAGCCGATGCCAGCCGGCTCCAAGACAGCCCCACGGCTGGCCAAGGCCGAGCCAGTCAGCAACAGTAGTAGCACGTCTGGGATAACGTATTTCAGAAGGGGGGTAAGAACTGGCAGGCAGCAACTGCAGCGGGAGAGAGGAGCGAGAATACATGAGAGAAACATCTCTGCAGACACCTGGGTCAGTGCAGAAGGAGGGGCAGGAGGGGCTCCAGGGGCCGGAGCAGAGACCCCTCTGCAGCCCCTGCTGAAGACCATGGCGAGGCCGGCTGTGCCCCTGCAGCCCATGGAGCTCCGTGGGGGAGCAGATGTCCACCTGCAGGCTGGGGAGGGCCCCACGCTGGAGCAGGGGGCTGCACGAAGGAGGCTGTGACCCCACTGGAAGCCAGAACTGGAGCAGGCTCCTGGCAGGACCTGTGGCCCCGTGGAGAGAGGAGCCCACGCTGGCACAGGTTTGCTGGCAGGACTCGTGGCCGCGTGGGGGACCCACCGTGGAGCAGCCTGTTCCTGAAGGACGGCACCCCGTGGCAGGCACCCAGGCTGGAGCAGTTGGTGAAGAACTGCAGCCTCTGGGAAGGACTCACGTTGGAGAAGTCCGTGGAGGACTGTCTCGCGTGGGAGGGACCCCAGGCTGGAGCAGGGGAAGAGTGTGAGGAGTCCTCCCCGTGAGGAGGAAGGAGCAGCAGAGACAACATGTGATGAACGGACCGCAACCCCCATTCCCCGACCTCCTGTGGCACTCGGGGGGAGGAGGCAGAGAAAATGGGGAGCAAATTCAAGCCCGGGAAGAAAGGAGGGGTGGGCGGAAGGTGTTTTAAGATTTGGGTTTAGTTCTCATTACCTTACTCTGATTCGATTGGCAATAAATGAAACAAATTTCCCCAAGTCCAGTCTCTTTTGACCCTGACGGCAATTGCTGAATGATCGCTCCTTGTCCTTGTCTCGACTCACAAGCTTCTTGTTGTACTTTCTCTCCTCTCTCCAGCCGAGGAGGGGAGTGAAAGAGCAGCTTTGGTGGGCCCCTGGAATCCAGCCAAAGTCAACCCATCACAGAAGTACTTTGCATTACGTTTCTTGAAGCTTGCCGAATGGGGATGGTTAGAACAAGGGGAAAAAACGCATCCTTTAGCCCCAATATTTGCTCTCTAACTGCACAAGCTACAAAGAATGTGTGGAGAATGTGCCCACTAATTCTCAGCTACAGGGATACAGAATCCAAACCTCCTTGGTAGAAGAGGGAACTAGAACTCGGGTGGGATTCGGCTCGCTCTAACTTCTGTGGCTATGTTCGGGCTAGGGATCCGCACAGCCGTTGTAGTGAGTGGATATGAAGGGCCTGATGCAGTTGCCTCCCCCTGCGCATCATGTGGGTGTGATCTGAGATTCTATAGGTATGTCCTCTGGCCTCCAGCTGTCCCCTCCGAAGGGCAAGGCTGTCCGTAGGTCCTGTGTCGTGTCTGCTAGGCTCTAGGTGCTAGCTTCATTGTGGCCTCTGAGATGGCATTAAGTTGCCCGTGTGTAGGAAATCGACCTGAGGCCCTAGTCAATACAGCCAGTTAAGTCTAAAGGGGCCCTAACTAAAGACGTCTACTTTAGGACAGCATGAATAGCTTTTTACTCTGCTAACTCTAATGGTATCTTCGCAATTTTGTAACCGCAACATCTGCAATAGGCCTATCTAAAGTCAGAGGAGCTGAGTGCCACCCTGGGTGTCTCGTGTTTGAGTGGGTGGTCTCAGCATCTCTGGCTAGCTCTCGAAGACAAGCTTCTACTGCTCTATGGCATGTCACGAGAGACAGACATGCAGAGCCTCATGGAGTGGGCTATGGCTGTCCATGCTCAGCTGTGACTCAAGTGCTTTTGGAAATTCCAGGGAGAAATTTCAGTTCTTGGAAAGAGGATTCCCAAAAACTGGGGTGCTGTCAACTTTCACGTGTCAACAGGCTGAAAAAAACATAATTTCTGAAGCAGTCGCTTCCTTAGATGCCAAAACCAATTTGATATCATGCTTCAGGTGACCCTGCTCTCTTGCGAAGCCGGAACTTATGTACACAAGCTTTACTGTCACGGGTGCCGAATGGTAAGAAAGCATCACCGTTCAGGCGGGCTGAACAGGCTCTTCGGGAGGGACAGGCAGGGCAGGCGAGGGGGAGGAGCTGCACCGTGTGTAAGGTGGGCATCTGCTTTGGAGGACGGAGGGGCCCGTGAGAGCTGGTCCGTTCTAAAGAGCCACCTTTTAAAAGCCCAGGAGCAGGCCATGCCTTTGTGTTGAAAGTCAAGCAAGTGGGGTAGGACACCCACTTGCCTGAAGAGGGAACTCCTTTTGGAACTCAGGCGGAAAAAGAAATTGTATCAACGATCCCTAGAAGCAAGGCCAGCCTTGGCAGGAAGACTACGGAGCTGTGCTTCACATATGTAGGGAGAAATGATGGAAGGCCAAAGCTCAGCTAGAGTTGAAACTGGCGAGTGTCCTGTCAGACAACAAAAAAAGCCTTCTGAAGTATGCTAAGAGAAAGAGGAGGTCTAAGGAAAGTATTGCACTCCATTCCTTCCTTCCTTCCTCCCTTCCGCCCCTCTCTTCCTTCCCTTCCGCCAAACATTAAACAAGAGCTTGTGTTTTGGTTATTAGCTTCTCCTTAGTCTGCTTTATAGACTTGGAGCCAAAGAGACAACAGGCCTGGCTCCAGCAGGTGCAAGGGTGGCTTTCTTCTCTCTGCCAACCGTCCAAGGCATGGCAGGAAGGGCGGGAAGAGGGCAGGGCGTGCCTGCAAGCCCCTGGGCTGCACCAGGCTGCTCTGCTCTGCTTCATGCCACTTCCCCCCTCGCCGCCCGGGAGAGGCTGGGCTTCTGCAGACAGCCGCTCACTCGAGAAGGCAGCTAGGCAGCTGCTGCTTCTATTGCACTTGGCAAAGCCAAACTCCTCTCCAGTGTTCCGGGAGAGTGCCAAGGCCACCTTCCAGCGGGACATGCTGTGAAGAAGAAGAAGAAGAAGAAGAAGGTTGCCTTTAACAAGTTGGAGTTAAGGAAGCTCTGCCCCTGGGCTCTGTGGCCAGCTGCATCCTCTTCCTCCCAGTCCCAGCACAAGAGAGCGCCTTTCCGCTGGGACCGCTGCTTTGGCTGGAGGCAATGTGCCCGTCTCAAGCGCACGTCAGTGGCACGGGGGGACCTGCGGGAAGAGGGTGGGACGGACTGCGGGCGGCACCGGTACGCGCACCAAGCACCCCGGCACACATGCGCACGTACTCGTGAGCAAGAGCAGCTCAGCAAAGCTGCTGGAAAGCGGCGTGGCAGAAAAGGCCCGTGGGTCCTGCTGGACACCAAGCTGAGCAGCAGCCAGCACCGTGCCCTTGGCCAAAGGCGGCGGGCGGCGGTGCCCTGGGCTGCGCTGGGCAAAGCCTTGCCAGCAGCTGGAGGGAGGGGAGCCTTGCCCTCTGCTCAGCGCTGCTGAGGCCATGCCCGCAGTGCTGTGCCCAGGCCCGGGCTCCCCAGGCCGAGAGAGACAGGAGCCCCTCCCCCAGCCCCGCCCCCCAGCCCCCCCCCCCCGGGCTTGGAATGGCAGCTGTGATGTCGCGGCGCTGGCCCGGCAACGGCCACAGTGCCTGCAGGCACGGCTCTGCCAGCACCCGGCAGCTCCAGGGAGAGACCAGCTCTCACCCAGCGGCACTGCCCGGCACCGGGACCCCCTCGACAGCCTCGCTCCAGCCGGCTGGGAGCTCTCCGGAGCCCCAGCAGCGTGTCCGGCGCGAGGACTCCCCTGGCCCCGGCACGATGGGCCAGCTGAACTGCTGCTACGGCTCCAGGTGGGCTCCCCCCGCGGCTCGGGGACACGCCGGCGCAGCCGGGCCCCGCAGCAGCCGCCTTTCTCACGCCCTTTGCCGCCTGCTCTGCAGGGTCTACCCTGGCCCCGAGCAGCAGTGCGCGCCCGGCCCGGCATCAGCCGAGCCGCTGCTCCACCAGCGCGTGCGGGTGACGCAGGGCCGCGGGACGGGGAAGAGGCACCTCCTCCTCTTCAGCGATGCCTTGATCATCGCCAAGGCCAAGTAAGAGGCGCAGACCCCGGCTGCCTTTCCTCCTAAGGCCTGGCCCCGGCACCGGGGCAGGGACGCCCAAGGAGCAGCCCCAGGCCCCGGCACCCTGCTGCTGGCTGCACCCGTGGCCGTGCGCGGGGCAGGCGGAGGCCAGAGGGCAGCCGCCGGGCTCGGCCACCTCCAGGTCACTCCCTGCCGCTCCCCTCTGCAGACGTGGCAGCGCCCCGCGCCCGCAGCTCTGCCTGGCCCTGCGCCGGCTGTGGGTGCTGAGCGGCGGCAAGGGGGTGGCCGGGGATGCCGCCCAGGAGGAGGAAGACAAGGCCACCACGTCCCTCGTCCTCGCCTGGCCCTACGGCTTCTGCGTTGTCACCTTCTGGTGGGTCTCGGTGCCACGTCCCCCGGCAGGGCCGGGCAGCGCTTCTGTCCGGCCCCACGCCGCTTCCTCCTGCCTCTGCAGCCGTCCCCACGGGGCAGGGCTGTGCCGGCGCCCGCCTCTGCCCGCGGGCTGGGCAGCAGCGGGCGCTCAGGCTCTTTCTCCTCTCTTTCCTGCAGCTCCCGCTCACTGAAGGAGCTCTGGCTCAGCGCGCTCCGTGGGTAAGCCCTGCCTGGCAGCGCAGCTTGGGGGGCCCGTGCTCACAGCACGGGGGGATGCTCTAGCCGTAGCCGTACGATGCGGAAACGCCGCTCCTGAGCTGGGGAGAGCTGCCCCCACGGCTGCGGGCGGCTCTGGAGCGGGCAGAGCTGGCGGAGCTGCTTCACCCAGCCCCGTCCTCCCCCCTTGCCGCTGCTCTCCGCTCGACGGCCGGGCGGTGCCCAGCTGCTTCGGGGCAGCTTGGAAGGGCTCCCCGGGCTGGCAGGCGAGGGAAGAGGCAGCTTGGGTCTCACACAGCTCTTTCTCTGCCCCTGCCCCGTGCACAGGCCAGCAGAAGGAGTGCAGGGAGCCCGCGTCACCCAGCTGCCCTCCATCAAGCTCCTGCTGAAGGAGCTGCGCGGCCGCAATGCCGTGAGTGTCCCTCCCGGCCCCGCTCTGCCCCAGGGGCTGCTCCAACCCCGCACGAGCCCCATCGCTTCTCACCTGCTGCTCTTCTCCCCTTGCCCAGGCCAAAACACTCAACGCCAGCAGCCTGGAGAGGCTGGTCGAGGGCCTGGCAGAGGTGAGGAGCCCCCGGGCCGCCATCTCGGCCGTCCCCACATCTCACTCATGGCCCGCGGCCGATGCAGCTCGCCAGGGGCCCTTCGTGCTGCGGGGCTGCTCGCTGAGCGCAGCGCATTTCTTGCAGGCTGGTGCCCAGCAGCGGCCACCTCCCGTCCCCTCCGGCAGCCAAGGTGGACGTGGCCACTCGGACGGTGAGTTTGGAGGAGACGGGGGCAGGACGGCCCCTCTCTCCTGCGCTGGCAGGCGGCAGCCGCGCTGCTCGGGGGCTGCTGCTGCCCTTCCCGCAGGGCACGGCCACAGAGAGCTGAGCCCCCGGGGCGCCTCGTTCCCCAGCCACGCCTCTCCCTCGCTGTTGGCGGGGACGCCCAGCACGCAGAGGCTCGGGCAGCATTCACCTGGCGCTTGCCCTCCATGGCTCTCTGCTCTGTTTTCCCTGGCGGCAGGCGGGACCCGCAGCAGGACGAGGGGGCTGCCCTGGCCCTTTGCGCGGCGAGGGACCTTGGCCGCTGCGGAGGCGCCCGGGCAGTCGGGCTGTGCCGGCAGGGCGGGTCTCTTCATAAAGGAATGTTATGATCCCTGGGACCAAGGTCCGGCTTGGCAGGAAGATCACAGAGCTGTAGTTCATACGTGTAAGGAGAGAACAGAAAAGGGCAAAGCTCAGCTAGAGTTGAAATTGGCCAGTGTTGTGTCGGGCTATAAAAAGGGCTTTTTACAGTACGTTCATAGCAATCGCTCATTGAGCACGGCCAGGGACTCTCTGAGGAGGAGGAGGATGCGGCTGGGCTTGCCGGTGCGTCGGCCACAGAGCCGCCAGCACCAGGGGCAGAAGCAGAAAGCGCAGAGGTCTGTGAGGTGCACAGAGAGCGGGGGCTGCGCAAACCCCTCCGAGCGTATCGCGGGATACGTTGTATCGCGGGATACGTTGTATGACGTTGGCGGTTTTGGGGGGTAACTATGTACGTACTGTAGGGACACATGCTTTCTTACGGGATGAAAAGATGTAATGTTGTCGTGGTTTAGCCCCAGCCGGCAACTAAGCACCACGCAGCCGCTCGCTCACTCCCCCTCCCACAGTAGGGTGGGGGAGAGAATTCGGAAAAAAACCTCGTGGGTTGAGATAAACACGGTTTAATAGGACAGAAAGAAAGAAGGAAACAACAATGATAATACCAACACAGGAATGTACAAGAACAAGTGATGCCCAATACAGCAATTGCTCACCACCCGGCGATCGACAGCCCGTCCCCGAGCAGCGATTTCCGCCCCTCGGCCAACTCCAGTTTATGTACTGTATGGTAGGGAATATCTCTTTGGCCAGTCTGGGTCAGCTGTCCCGGCTGTGTCCCCTCCCAGCTCCCCGTGCACCCCCAACCTCCTTGCTAGCAGGCCAGCACGAGAAGCTGGACTGTCCTTGACTGCTCAGCAACAACCCAAAACATCAGCACATTATCAACAGTTTCTCATCCCAAATCCAAAACACAGTGTCACACTGGCTTCTGTGAAGAAAACCAGCTCTATCCTGGCTGAAACCAGGACACAGGGAATAAGGGAAGCGGTTCCCCGAGGGCAAAACATTACTAAAGCATTTAATGAACAACAAGGGAAAGACGAATCTCCAACAGAATGGTTGGAGAGGTTGAGGAAAAACCTACAAATGTACTCTGGAATTGATCCGAATACAGTGGCTGGGACCGCACTCCTTAGAACACAATTTGTAGCTAAATCCTGGGGGCATATAAGAAGGAAATTAGAAAAATTGGAAGATTGGCAAGAAAGAAGATTAGAGGAGTTACTTAGAGAAGCCCAGAAAGTCTATGTTAGGAGGGACGAAGAAAAACAAAAAGCAAAAGCAAAAATTTTTGTACGTGTCAGTAGTAGGAGCAAAAGGAGAGCCTTTTAAAGTAAATATATTGAAAGATGTAGAAGTAGAAACAGAAAAGAAAATTTGTCTTAATGATTTACTTTTGCTCCCTGAAGCGGAATACAATTTATTAGGAAGGGATTTGATTTTGAAGTTAAACTTGAGCATTCAGAGTCAAGGGGACAAATTGCAGATTAAGTTATACACTTTAACACAAGAGGATGAAGAAGCTATTAACCCCTCAGTGTGGTATAAGGAAGGGGAAACTGGAAAGATAAAAATGGACCCCATAAGCGTTCAAATAACAGATCCGCACCGCCCAATTAGAATCAAGAAATACCCTATACCTATGGAGGGTCAAAAAGGATTAAAAGGATATTTACCCTGAAGCTAAATAAATGGAGACATAGAAAGTTATTAATGTGACTGGGTGCGGGACAGGAGGAGATAAAAAACAGGGGCAAGGAATCGGGTAGAGGGACGGAAGGACGTTTTAAGAAGCGGCAGGCTACGAGAAAAGCAGGAAAGAATTAAAAAATAGGAACAGGAATGAGGATAGAAGGAAATACTGAAACAAAATTTAAAAAGGGACAGGGTATACGGAAAAAAGGGAGGAGTTAAAAGTACGGGAAAGGGAAGCTGGATAAAGGGAATCGTTGAAGGAGAAATTAGGTAGCGGTGGGGTGCAAGAAATACAAGGGGAGGGGCGGGGAACCAAAAAAAAAACCCCAAACAAAAAAACGGAGAAAGGGAGCCGGGTAGAGGGAGACGTAGAAGAACTTTTAAAAAGCAACCGGGTACGAGAGACACGGACAGGAATTAAAACGCAGGGACGGGGAGACGGACAGAGGACAAGGCAGAAAGGAAAAAGAAGTGGCGGTCAGGTACGAGAAACACGGGAATATTAAACAAACAGGGAGATGGCTAGAAGGAACCGCAATGAGAAAATGTTAAAAGTAACAGGGTACAAGAACCACAGGAAATAATGAAAAAATAGGGACGGGGAGATGCACAGAAGGAAACATAGGATGAAAGTTTTTTCAGCGACGGGGTGCAGGACAGAGGGAGGAAATAAAGCACAGAGACAGGGTGCCGGAGGGAGGGAACTGTAGCGCGAGAAATTAAAATGCAGCAGGGTACAAGAAACACAAGTAAGCATTAAAAAACGGGGAGAGGGAGCCGCAGAGAGGGAAACGTGGAAAAAATTAATAGGTGAAATGGTACAGGGCAGAGTCGGCAGATGAGCAGTAAGTTTCGGGGAGCCGACAAACAAGGGATTCTAAAGCAGTTCCAAGAGCTAATCCCAGGAAACCCAGGATTAAAGTTCTCAGTTTCATATTTCACGTCCAAAATATGTAGAACTTTGACAGAGATGACATCGTGTTTTCCTTAAACCAGCTGATTGCAAAATGCTGCACTGGGCGAGAACACCATAAACAGTTTAAGACGAACGGCCACGCTCCTAAGTAAAACAATAAACCCAGCGCACGGGATCCGCGCAGCCTCTGCTTTGGCCTTCGCCTCTCGCCATCCGCCGCCAAAGCTGCTGCCGCATCCTGCGCGCCACGCGTAGCAGGTTTCCAGCCACGGCCTGAAAGGCGGTAAGGGTAAAATGCGAGAAAATGTGCCATTACGCTCTGCAGTTACGATTAATTCAGGTCCTGTTTCACAGTCTGGTTACGGAACGCGGGGTCACTCGCAGGAAGCGTCGTGGCGGAAATCAGAGGGGTGCCGAGGCGGCCGGAGAGACGGCAGAAGGCTGGAGGGCGCAGAGGTACTCGGGAGGGGATCTGAACGGAGCACAGGCGGCGTCGGGGAGACGCTGGCCGACGGGAGGTGAGCAAGATGGAGGAGAGGACAGAAAGACCGCTCTGAGGAAGAGGGATGGCCCGAGGAGATGTTCTGACAAACCGAGAGGGGTACAAATCACGCTCCAGAGATAACAGCGTGCCAAGGAGACCCCGTAAAACCCCGGAATGGGGGGGGGGGGGGAGGAGGGGGTAAGGGAGACGTGCCAGGGAAATCTAAAAAGCGACAGGGTGTGTGACAAACAGAAAGAATTGGAAAAGAATAGACATCTGGATAAAAGCAAATATAGAAAGAGAATTTAAAAAGAAAAAAAGGGTATGAGGCAGGGGAGGAAAAAACTAACAAATAGGGAGAGAAGACCAGATAAAAGTAGACAAAAAATTATCAAAAGCGAAGGTGTTAAAGAAGGAGAAACTTGGCAATGGGGCAGCAGAAGAAATCAACAAAGGCAGAAAGCAAATTTAAATAGTGACAGGGTATAGCAGAGGCGGGAATGAAATAAAGACAGTGAACTGGATGAAAACAGATAGGGGAAAAAAATTCAGAAGTGATTTCACACAGGATAGCCAGGAAGTAATAAAAACGTAGGGTTAGCCGTCTCCATAAAAGCAGACACAGAAAATTAAAAAAACGATGAGGTAGAGGACAGACAGGAAAAGAGTAAATAATCGGGACAGAAAACCAGGTTAAAGTAAGCATAAAAACATAAGTTCCTCACCGTTCCTGGAGGTATTTAAAAGGCGCGTGGATGTGGCACTTAAGGCCATGGTTTAGTGGTGGACTTGGCCGTGTTAGGTTTACGGCTGGGCCCGATGATCTTAAGTGTCTTTTCCATCCTAAATTATTCTGTTATTCGAAAATGAAGACGTTAAGACGGGGAAAAAAAGTTAAAATAGGGAAAAAACCTGAATAGGCAAAGACATAGCAAGAAAATTTCACAAGCAACAAGGTATGGGACACACTAGAATGAGCTAAAAAAATGAAGCTGCTGAAGTGGATAAAAACAGACGAGGAAAGAAAATCTAAACGTGAGGGGGTACAGGAGAGACAGGAACCAACTGAAAAAAAGGGAGCTACATCCTAATAAAAGTAGATTTAGAACGAACATGTTAGAAGCGGCAAGTTACAGGAAACGGGAAAAAAAACCGTAGGGAGAGAAAATGAGATAAAAGTACACCGAGAAACAAAATTTCAAACCAAAAAGAACGATGACTAAAAAAATTGAAAAATGGGGACAGCGAACCACATAAAAGTAGACACAGAAAGGAAATACAAAAAGCGGTGCCCTTAGGAAAAAATAAGAGAAAATAACTAATAAGTAACGACAGCGGACGAGATAAAAGTAGAAAATTTGAAAAGCAATGGGGATTAAGGACTTTAATTAAAGACAGCGATGGTGAACTAAAATGGAGATGTAGAAGGGAAACTGAAGAAGGGGTGGGGTGGCACTAAGGAAAGACAAGAAATAATTGAAGATACAGACATGGAAGGGCACAGAAAGTACATGTTAGAAGTGATAGGCATTAGGGAAATAAAGGAAAAAGCAGAAATAGGGACAGTGGAGTAAAACAGCTATAGAGAGACAATTTTAAATGCGATGACAATAAAGAAAAACCAGAAGAGAGAGACAGAAGATGGGATAAAAGTAGAAAATGTTAAAAGCAACAGGGATTAAAGAAATAAGGAAAAAATTGTGAAATAGGGACAGTAAACAGAGATGTAGAAAGAAAGTTTTAATAGTGAGGGCGCTAAGGAAAGACAAGAGCTAATTAAAAATACAGACAAAGGGAACAAAAGTAAGCCTGGCAAGAACATTTAAAAAGCGATAGGTGTTAGGGAAAGAAGGGAATAAAGCATAAAAGAAACGGCAAACTTTTAAAAGAGTTGGAGAAAGAATAATGAAAAAGCCAGGTGATGCAGAGAAGTGAAAGAAATTTAAACTCAGTAACATCACAGTGTCATTAAGCAGACATCTTCTGTTTCACTTCCCCCCTTTTCTATTACCCTTGCGAATTCTTTCGCAGTCCCTTATAACGTACCATTCTCCTTCGTCCGTCGATTAAAATACCTCCCTGTTGCGACTTCAGGTTTGACCTTACTCTTTTTCCAGGTAACACAGTCATCCCCATTCTTCTGACAACGCCATAGCGAACCTCGAATTATACAACACGTACATAAAACAAATAAGCTATCAACTAATACGAGTACAAGCAGCTCTTTGATCCATTTAAAATTTGGTAACCGAGAGGCTAATTTGCTCCGAACTTCTTCACAACCCCAAGAGGTGATGTAAATCTAAAGTTGTTCTTATCATGACCTACTCCGTAGCAGGGGTTATTAAATAGAGAGGTGTTAACCGGAACCGGAACTCCTGTTAGAACGTCTGGCTAGACTCTCTAGGCACTTGCAATCGCTCTCGTTTAGAATTTCCTAATATTATTATGTATTTCTATAGATTATTTTCGCCTAACTGGGTGAGATCTTCCCCTCGGTATTGGGATCGGTTACGGCCGCCCCAACAAAATTCCAAATGGACTTAAATTCTCTTTAGTTCCCGGTTTTACCCTGATTCGTAGTAGGGCTACAGCGGGAGCGCTTGGTACCAATGTAGATTTGCTTCTTGACTAAGTTTAGCTAGCTGTTGTTTAATTAAGTGATTCATTTTCTGCACTGGCCCACATGCCTGAGGTCGGTTGCTGGTTTGTTCCTAAAATTTTACTAACTCGTTGCACTATTTGCGCACAAAAATGAGCACCCCTATCAGAAGATATTACTGCTGGTACTCCAAATCTGGGAATAATTTTCGTTTAAGAGTACTCCTGTCACTTCCCTAGCCTTATTAGCCCTACAAGGGAAAGCTGCTGGCCAGCCCGAAAAGGTATCTGTTAATACGAACAAATCCCAAACCCTCCCCTTTCCGTGGGAGTTCGGAAAAGTCTGTTTGTCAATTTTGACCTGGAACTTTCCCTTTACCGAGACTTCCAAATTTACACGATTTCCCACCTTTGCATACTTCACAGTTATTAACCATGGCTTTTACAGTTTGAAACAAATTCCTGGCTACTATTTGCTTCATAAGGGAATCATACGAGGCTTCAGTTGCCCAATGAGTCTGGTCGTGTTCTGCTTTTACCGGTTTCCGTACTATTCTAAAGGGAACTATTACTCTGTTACCTTTTAATTTTGCCCAACCTGATGATTCAACTTCTGCTTCCAAATCTTTAATTAATCCAAGATCGTTCTCATCACAGTCGACCGAGTCCGGTAGCGGCAAAGCTTTTTCAGGAATCAAACTTAACGCCTCACCTTGTTCCGCAGCTCTTTTTGCCTCATAATCTGCCGATTTATTCCCCACTTCCTGAGCAGCGTCACCCTCTTGGTGCCCCTTGCGGTGCATAAGCGCAACCGCCGAAGGCGACTGTACCGCATCCAAAAGTCTTAGGATCACGTCAGCAAGCTTAATGTTTTCCTTGGGCGGTCAGAAGTCCCCGTTCCTTCCGGATAGCCCCACGGGCATGAACTACACCCAAGGCGTATTTTGAATTTGTCCGGGTGTTCGCTCGCAGTCCTTCAACAAGCTCTCACTAAAGCAATTCATTCGGCTCGTTGTGCGGATGTACCCTCAGGGAGTGACTTTGCTTCCAGCACTCGGTCTGCGGTGGTCACGGCATACCCCGCCATTCGAGCTCCATCCTTGGCTGACAGTGGGCACACTGATCTTTCGGGAGGGGTTGACTTCCCCGAGACGGGGCACTTGGGCTACTTCTCATGGCTCCTCGCCTCCCATTAGTGGTGTTTCCCAGTGGGTTCCCAGAGGTTACCTGGCCCCTGCGGTGCGCAAAGCAGCCGCTGTAGCGCTGGCAATTGTTTTGCCCATTCCCCCCCCCCGCCTGTCCCTATTCCGACACACTTGCCAAGCAGTCTCCAGCAATTTCTCTAAATCTCTCACATCTGTTCCTTGCACTTGCTGTAACTTTTTCTTGACATCATCCGTCAGCTGTCCCAGAACCAGGAATAACAACTGACCTTTTCCCTCCTGAGAGGTACGGTTTAAAGGAGTATATTTCTGCATCCCTTCTTTTAATCGGTTCAAAAAATCAGTAGGGGATTCTTTTCTATCTATCTTGTTTAATTTCATACAATTTAGACCAATTTACTGATTTTGGGACAGCACTTCTTATTCCAGAAGCCATTCGTTCCCTGTACCGCGGTACTAAGTCCCGGGCTCCTGGCTGGTTAGGGCCCCAACCAGGACTGGTAATGGGAACATGGTTATCCACTGTTCCCGGCAGAGTTCCAGCCAAAACCAGAGCCTGGACTTGAGGGTCTGGCCACCCTCACAACACTCTGCTTTTCTGCCTCGCCGAACACCGCATCCGACATTGCACGCACATCCTCACAATCGGGGTCAAACAATCCTTTAATCTCCCATTCTGTCAACCTTTAAACATCTTTGTCCAATGCTACAAGGCGAGCAACATCTTTTTTGCTTCCTATTTTGCTTATTGTTTGTCTTTTTCTATCGCCAGGACCATAGGGTCCTGGGGTGCTGAATTGATTCCACGTTCTTTCTGCCATTCAGGGTGGTTTCGTAGAGTGAAAAACATACGTATCTGCATAAAGCACTTCATCCCATTTTCCTTCTCCCTGAAGGAAGAGCATTAAATTGTATTATTACACTAAATGTATAATACCTATTATAACGTGTGTAGTATTATATTACAATTATATGTACCTTAATGTAATAATGTAATTTTATTTTAATGTCCTGTTAAAGGGCCGTTTTTCTCCACCGTCTGGCTTCTAGAGAGGCCACCACTGATTACAATGCTTAATTAAAGTTTTCCTATCGACACTGCCTCCCGGCACTCCCCCCGGATCTCTCCAGTGCTCCAAAACACATCCCAGTGGGCTTTTCTTTAGAATTCCACCACTCTGTGACTCTCCCATATCTGATGCAAATTTTACCGTTAATAACCAAAATCCAATAAATGACAAACCAATAACCAATACCCGAAATGCATTAGCCAAAAGTCAGGTAACAGTTAACCGGACCTCCAAATGGGGACGCAGCCCCTCCAAACGGGGAAGTTAATCCCCTACCATATGGGACACAAGTCCCCCAGAGGTACACCTGTAAGGTGCTAGCGAGCCGCTATACGCCGACCCGTGTGCACATCTGCACGTCTTAAAGACGGTCCCAAATTGATCGATCGTTACCAATTCAGGATTTAAGGATGTCTTCTTGCCAGAGGGTCTTTGTCTGTCCCCGCGGTGATCCGACTGAGAACGGGGGTCTCTCCGGAAAAGATCTCCGGGGGCAAACCCAAGAGAGTCCCAGACTCATCGGGTCCCGCAGCCGAACAGAGGATGTCCCTCCCACCTGGGTCACCAAATGATTCACAAAAGTTACAGAAATTTAAACTCAGTAACACCAAAGTGTCATTAAGCAGACGCCTTTATTGCCACGCCGGACGCCTGGGGGATATCTCTTCCCAACGCACGCGCACTGAAGCAAAACTTCATCCTTTATATACCTGAAAGACGTGAATATTCGCACGTGTCCTGAGAAATCTCCGCCTCCTCGCTTATCTGCTACGTTTACGTAACTCTGGTGTTGCAAAACTACACTACGCGTGCGCGGGGGTCTTGGGCGGTCGTCGGTGGTTGTTAGGGGAGTTAGCCCCCTCCTTCTTTTTCCCTTTTATGGTCACAGGTCTCCTGAGGATAGTTCCTTCTCCTTGGATGTTTTCCCCTTCTGTTCTTCAGCCAAGCGGTTCCTTCTTATCATCCGTGTTTGAGCACTCCTGCTAGGACGTTTCTGTGCTCAAGGTGAAGGTATCTCCTCTGCACTCATCAATTTCTCAGTCCTTGCTCTTAACTCTTCTCCTCTTGGTTCTCTCCACCTGTCTTCTCTGTTTCTACTTGTGTTTTAATTTTCATCAGGGCTGCTTTCCTCCTGATGAACTGTTTACATATAGGTACAGTGTTGGCACTGAGGCAAATACAGCCTAAGGACTATGAGAATAGGCCGTTAAACATAATGCCACGGTTGCTAGGCTAAAGAAGTCTATACTAAAGTTAAACTAATCACGAAATCAATAACCTTCCAGAAAGTACATCTCTTCAGAAATTTGTAAAACTGACAGTTGATTAGTTACACATGCTAAAACCTTCTAATTGTTTTAGATCCTTGTTTCAGAGGGCACTAAGGGAAGGGAAGAAGTCAGTTAAAAAATAAGGGTAGGCAAATAAGGACCGCGAATGAGAGAAAAGGCGGCAGAAAATTTTAAAAGCAATGGTGATTACGGCAAAAGGAAAAATATTAAGAGGCAGGGATGGCGAACTAAAACGGAGACGTAGATAGAAAATCTAAAAAGTGAAGCCACTAAGGGAATACCAGAAACAATCAAATACAAAGGGATACTGAAAAGTCGGCCAGAAAACCCTCTAACACTTAGTTTGAAGCTTTAGAAGGCGGGCATTCCTTACGGCAGCGCTGGGCAGTGCTGGGGATCGCTCCACCACGAGTGCTCCGACGGGTTAGTAAAGCACATCAGTTCATATGCAGAAAAGTCATACGTGTCATCAGATCCCCCAAGAAGGGCAGTCTTATGGTGAGGAGTCCCCGGAATTCGTTGACATAGTCCAAGCATGCGCAGTAAAATTAGGGTTAGGGTCTTTTCACCCTCAGGTGGTCGTCCACAGTCTTCCTCACGCAGTCTGCCAGTTGAACCTGGGGCTTCCTTTGTCCATATCTAGTCATCGAATTAGCTCCTCGGTCTTTCGGCCTCAGGATGGCACAAGGAGGTCAATTTAACCTGGTACCAGTGATTTCCACGGGAAGCCTAAGGAGCTTGCTTTGTGTTATCCGTGAGTTTACACGGGAAGCCTAACAAGCTTGCTCACAGTCTGTTTGATCTTGTCGGGCAAGAAGTGACATGTTTAAGGTCTCAGCCAGTGATTTTACTTAAAAGAGTAAGTAAAGACGGAGAGGGGGAGACGGACAGGGAGACAGGGAGAAAGAGTAAAACAGCGATGGGCTTCGAGAGGGAGAGAGAGAAGAATTAAAAGATCCTGGCAGGGAGCCGGACAGGGCAAGACGGCAAAAGAAATGAAACTGCAGCGCGGCTCAGGGCTGACAAGGACAAAATTGCAAAACAGGGACAGGGAGCAGGATAGCGGGAGACAGAGGAAGAAAGAGACTTGTGCTGTGCTACAGGGCCGAGAAGGAAGACCTTGAACATCAGCCAGAGACTAGAGAACAGAGTGGAAGGAAGGCAAAAACGGTGGCTGGGAGCCGGACAGAGAGAGACTGTGAAAGAAAAGAGTAGCAACACGCTACATTGCAGAGGGAGGAATGGAAAAGCAGGGACAGGGAGCCAGACTGAGAGAGGCAGAGGAAGGAAAAATAGCCACAAGCTACAGAGCAGGGAGAGAGAGGACCTAAAAGATGAGGACGGGGAGCTGGACAGAGTGAGATGGAGAAAGGAGGTATGGGCGGGGGGTGGAGGGGGGGAACCACATCAGCGTGGGAAAGAGGGGGGGGCCAGGGGAGAGGCAGTGAGGGCCCGGGATGCAGAATAGGGGCAACAGGGCCCTGAGGGCCTGGGACTCACCACAGCTTTCACTCCCTGCACTGCTGGGAGAGTTCGCCAGTTCAGACGCTTCTTCCTCCTCCTCCTCCTCCTCCTCTCCTCCGTTCGCCTTCTGTAACTCCTGTCGCTTGGCTGTCCTCCACCTAAGAGAATACCGGGGTGTCTTACAGCTCGTACAAGACGGGGCTCCCTACACACGTAGCCTCACTCGTGCGCTACACGGCCGCCTTTGGTGACACGTACAGACCCTGCATGTTGATGGTGTGGCCTGCTGCGGACTACGAAGAGGGATCCTACCTCACCTGGAGGAGCTGGCTCGCTCTTCCCTGCAGCAGGAGGCAGCTGCCGGCCGGCCGGCCTTCGGTTTCTTCTTCCTCTTTACCGTTCTCTGGCCTCTCCAGCTCTGGCCGTGGCAGCTCCCGCCCAGGGCCGGCAAGCGCTCCGCCTGTCCCTTTCTGCAGCCGTGCCACGAGGAGAGCAAGGCTGGGCAGAGACAACCCACGCGAGCCCGAGGCGGGTGCGGTCAGCGGCATCCCCCCCCAGCGCGGCCCCTGGCAGAGGGAAAGAAGCAGCAGCGACCCTTATTACCGTAGTTCCCCCCTGGCCGAAGCCTCTCCTTCCGCGGGGGCCGCCGGAGACGCCGCTCTGCCCCTGCACCGCTGCCAACGGCGTCCGCTTTCACGGAGAACCCAGCGCACGCGAGGCCCGGCTTGCCGCCTCTGCGACAGGGCCCGGGGCCGGCCCGGGGCTACGGGACGGGCTTCAGGGGAGGGGCTGGAGCTGGGGGCAGCTGCGCGGGGCCAGGAGAAGCGAGCGGGGGGGCTCTGACGAGTTGGGAGGCGCCCGGCGTCCGCGCCTGGGGGGTGTCCGCCTCCCTCCCTCCTCCCAGAGCCCCGGTAACTCCCCGGGGCTGCCCCGACCCCACTCGCCTCCAGCGGGCCGGCAGCCGATCGCAGCGGGCGGCTCGAAGTTCCTCGCCCCGCCACCCGCGGGCGGCCGGTGCGCAGGAGACGCCCCGCACCCGCCCCAGGGGCTCGCTCGCCTCACCGGTGGTCCCGGCCCTTCACGCCCCGCCAGGAACCGGACCCCGCTGCGCCGCCATGCTGCTCCCGCGCGCCGCGCATGCGCCGGACGCCGGCGGCACGCCGCAGGGGCGAGGGGCGGTGCGCGAACGCCGGGCTGCAGTAGCAGCGAGCACCCGGCGGCCGTGCCTCATTTTGCAGGGCGAGCACCCGCTCACGTTGCGCACATGGGGCGGCAACGGCGCGACCTTACCGGGAAGTAGCAAAGAGCGCGCAGGGACCGCAGAACGGCATCGCGGTTACCGGCGGCCGGCAGCGTGCGTCACTTAGGCGCCGCCGCGCATGCGCGGCTTCCCAGCTGCGGCGAGGTTCCCCACCGCGCATGCGTGCCTCCCGAGATGCGGCAATGCGCCCATCGCGCATGCGCAGCTTCTGAGCGACGAGGTGCTGTACCGCGCATGCGCGGCTGCCGAGCTGCAGTACCTAATTTTGGTCACAGGGCGGCAGCACTGAGAGCGGCGAGGAGGCACGCCACCACGCATGCCCGGGTACCCGCGTCGCAAAAACTACATCTCCCGGCATGCACTAGCAAGCACAGCATGACCGCCCGGAAGACCACGCTTCCCGGCATGGCGGGGAACGAACATGGCCGAGAGCAAACCCCGTGCCTCAGGACTACGGCTCCCGCCATGCCGCGAGACGCAGCCTGTCCTGCTGGCTCACCCTGCGCGGACACCGTCTTCCACCCCCCCATCCCCCATCCCCGCCGAGACCCGAGCGCTCACCCGCCCTCTGCAGCGTAGTTCCGGGTGGACCCCTCCGCCGGCTCGCACACCCCTCTGCTCCGTGCCTCCGACGCGGACCCCGCCGCCCTGCCTCCGGTCGATCGGGCGGCCCCGCTCACCTTCTTTCTCGCTGCAGCCGCAGCCCGGTCAGGCCGGGCGACCGCTCCACCCTTGGCTCCCCCCGGCCCCTCCACGGCCACCGGGAGTAGGGCAGCAGCAGCACCAGCCCCTCCCCCAGCAGCCACCCCTGTGCAGGGAGCGTCCGTCCCCACCGGCCTCACCGCCCGCACCTGGGGCTCCTCCAGCCCCGGCCCACAGCTGGAGCCCAGCTGGAACAGGGGGCCAGCGCCCGACCCCCACCCCAGGGCATCCCCTCCTGCCCCGAGCTCCGGCACAGCCCCTCACCCGGGGCAAAGCGAGGGCGAACGCAGCCGCGAGGGCAAAGGAGGCGGCGCATGACAAGGCCCGGGAGCGGGGCTGCCCCGGGGCTCGGGGCCTGCCCCGGGGACACCCCGCCAGTCCTTCCCGGAGCCGCGCTCCTCGGTGCGGCAGGGAACAGGCGGGCGGGCGGCTCCCGGAGCCATGGGCTGCTGGGCAGGGGGAGGCCGCCGAAAACGAGGTGTGAGGCACGGGACCCTACAAGAGAGGAGACCGGGGGCAGGGAGTCAGACCAGGAGAGAGGGAGAGACAAAAAAGTGGCAACCGAGCCGAAAGGAGGAATGAAACAATGGGGAGCCAGGACAGTGAAACACGGAGGTAAGGGGCGGGGAACACCGCCAAAACAACCCCCATATCTGCACCGTACAGGGAGCTGGGGAAAAAAGAGAGCTGGAGAGCAACAAGAAGAGCAATGAGCATGGAAAGAAGGGGGTGCATGGGTGGTGGGAGTCCAAAATAGGGTCATCAGGGAGCCAGAGACAGTGAGATGGAGAACGGACAAAAGCGACAGGCGCTGCAGGGGGGAGAGGGAGGAATGAATGAGCAGGGACAGCCAGCCAGCCAGCGACGGAGAAAGGCAAGAGACCGCACGGGCGACAGCGCGGAGAGGGAGGAATTAAAAGCGAGGGACAGATTGCTGGGAAAGCAGAGGCAGAGAATGGAACAGAATCAGAGCGTGCTACAGGGCCAAGAAGGAAGAAACAGGGACAGGGAGCCAGGGAAAGAAAAAGTACTGAGGAGCTACAAGACAGACAGGGAGAAATGAAAAAACAGGGTTCCGGAGCCCGGCAGAGAGAGAGCTGGTGAAAGAAAACGATAGCAGTAGGCTACAGGGAGGAGAGGAAGGAATGAAAAGATAGGGACGGGAAGCCAGACACAGAGAGAACCATGCCTCTGTGCTCTGAATGAGAGGCCTGTCTGGAAATAGAAAGTGCAGATACTAGATTTTATAAAGTAATAGCGAATATGATAGAGATGAGACTTGACCAAGTGTAGCACAAAATGTAAGATACACTACCCTGCTCCGTCAACGACTGTGGCCTAGCATCTAATGGCAGGCTTAGTTTCTGTTTCCCAAGGAGAGTAGCACAAAAACATAATTTTCCTATTATACAAATATTTTACCAGACTATGCAAAGAAAGTAACAACAATTGCCTTACAGATCTACGTGAATACATAACAGTAGCAGGAAATTGCTAGAGTACAAAACACTCAGCCTTCAAAGTCCACAGAAAGACATTAGGTCTTGTAAATCATTGGTTCTAAGGACCCTGCTGCTACCACATCACCGCAACATGTGACTCACAGCATATTTCTTTCTTTCTAGGTTTAAGGAATTCCTTCATTTTGGGGGTTTATATGTTGGGGGGTTGTGAAGAAGGAAGCTCCTTAGCCGTGTTTTTCTTAAATCTGGCATATTAACTATTATGGCATGCTGTAATGATCACAGATTTGATATGTTTTCCTGGAAACAAAGTTGAATGCAGAAACAAACTCAAAGACCCAAGCACAGAAAGTGAGCTAGGATCCTGGCGTACAAGCTGGTGTAGACAAAAATCTTACAGAAGGTTAACTGAAAAGTCCTCATTCTGCAAATGCTTATACACTTATCAATCCATTACTTGAGTCCACTAGCTTCGTATACAGTAAAGCCTGTGAGAGTAAACATTGTGGTCTGCTTGGTAGATTCATCTGTGACTCCACTCATTGCATACTTAATATTTTCCCCTTCTGTCAAAAGGAGTCGTTTTACCAAATGAAGTTAACGTTGTTCATGATCGCTTTTATGGGAAACTGGCAAAAAAAGAGTTTTCCTTAGGGTGAAAGAGCGAAAATGTTGTGTTGCCAAAAGAACAAATTCAGGATTCAAATGCAAGTCCGCTCGCCCTAAGAAGTTAACACTTCTTCTCCTATAACAATTCCCCACACAGAGCTCTAGCGAATGAGGACCTTATTTTGCTAGTTCTTGGATTTTGCCCACAGTCTGGACCAAACAAAATCTCTCCTCAAGGTTAACTCACTGAGTGACGTCATTCCACAGCTGACAAGACACTATGTGTTTGAGGAGGTCGGGGGTGATTAGGAGTTTGGTTTTGGTTTGAAATTTTTTTACTCCCCAATTGCAGTTACAAATTCAGAAAAAAAAAAGAAATATAGGAACACACTCACATAAAACTTTCCTCGCGTTTGGTTCCTTCCACGGTATTCATCATGCATTCAAAATCAAGGTGCATTGCTGTACAAAGCAATGTATCACTTCTCTACATTATTCACAGGCAACACAGAAGTTAAAATTCAACGCAAGAGTTCTGCAAGGACACAAAAGGGAAAAAACACATGCCATCTAGTTTCCTGCCCACTGAGAAATTGGAAAGCAGCTTAAAAAAGGCAAGACGTACAAAAAAAGATCCCCGGCATTAAGGACTCTATTGTCTTGGTTAATATTGGTAACTATTGCTTGGATTTCTTTGTAAAAAGAAACACAAAGGGATTAGACTATAATCAATGAGAATTAAGCCAGCACAGCAAAAACCCAAACAAACCCAACACATAAACAACATTAACTCCTCAAAAATACCTTCCAAACATTTCTTTAGAATAAAAACAGGGAACATGCAGCTACTGGAGACTTCAATATTTATGTCTTTCTGTGACTCTCCACACCTACATTTGGGGAGAAGACTATAAAACAAGTTCACAGTGCATGAGGTCTTTTAAACTAAAAAAGGGATTAAACTTATGAGAAGTATTTTACTTCTAGAGCTTCACTTGTTCTCTTTGCATTATCATAGGACCCACAGAAGCAAGCCTAGAAAACTTGTGGAAAATTAGTTACATGAATTATGAAGAGGGCCAAGAATCTCTCAATTTTAAACCTACCTCGGGCAAACGATTCTGCCAGCAACTTTTCCAGACTCTGGGATTTTCCTGCTTTCCGTATTTCTGAAAAGATGGTGGGGGAAGCTACCATGCTTGTATAACCTTTGAAGCTGTTAGCATTTCTGCAAAACATGAAACGTTCTTACAGACTGAGCATGCAACAGGGAAAGTTTTACAGACATCCCTTTGTTCTACGCACAACGCCATACTTCTCTCAAAACTGGTAGCCAAGGAGGGAAGGTTTTGAACTCTTTTACGTTTACCTGAATTGTACTGCATAAATATGATGTCTTTTTTTAAGTGCTGCAAATTCCTCTTCATTTTCTGGGACTGCTTCATATGAATATAGACCATGTTTTAATCAGGCATTGCTACCTAACAATTCCAGACACTTGCTAGCTCATTGCTTGACAAATGCACATACTCTGAATACTGCAGATGTCAAGTTTGGCGTGAAGTTTGGTGTCCATCATGACAGGCCACAATTTAAGCATAATAGAAGGCGACCAAATCTGTTCAGAACGTACTACAGGTTTTCACTTTGCAAATCATAATAGTTTTGGTATTTCCTTGAATGCTCAGCTCTTTATGACAAATGACTATGGATGGACAAAAAAAACCAAACCAAAAAACCCAATCACAAAAATTTTCTCCCAAGCTTCTTGATTCTAAAACAAATCTAAAAATTACAATGTGCCCTAAACCAAACCCTGAACTCACAAAGAAAGCAAAGAACAAATATGAGCTGCATTATAAAAATCTCAATTTTTATGCCAGTCTCATGATTACAGTAGGCACTGTATGGACGGTCCCATATCTTCCCGCACAAGGAAGAAAACTGCCTCTAGGACTGTCCCTACAGCTTTACAAGCCCCACTCCGAGAGGCAGTGGGACCTGATGGAGGAACAATGATGATTAAGGTGCCCTTTTCCACCACTGATCTAGGAGAATGGAGAAAAGTTGCAAGAGACTAGAGAAGCGACCCGGTGAGTGTTACTAAGCATTTTCAGTTCATGGTAAAACAACATAATCCAGACTGGAAAGGTATACAGTTGCTCTTAGAGTATATGACAGAAACAGAAAAGCAATTAATTTTGAAAACAGCAGAGAATTTAGCTGAAGACCATTACAAGATCACGAGGGGGGATGTCAAAGAATATTTCCCCTCCGAGACCCAAAATGGGACGCTAATAAATCTGCCCATATGGAGAGGCTACAGGAATATCAAGAATGGATTTTGAAGGGAATGGAAAGGGCTATTCCCAAAACCACAAACTGGTCAGCTCTATATGCAGTTAAACAAGGTCCTTCTGAGTCCCCATCCGAGTTCCTGGATCGATTGAGGGATGTAATGCGCCGTAGCACACCGCTGGATCCTGGGTCAGAGGTAGGAACACAACAAATAGTCTCCCTGTTCTTGGGTCAGTCTACGGGGGACGTTAGGCACAAACTCCAGAAGCTGCGCCCTACAGAAGGTAGAAATCTGTGTTGCTGGGTGAAGCGTGGAGAGTATTTAGTAATAGAGAGGAAGAATATAGACAAGGGCAAAGAGGAAGGATAGCAGTTGTCAGGGAAGAGGAGGAAGGGAGGCCTAGACGAGAACCATCTTGATTAGGTAAGGATCAATGTGCGTTGTGTAAGAAATTTGGTCATTGGAAAGGAGGGTGTCCAAGAAACAAGGCAAAGAGGCGAAGCCACCAGACAGGAAGAATAGTAGCCCATGTGAAAAAGGATTGACAGGGACCTGGGGAATCTACCCTAGCAGATCCACTGGTTATAATGAGGCTGGGGAAGGAAGAACAAGAAGTAGAATTTTTGGTTGACACAGGGGCAACATACTCGGTTTTAAATCAAGCCTTGATGCCCCTGGGAAACGACTATATCATGGTAAAAGGAGCGACTGGCCAAAGTGAAAAGGCATATTTTTGTAAACCTTTGAAATATAAATTGGGAAAACAATGGGGTATCCACAAATTCCTACATAGGCCCAACTCCCCAAAGCCACTTTTGGGAAGAGATTTGTTAGAACAATTGGGTGCAAAAATTACATTTGAAAAAGGAGAAATTACTCTGGAAGTAAAAGATCAGCAATATATCCAGATACTGAGTCTATTCTTAACCAGTCTCCCCGCAGAAGGGAAGGTAAGGAAGGAATTCGGCCAGTGATTGGAAGATTTTTATAAATAGGATTACTGAAAAACTGTGAGTCTGATTTCAACACCCCTGTATTACCTGTTCGTAAACCTGACGGGTTGTATAGTGTGGTCCAGGATCTACGGGCCGTAAATAAAATAACTGAGGACCTTTACCCCGTAGCAGCAAATCCATATACCCTGTTGACCGTATTAACACCTGAACTAACTTGGTTTACTGTTTTAGATCTGAAGGATGCCTTCTTTTGCCTCCCTCTCCATGAAGCCAGCCAAAAATGATTTGCATTTGAATGGGAAAACCCCAAAAGTGGTCGCAAGACTCAGCTCACTTGGACGGTGTTGCCACAAGGATTTACGAACAGTCTACCATCTTTGGCAATGAGCTCGCAAAAGACTTGGAATCTTGGGAAATACCGTCTGGAGAAAGGAAACTGTTACGATACGATTGTATGATCTGGACGGGCAAAGAGACCACACGAGCCTTTGAGCTACTAAAGAAAGCTTTGGTGTCGGCTCCGGCCTTAGAGCTCCCTGATGTGAGTAAACCGTTTTTTTCTCTTTTCCCACGAGAAACAGGGAATTGCTCTGGGAATATTAGCACAAGATCTGGGCCCCTATCGACGAGCAGTTACCTACTTTTCCAAACAGTTAGACGCAACTGCGAAGGGTTGGCCTGGATGCTTGAGAGCAATTACAGCTGTAATATTGAATGTACAAGAAGCCCGAAAATTTACTCTGGGCCAGAAGATGACTGTTTTAGTGTCTCACACAGTGTCCGCAGTGCTGGACGCAAAGGGTGGGCACTGGCTTTCTCCACAAAGATCCCTGAGATATCAGGCTATACTGATAGAACAGGATGATGTGGAGGTCGTAGTTACTAACATTGTCAACCCAGCTTCTTTCCTTAGTGGAAACACGGGAGAACCAGTGCATCATGACTGTTTGGAGACTATTGAAACAACGTACGCAAACCGACCAGATCTAAAAGACAACCCTATGGAAAGCGGAGAAAACTGGTTCACAGGTGGAAGCAGTTATGTCCTGAGTGGTAAAAGACACGTGGGATATGCCATTACCACTAGTCAAGAAATAATAGACCTTTGCCCATAAATACCTCTGCACAGAGCGCAGAAATAATTGCTCTGACCCGAGCCTTGGAAGTGGCTCAAGGCAAAGTTGTGAATATTTATACAGACTCAAGATATGCCTTCGGAGTTGTGCACGTGCATGGAACAATCTAGAAAGAAAGAGGGTTACTGAGCTCTCAAGGGAAAACTATTAAGCACGCAAAAGAGATTTTGAGACTGTTGAAAGCAGTCCAACTTGCTGAGAAGGCGGCGATTATGCATATTAAGGCTCACCAGAAAGTGAGCTCGGAATTGGAGAGAGGAAATGAGCTGGTGGCCAGAGAGGCAAAACAGGTAGCTAAAACAGAGATAACAACAGAAGGGGCTTTAGTCCCTGACGGCAAATCTCCCTAGAAGGTAAGCCAAAATATACCGAGGAAGATCAAAACCTTATCACAGATCTGGAAGGCTCATATAACAAAGAAGGGTGGGCTTATACCCCACAAGGAAAAGTGGTTATTCCCTCCTGCCTAATAGGGAAGAACATAGGAAAAGGCATTGGGAGATGGAGACTCTATATAAACATTTAATTAGAGAAAGTGTGGCCAGAAATTTGTATACTATGGTGAGACAGGTAACTCAACAACGTGATCTTTGCCTCCAAACTAATCCCAAGAATACCGCCAAGCCAGAAATGGGCCAGATTGGGAAAGACAATGGGCCTGGGCAACAATGACAGATTGATTTTATAGAACTTCCAAGAAAAGGGGGGTATCGATATTTATTGGTATGAACTGATACCTTTTCAGGTTGGCCAGAGGCATTCCCAAGCAGAACAGCTAAAGCTCGGGAGACAGCTAAAGCATTGATACAAGAGATAATACCACGTTTTGGAGTTCCAGCAACTATATCCTCTGACAGAGGACCACATTTTGCCTCTGTTGATCCAGCATTTCAGTTACTTAATTATACTGGCCTCCCGGTTCCGCTAGGGACAGGGTGGTACTGGTTGTGTGGTACAGCAGCTCGGAAAACTTTACCTCTGAGGTGGTGGGGAGCATGTACTTTGGACACCCTGGTTCCCAACATCACTATTATTGATAAAACAACACAGAATCCCGTGAGAGGAAAATGGAGGGCCACTTTAATCAGAAACTAAAGGATGAGTAAGCCCTTAATAGAAAAGCCGACAAGCTATCATAGCTTTGTGCGGTGGCTAATCCCATTTCTGGGGGTTAGCGAGTTAGAAAAAGCTATAATAAACATCTCGGCTGTAATAGAGATAATCGAGAATAAAACTATAGATGCCATCAGGAAACTCCAGGAAGAAACTACTAGTTTATCGAAAATAGTATCACAAAATCGTATGGCTCTAGATTTAATATTAGCCTCACAGGGAGGGGTGTGCACAGTAATCAATGTCAGCTGTTGCATGTATGTAGACCAAAGTGGGTGAATATTTGCTGACTTACGGGAGATCAGAGAACAAGCAAAAATCCTACGTGACGTAACTCCAGATGACACCTTTTGGGGGTTTTCTGAGCTGTAGAAAAGGTTAACCTCTTGGTTACCAAACCTATCATGGTTAAAACAATTATTTGTTACTTGAATAATTGTTGTGCTTCTCTCCATAGCGCTCTGTGTTATAGTTCGATGTGCCCTGTGGTTTTCTGGAACACAGGGGACTCCTACAGCGGATGGAAGAGGAACCAGTTACGCCGCAGGCTTGAGCCTAACAAGTATTTTGAAAAGATGCTGGATAAGGGAACACCGTATTAGAAACAGGCATAGTAAAAGAATTTACCAACTTCTTAGAAAAGAGGGGACTGAGAGAAGGGGTTAAGGGAATCTTAGCAGTTTATTAGTAGATAAGGTTTGAAATCTTGTTAGCTATTGCGTAAAGTAACTAATGCAGGAGCTCTGTAGTTCCTTACAAAGGCAGTTCCTGGTCAACTAACAGGAGCAAGAAGATTTGTGGCTCCTCACAAGGACAGTCCCTGATAAGAATTAGGAACTTGCCTCAAGAAACTAGCTAAAACCGACCCTGCGGTTTGAGTACGAACCAAGGAACAACCAAGTCTGCGCAGGGACAAAAGGTTACCAGCAGTGACGAAGAGGAACCACCAACCTTCATCCCCACGACCCCTGACGACCACCACTAGGAGACAATGCACAAGCGCAGATGGGAGGGGTTCATGGAAATAGCGTCTTGGAACTCTTTTCAATACGAAGCGGGGACAGATCATGCATATGTATAGGCATATTGCGAAACTTTATGTAACACTTGCTGTATATATTCGAAGTAAGTGCCGCGTTGGGGTGCACACAGTTTTTGGTGGGACTACCCCCCGTGCTGCCCAGGCTGAATAAACATACCTACTTCACAATCTTACAGATTGTGGCATCTGTTTTCCGCACGTCACAACAGTTACCAGAATTTAAAAAGTTGGCTCGGTCACCCTTGTTCCCACTGGTTCTCGCAAGGCTCATCTCCACTTAAAAGTCACAGCGTCCTTCTTTTTTATTGCGCATGCTCAGTGAGGAAGGGGCTTTTGTGAGTAGGGGGCTTTCCTGCCCAGGGGCAGGTTCAAATTGATGTTGATTAGATGTTAAGAGGGATAGTTCACTCACGGTTCAGTTTTTATACAGTTCTTTACCGCTGAGTTTCTAACTGGTTACAGTAGTTTACAAGTAATCATCCGTGACAGTCTACAGAAACATTCTCAAGGTTCTCAATGCTACGTGACTGGACTTCATTTGACACTTAACTGCAGTTGGAAGACAACAATTCCCCGCTTTGGGACTTATTTAATTTTATTTAAAATAGTTACTTCGTTATAATATATTATCATTTTATTTATCATCCTTTATTCTCCACCCTGGAGAAGAAAGGATACCCCTGCACTACCCAGGTCACGCCAGCATCCCAGCCCCTCTGACAACCTCTGTGAAACCCTCCCCCGATCTGGCATCACAGGTAAGGAACTGCAGCAAGACCGACTCCAGGTCTGGATCGAGAAGGAAGCGGATGCACGACGACCCCACAGAACTGATGCTTTGCAAAGCAGCAGCCTGCGTGTGTGTGTTAAGGAGCGATTGGTCGAGTCGTGTTGGACCTGAACGCTTGAAAGCGTTAGGCCGAGAGGAAATGGCCTCAAGTTGCGCCAGCGGAGGTTTAAATTGGATATTAGGAAAAATTTCTTCACCGAGAGGGTGGTCAAGCATTGGAACAGGCTGCCCAGGGAGGTGGTGGAGTCACCATCTCTGGAAGTGTTCAAAACACGTGTGGATGTGGCACTTCAGGACATGGTTTAGGAGACATGGCGGCGTTGGGTTAATGGTTGGACTTGATGATCTTGAAGGTCCTTTCCAACCTTAGTGATTCTGTGATTCTGTGAAAGGTATATGAACCATGTGTAAGACCGCATTTGGGGTGCCCCAGTTTGAATGGGACAGCTTGTGCACACTAACGCAAGAATTCCTCTGGTAACGCTATGCTTTGCATCCCAGCCTCTCTCCTCGGTCGGCACAGGCCAATTGCCAAATTGTGGTGACAGCTCCCCATCATGGCCGCATGGTACCTGTTGCCTTAAGAGGCAGAGCGATTTGGCAGAAACTAAACCCCCTTGTGTTGAGAGAAGGGGTTAAGGGAGTCTTAGCAGTTAATTAGTAGATGAAGCCTGAAATCTTGTTAGCTATTGTGTGAAGTAGTTAAAGCAGGAGAACTGTAGTTCCTCCCAAAGACAGGTCCTGATAAACTGAAAGGAGCAAGAAGATTTGTGGCTCCTCACAAGGACGGTCCCTGATAAGAATTAAGAACTTACCTCAAGAAACTAGCTAAAACTGACCCTGCGGTTTGGATAGAAGCGAAAAAACAACGGAGCCTGCGCAAAGGCAAAAGGTTACTAGCGGTGATGAAGAGGAACCACCGGCCTTCATCCCCATGACCCCCGACGACCACCACCAAGAGGCAACACGCAAGCACAGATGGGAGGAGAACTCATTTCAATACGAAGCGGGGACAGATCATGCATATGTATAGGTATGTTGCTAAACTTTATGTATATGCAACACTTTGCTGTATATATTTGAAGTAAGTGCCGCGTTGGGCGCGCACGGTTTTTGGTGGGACTACCCCCCCGTGCTGCCCAGCGCTGAATAAACATACCTACTTTACAATCTTACAGATTGTGGAGTCTGTTTTCTGCACGTCAGTGTTCCAGTTGATCCTCAGATATCAGAGGGACCGGGGGCGGCTGAGCTTAGGTTCCGAGTGATGCCCAAAGTCAGCGTTAGTAGTCCAGTCGCGCCCAACACCTTTGTTGGACTCTCACGGGTCTGGATGCACTACTAACATCACACGACCTGCTCAGCCAGTCACCTCCTGAACTCACACGGCCGCACTCAGAGGTACGGTCGCATTCAGGGACAACACACACGCGGCTGAGTCAAACAATAGTGCGATTTATTGACGCGACAAGACGCACAAGTTCTTTGGATCACCGGTGAGAAATTCACTGTCTGCAAAGCATGCGCAATAAATTAATTACGGTCGGGTTACACACGTGTGGGGTAATAAAACAACTCTACATAGAGATTCCTAAAGTTCCCAGGGATCCACTCGCGATAGCCGAGTGTTTGAATCTTACCCAAAGGCGTCCCAATAGTGGGGAAGAGAGGGTCAGCCTGTCGGCTGGTGTGGTGGTGTCTTCCCTGACATCCAGCTCTTTTCAAACTGTTTTATAGTGTTTTACTTTGCAGGTGGAGCTTGAGTGACTCTAGTCATACATACCTTTATCAGGATTGGTCCAAAATTCTCTCGCTTAGCGTTTAAAGGTCCAGACTAGGAAAAATTCAGTGCGCACGCTCATTGAGGGGTGGTCGCACCTTGGGAGGTGGGTAACTTTTGAGAGGCGTGCGCGTTTTAGTATTATAATGATACTATAACAAGCAAAGTTCACTCCAAGTACAGCATTTCATCAAAGCTGACAGGTCACTGACCCAGGGCATCGCATGTGCAGCTTATTAAGGTACACACTGTGTACCTTTAAAGTCCCTTGTTCGCGGAGTGTGGCCGCGACGTCTCCACTCCGCTCCACCCTCCATGCAATTTCTCCTAGGGTCAGCACACCAAGTTCCCCTGATGTTGCCAACGTCTGGGGTTGCCTAGGGAATTGCCATGGTACAGACTCGTTGTACATTTACTCGTTTCACCCCGTCTCAGTGCTGTCCTTAGAGTGTAAATTTCTAAATTGCCCCTCAGCGATTATTCCACAGTACCGGTCCTGCTACCGGTTCCCTCACAGTTGGGAGCAGCAGTTGCCCCCCGGGGCAGAAAGGGGGAGGGCCAACACAGCCCAAAAGCACCCCAACCCTCCCCCATCCCTACCACTGGGGCAGGATGGGGCAGCAGACACATGTCGGCATCGCAGGGTCACACGTGCTGGCCCCATCCCTTCCCCTTGGACAGGAAATTCACCTCCCACCACAATCATGCTTGGGATGGGAAAATGTGGGGATGGCAGACCGTTGGGTTTGGAAACCATCACAGGGCTGAGAAATCATTGGTGGGATGGGAAGCCATCGTGGGGATGGGAAACCACCCTTCTGGACAAGAAGGAGGTCCTGTCGGAATGATCGCCATGGGGACAGAGGTTGGTTGCCACCAACAAACCCCACACTGACCAACTGCCATGGCAGGTACAGCAGCCGGCTCCCGCTCCTGCTGGTGCTCTGGCCCTCAAGGTAACCCCCCCAGGCAGCTCTGCCCACCAATACCTCACCCCATCACCCCTCTTCACTTCCCCCAACAGAGAGGTTCCCTCTCCGGCTGCCGCTGGCATCAGAGGTGCGCGGCGCAACCTTCGTCACCCCGGCCGTGCCGCCAACAGTCCCTGCCTGCGTGCTGCCCTCTGTGCCGGGGCTGCCAGTGTCTGCTGAGCCGACCCAGCTCCATCCCGTCACCTACCAGCTGTCACAGGCCACCGTCTGGCAGGGGGTGCCAGGGACCCTGGGGACTGCAGGGCAGCTGGTGCAGCTCCCCACCGGGGTGCAGCTCTCCCATGGGATCCAGCTCCCCCAGGGTGTGCAGCCCCCCCACGGGGTGCCGCTCCCCCAGGGGGTGCAGCTCCCCGCTGTGGTGCCGCTTCCGCCGGGGGCGCAGATCTCCAATGGGATTCAGCTCCGCACTGTGGCGCAGCCCCCCCACGGGGTGAGGCTACCCCAGGGGGTGCAGCACCCCCGTGTGGAGCAGGTCTCCCATGGGGTGCAGCTCCCCCACGGGGTGCAGCTCCCCAGTGTGTTGCAGATGGCCCATGCGGGGCAGCTACCCCACGGGAAGCAGCCCCACCACGGGCTGCAGCTCCCCGCTGTGGTGCAGCTACCACCGGGGGTGCAGCTCCCCAGTGGGGTGCAGCTGGCGCATGCAGTGCAGCTCCCCCAGGGGGTGCAGCTCCCCCCTGTGGTGCAGCTCCCCCCTGGTGTGCAGGTCCCCCGCGGTGTGCAGCTCCCCCACAGACCTGCTCCTTACCCCCCTGCCTATGGCAGGGGACAGCAGGTGGTCACGGGGACGCCGGTGCCCAACCAGCCAACCGGGCTGGAGCCGAGGGCCGTGGTCCGGGGGGAGCCCCTCTGCCCCACGGGCTCCTGCGTGCTGCCCCTCTCTGAGGACCCTGGACCCCCACCACCCCGCCGCACTGCAGCTCACCATGGGGTGCAGGGCCTCCCTGTGCTCCACACCCTGCCCGGCGGCGCCCAGAAGCCATCAGAAGCCTCCAACAAGGACGTGGTGGCCGTCGAGGGCAGCTTCCCTGCCGCCAGCCCCCACCAGTCTGCCCTGGCTCCGCTGACCGGCGCAACCATAATGACACCCAAAGGTGAGTTTTGGGGGTGGCGGAGCCCGTGGGCAGGCAGGCTGCCTGCGCCGAGGACAGCTGCATCGCCCCGGGGTTGGGTTGACTTTGTTTGCTTTTTCAGCTGTGGCGACCATCCCAGCAGCTCCGAGGAAGCCCGCGGACATGCCCGAGCAGGGGCCAGCCGCCTTCGCTGAGGCCCTTCCTGAGCAGGCAGAGGACACCACCATTAAGCGTATGCTCGCCTGGCTCGACACCCTGGATAGCGAGGACCCCATCCCCGATGTCCCCGACAGCCCCAGCCTCACAGCCTTCCTCCAAGAGCTGCCCGACCTCTCCGAGTTCGTGGCGGAGGGCAGCTGCCCCAAGGAGCGAGTGGCGGAGCCAGGGCTGGGGGACAGCGAGGACACCATCGACGATGTCCCCGACTTGACTGCCATCCTCAGTGGGGTCCCCGACCTCTTCGAGTACGTGGCGGAGGGCAGCTGCCCCAAGGAGCGAGCGCTGGTGCGTCCGGGCCTGGGGGACAGCGAGGACAGTCCCTGATGTCCTTCATTTCCCCAACAGCCTCGCCAGCAGCCCTTTCGTTGATGAGTTCCATGACTTCTCGGAATATGTGACGGATGGCAACTGCCCCCCGGACCAAGCGGTGGTGGCACGGATAAAGGACAGCGAGGACACCATCGTGGCTGCCGAGGTCCTTGATGAGCTCCCCGACCTCCCCAAGTACGTGGCGGATGGCAACTGCCCCCAGGACCAAGCGGTGGTGGCACGGCTAGAGGACAGCGAGGACACCATCGTGGATGCCGAGGTCCTTGATGAGCTCCCCGACCTCTCCAAGTACGTGGCGGAGGGCGGCTGCCCCTAGCAGCGAGCAGTGGCGGTGGGGCTGGGGGATCGCGAGGACACCGTCCCCCATGTCCCCAACGTCCCCAGCTCGACCATCCCCCTCAACAAGCTCCCCCACCTCTTGGAGTACAGGGCAGAGGGCGGCTGCAACGAGGAGCAAGCGGCGGAGGTCATGCTGGCGGACGGCGAAAACATCTTTGCCGATCTCGACAGCTTCAACCACACCGCCTCCTTCACCAAAGACCCTGACTTCTTGGAGGACGGGTTGGAGGGCAACAGCTCCAAGGACCTCCAGGCGGTGGCCATGCTGGGGGACAACGACCCCTTCTGGGGGGTGCCAGACTCCCCCTTGCAGGACCCCGAGGGGAAGCAGGGCAGGGTGGCGGCAGACCTCCCCACCTTGCCGCCACTGAGTGCCCTGGAGGCTTCTGAGGAGAGCTCTCCGGAGAGTTTTCCGGATAGTTCTCCAGAGCATTCAGAGGAGACTTCGGAGGACAGTCCTGTGGAGATGCCCTGGAAGGATCCCCTGAAGTCTCCTCCAGAGAGTCCCCTGCTGAGCCCACTGCGCATCCCGCTGCTGAGTCCCCTGGCCAGCCCCCCGGCTGCCCCCCAGCGTCAGCTGCCCTGGAAGGATCCCCTGAAGTCTCCTCCAGAGAGTCCCCGGCTGAGCCCCCTGCGCATCCCGCTGCTGAGTCCCCTGGCCAGCCCCCCGGCTGCCCCCCAGCGTCAGCCGCCCTGGAAGGATCCCCTGAAGTCTCCTCCAGAGAGTCCCCTGCTGAGCCCCCTGCGCATCCCGCTGCTGAGTCCCCTGGCCAGCCCCCCGGCTGCCCCCCAGCGTCAGCCGCCCTGCACGGCCCCACTGGTGGAGGAGGCGCCGCGGAGGCAGCCCCGGCGGGTTCCGACCCGCCTGCCGCTGCCGCCGCGCGCCACCTCCTGCCGGCTGGTGCCCAGATCGGGAGAGGCGGGCGACAAGAAGACCAAGCGCCCTGTGCCAGCCCGCACTCCCAAAACGCAGGAGACCTCCCGGCGGGACAACGTCCCACCAAAGAAAAAGAAGAAGATGGTGTAGCGCAGGTGTCCAAACGCTTGAACCCGCTGGGGGACGGGAAGCTTGTCGGGGACGGTGCGGCAGCAGGCCTTTACTGGCGGTGTGTCGGCCTCTGTCCCGGGGCTGCCAGTGCCCCGCAAGCCTGCCCAGCTCCACACTGTCACCTCCCAGCTGGCCCAGGCCAGCGTCTGGCAGGGGGTGCCAGGGCCCCTGGGGGTCTTGGGACAGGTGGGGCAGCTCCCTCGTGGGGTGCTGCTTCCCCCCAAGGTGCAGCTGCCCCCCGGGCTGCTCCCTGTCCCCTTGCCTATGGCTGGGGACAGCAAGTGGTCACAGGGACGCTGGTACCGCACCAGCCCATGGAGCAGGGGCCGTGGGCTGCGGTCCAGGGCGAGCCCCTGTGCCCCATGGGCTCCTGCATGCTGCACCTCCCTGCCCGCCCTGGCCCTCCACCACCCCGCCGCCCTGCGCCTCAGCACTGGCTGCAGGGCCCTGCCCTGCTCCACACCCTGCCTGGCAGTGCCTGGAAGCCGTCGCAGGCCTTTAACAAGGACGCAGTGGCCCTTGAGAGCAACGTCCCCGCCGCCAGCCCTGGTGGCAGCCCGCCCTGGCTCTGCCGACTGGCACAACCACGACCAAGCCCAAAGGTGAGGTCTGGGGGTGGCAGGGCCCGTGGGCAGGTGGCCTGCGCTGAGGACAGCTTGCATCACCATGGGCCTGTGTTGGCTTTCTTTGCTTTTTCAGCAATGGTGACCACCCCGATGGCCCTGGAGGAGCCCGCGGACATTCCCGGTCCGCGGCCGTACACCTTTGACAAGGCCTTTCATCAGCGGGCAGGTGACAACATCATCAACAATGTGCTCGCCTGGCTCAGCACCGTGGATGGCACAGGGGTGTCCCCACCAGCCCTGACAGCCCCAGCTTGACCGCCTTCGTCCGTGAGCTCCCCGAGCTCTCTGCCCCGCGCCGGCCCGCACCCCCAAGACGCAAGAGGCGTCCCCGTGGGAAAACAGGCCACCCAAGAAGAAGAAGAGGGTGGTATGCTAGGTGGCAAAACACTCCTGTGGGAGGGGAAGCCAGACAGGGATGGCGCAGCAGCGGGCGGCGGTGGGCAGCAGGTGGGCAGCAGCGATCAACAAGCGGGCAGCAGCAAGCGCCGGGCGTCTGAGGGCACCAATGTGCCCACTTTGGGGCTCAAGCAACCCAGAAGCCGTGGGGACGCCGGGGGACAAAGTGCCCCGCACCCGCTGCCTGCCCACCCAAACTGCCCGCTGCTGATCGAGAAGGTGCGGAGCATGGATCCTTGCGACGTGTGACCCCAGGACAGGCTGCTGTGCAAAAAGGTCCAGGCCAAAAGGTCCGCTGCGGGGGCTGAGGACACCCTGCACCGAGCTGAGTGCACACGTGCTGAACTCCAGACCGAGCTGCCACCCGCTGGGGCAAAGAGTGATCGTGGTGTGGCCGGCACGCCAACCGCCCAAACCGGAGCCCCAGGCTGGCCCCAAGCATGCCCCCCCGGGTCCCCAATCCCCTGCCAGCGACCCCAAGACCCGGCATGGGGCTGGCTGCCTCCAAGCCCCCGGCTGATGGCAAGAAGGAGATGGCACCGGCGGCGGCATCGAGCAGCAAGGCGCGCACCAGGCCTCCTGCCAAACCCAAGCAGCCCAGCTGGCTGCGCCTGTCGCCTGTGGGGGGCCAAACCCCAGGGGAGGGGCTGCCGCAGCAGCTGCGCATGCCGCTGCGGCGACGGTGCCCTCCCGCCGACTCTGTGCTATCCCTCGGGCCCTGGGGGGGGCCTCAGGGCTGCGCCCACCCCGCTGGAGGAACAGGAGGAGTCGGTGCCCATCACAGCTGAGCAGCAGCCTGAACAGGAGCGCATGAAGAAGCTGGCCCAGGAGGAGCGGGAGCGGGCGGCCCTGCAGATGTCACTGGGCCAGCTGCAGCTTTTTGCGCAAGGGAGATCGACATGGAAATAGCCAACAAGTACGGCTACGCGTAACCCACCGGTCCAGCACCATTCCCCGCAGCACCCATGCACGGAGGAGAGCCGGAGGCAGAGACCTGCACGCACCCGCTCCAGCCCCAGCCCTTTTCCAGGTGCCTCTTTCTCACGCAACTGATTAAAAGAGTGCGTGTTCGCTTTGCAGCGCGTCTTGGCCTGTGGTCATTTGCACAGCGGGAGGGGAGACCGGGGGGTTAATGCAGCCCCTGCCCACCCCACGGGTGGCTCAGCTGGGCTGGGGATGGCCACCGAGAGAATGGCCACCCTAATGCTAAGCCCTAACCCTAGAGAACCTCACCCCAAGCCCCTCACCCTAAGCAATAACCCCTAACTCCCCAACCCTAACCCCTAAGCCTAACCCCTAACGCAAATCCTATCCTGTTGCTTAGCAGATATTTCTGGTGTCTTACATGGCTCTGCTGTTTCTCGAATGAGTACTTCTGGGTCGTTTTGAGCATTTAGATTCTCTCTCCGTCATAGGCGTGTAGTTCTTGCAGAATTATGGTGAGTCCTGGTCAATTGGTGACAAGGTCCGGTGCTGTAGGAGGACTTCAGGACCACAGAGGCTAAGGGCCGGAGCGCAGTGACTGACTTTGGCTCATAGAGGTCGACTTCCGTCTCACGACTCCATGAACAGGAAGTAAATCTCTTTGATTCAGCCAGTCTCTATGGTATGGAAGTCCTGCAACCGAGCCCGAATGCCTCCCATCTGCTTTGAAGTTTTTTGTGATTTTTTTTTCTGTTTTTTTTTTTTTGAAGTGGTGGGTTCAATTTATACCTCTTGGTGCACTGCAGCGTGACAGACACGGCCAGACACTGCAGTGCTCGTTTGGCGAAGGCTGTATCACAGACCGTCAGCTCAAATGGAGCTGAACAGCACTGCCCCCCTCCCCGGCCTGGGGACCCTCGCCAGGGCAGGCGAGGGGTTAGGCTTAGGGTTGCATAGAGATACATCTAGTTGGCGTTGCGTACTGCACCGTCACGGTTCAAGTCAGCATGACTAAAGGACCCCAGCTTGTTGTCGCAAATGCAGGTTCGTTCCCGCTGTGCAATGACCAATCTCACACACGGAGACGAGATACTGATTTATTACAGGGGTGCGCAAGTCTGGATGCTAGATGGAACTAGCACACCTCAGTTAACACGCGGAAAATATTTATGCGCTTCGAGCAACAGTTACCAGTATTTTAAAAAGTTGGCTCGGTCACCCTTGTTCCCACTGGTTCTCGCAAGGCTCATCTCCACTTAAAAGTCACAGCGTCCTTCTTTTTTATTGCGCATGCTCAGTGAGGAAGGGGCTTTTGTGAGTAGGGGGCTTTCCTGCCCAGGGGCAGGTTCAAATTGATGTTGATTAGGTGTTAAGAGGGATAGTTCACTCACGGTTCAGTTTTATACAGTTCTTTACCGCTGAGTTTCTAACTGGTTACAGTAGTTTACAAGTAATCATCCGTGACAGTCTACAAAAACATTCTCAAGGTTCTCAATGCTACGTGACTGGACTTCATTTGACACTTAACTGCAGTTGGAAGACAACAATTCCCCGCTTTGGGACTTATTTAATTTTATTTAAAATAGTTACTTCGTTATAATATATTATTATTTTATTTATCATCCTTTATTCTCCACCCTGGAGAAGAAAGGATACCCCTGCACTACCCAGGTCACGCCAGCATCCCAGCCCCTCTGACAACCTCTGTGAAACCCTCCCCCGATCTGGCATCACAGGTAAGGAACTGCAGCAAGACCGACTCCAGGGACGTCTGGATCGAGAAGGAAGCGGATGCACGACGACCCCACAGAACTGAGAGCTGCTTTGCAAAGCAGCAGCCTGCGTGTGTGTGTTAAGGAGCGATTGGTCGAGTCGCGTTTGTCAATCAAAATCAGAGTAGGGTAATGAGAAATAAGAACAAATTAAAAAAAAACCAAACAACTCCCCCCCCCGCCCCTCTCTTTTTCCCTGGGCTCATCTTCACTCTTGACTTCTCTACCTCCTCCACCCAAGCAGCACAGGGGGACAGGGAGCAGGGGCCATAGCCAGTTCATCGCATGTTGTCTCTGCTGCTCCTTCCTCCTCACATTCTTCTTCTGCTCCAGCATGGGGTTCCTCCCACGGGGCCACAGGTGCTGCCAGGAGCCTGCTCCAGCACAGGTTCTCCACAGGGTCGCAGCCTCCTTCAGGCACATCCACCTACTCCAGCATGGGGTCCTCCGTGGGCTGCAGGTGGGTATCTGCTCCACCATGGACCTCAGTGGCGTGCAGGGGGATGACCTGCATCAGCATGGTCTTCACCATGGGCTGCAGGGGAATCTCTGCTCCGATGCCTGAAGGACCTCCTCCTCCTCCATCTTCACTGACCTTGGTGTCTGCAGAGCCATTTCACACTCAGATTTTCTCTATCACAGCTTCTGCGCAGCGTTTTTTAGCCCTTCTTAAATACACAGAGCCGCAGAGGCACCACCATTGCTGATGGGCTCAGCTCGACCAGCAGCAGATCTGCCTTGCAGGTGGAACTGGCTGTGCCCAGCATGGGGGCAACTCCTGGTGTCTTCTCACACAACCCACTCCTGCAGCCTCGTAAACCCAATATGAAAGCGATCAGCTGCAGGGCGAGTGGGGGGATTGAAAAAATGGGGAAAGGAGCCACAGAGAGAGACAGAGGGGAAAAACAAAGAATAGTGATGGGCCACAGGGCAGAGGTGGAGGAATTTAAAAAAGGGGACAGCAAGGTGGACAGAGTCAGACTGAGAAATACCAAAAAGCCTCAATAAGCTAAAGGGGAGAAGGAGAGGAATTAAAGAATAGGGACTGGGAGCCAAACAGACAGAGAACGATAAAGAGGGAAACAGGCTATGGGACAGAGAGGGAAGACATTACAACATAGGGACAGGGACCTGGAGCGAGAGAATCTAAGAAAGAAAAGGTCTATCTAGAATACAGGGCATTAAAAAATACGGGCACGGATCCAGACAGAGAGAAGTGGGGCAGGGAGGGAGGGCCAGGAACTGTGAAGGGCTAAAGAGCAAATGGGGAGGAATTAAAAAAATTGGGATAGGAAAACAGACAGATAGATGGAGAAAGACAAAAATAGTGACAGGCTGCAGGACAGAGACAGAAGATTGTCCTGGTTTCAGCTGGGATAGCGTTCACTTTCCTCCTGATAGCTGGTATAGTGCCATGGTTTGGTTTTGGGATGAAGATAATGTTGGTAACATTATTGAGGTTTTCAGTTTGCTAAGCAGTTACGGACAGCCCAGCTTCTCATGCTGGCCGGCTGGCGAGGAGGCTGGAGGTGCACAGGAAGCTGGGAGGGGACACAGCCGGGACAGCACACCCAAACTGGCCAAAGGGATATTCCATACCATACGACGTCATGCTCGGTATATAAACTGGGCTGTAGAAGGAGGAAGTGGGACACGTTCGGAGTTATGGCATCTTGTCTTCCCAAGTGACTGTCGCGTGATGGAGCCCCGCTTCCTGGAGATGGCTGAACACCAGGCAAGAGCAAGCAACTGCCGTCCACAGGGACTGATGGCTGCAGCTCTCCTCAGGCAGAACCCCTCCTGCCACAGCAGCTACTGGAGACGCCGCTCTTTGCCCCAAACTGATCCTAATGGCACCTGCATTTATGGTGCAATAAAGCATGTTCAAGGGCCAGCTTGCTGCCGTGAGGACGGGATTTGGGGGCAGCCAGTGGCTACAGGACAGGCTTCCGGGAAAGTGCTGGAGCTGGGGGCAGCCGCGCGGGCTGAGCGGGGCTGGAGGAGTTTTGCTGAGCCGGGGAGGCAGGGGGGTAGGAAGGCCTCAAGGCACCCAGAGGGGTGGGGGCAGCTGTCTCCTGCCCCTCTTCCTGCTCCCCCTCCACAGCTGCCCTGACGGGGCCCAACTCCAACTGACCACCAGCCCGTTGGTTGGAAACGTCCTCGCAGCACGTGAGCGCTCTCAGGCAGGCATGCCCCAGCAGCCCCATCCCTGGGGCTGCAGCCCTTTTACACAGATGGGCCGCCAGCCACACTGCTCCCCGCCCCTCGGGGGGCTCCTCCAGCCCCAGCCCACAGCTGCGGCCACGGCCCCTTACACCTGCTGCGTAACCGGTTCCCCTGGACGCTGTGACAGCCACTCACCAAGCACACAGGACTGCAAACACAGCCACGAGCGCAATAGAGACAGCAAGCGTTTATTCGTTAATGCATCTAAGTCCCGGGAGCGAGCCTGCTCCGGGGCTCGGTGCCTGTATGCTCACCCTTCCCCTAGGACGAGTCGGCAGTCGTTACCAGAGCAGCAGGTACAGAGAACAAAAATACAGCGACGGGGCACAGGACAGAGGAACAGAAAGGGAAAACTAAGATGAAGGAGAAGGACTGAGGGACAGAGAAAGAAAGGTAAAAGGAAAAGGACAGCAAGATGGAGAAACCAATAGGGATCCCAAAAGGGATGAGAAGCCCTGCAGGGACACGGCAGGACAAAAACAGGGTCAGGCAACAGGACAGAGGGAAAGGGAGAGACATTTAATAAGAGGCGTAAGGAATGCAGGAGGGAGGAAGAGCAAAGGACAGGGAACAAGCCAGAGGGACTGAGGTAAAAAAAGAGACACACGTCAATCATGTCAAAGAGATAGAGAAAGAAAAACCGGTGATGGCCTGCAGGATGAAAAAAAAGGCCATGGAGCAGGACAGAGGGGGATAATGGGACAGCAAGGCCGGCAGGGTGATATAGCGAGAGACGATCGAGGTACAGAGACAAAAAGTTAGGGGGGAGGCTGGAGGACAGAGAGGATACGAGGAAAGGGACAGGGAGCGGGGCAGAGATGGAGAAAGGAAAAAATGCAGTGATGGGTAGCAGGACAGAGGGATGAGGAAAGACAAGATGGAGGAAAGACGGATATAGAAGAGAACAGGGAGCAGGATGCCGAGACAGAGAGCAAAGAAAAGCAACAGAGACCATGAGAAAAACCAGAGACGTGAAGTAAGAAATAATGGGGAAGGGGAGCAGCACAGAGCACCACAGAGAATAAGAGCTGAAGAGGAAGAGGGACAGGGACAGTGAGATACAGTATGAAAAAAAACCAGCTACAGCCAGCAAGACAGAGAGAGAGAGAAAGAAAAGGAAGGCAGGAAGGGGGGGGGGGAGAGAGAGAGAGAGAAGGTGGCAGGGACAGGGAGTGGCACATACAGGGGCAGAGAGGAAAAGAATGCCAGGGAACAGGTCAGAGAAATAAGGGAGGTGGAAAGAGATGGATGCAGATCAGGACAAAGAGACCGAAAAGGAAAAAACAGCAGTGGGCTGCAGGACAGAGACAGAGGATGAAAAAAAGGAGGGAGAAGGAGCAGGGAAAAAGCACAGAAAGAAAGAAGAAGAGCAGGAGAGAGAGAAAGGGTGAGAGGAAGAGGGAACAGGACAGAAGAATAGAGATAAGGAGAGCAATATAGGAAGAAAAAAAAGTCACAGCAGCATGGGAAAGAGAGGGGGCCAGGAGAGAGACAGGGAGGGGCCAGCACGCACAAGAGGGGAGCCAGGGCCCCGAGGGCCTCGGACTCACCGCAGACCTCGCTCTCGGTGCTGGCAGGAGTATTTCACAGGTCAGACGCTCGTTTCTCCTTCTCTCCTCCCTTCCTGCTCTGTAACTCCTGTCACTTGGCTGTCCTCCACCTAAGAGAATACACGGGTATCTTACAGCTGCTATGAAACGAGACTTCTTAGACATGTAGCCACGGCCCTACTGTGCTTTGGGTTACGCATGCAGACCCTGCGGTGCCTGCTGGCTGTCTGGCCTGCTGCAGACTACGAGGAGGGATCGTTCCTCACCTGGAGAGGCAGGCTCTCTCCTGCAGCGGAAGGCAGCTGTGGGCCAGATGGCCTTTGATTTCTTCTTCTTCTCCTTCTTCTCTACTGTCGTCCAGCCTTTGCAGCTTCGGCCGCAGCACCTCCTGCCCACAGCCAGTAAGCGCTCCGCCTGTGCCCTTCTGCAGCCACGCCACGAGGACAGCAAGCTGGGCAGAGACAACCTACACAAGCCTGAGGTGGGTGCAGTCAACGGCATCCCCAGGGGGAGGAACGGACGCCCACATCCTCACCGTGGCCTCTGTGGAAGAGGAAGCAGCGACCGTTATTCCCATAGTTCCCCCCTGGCCAAAGCCTCTCCTTCTGCAGGGGCTGCTGGAGACACCGCTCTGTCCCTGCACCGCTGCCAATGGTGCCCGCTTTCAGGGAGTACCCAGCGCACACGAGGGCTCAGGGGTGTCCCTTCAGGGGAGGGGCTGGAGCTGGGGGCAGCTGCGCGGGGCGAGCGGGGACAGCAGAGGCCCGGGGCCGGGGGGGGCTCTGGCGAGTTGGGAGGCGCCCGGCATCTGCGCCTGGTCAGTGTCCCACCTCCTCCCCTTCTGTCACCCCTTCTGGGTGATTTGAAGCTTCCTGTCCGGCCACCCCGGGGCAGCCTGAGGGCAGGAGAGAGCCCTGCGCCCACCGCAGGGGCTCACTCACCGCACTGGGGGTCCTGGCCCCCACCCGCCACCAGGAACTGTGCCCAGTAAGTCGCCGTGCTGCTTCGGCCCCGAGGCAGCGGCGCTGCGCTGCCGCATTTTGCACGGCGAGCACCCGCTGACACTGCGCACATGGGGCGGCAACGGCGCTTCCGTCCCGGGAAGCAGCAAGGAGCGCGCAGGCGCCCCAGAACGGCATCGCTGTTACCGGCGGACGTCAGCGTGGGTCACATCGACGCCACCGCGCATGCGCGGCTGCCGAACTGCAGTACCGAAATTCAGTCGCCGGGCGGCAGCACCGAGGGCGGCGACGCCTGCCCGCGCGCATGCGCAGTTTCGCAGCTGCAGTACCGCACTGTAGTCGCCGGCAGCGGCACCCAGCGCGGCGCGGAGCATCAATGCGCATGCGCGGCTGCCGAGCTGCAGTACCTAATTTTGGTCACAGGGCGTCAGCACTGAGGGCGGCGAGGAGGCACGCCACCACGCATGCCCGGGAACCCGCGTCGCAAAAACTACATCTCCCGGCATGCACTAGCAAGCACAGCATGACCGCCCGGAAGACCACGCTTCCCGGCATGGCGGGGAACGAACATGGCCGAGAGCAAACCCCGTGCCTCAGGACTACGGCTCCCGCCATGCCGCGAGACGCAGCCTGTCCTGCTGGCTCACCCTGCGCGGACACCGTCTTCCACCCCCCCATCCCCGCCGAGACGCGAGCGCTCACCCGCCCTCTGCAGCGTAGTTCCGGGTGGACCCCTCCGCCGGCTCGCACACCCCTCTGCTCCGTGCCTCCGACGCGGACCCCGCCGCCCTGCCTCCGGTCGATCGGGCGGCCCCGCTCACCTTCTTTCTCGCTGCAGCCGCAGCCCGGTCAGGCCGGGCGACCGCTCCACCCTTGGCTCCCCCCGGCCCCTCCACGGCCACCGGGAGTAGGGCAGCAGCAGCACCAGCCCCTCCCCCGGCAGCCACCCCTGTGCAGGGAGCGTCCGTCCCCACCGGCCTCACCGCCCGCACCTGGGGCTCCTCCAGCCCCGGCCCACAGCTGGAGCCCAGCTGGAACAGGGGGCCAGCGCCCGACCCCCACCCCAGGGCATCCCCTCCTGCCCCGAGCTCCGGCACAGCCCCTCACCCGGGGCAAAGCGAGGGCGAACGCAGCCGCGAGGGCAAAGGAGGCGGCGCATGACAAGGCCCGGGAGCGGGGCTGCCCCGGGGCTCGGGGCCTGCCCCGGGGACACCCCGCCAGTCCTTCCCGGAGCCGCGCTCCTCGGTGCGGCAGGGAACAGGCGGGCGGGCGGCTCCCGGAGCCATGGGCTGCTGGGCAGGGGGAGGCCGCCGAAAACGAGGTGTGAGGCACGGGACCCTACAAGAGAGGAGACCGGGGGCAGGGAGTCAGACCAGGAGAGAGGGAGAGACAAAAAAGTGGCAACCGAGCCGAAAGGAGGAATGAAACAATGGGGAGCCAGGACAGTGAAACACGGAGGTAAGGGGCGGGGAACACCGCCAAAACAACCCCCATATCTGCACCGTACAGGGAGCTGGGGAAAAAAGAGAGCTGGAGAGCAACAAGAAGAGCAATGAGCATGGAAAGAAGGGGGTGCATGGGTGGTGGGAGTCCAAAATAGGGTCATCAGGGAGCCAGAGACAGTGAGATGGAGAACGGACAAAAGCGACAGGCGCTGCAGGGGGGAGAGGGAGGAATGAATGAGCAGGGACAGCCAGCCAGCCAGCGACGGAGAAAGGCAAGAGACCACACAGGCGACAGTGCGGAGAGGGAGGAATTAAAAGTGAGGGACAGATTGCTGGGAAAGCAGAGGCAGAGAATGGAACAGAATCAGAGCGTGCTACAGGGCCAAGAAGGAAGAAACAGGGACAGGGAGCCAGGGAAAGAAAAAGTACTGACGAGCTACAAGACAGACAGGGAGAAATGAAAAAACAGGATTCCGGAGCCCGGCAGAGAGAGAGCTGGTGAAAGAAAACGATAGCAGTAGGCTACAGGGAGGAGAGGAAGGAATGAAAAGATAGGGACGGGAAGCCAGACGCAGAGAGAACCATGCCTCTGTGCTCTGAATGAGAGGCCTGTCTGGAAATAGAAAGTGCAGATACTAAATTTAATAAAGTAACAGACTTGACCAAGTGTAGCACAAAATGTAAGATACACTACCCTGCTCCGTCAACGACTGTGGCCTAGCATCTAATGGCAGGCTTGGTTTCTGCTTCCCAAGGAGAGTAGCACAAAACCATAATTTTCCGATTATACAAATATTTTACCAGACCATGCAAAGAAAGTAACAACAATTGCCTTACAGATCTACGTGAATACATAACAGTAGCAGAAAATCGCTAGAGTACAAAACACTCAGCCTTCAAAGTCCACAGAAAGACATTAGGTCTTGTAAATCATCAGTTCTAAGGACCCTGCTGCTACCACATCACCGCAACATGTGACTCACAGCGTATTTCTTTCTTTCTAGGTTTAAGGAATTCCTTCATTTTGGGGGTTTATTTGTTGGGGGGTTGTGAAGAAGGAAGCTCCTTAGCTGTGTTTTTCTTAAATCTGGCATATTAACTATTATGGCATGCTGTAATGATCACAGATTTGATACGTTTTCCTGGAAACAAAGTTGAATGCAGAAACAAACTCAAAGACCCAAGCACAGAAAGTGAGCTAGGATCCTGGCGTACAAGCTGGTGTAGGCAAAAATCTTACAGAAGATTAACTGAAAAGTCCTCATTCTGCAAATGCTTATACACTTATCAATCCATTATTCGAGTCCACTAGCTTCGTATACAGTAAAGCCTGTGAGAGTAAACATTGTGGTCTGCTTGGTAGATTCATCTGTGACTCCACTCATTGCATACTTAATATTTTCCCCTTCTGTCAAAAGGAATCGTTTTACCAAATGAAGTTAACGTTGTTCATGATCGCTTTTATGGGAAACTGGCAAAAAAAGAGTTTTCCTTAGGGTGAAAGAGCGAAAATGTTGTGTTGCCAAAAGAACAAATTCAGGATTCAAATGCAAGTCCGCTCGCCCTAAGAAGTTAACACTTCTTCTCCTATAACAATTCCCCACACAGAGCTCTAGCGAATGAGGACCTTATTTTGCTAGTTCTTGGATTTTGCCCACAGTCTGGACCAAACAAAATCTCTCCTCAAGGTTAAGTCACTGAGCGACGTCATTCCACAGCTGACAAGACACTAGGTGTTTGAGGAGGTTGGGGGTGATTAGGAGTTTGGTTTTGGTTTGAAATTTTTTTACTCCCCAATTGCAGTTACAAATTCAGAAAAAAAAAAGAAATATAGGAACACACTCACATAAAACTTTCCTCGCGTTTGGTTCCTTCCACAGTATTCGTCATGCATTCAAAATCAAGGTGCATTGCTGTACAAAGCAATGTATCACTTCTCTACGTTATTCACAGGCAACACAGAAGTTAAAATTCAACGCAAGAATTCTGCAAGGACACAAAAGGGAAAAAACACATGCTGTCTAGTTTCCTGCCCACTGAGAAATCGGAAAGCAGATTAAAAAAGGCAAGACGTACAAAAAAAGATCCCCGGCATTAAGGACTCTATTGTCTTGGTTAATATTGGTAACTATTGCTTGGATTTCTTTGTAAAAAGAAACACAAAGGAATTAGACTATAATCAATGAGAATTAAGCCAGCACAGCAAAAACCCAAACAAACCCAACACATAAACAACATTAACTCCTCAGAAATACCTTCCAAACATTTCTTTAGAATAAAAACAGGGAACATGCAGCTACTGGAGACTTCAATATTTATGTCTTTCTGTGACTCTCCACACCTACATTTGGGGAGAAGACTATAAAACAAGTTCACAGTGCATGAGGTCTTTTAAACTAAAAAAGGGATTAAACTTATGAGAAGTATTTTACTTCTAGAGCTTCACTTGTTCTCTTTGCATTCTCATAGGACCCACAGAAGCAAGCCTAGAAAACTTGTGGAAAATTAGTTACATGAATTATGAAGAGGGCCAAGTATCTCTCAATTTTAAACCTACCTCGGGCAAACGATTCTGCCAGCAACTTTTCCAGACTCTGGGATTTTCCTGCTTTCCGTACTTCTGAAAAGATGGTGGGGGAAGCTACCATGCTTGTATAACCTTTGAAGCTGTTAGCATTTCTGCAAAACATGAAACGTTCTTCCAGACTGAGCATGCAACAGGGAAAGTTTTACAGACATCCCTTTGTTCTACGCACAACGCCATACTTCTCTCAAAACTGGTAGCCAAGGAGGGAAGGTTTTGAACTCTTTTACGTTTACCTGAATTGTACTGCATAAATATGATGTCTTTTTTTAAGTGCTGCAAATTCCTCTTCATTTTCTGGGATTGCTTCATATGAATATAGACCATGTTTTAATCAGGCATTGCTACCTAACAATTCCAGACACTTGCTAGCTCATTGCTTGACAAATGCACATACTCTGAATACTACAGATGTCAAGTTTGGCGTGAAGTTTGGTGTCCATCATGCAGGCCACAATTTAAGCATAATAGAAGGCGACCAAATCTGTTCAGAACGTACTACAGGTTTTCACTTTGCAAATCATAATAGTTTTGGTATTTCCTTGAATGCTCAGCTCTTTATGACAAATGACTATGGATGGACAAAAAAAACCAAACCAAAAAACCCAATCACAAAAATTTTCTCCCAAGCTTCTTGATTCTAAAACAAATCTAAAAATTACAGTGTGCCCTAAACCAAACCCTGAACTCACAAAGAAAGCAAAGAACAAATATGAGCTGCATTATAAAAATCTCAATTTTTATGCCAGTCTCATGATTACAGTAGGCACTGTATGGACGGTCCCATATCTTCCCGCACAAGGAAGAAAACTGCCTCTAGGACTGTCCCTACAGCTTTACAAGCCCCACTCCGAGAGGCAGTGGGACCTGATGGAGGAACAATGATGATTAAGGTGCCCTTTTCCACCACTGATCTAGGAGAATGGAGAAAAGTTGCAAGGGACTATAGAAGCGACCCGGTGAGTGTTACTAAGCATTTTCAGTTCATGGTAAAACAACATAATCCAGACTGGAAAGGTATACAGTTGCTCTTAGAGTATATGACAGAAACAGAAAAGCAATTAATTTTGAAAACAGCAGAGAATTTAGCTGAAGACCATTACAAGATCACGGGGGGGATGTCAAAGAATATTTCCCCTCCGAGACCCAAAATGGGACACTAATAAATCTGCCCATATGGAGAGGCTACAGGAATATCAAGAATGGATTTTGAAGGGAATGGAAAGGGCTATTCCCAAAACCACAAACTGGTCAGCTCTATATGCAGTTAAACAAGGTCCTTCTGAGTCCCCATCCGAGTTCCTGGATCGATTGAGGGATGTAATGCGCCGTAGCACACCGCTGGATCCTGGGTCAGAGGTAGGAATACAACAAATAGTCTCCCTGTTCTTGGGTCAGTCTACGGGGGACGTTAGGCACAAACTCCAGAAGCTGCGCCCTACAGAAGGTAGAAATCTGGAAGGGTTGCTGGATGAAGCGTGGAGAGTATTTAGTAATAGAGAGGAAGAATATAGACAAGGGCAAAGAGGAAGGATAGCAGTTGTCAGGGAAGAGGAGGAAGGGAGGCCTAGACGAGAACCATCTTGATTAGGTAAGGATCAATGTGCGTTGTGTAAGAAATTTGGTCATTGGAAAGGAGGGTGTCCAAGAAACAAGGCAAAGAGGCGAAGCCACCAGGCAGGAAGACTAGTAGCCCATGTGAAAAAGGATTGACAGGGACCTGGGGAATGCACCCTAGCAGATCCACTGGTTATAATGAGGCTGGGGAAGGAAGAACAAGAAGTAGAATTTTTGGTTGACACAGGGGCAACATACTCGGTTTTAAATCAAGCCTTGATGCCCCTGGGAAACGACTATATCATGGTAAAAGCAGCGACTGGCCAAAGTGAAAAGGCATATTTTTGTAAACCTTTGAAGTATAAATTGGGAAAACAATGGGGTATCCACAAATTCCTACATAGGCCCAACTCCCCAAAGCCACTTTTGGGAAGAGATTTGTTAGAACAATTGGGTGCAAAAATTACATTTGAAAAAGGAGAAATTACTCTGGAAGTAAAAGATCAGCAATATATCCAGATACTGAGTCTATTCTTAACCAGTTTCCCCGCAGAAGGGAAGGTAAGGAAGGAATTCGGCCAGTGATTGGAAGATTTTTATAAATAGGATTACTGAAAAACTGTGAGTCTGATTTCAACACCCCTGTTCGTAAACCTGACCGGTTGTATAGTGTGGTCCAGGATCTACGGGCCGTAAATAAAATAACTGAGGACCTTTACCCCGTAGTAGCAAATCCATATACCCTGTTGACCGTATTAACACCTGAACTAACTTGGTTTACTGTTTTAGATCTGAAGGATGCCGCCTTTTGCCTCCCTCTCCATGAAGCCAGCCAAAAATGATTTGCATTTGAATGGGAATACCCCAAAAGTGGTCGCAAGACTCAGCTCACTTGGACGGTGTTGCCACAAGGATTTACGAACAGTCTACCATCTTTGGCAATGAGCTCGCAAAAGACTTGGAATCTGGGGAAATACCGTCTGGAGAAAGGAAACTGTTACGATACGATTGTATGATCTGGACGAGCAAAGAGACCACACGAGCCTTTGATCTACTAAAGAAAGCTTTGGTGTCGGCTCCGGCCTTAGAGCTCCCCGATGTGAGTAAACCGTTTTTCTCTCTTTTCCCACGAGAAACAGGGAATTGCTCTGGGAATATTAGCACAAGGTCTGGGCCCCTATCGACGAGCAGTTACCTACTTTTCCAAACAGTTAGACGCAACTGCGAAGGGTTGGCCTGGATGCTTGAGAGCAATTACAGCTGTAATATTGAATGTACAGGAAGCCCGAAAATTTACTCTGGGCCAGAAGATGACTGTTTTAGTGTCTCACACAGTGTCCGCAGTGCTGGACGCAAAGGGTGGGCACTGGCTTTCTCCACAAAGATCCCTGAGATATCAGGCTATACTGATAGAACAGGATGATGTGGAGGTCGTAGTTACTAACATTGTCAACCCAGCTTCTTTCCTTAGTGGAAACACGGGAGAACCAGCGCATCATGACTGTTTGGAGACTATTGAAACAACGTACGCAAACCGACCAGATCTAAAAGACAACCCTATGGAAAGCGGAGAAAACTGGTTCACAGGTGGAAGCAGCTATGTCCTGAGTGGTAAAAGACACGTGGGATATGCCATTACCACTAGTCAAGAAATAATAGACCTTTGCCCATAAATACCTCTGCACAGAGCGCAGGAATAATTGCTCTGACCCGAGCCTTGGAAGTGGCTCAAGGCAAAGTTGTGAATATTTATACAGACTCCAGATATGCCTTCGGAGTTGTGCACGTGCATGGAACAATCTAGGAGGAAAGAGGGTTACTGAGCTCTCAAGGGAAAACTATTAAGCATGCAAAAGAGATTTTGAGACTGTTGAAAGCAGTCCAACTTGCTGAGAAGGTGGCGATTATGCATATTAAGGCTCACCGGAAAGTGAGCTCGGAATTGGAGAGAGGAAATGAGCTGGTGGACAGAGAGGCAAAACAGGTAGCTAAAACAGAGATAAAACCAGAAGGAGCTTTAGTCCCTGACGGCGAATCTGCCTAGAAGGTAAGCCAAAATATACCGAGGAAGATCAAAACCTTATCACAGATCTGGAAGGGTCATATAACAAAGAAGGGTGGGCTTATACCCCACAAGGAAAAGTGATTATTCCCTCCTGCCTAATATGGCATTTGGTAAGGGAAGAACATAGGAAAAGGCATTGGGAGATGGAGACTCTATATAAACATTTAATTAGAGAAAGTGTGGCCAGAAATTTGTATACTATGGTGAGACAGGTAACTCAACAACGTGATCTTTGCCTCCAAACTAATCCCAAGAATACCGCCAAGCCAGAAATGGGCCAGATTGGGAAAGACAATGGGCCTGGGCAACAATGACAGATTGATTTTATAGAACTTCCAAGAAAAGGGGGGTATCGATATTTATTGGTATGAACTGATACCTTTTCAGGTTGGCCAGAGGCATTCCCAAGCAGAACAGCTAAAGCTCGGGAGACAGCTAAAGCATTGATACAAGAGATAATACCACGTTTTGGAGTTCCAGCAACTATATCCTCTGACAGAGGACCACATTTTGCCTCTGTTGATCCAGCATTTCAGTTACTTAATTATACTGGCCTCCCGGTTCCGCTAGGGACAGGGTGGTACTGGTTGTGTGGTACAGCAGCTCGGAAAACTTTACCTCTGAGGTGGTGGGGAGCATGTACGTTGGACACCCTGGTTCCCAACATCACTATTATTGACAAAACAACACAGAATCCCGTGAGAAGAAACTGAAGGGTGAGTAAGCCCTTAATAGAAAAGCCGACAAGCTCTCATAGCTTTGTGCGGTGGCTAATCCCATTTCTGGGGGTTAGCGAGTTAGAAAAAGCTATAATAAACATCTCGGCTGTAATAGAGATAATCGAGAATAAAACTATAGACTCCTGCCATCAGGAAACTCCAAGAAGAAACTACTAGTTTATTGAAAATAGTATCACAAAATCGTATGGCTCCAGATTTAATATTAGCCTCACAGGCAGGGGTGTGCACAGTAATCAATGTCAGCTGTTGCATGTATGTAGACCGAAGTGGGTGAATATCTGCTGACTTACGGGAGATCAGAGAACAAGCAAAAATCCTACGTGACGTAACTCCAGATGACACCTTTTGGGGGTTTTCTGAGCTGTGGGAAAGTTAACCTCTTGGTTTACCAAACCTATCATGGTTAAAACGATTATTTGTTACTTGAATAATTATTGTGGTTCTATCCATAGCGCTTTGTGTTATAGTTCGATGTGCCCTGTGGTGTTTCCGGAACACAGGGGACTCCTACAGCGGATGGGAGAGGAACCAGTTACGACGCAGGCTTGAGTCTTACCAGTATTTTGAAAAGATGCTGGATAAGGATGTGATAAATGATTTAGTCCCAAACAGGATTCCAATTCAAATTTACAATTTATTAAGCGAATAGAGGCAAGCAAACAGCGCTGGGTGCTCCGGGAGTCTCCGCTCCACCAAGATGCACGCGGTACAGTTACTGTTCTTGGTTTATATCCTGTCTGCTAATACGTATTCATGAATAGGCGTGTCTTCTTCGGCGCATGCCCTCTTCTCCTTCTAGAGTCTTGTCAAATCTTCCTCGGCGTGCCCCCAGGATGACCCCAAACTTTATGCATGCACTTTACAAGTTTCTCTTTACACAATACTATGCGGTCAGTGGTCAAACTGGTTTGAGCTGATATACCAGCAAAGTAGTTTAACTTTCTTCTGTAAAATACCCCTTTTTATGGTGCAGGAGAAATCCATAAAAGTACAGAAGATTACACTTCATCACACGAATCAGATGAACATATTTCACAATCCCCCATCTTCTTCTTTGCAGTATTGATTCGTGTTTTCATTTCCAATTGAGTACTGCAGATATCTGCATTCCTTGTATAACCGAGTAGATTAATCTAGTAACAATCCCCCACATATCCCCAGTACAACTATCCCGATTTTAGTAAGCCAATCACCACCCATAAAATCTCCCCCAAATCCTCCTAGATTGACTCCTTTCCAAGTTTGTCTCTCAGGAGGCCATTCGTTATACACCTGGCTCTCCCTGATTTATGGGTAACAGGAAAAAAACCTAGGTTTTATTGTTCCAATTCCTTGGCAAATATGATGACAGGTACAGGCTGTACAATTAGAAAAGGTCCTCAGTTTTTCCATTTTTCTGGGGTAAACCCCAGCTGGACTTGTTCCAATATTGACTACAGTTATTTGGCGTAGTCAGAGTCAAGGAACTCACCCCAAGTAGAACTAGAAGAGGTCCGGTCAGGGCCATAGTGGTCGGCGGTCACAGCCCGAAGGGGTTGCAGCCCTTGGCAGACCCTTTTTAAGCCGCAATACCAGTTCCCCTCCGGTCTTGCCCTCTCCTTTCCTTTAAGGGGGTGCTTTCTTAGTACCCAAATTAATTGAGCACTGCTTGTGAAGGCCAGAGCTTTGATAGATCAGTGGTTTGTCCAGACCTGAGCACTTGCCCGAGCCTGGCGATCCTCTTTATTTGCAAGGCTTTATGGCTACAGAAAACTGCCAGTTAGCCTGCAACACTAATCTTACAAATACACACCACCTTCTACACAAAGGACAAATTCTAGTTCCAGCTCCTTTTTCCTGTTCTTCTTTTGCCAACAACTCCTTCCGATTATACTCGTTTGGAGTACCCATTGTTGTTTCCTATTACCCTTTCCCATTGTTTTCCAAACTTGGGGATTACTTATATTGCTCTCCATAGCTTCCCATGGCCATCGTTCACCTTGATTTGTTCCACCACAAACGTAACAATTAGCTATATTCAATGACTTAGCAATGTTTTCAGCAAGATTTACAAATGGATTTTTAGCAACTGTGGGAATTTCATGTTTCACTCCTGTTTCTATTACAGGAGTAGCCGCAATAAAATTCCCACAGCAATTTAGTCAGATGTGACTTTCCACTCCTTCACTGGACCTTTCACTCGTGACACATGTGTCCATCCTTTTTCAGCAGTTCTCACAGCTGTTTCTGTAGTTAATAAAACAAGGAAAGGTCCTTCCCAGAGGGGAGATAGGTTTCCTTCTTTCCATGTTTTTGTCAGAATTTTATCTCCTGGTTCTAACTGATGAATTGCAAATCCTAAAGGTGGTGTTTGGGCCACCATCCCAATCTCTCTTAATTCTTTTAATCTTTTTCCAAGGGTAATTATATATTGTTGGATACTATGATGCTCAATTACATTGTTCCCCAGAGGCATTCCTTGAAAATAAGGCACGCCATATAACATTTCATATGGCGATAATCCAGTCTCACTGTATGGTTTAGTTCTTACGTTTAGAAGTGCCAGTGGTAAACATTTCGTCCAGGGCATTTGCGTCTCAATCATTAATTTAGCCAATTGTTGTTTTATTGTTTGATTCATTCTTTCTACCTTCCCCGAGCTTTGTGGGTGCCACGGAGTGTGGTATTCCCACTGAATACCTAATGATTGACATAATAGTTTTATTATTTTAGAAGTAAAATGTGTGCCCTGGTCAGAATCAATGTACTGGATTATCCCATATCTAGGTATCAAATGTTCCAATAAAATTTTTACCACCATCTGTGCCGTAGCTCGTGCTACAGGGTACGCTTCTACCCACTGTGTTAAATGATCTACTATTACCAATAAATATTTTATCCTCCCTACCTTAGGCAATGCAGTGAAATCGACTTTCTCAAAAGGTCTGTAAGCTGTTTTTCTCCCTCCCGTGGCTGCTTGTCCAAACACTGTCTTATTTGCCTTTTGACAGGTTAAGCAACCTTGTGTAATTTGCTTTTCTATTTCAAAAATTCCAATACCACCAAATTGTTTAAGAAAATGATCACTTAACGCTTTTGTACCCCAATGTGTTTGCACACGCAAACGTTCTAATATTCGCCTGGTGTAGGCTTTTGGCAACATTTCTTGCCCATCGGGCAGTGTCCATTTTCCTTGTTCTAATTTAGCTCCTATTTTCTCCAATTTTGTTTGTTCTTGTGGGGCAAACTTCTTCTCTCTTTCCTCTCGTCCTTCTTTGCTGGTGTCCTCCTTTGTTTGTATGACATTAATTTTGGCAACTTTAGTCCTCAGGGCTGCTTCCTGGGCCTCTTTATTTGCTAAGTTATTTCCTCTAGTTCGGTAATCTAATCCCTTTTGGTGTCCCCTCACATGTACCACTGCTATCTCCTTTGGTTCTCTTAAAGCCTTTAAAATGTTTACTATTAATTCTTGATGTATTAAAATCCTCCCTTGAGTATTAATCAAACCTCTTTCTTCCCAAATTTTTCCAAAAGAGTGGACCACCCCATATGCGTATTTAGAATCTGTAAATATAGTCCCGCTTCTTCCTTTTAATAATCCCAGGGCCCTACATAGGGCATACAGCTCACAAGCCTGAGCTGACCATGATGGACTCAGAGGTCCTGATTCCACAAGTTCTAAGTCCTTATTAATTATTGCATATCCCGATTTTCTCTTCCCTTCTACCACTCAGGAGGAGCCATCTCTGAACAGCGCTTCTCCATTTTCCAACTCAGCATCTCTTAAATCTGGTCTCACCTTAGTCTGGGTCTCAATTACCTCTAAACAGTTATGTTGTAATTCCTCTGATGGTTCTCCAAACAAAAATTGTGCTGGACTCTGAGCAGAAGTCACGCTTAGTCAGGGGAGTCTATTAGTATTGCTTCGTACTTTAGAATCCGGCTGTCCATTAACCATTTTTCCGCTTTTTGTTGTGAAACATTTCTGACATTGTGTGGGGTATACACTTTTAAAGGAGCACTGAAGGTAATCTTCCTAACTTCTTCTATTAATAATGCTGTAGCAACCAAAGCTTGGAGACAAGCAGGCCATCCTCTGCTTACTGGATCAAGTAACTTAGAACAATACCCCACGGGTTTTTTGATTCCTGCCCAGTCTTGAGTAAGAACTCCGTATGCTGTCTGGCTTGATGTATTCACAAAGAGATAGAAAGGTTTTTCTAGATCTGGGAGGCTCAATACAGGTGCTTGTATTAATGCCTTTTTTACTTCCTCACATCTCTGATTGTCTTCAATAAGCCATTTAAGTTGGTTATTAGTTAATTTTTCATATAGGAATTTTACTTTTTCACTATAATTTTCAAGCCATGGTCTACAATATCCTAATACTCCCAGTATTTGCCTAATTTCCGTTTTAGCTTGTGGGGGTCTTAAGGATGGAATCCCAGATACCCTATCAGGATCTAACTTCTTCCTTCCCTTACTCAGCCAATGTCCTAAGTATTTTACTTCTTGTTCTACAAACGGTAGCTTTGATCAGGACACCTTTAATCCCTTTTCCCCTAGAAAATTTAACAATTTAATGGTGGCTTTTCGGATCCCCTCTTCAGTTTCTCCTGCTACTAATAAATCGTCCACATATTGCAATAGTTTTACCTCCTTAGGTATTGTGAAATCTTGTAGAATTTTCTCTAAAGTTTGTCCAGATAGATTTGGTGACTCTGTAAACCCTTGTGGTAACACAGTCCATCTTAATGGTTGTTTTCGTCCTGTTTCGGGGTCCTCCCACTCAAAGGCAAAATAATCTCCGGATCCCTCATCCAGAGATGTGGAGTAATCGCTGAGGGGTACTTTGGAAATTTACCCTCTAAGAACAGCCTTGAAACCAGGTGGAACGTAGCACTCATGCACAACGGGTCTGTGCCGTGGAGACTCCCTGAACGGCCTTGGATGTTGGCAACATCACGGGCGCCTGGTGTGCTGACTCTGGGAGAGATTACATGGAGGCTGGAGCGGAGTGGAGACCTCGCGGCCACGCTCTGTGAACCGGGGAGTTTAGGGATGCACAGGATGTACATTGATAAGCTGCGCTTACAATGTCCTGGGCCAAAGACCTGTCAACTTCGATGAAGTGCTGTCCTTAGAGTGAACTTTGCTAATTATAATATCATTATAATACTAAAACGCACACGCCTCTCAAAAGCTACCACCCCCCCAAGGTGCGACCCCTCCTCAATGAGTGTGCGCACTGAATTTTTCCTAGTCTGTACCTTTAAACGCGAAGCGAGAGAATTCTGCACCAATCCTGATAAAGGTATGTATGACTAGAGTCACTCAAGCTCCACCTGCAAAATAAAACACTATAAAATAATGTTTTAAGAGCTGGATGTTAGGGAAGATACCATCGTTGTGTACCACTCTAACTTCTGGGATCAGTCGACGGGCTGAGCCTCTCTTCCCCCCCATCGGGACGCCGTTGGGCAAGATTTGAACCCTTGGTCATACCAAGTGCCTTCCCGGGAAACTTAGAAATCTCTATATAGAGTCACTTTACATCTTTTAAGGCGTTTATAGCCAAGTAGTGTCCCTCGTAGTTTTAGCATTTGCACGTGCTTTATAGGTAGTGAATTTATCACCGGCAATCCAAAGAACCTGTATATCTGTTGCTTCAATAAATCGCACTATTGATTGACTCAGCCGTGTGTTCAATAAATCGCACTATTGATTGACTCAGCCGTGTGTGGTCCCTGAACGCGACCGTACCTCTGAGTGCGGCCGTGTTAGTTCAGGAGGTGTCCGGCTGAGCAGGTAGTGTGATGTTAGTAGTGCATCCGGACCCGTGATAGTCCAACAAAGGTGTTGGGCGCGACCGGACTACTAACGCTGACTTTGGGCATCACTCAGAACCTAAGCTCAGCCGCCCCCAGTCCCTCTGATATCTGAGGATCGACTGGAAAGCAAGGGGGTTTAGTTTCTGCCAAATTGCTCTGCCTCTTAACGCAACAGAAAAAATTGGCGTCACGGACAGGATTGCCATGGATAAATTGCTGCAAAACCACAAATGTGCCCCTTCCCAGGCTGGGAAGGAGTGGGCTCAAAAGTTTTGGAAAGATGAAAAGAAAGTGGTAGAATGTATTGAGCAGTGTCAGGCCGCGCAAAACACTGGAAAAAAAAAGGGTAAAGATGTAATTTGTGCGGTGTTGGGAGCCTGTTTGTCTTGTGCTCAGCAAGAAGCTAAAGAAACTCCTGCTCCCAAACTAGTTTCCGATGCAGAATATACTGCCTTAAAATTGGAAAATGAGGTGTTAAAGTCATCATTAGCCTTTGAGAGGGAGACAGGAAAAAAAGTGGGAATCAGAGTTGATAAACTTGTAAGCGAGAACGATCATCTAAAACAAATGCTAGAAATTAAAGAACAATTGCTGGAAAGGGTTAATCGTCTGTTAGATAAAATGCAACCTTCTGCTCCAGTTAGGCAGGTTCGTAGATTAATGTGTAGTACAAACCCTGAAAATTGGGATGGCGATATTAGGTTTGATAGTGATGATGACGAGGAGGAAGAGACCTCCGATTCTGAATCTCAATTGATTTCTTTGAGACCTTTGGTTAAAACTGAGACTGTTGTTGATGACAATGACGAAGTCCGCACTACTGTGCGAACGATCCCATGGTCACCAGCAGAGCTGATAAAAATACAAGAGAAATTCTCGAGGCGGTCAGGAGAATCAGAAGTCGAGTATGTGTGGCGAGTTTCTCTTGAAGGAGGAGACCGAATTATGTTAAGTGAGGAAGAAGCAGGAGGCTTTTGGGGACCAGGAGTATTTTTAACTGTTAGGCCAGGAGACCATAGTTACTCCTGAACTGCACGAGCTGCATACTGGGCAGGTGGCATAGATCCCCAGGAGAGAGGAGAACCACTGGAAATTAAAACCACCAGCTATTGCGATCTGGCCACAGCAGTACAGAAAGCAGCCTGCATTCAGGCAATATATGAGAGAGATGAATTAAGGAAATCCCCGATGCTAGCCCCTATTGATCCAGCCCGATTAACCTCTCTTATTCGTGGCCTCCCTGATTGTCTCAAGATGTTTGTAGCAAATACCCAGGATCGCATACAAGCTGCTAGTATAAAGGCTAATCGCAGTCGTGGACGAAATGGGCACACCCCCATACCCACCTGGAGTGAATTTGTACAAGACATAGACAGGTACGGACGCCGAATGGGCTGGGTCGGTTCGTCCAGTACAAAGTCCTCAGATCATGCCCGGCGAGTTCGCCAAGTCCACATTCAAAACCCCAAATACCCTAAATTCAATGAGAGACTTAAATCTTGTAAAGAATGGGGTGAATTGTGGTGTAAAGCCATAGATTTGGGTGTACCCCGACAAATCTTGCGGGGCGCCTCTATAGAGGATCTCCGTACACTAGTCCAATCCCTGGGTAAGAGGAATAACCCAACAGGGGAGAAATGCCTCGCTGGGAAACCCCCAAACCATAAAGAGAGTGTACCTTCTGCACCAGTATGTAATCTAACTGACAGGGCAGAAGTGCAGCAAAAAAACTTCTCTCCCCGGGGAGGGCAGTGAGCCACCCTGCTCGGCGGGTCTTAGCAATTCAATGGCTCTCTAATGAACACTCTGACCCTATAATTGCCATTCCCGTTGGACCCCGGAAAATATTGGTAAACTTTCTCATCGACACCGGGGCCCAAATGTCAGTAATCACCCATGAAACAGCACAAACCCTGGGCATAAAACCTGGACGACGCAGGGTTAAATTCACCGGAATCGATGGTGTGGAAAAGGAGGGCCCCACTGCGAGAATTTCACTCTGGCTGCCAGAGGAACGTAAATTAACTCGGGCAGAAGTACTAGCTGGTGCTGCATACACTAATATTTTAGGATTTGACATATTGCGTGGGCGGATGTGGAAACTCCCAGAGGGGACTGTGTGGAGTTTTGCAAGAAATAAAAAGGAATCAGGCACTGTGAAACTGAGCCTGTTACAAACATCTATACCCTTACCCCCCTCAAAAATCACTAATGTTCGGCAATATCCTTTGCCAGCAGCAGCACTTATGGGAATTGACAGGGTGGTGACAGAATTAGAAGAAAGAGGCATTATTAAACGAACTCATTCGCCATACAATTCACCGGTGTGGCCAGTAAAGAAACCGACCGGGCAGTGGCGTTTTACGGTAGATTACCGCCAGTTAAATGCTAATACGGCACCTTTGACTGCTGCAGTTCCAAACATGGCAGAAATAGTGACATTGATACAAGGCGCTGCCCATCCTTGGATGGCTGCCTTGGATGTCAAAGATATGTTTTTCATGATCCCTCTCCTTGAACAGGACAAAGCACAGTTTGCTTTCACATGGAAAGGGATCCAATACACTTTTAACAGGCTTCCACAAGGATATAAACATTCCCCCACAATTGCCCGCAATGCTTTGGCTAAAATCTTAGCAGAAATTCCTGTTTCATCTGATAGCACAGTATATCAGTACATCGATGACATTCTGATAGGGGGAAAAAGCCAAGAGAGTGTAAGAGACACCATGGAAATAATTCGGAAAACACTGCTCGATTTAGGATTAGAAATTCCAGGCGCAAAGTGTCAGGGACCAGCACAGGAAGTTAAATTCCTGGGAGTCTGGTGGGTTAATGGAGCTGCTTCTATTCCTCAGGATACCCTGGAAAAAATAGAGTCTGGACAAAGGCCATCTAGTGTAAAGGAATTACAACAAGTTTTGGGAACCCTAAGTTATTGGCGCAAACACATTCTAATTAAGGAGCTGAGGTTATTCCAACAACTTGGTCCCACACATCCAACTGACCCTATTTATGTGGAATGGGGGTTCAGTGAACATGGCTCTCATTGTAACCTATGGCAAAAGGGGCCAGAAGGACCGGAAAGGCCACTAGAATTTACATCTCACTCTTTCAGCGATACTGAAAGGAGATATTCAGATCTTGAGAAGGGTTTACTGTTGCTAGTGCGAGCAGTGAAACAAACAGAACAAATAAGGAGAGAACAAAGCGTGATTATTCGAGGACCCATCCGCCTCCTGGACATAGTACGTAAAGGGACAATACCACCTGCTGGTATGGCTCAGAAACCCACAGTTCGTAAATGGTATGCATACCTAGAGGGCATTAATGAAATTATGCCAATTACTGAAGGTAATATTAAAATATCTAAACTACAAAAAGACATAGATAGTACCCTGTTGTTCCAGGCTCCGCCAAACAAACCATCCCCAATTCAGGAAGCACCTCCTCTAAAGGAAGACAGTGATCTAACAGGAGTATGGTTTACTGATGCATCATCCCATAGGGAGAACAACAAGTGGAAGTACACGGCTGTAGCACTGGAAGTGGTAACAGGAGAAAAATTGATTGAAACCGGTGAAGGCAGTGCGCAAGTAGGGGAACTTAGAGCAGTTCTATTAGCTGCGCAACACGGTGCTAGCCATATCTACACTGATTCATATGCTGTTTTTAAAGGAGCCACTGAATGGATTGGCCACTGGGCGGTCAATGATTGGCAAGTGAACAGGGTTCCAGTCTGGCAAACGGATAGTTGGAAACAACTGTTAGAAACAGGAAAACAGCGGACACTATGTGTGGGCTGGGTAAAAGGACATGATCAATCAAACTCTATTACTGCTCAATTCAACCAACGGGTAGACAGCCTTACGCGGTTGCGACAAATTGATGTTGCAGATAATAACCAAGAGTGGGAACGTTTACTTGAATGGTTGCATGTTAAGCGTGGCCACACCGGATGAGCTGATTTATACCGGGAAGGTATAGCCCGAGGATGGCCCATATCAGTTAAACTATGTGAACAAGTAGTGACGGCCTGTTCACAATGTCGTTTACGGCTTAATAAAGACCATCCGAGTAAGGCGCCCCCCCTACACATTCGCGACAGGAAGACATTATGGCTCTCCTGGCAGATTGATTACATCGGCCCATAGCGACCGTCATGTGGGAAAAAATACGTTCTGGTGGGAGTAGAGGTTATATCTGGTCTCACCATGGCTGCTGACTTCACGTCAGCCACCGGAGAAAACACGGTGAAGGGCCTTAAGGGATGGTTCAGGCCACTTCCCCTACCAGAAGAAATTCGAAGTGATAACGGCTCACACTTTACAGCTGCCGTGGTACAAAGTTGGGCCAAAGAGGAAGGGATTCGGTGGGTATTCCACACTCCCTACTATCCTCAGGCTAATGGCATTGTCGAGCGCACCAATGCATTGGTCAAGCGTTTCGCAAAAACTCATGAATCTGGATGGCATTTACGATTGTATGACGCCATCTACCAACTGAATAATCGATGGAGCGGAGATGGCTGCCCCAAATTGAAAGCCTTCTGTGTATCTGCCGATACAATCACCCCAAAGGTTCATACTAAACCAGGAGACTATCCCACAGGATTTTACACCGGACAACCTGTGCTAGTGAAAATGCCCCAGATTGGAACAGTAGCCATGGTACTGACTACCCCCAAAAATCCCTACGCATGGGAAGCCAAAGATTGCTCAGGAAAAGTACACCGGATTAGTACCTGGTGGATCTCACCCTCTTTCTAACCTTGCCGGTTGAATACAACCGAGCACGTTTATTTCTTCTTGTGTTCACAGGAATCCAGGAAAAGAAGGCTCTGAATTGAGGCAGATGTCTGTGGTTGCAAAGTGAACCACTTTGGTGAAAAATGTGGTGCTTAGTTCTGACTTTAATACAACTTCCTTTGATGTATAGCTGGAAAGATCCAGGTTGGCCATGGTCCCAAGCCTATATCGGACACACTGGAGTCATAGGAACACGTGCCGTCAAAGAAAAATTAAACTTAGCCACTGTGGTTATGCATGGGGCCGAGGTGTTTTCAAGACATGAGTGGAGCTGGGATAACGGATGGCTTCCAATCCTGAAGGGAAAAGCAGGAGAAGGAATCCAGATAGGGTGTAGGACGATTAACGGATCAACCCATGAGAAAGCCACATTAATGGCAATATACGGAAACCCAGTAGCCTCAAAGTGTTGTGTCGCTGACAAATGGGATTGTTGGTATAACTTTACGCTGGTGGAACCCACTACTATGACTTGTAAGTGGCAACAACACTGTACGGGTTTAGGGCCATCACAACCACATTGTACAGGGTTGTTGTTTCGGTTCAAAATAGACATGATTGAACCTAACCCAGATACACCACCAGGCCAAACTCCATACATCCTATTTGACACCCTGAAATACGGAGCTAGGAACATACCCATTGTCACTATGACATCTCGTAATGACCCTTGGGACCATGCATTGTCATGATATAGTGGAAGTGTTGGAACACTACAAAACAAAAGGAACTTAAATCTCTCTACTCTAGTTATACATGGAGATGAAGTGTTTTCGAAGGATGAATGGAGTTGGAATGACTCTCTTCAGATGGCTGAACTTCAAGCCATTTCAGGACAGGCAATACAAATCAGCTGCCGAGTAACTAACGGACCTAATTACCATAGGCCAACCGAAATCAAAGCATATCATACCGACTCTACCAGACCAAAGAACTACAACGCTGAGTGTTACAAAACAACCGAACCAAATTCGGATTGTTGGTACAATTTTACTCTGACCAAACCCATAATTGTATACTGCCTTTGGGGTTCCGAAGGCACGGAATTAATATTTGAATTTATGATTGATACAGCAACATCAAAGGATAAGAAACCTTTACCCCCGCAAACATCTAAAAATATACCAACTCGGCCTCCCATTGGTCTAACTCCCTTCATCTTCAACACAGGCCCTTACATAATCAAATATACAGGTCAGCAACAAGTGCTGTTTAATCCGTCATACTCTCTCAAACAGGTGGAGATGTTGATGCAAATTAACATTTCTACAATTAAACCAACCTGTTCACCATTCCTAAATATATCCCATGCAGGACGGTTAGCCTGGTTACATGGGCAAACCCTCGTCTCTTCAAGACGGACAAGGAGAGACGCAACCGGTATTATAGGGACAGGATTGGGAGTCTTAAACAGTATAGATGCTGAAGTACTCATAAACAAACTGAGCACGACAACAAGTGATTTAAGCAAATTAGGACACCCATTGCGGTCTTCTCTAGTAGCACTGGGAACTAACCAATGGCTTGTGTCAGATTTGTTACCTCAGTGGGGAGAAACAAACGAAAAGGATCACCAATTGATTGTGGATGCACTTGGTGCAGCCCAAAATAATATTTCTCTAGCTCTCAGTTGCATCCAAGCTCAACTATGGATGCAATCTGTGGTGGCAGCCATTATAAGAGAAGGTGAAGAGGGCATCTTACCCTCTGAAATTCGAAAGGTAGTTTGGGATAATGCAACTACCTTTGAGAGAAAATTCCAATCATGGTGGTATTTGGTCAATTTTACCTGCAACCCTACTGATGGCAAAGCCACTGCTTTTGTCTTAACAATATGCAATGCTTCGGTATATACCATATACCCAATCATTGCGTTAGGATTAAATCACAACGGAACTATACTCTATCCTATAGAGCATAGAGTATGGGCCCAACGAAATGAAAACAGATGGCAAACTATTGACGTTGCTGCATGTGTGGTACGGGAACAACAGGGATTCATTTGTGAAAGTGACATCATCAAAGGCCAAGACATTTGTCTTGACACTGAACGAAACATTTGTCATTTTGAAATACATCCCAATGAAACCCTTGAAACTGTGCTTGTATATATTGGAAAAGGGTGCGCTTGTATGAGAACCCCTTGTGATTTTGTGTTTGTAGACAATGTTACTGTGAATACTAACAATCGCTCAAATATTTGTGTTTGTAACTTTACTAAAATTGTAGGATGTGACTTTATCTATTCAGCTCCTGTTACATCTTACCAACTAGTACAATCAAATTATATTCTATTTCGAGATCTGCTACCTGTCCCTGTGGGAATGAATCTTACCCTGGTGAGAAAACTATTACAACATGAAGACCTGAAGCGGTTGTTGAGACAAGTTCGGGAAAATGGACAAAAGACTCTGATTACTGTCCATCATGATGTAGAGAGAATACATCAGGTGTTGGAAAGAGTAAGAAGGGATGGAGGACACCACTGGTGGGACACTTTGTTTGGATGGTCACCTACCACAACAGGAATCTTCAACGAGATGCTTCACCCTGTTGTTGTCTTATTAATGCTCACCGCATCATGTTTTATTTTAACAATTGCTTTCCATTTTAGACTTCTGTTGAAACGTTTGTCCATATGCCCAGAAAATATCTGTGCACTCGATGATCCTCATAGCAAGAGTGTATGTGACACTTCCCATCCATTCTAAAAGAAAAGAATCGTGAAGCTTGAGTGACTATAGTCATGGGGTGGATAATGTGGAGTAATCGCTGAGGGGTACTTTGGAAATTTACCCTCTAAGAACAGCCTTGAAACCAGGTGGAACGTAGCACTCATGTACAACGGGTCTGTGACATGGAGACTCCCTGAACGGCCTTGGATGTTGGCAACATCAGGGGCGCCTGGTGTGCTGACTCTGGGAGAAATTACATGGAGGGTGGAGCGGAGTGGAGACCTCGCGGCCACGCTCTGTGAACAGGGGAGTTTAGGGATGCACAGGATGTACATTGATAAGCTGCGCTTACAATGTCCTGGGCCAAAGACCTGTCAACTTTGATGAAGTGCTGTCCTTAGAGTGAACTTTGCTAATTATAATATCATTATAATACTAAAACGCACACCCCTCTCAAAAGCTACCACCCCCCCAAGGTGCGACCCCTCCTCAATGAGTGTGCGCACTGAATTTTTCCTAGTCTGTACCTTTAAACGCGAAGCGAGAGAATTCTGCACCAATCCTGATAAAGGTATGTATGACTAGAGTCACTCAAGCTCCACCTGCAAAGTAAAACACTATAAAATAATGTTTTAAGAGCTGGATGTTAGGGAAGATACCATCGTTGTGTACCACTCTAACTTCTGGGATCAGTCGACGGGCTGAGCCTCTCTTCCCCCCCATCGGGACGCCGTTGGGTAAGATTCGAACCCTTGGTCATACCAAGTGCCTCCCCGGGAAACTTAGAAATCTCTATATAGAGTCACTTTACATCTTTTAAGGCGTTTATAGCCAAGTAGTGTCCCTCGTAGTTTTAGCATTTGCACGTGCTTTATAGGTAGTGAATTTATCACCGGCAATCCAAAGAACCTGTATATCTGTTGCTTCAATAAATCGCACTATTGATTGACTCAGCCGTGTGTTCAATAAATCGCACTATTGATTGACTCAGCCGTCTGTGGTCCCTGAACGCGACCGTACCTCTGAGTGCGGCCGTGTTCGTTCAGGAGGTGTCCGGCTGAGCAGGTAGTGTGATGTTAGTAGTGCATCCGGACCCGTGATAGTCCAACAAAGGTGTTGGGCGCGACCGGACTACTAACGCTGACTTTGGGCATCACTCAGAACCTAAGCTCAGAACGCCCCCAGTCCCTCTGATATCTGAGGATCGACTGGAAAGCAAGGGGGTTTTGTTTCTCCCAAATTGCTCTGCCTCTTAATGCAACAGGCCCGTGGGTCCTGCTGGACACCAAGCTGAGCAGCAGCCAGCACCGTGCCCTTGGCCAAAGGCGGCGGGCGGCGGTGCCCTGGGCTGCGCTGGGCAAAGCCTTGCCAGCAGCTGGAGGGAGGGGAGCCTTGCCCTCTGCTCAGCGCTGCTGAGGCCATGCCCGCAGTGCTGTGCCCAGGCCCGGGCTCCCCAGGCCGAGAGAGACAGGAGCCCCTCCCCCAGCCCCTCCCCCCAGCCCCCCCCCCGGGCTTGGAATGGCAGCTGTGATGTCGCGGCGCTGGCCCGGCAACGGCCACAGTGCCTGCAGGCACGGCTCTGCCAGCACCCGGCAGCTCCAGGGAGAGACCAGCTCTCACCCAGCGGCACTGCCCGGCACCGGGACCCCCTCGACAGCCTCGCTCCAGCCGGCTGGGAGCTCTCCGGAGCCCCAGCAGCGTGTCCGGCGCGAGGACTCCCCTGGCCCCGGCACGATGGGCCAGCTGAACTGCTGCTACGGCTCCAGGTGGGCTCCCCCCGCGGCTCGGGGACACGCCGGCGCAGCCGGGCCCCGCAGCAGCCGCCTTTCTCACGCCCTTTGCCGCCTGCTCTGCAGGGTCTACCCTGGCCCCGAGCAGCAGTGCGCGCCCGGCCCGGCATCAGCCCAGCCGCTGCTCCACCAGCGCGTGCGGGTGACGCAGGGCCGCGGGACGGGGAAGAGGCACCTCCTCCTCTTCAGCGATGCCTTGATCATCGCCAAGGCCAAGTAAGAGGCGCAGACCCCGGCTGCCTTTCCTCCTAAGGCCTGGCCCCGGCACCGGGGCAGGGACGCCCAAGGAGCAGCCCCAGGCCCCGGCACCCTGCTGCTGGCTGCACCCGTGGCCGTGCGCGGGGCAGGCGGAGGCCAGAGGGCAGCCGCCGGGCTCGGCCACCTCCAGGTCACTCCCTGCCGCTCCTCTCTGCAGACGTGGCAGTGCCCCGTGCCCGCAGCTCTGCCTGGCCCTGCGCCGGCTGTGGGTGCTGAGCGGCGGCAAGGAGGCGGCTGGGGATGCCGCCCAGGAGGAGGAAGACAAGGCCACCAAGTCCCTCGTCCTCGCCTGGCCCTATGGCTTCTGCGTCGTCACCTTCTGGTGAGTGTCGGTGCCACATCCCCCAGCAGGGCCGGGCAGCGCTTCTGTCCGGCCCCACGCCGCTTCCTCCTGCCTCTGCAGCCGTCCCCACGGGGCAGGGCTGTGCCGGCACCCGCCTCTGCCCCCGGGCTGGGGAGCAGCAGGCGCTCAGGCTCTTTCTCCTCTCTTTCCTGCAGCTCCCGCTCGCTGAAGGAGCTCTGGCTCAGCGCGCTCCGTGGGTAAGCCCTGTCTGGCAGAGCAGCTTGGGGGGCCCGTGCTCACAGCACGGGGGGATGCTCTAGCCGTAGCCGTATGATGCGGAAACACCGCTCCTGAGCTGGGGAGAGCTGCCCCCACGGCTGCGGGCGGCTCTGGAGCGGGCAGAGCTGGCGGAGCTGCTTCACCCAGCCCCGTCCTCCCCCCTTGCCACTGCTCTCCGCTCGACGGCCGGGCGGTGCCCAGCTGCTTCGGGGCAGCTTGGAAGGGCTCCCCGGGCTGGCAGGCGAGGGAAGAGGCAGCTTGGGTCTCACACAGCTCTTTCTCTGCCCCTGCCCCGTGCACAGGCCAGCAGAAGGAGTGCAGGGAGCCCGCGTCACCCAGCTGCCCTCCATCAAGCTCCTGCTGAAGGAGCTGCGCGGCCGCAATGCCGTGAGTGTCCCTCCCGGCCCCGCTCTGCCCCAGGGGCTGCTCCAACCCCGCACCAGCCCCATCGCGTCTCACCTGCTGCTCTTCTCCCCTTGCCCAGGCCAAAACACTCAACGCCAGCAGACTGGAGAGGCTGGTCGAGGGCCTGGCAGAGGTGAGGAGCCCCCGGGCCGCCATCTCGGCCGTCCCCACATCTCACTCATGGCCCGCGGCCGATGCAGCTCGCCAGGGGCCCTTCGTGCTGCGGGGCTGCTCGCTGAGCGCAGCGCATTTCTTGCAGGCTGGTGCCCAGCAGAAGCCACCTCCCGTCCCCTCCGGCAGCCAAGGTGGACGTGGCCACTCGGCCGGTGAGTTTGGAGGAGACGGGGGCAGGACGGCCCCTCTCTCCTGCGCTGGCAGGCGGCAGCCGCGCTGCTCAGGGGCTGCTGCTGCCCTTCCCGCAGGGCACGGCCGCAGAGAGCTGAGCCCCCGGGGCGCCTCGTTCCCCAGCCACGCCTCTCCCTCGCTGTTGGCGGGGGCACAGCGCACGGAGGCTCGGGCAGCATTCACCTGGCGCTTGCCCTCCATGGCTCTCTGCTCTGTTTTCCCTGGCGGCAGGCGGGACCCGCAGCAGGACGAGGGGGCTGCCCTGGCCCTTTGCGCGGCGAGGGACCTTGGCCGCTGCGGAGGCGCCCGGGCAGTCGGGCTGTGCCGGCAGGGCGGGTCTCTTCGGCCGGCCCCTGGCAGCTCTCTGCAGCCAGGACGGCACGCTGCCCCAGCCCCTCCAGGTAAGCCAGCCTGGCCGGGGGGTGCCTGTGGCGCTGGCTCCTGCGCAGAGGCGCTGTCCCCAGCAGAGGGACCCCGGCTGGGGCTCGGGGACCAAGCCGGCTCCGCCCCACCTCCCCCACCTCCAGCCACCCCTGCGTCCTGCCCTAGTGAAAGCAGAGCCGCCCACACTCGCTCCTGGCCCGGAGGAAGGCTCACCGGCCCCGGGGCCTGTCCCCAGCCAAGCAACTGTCCTCCTCTGTCCCCCGCAGCTCTTTGAGGAGGAGGACGATGTGGCTGGGCTTGCCGGCACGTCGGCCAAGGAGTTGCCAGCACCAGAGGTGGAAGCAGAAGCAGCAGCGGTATGTCAGGGCCACAAAGAGGGTGACAGCACTGTCAGAAGTTGAGAGTGCTGCCGCAGGGACAAGCAAGGTCACCCACTAGCCGGCAGCTCTGCAAAGGTGCAGAGGAAGGGTGGTGCAGGATGGCCATGGCGGTTTGTGCGGTGATGCCACCAGAACTGGCTCAGCTGGGCTGAGCAAACCCATCCAAGGGCTGTGCCTTTCCGAGCTAAGGTAGCAATTGGGCAGGAAGGTCCTTGCCACCCGTTAACTTGCACATTTCCATTGCAGGTGCCTCCAGTCCCTCCAGAAAGTGAACACCTGGAGAGCTCCTCTGGGGAGACAAGGTAAAATGAGCTAGGTGTGCTTAAGAGCAGAATTGGTTCACGTTTATCATGGCTTGACCTGTCTAACAATACATTGAATGGAAAGTTTGCCAGGCTCGAGAAGAGCAACCTGTGAAGAGGGGAGCAACGGGCTACTGGACAGCGAGAGGAGCAAGTTGGGAGCAGAGCTCTGCGGGATGGGCAACTGAGGACATCCAGGCAGGCAAGAAGAACGAGGAGCCCAGGTGTGTAGCAGGCTCTGCTGCCCATCTTTCAAAGCTCCGAACACTGCTCCGACTATGGGCAATATTTCTGAGGTGCGCAGAGATGGCACCGGGCAGGAAGCCCGCAGCTGCCCGTGGGAGAGCGTGTCTGTCAGGAGGAACATATCACTCCAGCGTTGGCAGCTCTCCTTCGGCACTTGTGGCAGCTCTGTTTGTGCAAGGCTGAGCAACACCCCAGCAGAGTCACAAGGCTCATAGCAATTTTTGGAGCTCTTTGACCCGCTGCCTACAGAAAGAGGCAAAGTCTCCCTTTTCTGTTCATGTCAGCTGGCAAGCCCAGCACTGGCTGCTGGTGTCTGAATCCCAAAGACGCAGCAAGGAGCTGTGTCACGTAGCTGTAGACCCTGAGGTACTGGCACTTCGTAAAAAGCTCACGTTGCACCTGAGACAATTGAGGGAAGAAGAAAACAACCAAACAATACCAAAGCAGCGTGTTTTGCCTTCAAGCCTGGCTTTCTAGCAAGGGACAGTGAGGCGTGCTGCTGCTCGGCTTTTGAAAAGGACCACAGCACAGCTGCCCTGCCCAGCCCTGCTGCCTAGCAAAGCAGTGCTGCACATCTCTGTCAACTTGCAGAGCTCTGAGGGTGTCACACGTGTGGAGAAGGGGACAAAGCCGTGCCGTAGCCACTGCCAGGGACGGTTCCCTCTCGTGTGCCAGGAGCTGCCCCTTGGACAGCACACTGCCCAAAGAACAGGGCACAAAGTCGTGCCTCTTCCTGCCTTCATGGTTTCATCAGCACTTTGGACTCTCTTCTTGCAGGTGCCGATTTTTTTCTGCTGCCTGGATTGCCCGCATGAGCTCTGCTGCCTGGGCTTTGAGGGGCGCGATGCAGCCCCAGCACCACCTCGGCGGAGGCGAGGAGGGAGGCACCGCGCCCTTCTGCTCCGGCCGGCACATTTCACTCGGGCACCGCGACGCCGGAGCGGCCCCGCACCGCCCTCAGACCCAGCCCAGCCCTGGCGGGAGGCCTTGCTGGCTCACTCCTCGGCTCCGTCAGCAAAAGCCCACCAGCCGGCACAGCTGCCCCCGTGGGGAGCTGGCATGTCACCTGCAGATTCCATGGGGCGTGCTGGGCGTGGAGGTGTATATCATCTGAGAGGGACACGAGGGACACGCTGGACAGCATGTTCCAGACTATAAAACCCTCCAGGTTTTCTTTGCCGCTACTCATTCTTGGCAGAGAGACGCTGCACCACCTTGCTGCATACAAGAAGGGAGCACCCATTGCTGCCCTTTGGTCGGTGCAAGTCCTTGTATGCAGCACACAGCACAATACCCTTTCTTAGTATTCTTGATCAAACATGACTGGCTTGCAGTTTCCATTAGCTGAGTTAACTCCAGGTTAGCTACAGCAAAAACTCCGCTCTTACTTCTCCGACCCATCAGCGCTCTCTGGACCGACGCGAACACCCCCCTTTCTGTCAATCAGAACTGGAGTGGTGATGCTTTGCTTTCAGCCACAACACGTGCCTGTGCCTAGGGACTGATGGGAAGGAGGAGTTAAAAAAGCCAGCTTACATGGTGCCCCAAATCCCACCCACCCTCCAGGACCGGAAAAAAACTGGACACACCCCCATATTTATTCTAGCCATTCTGTAGCCAGCACAGTCATTTCAGTGTCGATTCTGGTTGATTCTGCAGCTTTATAACAGTTGAAACACCCAGCTCATCAAGGCGGCTGATCTAGAAGGCAGGGGATCTGAACTGGCCCCAACTACCTATGATGTGACAGTGTCCATAACTCGGGTTAATCACAGGTTGTCCTGTGACATAAGGATGTAGCGCTCTTTCACCTTTCTCCTTTGAAGCTTTGGGGTTTGTGCACGGGAGCCTTATGTACCTTTCTTTTCAGAGTTGCTCATCGTTTCAGCATTGTTTCTGATGAGGAAAACATCCTTTCTGTGTAGATGTTAATTTATGTACATTTAATAAACAGCATGGTATCCTATACTACCAATGATCTTTTTTTCAGACTAATGAAAAGTTCAAGACAAAAGCATGCTTTGTGTCTGCAAAGAAAAGTGTCTGTAACTGTATTAAAAAGCTGCATTAAAAAGTTGTATCGCGTGATACGTTGTATGACGTTGGCGGTTTTGGGGGGTAACTATGTACGTACTGTAGGGACACATGCTTTCTTACAGGATGAAAAGATGTAATGTTGTCGTGGTTTAGCCCCAGCCGGCAACTAAGCACCACGCAGCCGCTCGCTCACTCCCCCTCCCACAGTAGGGTGGGGGAGAGAATTCGGAATAAAACCTCGTGGGTTGAGATAAACACGGTTTAATAGGACAGAAAGAAAGAAGGAAACAACAATGATAATACCAACACAGGAATGTACAAGAACAAGTGATGCCCAATACAGCAATTGCTCACCACCCCGTGATCGACAGCCCGTCCCCGAGCAGCGATTTCCGCCCCCCGGCCAACTCCAGTTTATGTACTGGGCATGACGTCGTATGGTAGGGAATATCTCTTTGGCCAGTCTGGGTCAGCTGTCCCGGCTGTGTCCCCTCCCAGCTCCCCGTGCACCCCCAACCTCCTTGCTAGCAGGCCAGCACGAGAAGCTGGACTGTCCTTGACTGCTCAGCAACAACCCAAAACATCAGCACATTATCAACAGTTTCTCATCCCAAATCCAAAACACAGTGTCACACTGGCTTCTGTGAAGAAAACCAGCTCTATCCTGGCTGAAAACAGGACACAGGGAATAAGGGAAGCGGTTCCCCGAGGGCAAAACATTACTAAAGCATTTAATGAACAACAAGGGAAAGACGAATCTCCAACAGAATGGTTGGAGAGGTTGAGGAAAAACCTACAAATGTACTCTGGAATTGATCCGAATACAGTGGCTGGGACCGCACTCCTTAGAACACAATTTGTAGCTAAATCCTGGGGGCATATAAGAAGGAAATTAGAAAAATTGGAAGATTGGCAAGAAAGAAGATTAGAGGAGTTACTTAGAGAAGCCCAGAAAGTCTATGTTAGGAGGGACGAAGAAAAACAAAAAGCAAAAGCAAAAATTTTTGTACGTGTCAGTAGTAGGAGCAAAAGGAGAGCCTTTTGAAGTAAATATATTGAAAGATGTAGAAGTAGAAACAGAAAAGAAAATTTGTCTTAATGATTTACTTTTGCTCCCTGAAGCGGAATACAATTTATTAGGAAGGGATTTGATTTTGAAGTTAAACTTGAGCATTCAGAGTCAAGGGGACAAATTGCAGATTAAATGATACACTTTAACACAAGAGGATGAAGAAGCTATTAACCCCTCAGTGTGGTATAAGGAAGGGGAAACTGGAAAGATAAAAATGGACCCCATAAGCGTTCAAATAACAGATCCGCACCGCCCAATTAGAATCAAGCAATACCCTATACCTATGGAGGGTCAAAAAGGATTAAAACCTGTAGTTGACAGACTTTTGGAAAAAGGAACCCTAGAACCATGTATGTCCCCTCATAACACGCCCATTCTTCCCGTAAAGAAACCGGATGGGTCATACAGGACAGTGCAGGACTTAAGAGCTGTAAATCAGCGAACAATCACTAAATTCCCTGTGGTGGCAAATCCTTATACTTTATTGAGTCATATATCTCCCAAACATACTTGGTATAGTGTAACAGATTTGAAAGATGTTTTTTGGGCCTGTCCTCTGGATGAGGGATCCGGAGATTATTTTGCCTTTGAGTGGGAGGACCCCAAAACAGGACGAAAACAACCATTAAGATGGACTGTGTTACCACAAGGGTTTACAGAGTCACCAAATCTATTTGGACAAACTTTAGAGAAAATTCTACAAGATTTCACAATACCTAAGGAGGTAAAATTATTGCAATATATGGACGATTTATTAGTAGCAGGAGAAACTGAAGAGGGGATCCGAAAAGCCACCATTAAATTGTTAAATTTTCTAGGGGAAAAGGGATTAAAGGTGTCCTGATCAAAGCTACCGTTTGTAGAACAAGAAGTAAAATACTTAGGACATTGGCTGAGTAAGGGAAGGAAGAAGTTAGATCCTGATAGGGTATCTGGGATTCCATCCTTAAGACCCCCACAAGCTAAAATGGAAATTAGGCAAATACTGGGATTATTAGGATATTGTTGACCATGGCTTGAAAATTATAGTGAAAAAGTAAAATTCCTATATGAAAAATTAACTAATAACCAACTTAAATGGCTTATTGAAGACAATCAGAGATTTGAGGAAGTAAAAAAGGCATTAATACAAGCACCTGTATTGAGCCTCCCAGATCTAGAAAAACCTTTCTCTCTCTTTGTGAATACATCAAGCCAGACAGCATATGGAGTTCTTACTCAAGACTGGGCAGGAATCAAAAAACCCGTGGGGTATTGTTCTAAGTTACTTGATCCAGTAAGCAGAGGATGGCCTGCTTGTCTCCAAGCTTTGGTTGCTACAGCATTATTAATAGAAGAAGTTAGGAAGATTACCTTCAGTGCTCCTTTAAAAGTATATACCCCACACAATGTCAGAAATGTTTCACAACAAAAAGCGGAAAAATGGTTAATGGACAGCCGGATTCTAAAGTATGAAGCAATACTAATAGACTCCCCTGACTTAGAACTAAGCGTGACTTCTGCTCAGAGTCCAGCACAATTTTTGTTTGGAGAACCATCAGAGGAATTACAACATAACTGTTTAGAGGTAATTGAGACCCAGACTAAGGTGAGACCAGATTTAAGAGATGCTGAGTTGGAAAATGGAGAAGCGCAGTTCAGAGATGGCTCCTCCTGAGTGGTAGAAGGGAAGAGAAAATCGGGATATGCAATAATTAATAAGGACTTAGAACTTGTGGAATCAGGACCTCTGAGTCCATCATGGTCAGCTCAGGCTTGTGAGCTGTATGACCTATGTAGGGTCCTGGGATTATTAAAAGGAAGAAGCGGGACTATATTTACAGATTCTAAATACGCATATGGGGTGGTCCACACTTTTGGAAAAATTTGGGAAGAAAGAGGTATGATTAATACTCAAGGGAGGATTTTAATACATCAAGAATTAATAGTAAAAATTTTAAAGGCTTTAAGAGAACCAAAGGAGATAGCAGTGGTACATGTGAGGGGACACCAAAAGGGATTAGATTACTGAACTAGAGGAAATAACTTAGCAGATAAAGAGGCCCAGGAAGCAGCCTTGAGGACTAAAGTTGCCAAAATTAATGTCATACAAACAAAGGAGGACACCAGCAAAGAAGAACGAGAGGAAAGAGAGAAGAAGTTTGCCCCACAAGAACAAACAAAATTGGAGAAAATAGGAGCTAAATTAGAACAAGGAAAATGGACACTGCCCGATGGGCGAGAAATGTTGCCAAAAGCCTACACCAGGCGAATATTAGAACGTTTGCGTGTGCAAACACATTGGGGTACAAAAGCGTTAAGTGATCATTTTCTTAAACAATTTGGTGGTATTGGAATTTTTGAAATAGCAAAGCAAATTACACAAGGTTGCTTAACCTGTCAAAAGGTAAATAAGACAGTGTTTGGACAAGCAGCCACGGGAGGGAGAAAAACAGCTTACAGACCTTTTGAGAAAGTACAAGTCGATTTCACTGCATTGTCTAAGGTAGGGAGGATAAAATATTTATTGGTAATAGTAGATCATTTAACACAGTGGGTAAAAGCGTACCCTGTAGCACGAGCTACGGCACAGATGGTGGTAAAAATTTTATTGGAACATTTGATACCTAGATATGGGATAATCCAGTACATTGATTCTGACCAGGGCACACATTTTACTTCTAAAATAATAAAACTACTATGTCAATCATTAGGTATTCAGTGGGAATACCACACTCCGTGGCACCCACAAAGCTCGGGGAAGGTAGAAAGAATGAATCAAACAATAAAACAACAATTGGCTAAATTAATGATTGAGACGCAAATGCCCTGGACGAAATGTTTATCACTGGCACTTCTAAACGTAAGAACTAAACCATACAGTGAGACTGGATTATCGCCATATGAAATGTTATATGGCGTGCCTTATTTTCAAGGAATGCCTCTGGGGAACAATGTAATTGAGCATCATAGTATCCAACAATATATAATTACCCTTGGAAAAAGATTAAAAGAATTAAGAGAGATTGGGATGGTGGCCCAAACACCACCTTTAGGATTTGCAATTCATCAGTTAGAACCAGGAGATAAAATTCTGACAAAAACATGGAAAGAAGGAAACCTATCTCCCCTCTGGGAAGGACCTTTCCTTGTTTTATTAACTACAGAAACAGCTGTGAGAACTGCTGAAAAAGGATGGACACATGTGCCACGAGTGAAAGGTCCAGTGAAGGAGTGGAAAGTCACATCTGACTAAATTGCTGTGGGAATTTTATTGCGGCTACTCCTGTAATAGAAACAGGAGTGAAACATGAAATTCCCACAGTTGCTAAAAATCTATTTGTAAATCTTGCTGAAAACATTGCTGAAAACATTGAATATAGCTAATTGTTACGTTTGTGGTGGAACAAATCAAGGTGAACGATGGCCATGGGAAGCTATGGAGAGCAATATAAGTAATCCCCAAGTTTGGAAAACAATGGGAAAGGGTAATAGGAAACAACAATGGGTACTCCAAACGAGTATAATCGGAAGGAGTTGTTGGCAAAAGAAGAACAGGAAAAAGGAGCTGGAACTAGAATTTGTCCTTTGTGTAGAAGGTGGTGTGTATTTGTAAGATTAGTGTTGCAGGCTAACTGGCAGTTTTCTGTAGCCATAAAGCCTTGCAAATAAAGAGGATCGCCAGGCTCGGGCAAGTGCTCAGGTCTGGACAAACCACTGATCTATCAAAGCTCTGGCCTTCACAAGCAGTGCTCAATTAATTTGGGTACTAAGAAAGCACCCCCTTAAAGGAAAGGAGAGGGCAAGACCGGAGGGGAACTGGTGTTGCGGCTTAAAAAGGGTCTGCCAAGGGCTGCAACCCCTTCGGGCTGTGACCGCCGACCACTATGGCCCTGACCGGACCTCTTCTAGTTCTGCTTGGGGTGAGTTCCTTGACTCTGACTACGGCAAATAACTGTAGTCAATATTGGAACAAGTCCAGCTGGGGTTTACCCCAGAAAAATGGAAAAAGTGAGGACCTTTTCTAATTGTACAGCCTGTACCTGTAATCATATTTGCCAAGGAATTGGAACAATAAAACCTAGGTTTTTTTCCTGTTACCCATAAATCAGGGAGAGCCAGGTGTATAACGAATGGCCTCCTGAGAGACAAACTTGGAAAGGAGTCAATCTAGGAGGATTTGGGGGAGATTTTATGGGTGGTGATTGGCTTACTAAAATCGGGATAGTTGTACTGGGGATATGTGGGGGATTGTTACTAGATTAATCTACTCGGTTATACAAGGAATGCAGATATCTGCAGTACTCAATTGGAAATGAAAACACGAATCAATACTGCAAAGAAGAAGATGGGGGATTGTGAAATATGTTCATCTGATTCGTGTGATGAAGTGTAATCTTCTGTACTTTTATGGATTTCTCCTGCACCATAAAAAGGGGTATTTTACAGAAGAAAGTTAAACTACTTTGCTGGTATATCAGCTCAAACCAGTTTGACCACTGACCGCATAGTATTGTGTAAAGAGAAACTTGTAAAGTGCATGCATAAAGTTTGGGGTCATCCTGGGGGCACGCCGAGGAAGATTTGAGAAGACTCTAGAAGGAGAAGAGGGCATGCGCCGAAGAAGACACGCCTATTCATGAATACGTATTAGCAGACAGGATATAAACCAAGAACAGTAACTGTACCGCGTGCATCTTGGTGGAGCGGAGACTCCCGGAGCACCCAGCGCTGTTTGCTTGCCTCTATTCGCTTAATAAATTGTAAATTTGAATTGGAATCCTGTTTGGGACTAAATCATTTATCACATCCTTATCCAGCATCTTTTCAAAATACTGGTAAGACTCAAGCCTGCATCGTAACTGGTTCCTCTTCCATCCGCTGTAGGAGTCCCCTGTGTTCCGGAAACACCACAGGGCACATCGAACTATAACACAAAGCGCTATGGATAGAACCACAATAATTATTCAAGTAACAAATAATCGTTGTAACCATGATAGGTTTGGTAAACCAAGAGGTTAACTTTCCCACAGCTCAGAAAACCCCCAAAAGGTGTCATCTTGAGTTACTTCACGTAGGATTTTTGCTTGTTCTCTGATCTCCCGTAAGTCAGCAGATATTCACCCACTTTGGTCTACATACATGCAACAGCTGACATTGATTACTGTGCACACCCCTGCCTGTGAGGCTAATATTAAATCTGGAGCCATACGATTTTGTGATACTATTTTCAATAAACTAGTAGTTTCTTCTTGGAGTTTCCTGATGGCAGGAGTCTATAGTTTTATTCTCGATTATCTCTATTACAGCTGAGATGTTTATTATAGCTTTTTCTAACTCGCTAACCCCCAGAAATGGGATTAGCCACCGCACAAAGCTATGAGAGCTTGTCGGCTTTTCTATTAAGGGCTTACTCACCCTTCAGTTTCTTCTCACGGGATTCTGTGTTGTTTTATCAATAATAGTGATGTTGGGAACCAGGGTGTCCAAAGTACATGCTCCCCACCACCTCAGAGGTAAAGTCTTCCGAGCTGCTGTACCACACAACCAGTACCACCCTGTCCCTAGCGGAACCGGGAGGCCAGTATAATTAAGTAACTGAAATGCTGGATCAATAGAGACAAAATGTGGTCCTCTGTCAGAGGATATAGTTGCTGGAACTCCAAAACGTGGTATTATCTCTTGTATCAATGCTTTAGCTGTCTCCCGAGCTTTAGCTGTTCTGGTTGGGAATGCCTCTGGCCAACCTGAAAAGGTATCAGTTAATACCAATAAATATCAATACCCCCCTTTTCTTGGAAGTTCTATAAAATCAATCTGTCATTGTTGCCCAGGCCCATTGTCTTTCCCAGTCTGGCCCATTTCTGGCTTGGCGGTATTCTTGGGATTAGTTTGGAGGCAAAGATCACGTTGTTGAGTTACCTGTCTCACCATAGTATACAAATTTCTGGCCACACTTTCTCTAATTAAATGTTTATATAGAGTCTCCATCTCCCAATGCCTTTTCCTATGTTCTTCCCTTACCAAATGCCATATTAGGCAGGAGGGAATAACCACTTTTCCTTGTGGGGTATAAGCCCACCCTTCTTTGTTATATGACCCTTCCAGATCTGTGATAAGGTTTTGATCTTCCTCGGTATATTTTGGCTTACCTTCTAGGGAGATTCAGGGACTAAAGCTCCTCCTGTTTTTATGTCTGTTTTAGCTACCTGTTTTGCCTCTCTGTCCACCAGCTCATTTCCTCTCTCCAATTCCGAGCTCACTTTCCGGTGAGCCTTAATATGCATAATCGCCACCTTCTCAGCAAGTTGGACTGCTTTCAACAGTCTCAAAATCTCTTTTGCATGCTTAATAGTTTTCCCTTGAGAGCTCAGTAACCCTCTTTCCTCCTAGATTGTTCCATGCACGTGCACAACTCCAAAGGCATATCTTGAGTCTGTATAAATATTCACAACTTTGCCTTGAGCCACTTCCAAGGCTCGGGTCAGAGCAATTATTTCTGCGCTCTGTGCAGAGGTATTTATGGGCAAAGGTCTATTATTTCTTGACTAGTGGTAATGGCATATCCCACGTGTCTTTTACCACTCAGGACATAGCTGCTTCCACCTGTGAACCAGTTCTCTCCGCTTTCCATAGGGTTGTCTTTTAGATCTGGTCGGTTTGCGTACGTTGTTTCAATAGTCTCCAAACAGTCATGATGCGCTGGTTCTCCCGTGTTTCCACTAAGGAAAGAAGCTGGGTTGACAATGTTAGTAACTACGACCTCCACATCATCCTGTTCTATCAGTATAGCCTGATATCTCAGGGATCTTTGTGGAGAAAGCCAGTGCCCACCCTTTGCGTCCAGCACTGCGGACACTGTGTGAGACACTAAAACAGTCATCTTCTGGCCCAGAGTAAATTTTCGGGCTTCTTGTACATTCAATATTACAGCTGTAATTGCTCTCAAGCATCCAGGCCAACCCTTCGCAGTTGCGTCTAACTGTTTGGAAAAGTAGGTAACTGCTCGTCGATAGGGGCCCAGATCTTGTGCTAATATTCCCAGAGCAATTCCCTGTTTCTCGTGGGAAAAAAGAAAAAAACGGTTTACTCACATCGGGGAGCTCTAAGGCCGGAGCCGACACCAAAGCTTTCTTTAGTAGCTCAAAGGCTCGTGTGCTCCCTTTGCCCGTCCAGATCATACAATCGTATCGTAACAGTTTCCTTTCTCCAGACGGTATTTCCCAAGATTCCAAGTCTTTTGCGAGCTCATTGCCAAAGATGGTAGACTGTTCGTAAATCCTTGTGGCAACACCGTCCAAGTGAGCTGAGTCTTGCGACCACTTTTGGGGTTTTCCCATTCAAATGCAAATCATTTTTGGCTGGCTTCATGGAGAGGGAGGCAAAAGAAGGCATCCTTCAGATCTAAAACAGTAAACCAAGTTAGTTCAGGTGTTAATATGGTCAACAGGGTATATGGATTTGCTACTACGGGGTAAAGGTCCTCAGTTATTTTATTTACGGCCCGTAGATCCTGGACCACACTATACAACCCGTCAGGTTTACGAACAGGTAATACAGGGGTGTTGAAATCAGACTCACAGTTTTCCAGTAATCCTATTTATAAAAATCTTCCAATCACTGGCCGAATTCCTTCCTTACCTTCCCTTCTGCGGGCAGACTGGTTAAGAATAGACTCAGTATCTGGATATATTGCTGATCTTTTACTTCCAGAGTAATTTCTCCTTTTTCAAATGTAATTTTTGCACCCAATTGTTCTAACAAATCTCTTCCCAAAAGTGGCTTTGGGGAGTTGGGCCTATGTAGGGATTTGTGGATACCCCATTGTTTTCCCAATTTATACTTCAAAGGTTTACAAAAATATGCCTTTTCACTTTGGCCAGTCGCTCCTTTTACCATGATATAGTCGTTTCCCAGGGGCATCAAGGCTTGATTTAAAACCGAGTATGTTGCCCCTGTGTCAACCAAAAATTCTACTTCTTGTTCTTCCTTCCCCAGCCTCATTATAACCAGTGGATCTGCTGGGGTACATTCCCCAGGTCCCTGTCAATCCTTTTTCACATGGGCTACTATTCTTCCTGTCTGGTGGCTTCGCCTCTTTGCCTTGTTTCTTGGACACCCTCCTTTCCAATGACCAAATTTCTTACACAACGCACATTGATCCTTACCTAATCAAGATGGTTCTCGTCTAGGCCTCTCTTCCTCCTCTTCCCTGACAACTGCTATCCTTCTTCTTTGCCCTTGTCTATATTCTTCCTCTCTATTACTAAATACTCTCCACGCTTCACCCAGCAACACTTCCAGATTTCTACCTTCTGTAGGGCGCAGCTTCTGGAGTTTGTGCCTAATGTCCCCCGTAGACTGACCCAAGAACAGGGAGACTATTTGTTGTATTCCTACCTCTGACCCAGGATCCAGCGGTGTGCTACAGCGCATTACATCCCTCAATCGATCCAGGAACTCGGATGGGGACTCAGAAGGACCTTGTTTAACTGCATATAGAGCTGACCAGTTTGTGGTTTTGGGAATAGCCCTTTCCATTCCCTTCAAAATCCAGTCTTGATATTCCTGTAGCCTCTCCATATGGGCAGATTAGTGTCCCATTTTGGGTCTCGGAGAGGAAATATTCTTTGACATCCCCCCCGTGATCTTGTAATGGTCTTCAGCTAAATTCTCTGCTGTTTTCAAAATTAATTGCTTTTCTGTTTCTGTCATATACTCTAAGAGCAACTGTATACCTTTCCAGGCTGGATTATGTTGTTTTACCATGAACTGAAAATGCTTAGTAACACTCACCGGGTCGCTTCTCTAGTCTCTTGCAACTTTTCTCCATTCTCCTAGATCAGTGGTGGAAAAGGGCACCTTAATCATCATTGTTCCTCCATCAGGTCCCACTGCCTCTCGGAGTGGGGCTTGTAAAGCTGTAGGGACAGTCCTAGAGGCAGTTTTCTTCCTTGTGCGGGAAGATATGGGACCGTCCAGGGGAGCGGAGCTGTGGATCTGTAGTTTGTTTTTTTAATACTAAGGCAAAAGTCTCAAGCTTATGACTAAGTGCCAGTGGTGCTGCAGTCACAAACCACTGGGGGGAAATGGTTATCAAGGGTGTTTCTCACTTAGCTCAGCAGTTGTAGCAATTCCAGTGAATCCTCTGTGTTCCTGTTTTCCTGCCTGTGTTTGGAGAACATCCACTCCTGTCCACAGAAGAGGTGTGTGTGTAGAGCTTATGAATACATGTATCTGAAGTAAAAATCATGCATTCTGTGTGACAGATTTAGAAAGGATGGCTTGCTACAGTAGTAGTTGGTTGGTGATGAGTTAGACTTCTGCTTCTCTTTGAAAGCTTCCCTGAAAGCTATGGAAGACCCATCAGTAGGCAAACTCCAAATGTTTTTATATCCTGAATAGTGCCTACTGTAATCATGAGACTGGCATAAAAATTGAGATTTTTATAATGCAGCTCATATTTGTTCTTTGCTTTCTTTGTGAGCTCAGGGCTTGTAAGGGTACACTGTATTTTTTAGATTTCTTTTATAATCAAGAAGCTTAGGAAAGAATTCTTGTGGTGGTTGGCTTTTTTCTTTTGTCCATCCGTAATCATTTGTTGTAAATTGCTGAGCATTCAAGGAAATACCAAAACTTTCATGACTTGCAATGTAAAAAACTGTAGTGCTTTCTGATATAAAAGTAAAATACTTTTCATAAGTTAAATCTATTTTTAGTTTAAAGGACCTCATTCACTGTGATCTTGTTTTATAGTCTTCTCCCCAAATGTAGGTGGGGAGAGTCGCAGAAAGGCATAACTAGTGAATTCTCCAGTAACTGCATGTTCCCCGTTTTTCCTCTAAGGAAATGGTTGGAAGCTGTTTTTGAGGAGTTCAAGTTGTGTATGTGTTGGGTGGGTTTGGGTTTTTACCCTGCTGGCTTACTTCTCATTGATCATAGTCTAATTCTTTTGTGTTTCTTTTTACAAAGAAATCCCAGGAACAGTTACCAATATTAACCAAGAAAATAGAGTTCTTAATGCCATGGATCTTTTCTTGTATGTCTTGCCTTTTTTAATCTGCTTTCCAGTTTCTCAGTGGGCAGGAAACTAGATGGTGTGTGTTTTTTTCCCTTTTGTGTCCTTGCAGAACTCGTGTGTTGAACTTCTGTGTCGCCTCTGAATAATGCGGAGAAGTGGTACGTTGCTTTGCACAGTGATGCGCCTTCATTTTGAATGCATGATGACTACTGTGGAAGGAACCAAACCTGAGGAAAGTTTTACGTGTGTCTGTGTGCATATATTTCTTTTTTTTTTTTCTCCTTAATTTGTAATGAAATTGGGGCGTAAAAAAAATTCAAACCAAACCCAAACTCCTAATCACCCCCTCCCTCCTCAAACACCTAGTGTCTTGTCAGCTGTAGAATGACGTGTCTCTGTCAGTTAACCTTGAGGAGACATTTTTTTTGTTCCTGACTGTGGGCGAAATCCAAGAACTAGCAAAACAAGGTTCTCATTCTCTAGAGCTCTGTGTGGGGAATTGTTATAGGAGAGGAGGTCTTAACTTCTTAGGGCGTGAGTGGACTTGCATTTGATCTTTTGGCCACACAACATTTTCCCTCTTTCACCCTAAGGAAAACTCTTTTCTTTTTTTTTTATGCCAGTTTCCCATAAAAGCGATGATGAACGATGTGAGCTTCATTTGGTAAACCAATTCCTTTTGACAGAAAGGGAAAATATTGAGTAGGCAGCGAACTGAGTCACAGGTGAATCTACCAAGCAGACCGCGACGTTTACTCTCGCAGGCTTTACTGTATCCGAAGCTAGTGGATTCAAGTAATGGATTGGTAAGCGTGTAAGCATTTGCAAAATGAGGACTTTCCAGTTAGCCTTCTTTTCTGTAACGTTTCTGTCTACACCAGCTTGTACGCCAGGATCCTAGCTCATTTTCTGTGCTTGGGTCTTTGCGTTGTTTCTGCATTCAACTTTGTTTCCAGGAAAACACATCAAATCTCTGATCATTACAGCATGCCACAGTAGTTAATAACCTTTGGTTTCTGTTCCTGGAGCAGACCTGATTGTTTTAAAGGCTATTTATATCTAAAATCAAGGGGTAGTGAGAGCAGGGAAGGCACCCGTTTGGTTGTAACAGATGCATTTGTTGCCAGGACTGACCATCAAGTGGCTGAGATAGTCATCTGCTGAAAATAGTGAGGCTAATCAGTGCCTTTTTTTTATTATTATTACTCCTATAGCTGTCCTTCATGTGGTGGTTGTGAATTAGCTTTGTGCCACTTTCTAAAGTATCGGGCTTTTTTATACATCTGGCATATTGAATGGCAAATACGTGATGTAAAGTCTGCAGCTTTACTCCGTAACCGGACTGTAAACCAGGACCTGAATTAACCGTAACTGCAGAGCGTAATGGCACATTTTCTCGTATTTTACCCTTACCGCCTTTCAGGCCGTGGCTGGAAACCTGCTACGCGTGGCGCGCAGGATGCGGCAGCAGCTTTGGCGGCGGATGGCGAGAGGCGAAGGCCGAAGCAGAGGCTGCGCGGATCCCGTGCGCTGGGTTTATTGTTTTACTTAGGAGCGTGGCCGTTCGTCTTAAACTGTTTATGGTGTTCTCGCCCAGTGCAGCATTTTGCAATCAGCTGGTTTAAGGAAAACACGATGTCATCTCTGTCAAAGTTCTACATATTTTGGACGTGAAATATGAAACTGAGAACTTTAACCCTGGGTTTCCTGGGATTAGCTCTTGGAATTGTTGTAGAGTCCCTTATGTGTCGCATCACAGGTGGCACAGTCCTGTGCTCGGAAGGGAATGGAAAGTACTAGATGGAGCTGGTTATGAAATTGTGGAAATAGATGCTGAGGGTTAACGCACTGAAAGACAAAGCTGTTACGATTTGCATTGGAATGGCAGAATTAAGACATAAGCAGAGGTAAAGAACTTCCTTCTTCACAAACCCCCAACAAATATAACCCCCCCCAAATGAATGAATTCATTAAACCTGGAAAGAACAAAATACGCTGCGGCTCACATGTTGCGGAGATGTGTCAGCATCTGGGTCTTTGATTATTTACAAGACCTAATGTCCTTCTGTGGACTTTGAAGGCTGAGTGTTTTGTAGTCTAGCAACTTCCTGCTGCTGTTATGTATTCACGTAGATCTGTAAGGCAATTTGAGTTACCGTTTTTGTACCATCTCATAAAATATTTGTATAATCTGAAAATTACATTTTTGTGGTACTCTCCTTGGAAAATAGAAACTAAGCCTGCCATTAGATGCTGGGCTGCAGCAGTTGACGGCGCAGGGTAGTGTATGTTACATTTTGTGCTACGCTTGGTCAAGTCTCCGCTATGTCGTGTTCCCCATTATTTTATTAAATTTAGTATCTGCACTTTCCATTTCCAGACGGGCCTCTCGTTCAGAGCACGGAGGCACGGTTCTCTCTGCGTCTGGCTCCTCGCCCCTACCTTTTCACTCCTTCCTCTCCTCCCTGTAGCCCGTCGCTATCGTTTTCTTTCACCATCTCTCTCTCTGCCTGGCTCCAGAACCCCATTTTTCCGTTCCTCTCTCTCTGTCCGTACTTTTTTTTGCCCTGGCTCTCTTTGTCTGGCTCCCTGTCCCCGTTTCTTCCGTCTTGGCCGTGTAGCACGTTGTGATGCCGTTTCTTTCTCCGCCTCTGCTCTCCCAGCTCCTCGTCCCTCACTTTTCATTCCTCCCTCTCCGTGCTGTCGCCCGTGCGGTCTCTTGCCTTTCTCCGTCGCTGGCTGGCTGGCTGTCCCTGCTCATTCATTCCTCCCTCTCCCCCCTGCAGCGCCTGTCGCTTTTGTCCGTTCTCCCTCTCGCTGTCTCTGGCTCCCTGATGACCCTATTTTGGACTCCCCCCACCCACCCACCCCCTTCTTTCCGTGCTCATTGCTGTTCTTCTTGCTCTCCAGCTCTCTTTTTCCCCAGTTCCCTGTGCTATTTTCCTGAGGAAAGTTTTATGTGTGTCTGTGTTCCTATATTTTTTTTTCCTTAATTTGTAACTGAAATTGGGGCATAAAAAAAATTCAAACCAAAACCAAACTCCTAATCACCCCCTACCTCCTCAAACACCTAGTGTCTTGTCAGCTGTAGAAGGACGTGTCTGTGGAGGTTAACCTTGAGGAGAGATTTTGCTGTTCCTGACTGTGGCGAAATCAAAGAACTAGTTCTTTACCCAGCAGAGAGTGAACCTGTCGAAGCCACGAGCCACCACTTTCTCCAGGAGAATGCTGTGGGAGAGGGTGTCAAAGGCTTTACTAAAGTCCGGGTGGACAACACCCATAGCCTTTCCCTCATCCACTAGGTCACATTTTACTTAGCGAAGCTTTCTGACTTTTCCTAAACGGTAACCCGGTATAGAGTGACTGTGGCACTCAGATCTGGAAATTAAGAAGTAGGTGTTCATCCTCCCAGTTGTTACCCAACAACAGGTACAGCCTCCTGACAACGGACAGACAGAACAAAAGTATTCCTGGTTTGCTGTTTGGCTAATCGCTGAGAGCTGAAGGGTCTCGCCGTGCCCTTTCCTGGCCCTCTGGTCCCCTCTATTCGTACAAAGAAAGAGGTGACCGTAGTCGCACTCACCGACATAACTGAAACTTTAGAAACAGAGCGCTGCCTGTACATGGTCCAAAGGAAGCGCATCAGGGAGGTTACTTCACGCGCCAGTTGCCTTTTACAGGAGTTCTTTCGCTTTCCTCAGATAAATGAGGCACCGGATAACGTGCCCGATTCCAGTCCTCCTACAGGCACGGCGAGTCGAATGGCAACGAGAAGTAGCCCAGACCGAACACTCTCCAACAAGAGCAGCACAGACCTCACACGAGCTGGTCAAAACAGGGTCAGCTTCCCGTTACCTGGTGCTGCTGTCAGCTCTTCCCAGGTGCTGCCGGAATCTCTTGGCACACAGGGAAGAGCAAAGGAACAGTGAGAGCCGCACAGGACACGGTACGATAGCTGGTAGTGCTACAGCTCCAGCCGTGCCAATTTTCAGCAGGGCTCAGAGCCAAGGTGAATTTTGGTGAGGGCTTAACGCCAGCTGAACGTGACATCAGGCTCCTGGGTATTCCAGCCTGGAGCTGGGAAGTAGCTGCATTTTATCCTTTTCCCGCACCGCCCACAATACCATAAAAACAGGATTAGGAGGATTCAGAATTTGTAACCGCCTCCAAAGGAAGGATCACCTGCGTCCAGACTGATGGCACCAGATTCCTCTGGTCATTCAGTATTTGGGCCCCACATCTCCCACATGGTCAGGCCCACCGAACAAGCCCTAGACATTCGACTGCCCGTGTACGTCAGGTGCGGCGCACCCGGGAGCGACAGCGTCCATCGCTCACGCGGCCCTGTCCTTTCCTGGGCCTGTCGTTAGAAGCACACCTGGGAAAGAAGATCCTGGCTGGCTGTGACGGATTAGGACCGGAAGGCACGAGGGGAGCCCTCGGCGCACTCGCACGGCGGGCGCGAGGCAGCGGCCCCCCCCAGCAGCCAGGCGGTTGCAGGGAGTCACCGCGAGGCCGGCCGCTCCTGCACGCGATCCGTTTCGCGAGCCCCGAGGCAGCCACGATTAACGAGCCCGACGACGCCCGCGCTGGGCCGGGGGTGGGCAGAGGCAGAAGTGGAAGCAGGGGACAGGGACACCGGGCGCAGCAGCGCTGGCGTGGGCGGGAGAGCGGGGAACGGTGTGGGGAAGGGTCACTCGGGACGCCTGCTCCGCTAGCCCGGCCTAAGTGACGGCCGAGGAGGCCTAAGTGACGGCCGAGGACGCCTAAGCACCGCGTACGCCTAAAGAAACCCGTCGGCGTAGGGTGGGGGGAAGAACACCGGTACGTGACGACCGGCTGAAGCCGCCGCGCCCAGGCCCGGCTGACCGCTGCCACGGACTCCCGATCCCTCTGCCGCAGCAGAACAAGCGTTCGTTTTGCGCGCACATGTGCAAGCGTGACTCGGAACGCAGGCTGGCGTCAGGCTACAAAAGCCGCCCGAACGCCCCACTTGCGTCGCATCTGCTTCGCTCGCAACAAGCGGGTCGTTTCCGAGGCATTTTCCCGGCTGCTCAGGCAGAGCACGCGCCGTCACGCGCTCGAGGCAGAGCCGGGCAGGCGGAACTCACGCGCCGACGTTCAAGAGCGCGGCGCTGACCCGACGCCGCGGCAGCAACGCTCCCGCCCGCACTGCTCGAGGTGCGCGAGGAACGAAGCTGGGGGCATCGTTTAGTCTCTGTGAGCAGTTCACTGCGAGGTGCAACCTTGAGGGGAGGAACAAGATAATGACAAAAGCAGCACCGCTCCGGAACCTTGAGGGAACTGTCCTAATTAACATCTAATTGACATCTAATTAGCATAATAGCAACCTGCCCCCGGGCGGGGAAAGCCCCCTCCTCGCTCAGCACGCCCGGGAAGAAAGGAGGACGCTGTGACTTTAAGCGGAGACGAGGCTGGCGAGAACCGAGGGGAACGAGGGCGACGGAGCCAACCGCTGAAAACACCGGTAACTGCTGCGCGGAGCGTAGCCACATGGCCCGAGTGTGGCCCGAGGGGTGCGAGCTCTGCGCGCAGCCGGAAGAAAAGCCAACACCCCGGCTCCGCGTGTTCGCCACCTGCCCGCGCACCGGCGGAAGAACCGTGTGTGGGACACCAGCACCGCCCCGCGGGGGCGGGGCCCGGCCCGGAGGCGGGCAGAGACCCGGCGGAGCGAGGCGCGCGCGTGCGCCGTGAGGCGTCTCTGCCTGCGCGCCGCCCCCCCCCCCCCCCGCCTCGGTCCTCCGGGAGAGGCGCCGCGAGGCTGTAGGGACGCGCGGCCGGGAGGACTCCCACCTCGCCGCGGGGCCCGGCCCTTCCTCGCTGCAGGCGGCTGCCTGCGGAACGGCCTTCGCGCCGCTCCTCAGCCGGCTCCCGCCGGCGGGCGGGCCCGGGCCGCGCCCCCGGGGCTCCGCAGGGCCAGCGCCGGCCTCAGCCGCGCCTGCAGCCCGCTTCGAGCGTCGGGCCCGCAGCTGCAGCCCCTCGGGAACAAGCGGCAGCCGCCCCCGCCAACGGAACGGGAGCCCCTGCCCTGGGCCTGGGCCCGGCCCCGCGGTGGAGGAACGCACTCGGGCGCGCAAAGCGGGCGGCGCAGGTTTGTTCCCTCGGGCGCACCGGGAGCTGCCGCCCGGGCTCGGTGCCCAACGGCGGCCGGGCGGAGGGGGAGGAGGGGAGAGGGAAGCGGGAGGAGGCGCAGAGGCGGGGAGAGAAGAGGGGAGGGACGGGGAGCCAGGCCCGGGGCGGGGGGGGGCGGGAGCCGGACGTGGGTGTCGAGGCGGAGGAAGAGGGAGAACTGCAGCGCGGGGAGGGGGGAGAGGGAGCGATAAAGAAGAGGGGGAGAGAGCGGGGGAGAGAGCTGGGAGGGACAGCGAGAACGAGCGGCGCCGGGCCTGGGAGCGGCGGGCAGCTGGGTATCGGGAGACAGAGAGAAAACTGCTCGAGGGGACCAGAGCAGAAGGAATTAAGACAAAAAAGGAGGGGGTGTGTGGGGGTGTGCGTGTGAAGGGACAGGAAGGCAGATAGAGGAAGTCATGGAAAGTGAAAGGGAAAAGGGACAAACACGGGAAAGAATTAAAAATTAGAGACCATCAGCTGGACAGAGCCATAAAAATAGAAAGGGGACGGGCCGCAGAGTCAGGGCATTAAAAACCCGTCAAAGGGAGCGATGCGGAGGGGGATGCGGAAGAGAAAAGAAAAAGCGACGGGCGGCAGGAAACACGGGGAAGAAAAACAAAAAAACGAAACCACGGGACAGGGAACCGGATAAATGGAGACGTAGAAATAAAATTTTAAAAGCGACGTGGTACGTGACAGGGTTACGTCAAGACATTAAGGCCCCCCTCACCCCCGCGACCTCCAGCCCCGGTTTCCTGGCCGAGCGCTGCGTCGTACGGTCGGGAACATCCCTGTGGGCAGCCGGGGGTCCGCTGTCCCGGCCGCGTCCCCTCCCAACCCCGCGCGCACCCCCGCTCTACTCGCCAGCGGGGCCGCGGGAGCAGCAGAACGGCCCTTGACGCCGCGCAAGCGCCGCTCGGCGAGACCCGGCGCGTGTCCCCGCGTCATCGACGCCGGGTGTCGGCGCAAATCCAACACGTAGCCCCGCGCCAGCTACCGCGAAGAAAACTAACTCTACATCCGAGCCCAAACTAGCACGCACGGGAATACAGTTTAAAAAGTTGAGCACGGCACTAGAAACGCGGGAAAAAATTTAAGACTGGGGACAGGAAACCAGATGAAGAGAGACATAGAAAGAAGATTTAAAAAGCAGCGGGGTACGGGAAAGCAGTAAAAACTAGGGACAGCAAACCTCACAAATGTTGTCAAGAAAGAAAAATGGAATAAGCAATGGCATTAAGAAGAGACAAGAAACAATTAAAAAACACCAAGGAGATGGTAAATAACAGAGCCACAAACGAAAATACAGTTCTAAAAGCAACACGGTACACGACAGACAGGAATAAACTAAAAAATATGGATAGGGAGCTTGATAAAAGTAGATCTAGAACAGAAACTGAAAGAGCGACAGGGCTCGGGACAGACAGGAATAAAAATAAAAATGACAGACAGTGAATTGGTTAAAGCGGACACGGAGAGAGCATGTAAAAAGCAGCCGGGTAAAGGAGAAGTTGGGGAGGGGCGGGAAGGGGACAGAAAACTGGATAAAAGTTGATGTAAAAAGGAAATTTTGAAAGCCAAGGCATTAAGGAAAGGCAAGGAAAAAAAAGTAAAATAAGTGTAGGGTGATGGAGAGTGACACAGGAGGAAAATTATAAAAGCGGAAGCATTGAGGAAAAACAAGAAAAAGTTAAAAATGACAATAGACAGAAAAGTACAGAGAGACATAGGAAGAAAATTTCAAAAGCGACGGGGTACAGCACGGATGAGAAACAAATAAAAAATATAGACAGCGAATTGGTTAAAGTAGACACGGAAAGAAAATTTTAGAAGCGATGGGGTACAGCATAGATGGGAAAACAAAAAAAAAGGACGGGGAGGTGGATAAACTTCGATGTAGAAAGAAAATTAATTTAAAATGCGACGGCTTTTAGCAAAGACGAGAATAAATTGAAAATAAGACTGTGGAAAAACAGACACATAAAAAAATGTAAAAAGCAACGGGGTACACAACACGGGAAAGAGTTAAAAGACACGGATGGGGAGCTCGACAAAAGCAGACATGGGAACTTGAAGCAGCGTCAGGGTACGGGACAGACGAGGGAGAATTACAAAATGCAGGCAGCGAACCGCAGAAAAGTAGCCATTGAAACACAAGTTAAAATGGACAGAGTATGATATAGACAGGAAAAAAAATAAAAAGGCGGACAGGAAGCTAAATAAATGGAGACATAGAAAGTTATTAATGTGACTGGGTGCGGGACAGAGGAGGAGATAAAAAACAGGGGCAAGGAATCGGGTAGAGGGACGGAAGGACGTTTTAAGAAGCGACAGGCTACGAGAAAAGCAGGAAAGAATTAAAAAATAGGAACAGGAATGAGGATAGAAGGAAATACTGAAACAAAATTTAAAAAGGGACAGGGTATACAGAAAAAAGGGAGGAGTTAAAAGTACGGGAAAGGGAAGCTGGATAAAGGGAATCGTTGAAGGAGAAATTAGGTAGCGGTGGGGTGCAAGAAATACAAGGAGAGGGGCGGGGAACCAAAAAAAAAAACCCCAAACAAAAAAACGGAGAAAGGGAGCCGGGTAGAGGGAGACGTAGAAGAACTTTTAAAAAGCAAGCGGGTACAAGAGACACGGACAGGAATTAAAACGCAGGGACGGGGAGACGGACAGAGGACAAGGCAGAAAGGAAAAAGAAGTGGCGGTCAGGTACGAGAAACATGGGAATATTAAACAAACAGGGAGATGGCTAGAAGGAACCGCAATGAGAAAATGTTAAAACTAACAGGGTACAAGAACCACAGGAAATAATGAAAAAATAGGGACGGGGAGATGCACAGAAGGAAACATAGGAAGAAAGTTTTTTCAGCGACGGGGTGCAGGACAGAGGGAGGAAATAAAACACAGAGACAGGGTGCCGGAGGGAGGGAACTGTAGCACGAGAAATTAAAATGCAGCAGGGTACAAGAAACACAAGTACGGGGAGAGGGAGCCGCAGAGAAGGAAACGTGGAAAAAAATTAATAGGTGAAATGGTACAGGGCAGAGTCGGCAGATGAGCAGTAAGTTTCGGGGAGCCAACAAACAAGGGATTCTAAAGCAGTTCCAAGAGCTAATCCCAGGAAACCCAGGGTTAAAGTTCTCAGTTTCATATTTCACGTCCAAAATATGTAGAACTTTGACAGAGATGACATCGTGTTTTCCTTAAACCAGCTGATTGCAAACTGCTGCACTGGGCAAGAACACCATAAACAGTTTAAGACGAACGGCCACGCTCCTAAGTAAAACAATAAACCCAGCGCACGGGATCCGCGCAGCCTCTGCTTCGGCCTTCACCTCTCGCCATCCGCCGCCAAAGCTGCTGCCGCATCCTGCGCGCCACGCGTAGCAGGTTTCCAGCCACGGCCTGAAAGGCGGTAAGGGTAAAATACGAGAAAATGTGCCATTACGCTCTGCAGTTACGATTAATTCAGTTCCTGTTTCACAGTCCGGTTACGGAACGTGAGGTCACTCGCAGGAAGCGTCGTGGCGGAAATCAGAGGGGTGCCGAGGCGGCCGGAGAGACGGCAGAAGGCTGGAGGGCACAGAGGTACTCGGGAGGGGATCTGAACGGAGCACAGGCGGCGTCGGGGAGACGCTGGCCGACGGGAGGTGAGCAAGATGGAGGAGAGGAGAGAAAGACCGCTCTGAGGAAGAGGGATGGCCCGAGGAGATGTTCTGACAAACCGAGAGGGGTACAAATCACGCTCCAGAGATAACAGCACGCCAAGGAGACCCCGTAAAACCTCGGGATGGGGGGGGGGGGGAGGAGGGGGTAAGGGAGACGTGCCAGGGAAATCTAAAAAGCGACGGGGTGTGTGACAAACAGAAAGAATTGGAAAAGAATAGACATCTGGATAAAAGCAAATATAGAAAGAGAATTTAAAAAGAAAAAAAGGGTATGAGGCAGGGGAGGAAAAAACTAACAAATAGGGAGAGAAGACCAGATAAAAGTAGACAAAAAATTATCAAAAGCGAAGGTGTTAAAGAAGGAGAAACTTGGCAATGGGGCAGCAGAAGAAATCAACAAAGGCAGAAAGCAAATTTAAATAGTGACAGGGTATAGCAGAGGCGGGAATGAAATAAAGACAGTGAACTGGATGAAAACAGATAGGGAAAAAAAAATCAGAAGTGATTTCACACAGGATAGGCAGGAAGTAATAAAAACGTAGGGTTAGCCGTCTCCATAAAAGCAGACACAGAAAATTTAAAAAACGATGAGGTAGAGGACAGACAGGAAAAGAGTAAATAATCAGGACAGAAAACCAGGTTAAAGTAAGCATAAAAACATAAGTTCCTCACCGTTCCTGGAGGTATTTAAAAGGCGCGTGGATGTGGCACTTAAGGCCACGGTTTAGTGGTGGACTTGGCCGTGTTAGGTTTACGGCTGGGCCCGATGATCTTAAGTGTCTTTTCCATCCTAAATGATTCTGTTATTCGAAAATGAAGACGTTACGACGGGGAAAAAAAGTTAAAATAGGGAAAAAACCTGAATAGGCAAAGACATAGCAAGAAAATTTCACAAGCAACAAGGTATGGGACACACTAGAATGAGCTAAAAAAATGAAGCTGCTGAAGTGGATAAAAACAGACGAGGAAAGAAAATCTAAACGTGAGGGGGTACAGGAGAGACAGGAACCAACTGAAAAAAAGGGAGCTACATCCTAATAAAAGTAGATTTAGAACGAACATGTTAGAAGCGGCAAGTTACAGGAAACGGGAAAAAAAAATGTAGGGATAGAAAATGAGATAAAAGTACACCGAGAAACAAAATTTCAAACCAAAAAGAACGATGACTAAAAAAATTGAAAAATGGGGACAGCGAACCACATAAAAGTAGACGCAGAAAGGAAATACAAAAAGCGGTGCCCTTAGGAGAAAATAAGAGAAAATAACTAATAAGTAACGACAGCGGACGAGATAAAAGTAGAAAATTTGAAAAGCAATGGGGATCAAGGACTTTAATTAAAGACAGCGATGGTGAACTAAAATGGAGATGTAGAAGGGAAACTGAAGAAGGGGTGGCACTAAGGAAAGACAAGAAATAACTGAAGATACAGACATGGAAGGGCACAGAAAGTACATGTTAGAAGTGATAGGCATTAGGGAAATAAAGGAAAAAACAGAAATAGGGACAGTGGAGTAAAACAGCTATAGAGAGACAATTTTAAATGCGATGACAATAAAGAAAAACCAGAAGAGAGAGACAGAAGATGGGATAAAAGTAGAAAATGTTAAAAGCAACAAGGATTAAAGAAATAAGGAAAAAATTGTGAAATAGGGACAGTAAACAGAGATGTAGAAAGAAAGTTTTAATAGTGAGGGCGCTAAGGAAAGACAAGAGCTAATTAAAAATACAGACAAAGGGAACAAAAGTAAGCCTGGCAAGAACATTTAAAAAGCGATAGGTGTTAGGGAAAGAAGGGAATAAAACATGAAAGAAACGGCAAACTTTTAAAAGAGTTGGAGAAAGAAAAATGAAAAAGCCAGGTGATGCAGAGAAGTGAAAGAAATTTAAACTCAGTAACATCACAGTGTCATTAAGCAGACATCTTCTGTTTCACTTCCCCCCTTTTCTATTACCCTTGCGAATTCTTTCGCAGTCCCTTATAACGTACCACTCTCCTTCGTCCGTCGATTAAAATACCTCCCTGTTGTGACTTCAGGTTTGACCTTACTCTTTTTCCAGGTAACACAGTCATCCCCATTCTTCTGACAACGCCATAGCGAACCTCGAATTATACAACACGTACATAAAACAAATAAGCTATCAACTAATACGAGTACAAGCAGCTCTTTGATCCATTTAAAATTTGGTAACCGAGAGGCTAATTTGCTCCGAACTTCTTCACAACCCCAAGAGGTGATGTAAATCTAAAGTTGTTCTTATCATGACCTACTCCATAGCGGGGGTTATTAAATAGAGAGGTGTTAACCGGAACCGGAACTCCTGTTAGAGAGAACGTCTGGCTAGACTCTCTAGGCACTTGCAATCGCTCTCGTTTAGAATTTCCTAATATTATTATGTATTTCTATAGATTATTTTCGCCTAACTGGGTGAGATCTTCCCCTCGGTATTGGGATCGGTTACGGCCGCCCCAACAAAATTCCAAATGGACTTAAATTCTCTTTAGTTCCCGGTTTTACCCTGATTCGTAGTAGGGCTACAGTGGGAGCGCTTGGTACCAATGTAGATTTGCTTCTTGACTAAGTTTAGCTAGCTGTTGTTTAATTAAGTGATTCATTTTCTCCACTGGCCCACTTGCCTGAGGTCGGTTGCCGGTTTGTTCCTAAAATTTTACTAACTCGTTGCACTATTTGCGCACAAAAATGAGCACCCCTATCAGAAGATATTACTGCTGGTACTCCAAATCTGGGAATAATTTTCGTTTAAGAGTACTCCTGTCACTTCCCTAGCCTTATTAGCCCTACAAGGGAAAGCTGCTGGCCAGCCCGAAAAGGTATCTGTTAATACGAACAAATCCCAAACCCTCCCCTTTCCGTGGGAGTTCGGAAAAGTCTGTTTGTCAATTTTGACCTGGAACTTTCCCTTTACCGAGACTTCCAAATTTTACACGATTTCCCACCTTTGCATACTTCACAGTTATTAACCATGGCTTTTACAGTTTGAAACAAATTCCTGGCTACTCTTTGCTTCATAAGGGAATCATACGAGGCTTCAGTTGCCCAGTGAGTCTGGTCGTGTTCTGCTTTTACCGGTTTCCGTACTATTCTAAAGGGAACTATTACTCTGTTACCTTTTAATTTTGCCCAACCTGATGATTCAACTTCTGCTTCCAAATCTTTAATTAATCTAAGATCCTTCTCATCACAGTCGACCGAGTCCGGTAGCGGCAAAGCTTTTTCAGGAATCAAACTTAACACCTCACCTTGTTCGGCAGCTCTTTTTGCCTCATAATCTGCCGATTTATTCCCCACTTCCTGAGCAGCGTCACCCTCTTGGTGCCCCTTGCGGTGCATAAGCGCAACCGCCGAAGGCGACTGTACCGCATCCAAAAGTCTTAGGATCACGTCAGCAAGCTTAATGTTTTCCTTGGGCGGTCAGAAGTCCCCGTTCCTTCCGGATAGCCCCACGGGCATGAACTACACCCAAGGCGTATTTTGAATTTGTCCGGGTGTTCGCTCGCAGTCCTTCAACAAGCTCTCACTAAAGCAATTCATTCGGCTCGTTGTGCGGATGTACCCTCAGGGAGTGACTTTGCTTCCAGCACTCGCTCTGCGGTGGTCACGGCATACCCCGCCATTCGAGCTCCATCCTTGGCTGACAGTAGGCACACTGATCTTTCGGGAGGGGTTGACTTCCCCGAGATGGGGCACTTGGGCTACTTCTCATGGCTCCTCGCCTCCCATTAGTGGTGTTTCCCGGTGGGTTCCCAGAGGTTACCTGGCCCCTGCGGTGCGCAAAGCAGCCGCTGTAGCGCTGGCAATTGTTTTGCCCATTCCCCCCCCCCCGCCTGTCCCTATTCCGACACACTTGCCAAGCAGTCTCCAGCAATTTCTCTAAATCTCTCACATCTGTTCCTTGCACTTGCTGTAACTTTTTCTTGACATCATCCGTCAGCTGTCCCAGAACCAGGAATATCAACTGACCCTTTCCCTCCTGAGAGGTACGGTTTAAAGTAGTGTATTTCTGCATCCCTTCTTTTAATCGGTTCAAAAAATCAGTAGGGGATTCTTTTCTATCTATCTTGTTTAATTTCATACAATTTAGACCAATTTACTGATTTTGGGACAGCACTTCTTATTCCAGAAGCCATTCGTTCCCTGTACCGCGGTACTAAGTCCCGGGCTCCTGGCTGGTTAGGGCCCCGACCGGGACTGGTAATGGGAACATGGTTATCCACTGTTCCCGGCAGAGTTCCAGCCAAAACCAGAGCCTGGACTTGGGGGTCTGGCCACCCTCACAACACTCTGCTTTTCTGCCTCGCTGAACACCGCATCCGACATTGCACGCACATCCTCGCAATCGGGGTCAAACAATCCTTTAATCTCCCATTCTGTCAACCTTTAAACATCTTTGTCCAATGCCACAAGGCGAGCAACATCATTTTTGCTTCCTATTTTGCTTATTGTTTGTCTTTTTCTATCGCCAGGACCATAGGGTCCTGGGGTGCTGAATTGATTCCACGTTCTTTCTGCCATTCAGGGTGGTTTCGTAGAGTGAAAAACATACGTATCTGCATAAAGCACTTCATCCCATTTTCCTTCTCCCTGAAGGAAGAGCATTAAATTGTATTATTACACTAAATGTATAATACCTATTATAACGTGTGTAGTATTATATTACAATTATATGTACCTTAATGTAATAATGTATTCTATTTTAATGTCCTGTTAAAGGGCCGTTTTTCTCCACCGTCTGGCTTCTAGAGAGGCCACCACTGATTACAATGCTTAATTAAAGTTTTCCTATCGACACTGCCTCCCGGCACTCCCCCCGGATCTCTCCAGTGCTGCAAAACACATCCCAGTGGGCTTTTCTTTAGAATTCCGCCACTCTGTGACTCTCCCATATCTGATGCAAATTTTACCGTTAATAACCAAAATCCAATAAATGACAAACCAATAACCAATACCCGAAATGCATTAGCCAAAAGTCAGGTAACAGTTAACCGGACCTCCAAATGGGGACACAGCCCCTCCAAACGGGGAAGTTAATCCCCTACCATATGGGACACAAGTCCCCCAGAGGTACACCTGTAAGGTGCTAGCGAGCCGCTATACGCCGACCCGTGTGCACGTCTGCACGTCTTAAAGACGGTCCCAAACTGATCGATCGTTACCAATTCAGGATTTAAGGATGTCTTCTTGCCAGAGGGTCTTTGTCTGTCCCCGCGGTGATCCGACTGAGAACGGGGGTCTCTCCGGAAAAGATCTCCGGGGGCAAACCCAAGAGAGTCCCAGACTCATCGGGTCCCACAGCCGAACAGAGGATGTCCCTCCCACCTGGGTCACCAAATGATTCACAAAAGTTACAGAAATTTAAACTCAGTAACACCAAAGTGTCATTAAGCAGACGCCTTTATTGCCACGCCGGACGCCTGGGGGATATCTCCTCCCAACGCAGGCGCGCTGAAGCAAAACTTCATCCTTTATATACCTGAAAGACGTGAATATTCGCACGTGTCCTGAGAAATCTCCGCCTCCTCGCTTATCTGCCACGTTTACGTAACGCTGGTGTTGCAAAACTACACTACGCGTGCGCGGGGGTCTTGGGCGGTCGTCGGTGGTCATTTGGGGAGTTAGCCCCCTCCTTCTTTTTCCCTTTTATGGTCACAGGTCTCCTGAGGATAGTTCCTTCTCCTTGGATGTTTTCCCCTCCTGTTCTTCAGCCAAGCAGTTCCTTCTTATCATCCGTGTTTGAGCACTCCTGCTAGGACGTTTCTGTGCTCAAGGTGAAGGTATCTCCTCTGCACTCATCAATTTCTCAGTCCTTGCTCTTAACTCTTCTCCTCTTGGTTCTCTCCACCTGTCTTCTCCGTTTCTACTTGTGTTTTAATTTTCATCAGGGCTGCTTTGCTCCTGATGAACTGTTTACATATAGGTACAGTGTTGGCACTGAGGCAAATACAGCCTAAGGACTATGAGAATAGGCTGTTAAACATAATGCCACGGTTGCTAGGCTAAAGAAGTCTATACTAAAGTTAAACTAATCACGAAATCAATAACCTTCCAGAAAGTACATCTCTTCAGAAATTTGTAAAACTGACAGTTGATTAGTTACACATGCTAAAACCTTCTAATTGTTTTAGATCCTTGTTTCAGAGGGCACTAAGGGAAGGGAAGAAGTCAGTTAAAAAATAAGGGTAGGCAAATAAGGACCGCGAATGAGAGAAAAGGCGGCAGAAAATTTTAAAAGCAATGGTGATTACGGCAAAAGGAAAAAATTAAGAGGCAGGGATGGCGAACTAAAATGGAGACGTAGATAGAAAATCTAACAAGTGAAGCCACTAAGGGAATACCAGAAACAATCAAATACAAAGGGATGCTGAAAAGTCGGCCAGAAAACCCTCTAACACTTAGTTTGAAGCTTTAGAAGGCGGGCATTCCTTACGGCAGCGCTGGGCAGTGCTGGGGATCGCTCCACCACGAGTGCTCCGACGGGTTAGTAAAGCACATCAGTTCATATGCAGAAAAGTCATACGTGTCATCAGATCCCCCAAGAAGGGCAGTCTTGTGGTGAGGAGTTCCCGGAATTCGTTGACATAGTCCAAGCATGCGCAGTAAAATTAGGGTTAGGGTCTTTTCACCCTCAGGTGGTCGTCCACAGTCTTCCTCACGCAGTCTGCCAGTTGAACCTGGGGCTTCCTTTGTCCATATCTAGTCATCGAATTAGCTCCTCGGTCTTTCGGCCTCAGGATGGCACAAGGAGGTCAATTTAACCTGGTACCAGTGATTTCCACGGGAAGCCTAAGGAGCTTGCTTTGTGTTATCCGTGAGTTTACACGGGAAGCCTAACAAGCTTGGTCACGGTCTGTTTGATCTTGTCGGGCAAGAAGTGACATGTTTAAGGTCTCAGCCAGTGACTTTACTTAAAAGAGTAAGTAAAGACGGAGAGGGGGAGACGGACAGGGAGACAGGGAGAAAGAGTAAAACAGCGATGGGCTTCAAGAGGGAGAGAGAGAAGAATTAAAAGATCCTGGCAGGGAGCCCGACAGGGCAAGACGGCAAAAGAAATGAAACTGCAGCGTGGCTCAGGGCTGACAAGGACAAAATTGCAAAACAGGGACAGGGAGCAGGATAGCAGGAGACAGAGGAAGAAAGAGACTTGTGCTGTGCTACAGGGCCGAGAAGGAAGACCTTGAACATCAGCCAGAGACTAGAGAACAGAGTGGAAGGAAGGCAAAAACGGTGGCTGGGAGCCGGACAGAGAGAGACTGTGAAAGAAAAGAGTAGCAACACGCTACATTGCAGAGGGAGGAATGGAAAAGCAGGGACAGGGAGCCAGACTGAGAGAGGCAGAGGAAGGAAAAATAGCCACAAGCTACAGAGCAGGGAGAGAGAGGACCTAAAAGATGAGGACGGGGAGCTGGTCAGAGTGAGATGGAGAAAGGAGGTCTGGGCGGGGGGTGGAGGGGGGGAACCACATCAGCGTGGGAAAGAGGGGGGGGCCAGGGGAGAGGCAGTGAGGGCCCGGGATGCAGAATAGGGGCAACAGGGCCCCGAGGGCCTGGGACTCACCACAGCTTTCACTCCCTGCACTGCTGGGAGAGTTCGCCAGTTCAGACGCTTCTTCCTCCTCCTCCTCCTCTCCTCCCTTCGCCTTCTGTAACTCCTGTCGCTTGGCTGTCCTCCACCTAAGAGAATACCGGGGTGTCTTACAGCTCGTATAAGACGGGGCTCCCTACACACGTAGCCTCACTCGTGCGCTACACGGCCGCCTTTGGTGACACGTACAGACCCTGCATGTTGATGGTGTGGCCTGCTGCGGACTACGAAGAGGGATCCTACCTCACCTGGAGGGGCTGGCTCGCTCTTCCCTGCAGCAGGAGGCAGCTGCCAGCCGGCCGGCCTTCGGTTTCTTCTTCCTCTTTACCGTTCTCTGGCCTCTCCAGCTCTGGCCATGGCAGCTCCCGCCCAGGGCCGGCAAGCGCTCCGCCTGTCCCTTTCTGCAGCCGTGCCACGAGGAGAGCGAGGCTGGGCAGAGACAACCCACGCGAGCCCGAGGCGGGTGCGGTCAGCGGCATCCCCCCCCAGCGCGGCCCCTGGCAGAGGGAAAGAAGCAGCAGCGACCCTTATTACCGTAGTTCCCCCCTGGCCGAAGCCTCTCCTTCCGCGGGGGCCGCCGGAGACGCCGCTCTGCCCCTGCACCGCTGCCAACGGCGTCCGCTTTCACGGAGAACCCAGTGCACGCGAGGCCCGGCTTGCCGCCTCTGCGACAGGGCCCGGGGCCGGCCCGGGGCTACGGGACGGGCTTCAGGGGAGGGGCTGGAGCTGGGGGCAGCTGCGCGGGGCCAGGAGAAGCGAGCGGGGGGGCTCTGACGAGTTGGGAGGCGCCCGGCGTCCGCGCCTGGGGGGTGTCCGCCTCCCTCCCTCCTCCCAGAGCCCCGGTAACTCCCCGGGGCTGCCCCGACCCGACTCGCCTCCAGCGGGCCGGCAGCCGGTCGCAGCGGGCGGCTCGAAGTTCCTCGCCCCGCCACCCGCGGGCGGCCGGTGCGCAGGAGACGCCCCGCACCCGCCCCAGGGGCTCGCTCGCCTCACCGGTGGTCCCGGCCCTTCACGCCCCGCCGGGAACTGGACCCCGCTGCGCCGCCATGCTGCTCCCGCGCGCCGCGCATGCGCCGGACGCCGGCGGCGCGCCGCAGGGGCGAGGGGCGGTGCGCGAACGCCGGGCTGCAGTAGCAGCGAGCACCCGGCGGCCGTGCCGCATTTTGCAGGGCGAGCACCCGCCCACGTTGCGCACATGGGCCGGCAACGGCGCGACCTTACCGGGAAGTAGCAAAGAGCGCGCAGGAACCGCAGAACGGCATCGCGGTTACCGGCGGCCGGCAGCGTCGGTCACTTAGGCGCCGCCGCGCATGCGCGGCTTCCCAGCTGCGGCGAGGTTCCCCACCGCGCATGCGTGCCTCCCGAGATGCGGCAATGCGCCCATCGCGCATGCGCAGCTTCTGAGCGACGAGGTGCTGTACCGCGCATGCGCGGCTGCCGAGCTGCAGTACCTAATTTTGGTCACAGGGCGGCAGCACTGAGGGCGGCGAGGAGGCACGCCACCACGCATGCCCGGGAACCCGCGTGGCAAAAACTACATCTCCCGGCATGCACTAGCAAGCACAACGTGACCGCCCGGAAGACCACGCTTCCCGGCATGGCGGGGAACGAACATGGCCGAGAGCAAACCCCGTGCCTCAGGACTCCGGCTCCCGCCATGCCGCGAGACGCAGCCTGTCCTGCTGGCTCACCCTGCGCGGACACCGTCTTCCACCCCCCCATCCCCGCCGAGATGCGAGCGCTCACCCGCCCTCTGCAGCGTAGTTCCGGGTGGACCCCTCCGCCGGCTCGCACACCCCTCTGCTCCGTGCCTCCGACGCGGACCCCACCGCCCTGCCTCCGGTCGATCGGGCGGCCCCGCTCACCTTCTTTCTCGCTGCAGCCGCAGCCCGGTCAGGCCGGGCGACCGCTCCACCCTTGGCTCCCCCCGGCCCCTCCACGGCCACCGGGAGTAGGGCAGCAGCAGCACCAGCCCCTCCCCCGGCAGCCACCCCTGTGCAGGGAGCGTCCGTCCCCACCGGCCTCACCGCCCGCACCTGGGGCTCCTCCAGCCCCGGCCCACAGCTGGAGCCCAGCTGGAAGAGGGGGCCAGCGCCCGACCCCCACCCCAGGGCATCCCCTCCTGCCCCGAGCTCCGGCACAGCCCCTCACCCGGGGCAAAGCGAGGGCGAACGCAGCCGCGAGGGCAAAGGAGGCGGCGCATGACAAGGCCCGGGAGCGGGGCTGCCCCGGGGCTCGGGGCCTGCCCCGGGGACACCCCGGCAGTCCTTCCCGAAGCCGCGCTCCTCGGTGCGGCAGGGAACAGGCGGGCGGGCGGCTCCCGGAGCCATGGGCTGCTGGGCAGGGGGAGGCCGCCGAAAACGAGGTGTGAGGCACGGGACGCTACAAGAGAGGAGACCGGGGGCAGGGAGTCAGACCAGGAGAGAGGGAGAGACAAAAAAGTGGCAACCGAGCCGAAAGGAGGAATGAAACAATGGGGAGCCAGGACAGTGAAACACGGAGGTAGGGGGCGGGGAACACCACCAAAACAACCCCCATATCTGCACCGTACAGGGAGCTGGGGAAAAAAGAGAGCTGGAGAGCAACAAGAAGAGCAATGAGCATGGAAAGAAGGGGGTGGATGGGTGGTGGGAGTCCAAAATAGGGTCATCAGGGAGCCAGAGACAGTGAGATGGAGAACGGACAAAAGCGACAGGCGCTGCAGGGGGGAGAGGGAGGAATGAATGAGCAGGGACAGCCAGCCAGCCAGCGACGGAGAAAGGCAAGAGACCGCACGGGCGACAGCACGGAGAGGGAGGAATTAAAAGCGAGGGACAGATTGCTGGGAAAGCAGAGGCAGAGAATGGAACAGAATCAGAGCGTGCTACAGGGCCAAGAAGGAAGAAACAGGGACAGGGAGCCAGGGAAAGAAAAAGTACTGAGGAGCTACAAGACAGACAGGGAGAAATGAAAAAACAGGGTTCCGGAGCCCGGCAGAGAGAGAGCTGGTGAAAGAAAACGATAGCAGTAGGCTACAGGGAGGAGAGGAAGGAATGAAAAGATAGGGACGGGAAGCCAGACGCAGAGAGAACCATGCCTCTGTGCTCTGAATGAGAGGCCTGTCTGGAAATAGAAAGTGCAGATACTAAATTTAGTAAAGTAACAGCGAATACGATAGAGATGAGACTTGACCAAGTGTAGCACAAAATGTAAGATACACTACCCTGCTCCCTCAACGACTGTGGCCTGGCATCTAATGGCAGGCTTAGTTTCTGTTTCCCAAGGAGAGTAGCACAAAAACATAATTTTCCTATTATACAAGTATTTTACCAGACTATGCAAAGAAAGTAACAACAATTGCCTTACAGATCTACGTGAATACATAACAGTAGCAGAAAATTGCTAGAGTACAAAACACTCAGCCTTCAAAGTCCACAGAAAGACATTAGGTCTTGTAAATCATCGGTTCTAAGGACCCTGCTGCTACCACATCACCGCAACATGTGACTCACAGCATATTTCTTTCTTTCTAGGTTTAAGGAATTCCTTCATTTTGGGGGTTTATTTGTTGGGGGGTTGTGAAGAAGGAAGCTCCTTAGCTGTGTTGTTCTTAAATCTGGCATATTAACTATTATGGCATGCTGTAATGATCACAGATTTTACATGTTTTCCTGGAAACAAAGTTGAATGCAGAAACAAACTCAAAGACCCAAGCACAGAAAGTGAGCTAGGATCCTGGCGTACAAGCTGGTGTAGGCAAAAATCTTACAGAAGATTAACTGAAAAGTCCTCATTCTGCAAATGCTTATACACTTATCAATCCATTATTTGAGTCCACTAGCTTCGTATACAGTAAAGCCTGTGAGAGTAAACATTGTGGTCTGCTTGGTAGATTCATCTGTGACTCCACTCATTGCATACTTAATATTTTCCCCTTCTGTCAAAAGGAGTCGTTTTACCAAATGAAGTTAACGTTGTTCATGATCGCTTTTATGGGAAACTGGCAAAAAAAGAGTTTTCCTTAGGGTGAAAGAGCGAAAATGTTGTGTTGCCAAAAGAACAAATTCAGGATTCAAATGCAAGTCCGCTCGCCCTAAGAAGTTAACACTTCTTCTCCTATAACAATTCCCCACACAGAGCTCTAGCGAATGAGGACCTTATTTTGCTAGTTCTTGGATTTTGCCCACAGTCTGGACCAAACAAAATCTCTCCTCAAGGTTAACTCACTGAGCGACGTCATTCCACAGCTGACAAGACACTAGGTGTTTGAGGAGGTCGGGGGTGATTAGGAGTTTGGTTTTGGTTTGAAATTTTTTTACTCCCCAATTGCAGTTACAAATTCAGAAAAAAAAAAGAAATATAGGAACACACTCACATAAAACTTTCCTCGCGTTTGGTTCCTTCCACGGTATTCATCATGCATTCAAAATCAAGGTGCATTGCTGTACAAAGCAATGTATCACTTCTCTACGTTATTCACAGGCAGCACAGAAGTTAAAATTCAACGCAAGAGTTCTGCACGGACACAAAAGGGAAAAAACACATGCGATCTAGTTTCCTGCCCACTGAGAAATTGGAGAGCAGCTTAAAAAAGGCAAGACGTACAAAAAAAGATCCCCGGCATTAAGGACTCTATTGTCTTGGTTAATATTGGTAACTATTGCTTGGATTTCTTTGTAAAAAGAAACACAAAGGAATTAGACTATAATCAATGAGAATTAAGCCAGCACAGCAAAAACCCAAACAAACCCAACACATAAACAACATTAACTCCTCAAAAATACCTTCCAAACATTTCTTTAGAATAAAAACAGGGAACATGCAGCTACTGGAGACTTCAATATTTATGTCTTTCTGTGACTCTCCACACCTACATTTGGGGAGAAGACTATAAAACAAGTTCACAGTGCATGAGGTCTTTTAAACTAAAAAAGGGATTAAACTTATGAGAAGTATTTTACTTCTAGAGCTTCACTTGTTCTCTTTGCATTCTCATAGGACCCACAGAAGCAAGCCTAGAAAACTTGTGGAAAATTAGTTACATGAATTATGAAGAGGGCCAAGAATCTCTCAATTTTAAACCTACCTCGGGCAAACGATTCTGCCAGCAACTTTTCCAGACTCTGGGATTTTCCTGCTTTCCGTATTTCTGAAAAGATGGTGGGGGAAGCTACCATGCTTGTATAACCTTTGAAGCTGTTAGCAGTTCTGCAAAACATGAAACGTTCTTACAGACTGAGCATGCAACAGGGAAAGTTTTACAGACATCCCTTTGTTCTACACACAACGCCATACTTCTCTCAAAACTGGTAGCCAAGGAGGGAAGGTTTTGAACTCTTTTACGTTTACCTGAATTGTACTGCATAAATATGATGTCTTTTTTTAAGTGCTGCAAATTCCTCTTCATTTTCTGGGATTGCTTCATATGAATATAGACCATGTTTTAATCAGGCATTGCTACCTAACAATTCCAGACACTTGCTAGCTCATTGCTTGACAAATGCACGTACTCTGAATACTGCAGATGTCAAGTTTGGCGTGAAGTTTGGTGTCCATCATGACAGGCCACAATTTAAGCATAATAGAAGGCGACCAAATCTGTGCAGAACGTACTACAGGTTTTCACTTTGCAAATCATAATAGTTTTGGTATTTCCTTGAATGCTCAGCTCTTTATGACAAATGACTATGGATGGACAAAAAAAACCAAACCAGAAAACCCAATCACAAAAATTTTCTCCCAAGCTTCTTGATTCTAAAACAAATCTAAAAATTACAATGTGCCCTAAACCAAACCCTGAACTCACAAAGAAAGCAAAGAACAAATATGAGCTGCATTATAAAAATCTCAATTTTTATGCCAGTCTCATGATTACAGTAGGCACTGTATGGACGGTCCCATATCTTCCCGCACAAGGAAGAAAACTGCCTCTAGGACTGTCCCTACAGCTTTACAAGCCCCACTCCGAGAGGCAGTGGGACCTGATGGAGGAACAATGATGATTAAGGTGCCCTTTTCCACCACTGATCTAGGAGAATGGAGAAAAGTTGCAAGAGACTAGAGAAGCGACCCGCTGAGTGTTACTAAGCATTTTCAGTTCATCGTAAAACAACATAATCCAGACTGGAAAGGTATACAGTTGCTCTTAGAGTATATGACAGAAACAGAAAAGCAATTAATTTTGAAAACAGCAGAGAATTTAGCTGAAGACCATTACAAGATCACGGGGGGGGATGTCAAAGAATATTTCCCCTCCGAGACCCAAAATGGGACACTAATAAATCTGCCCATATGGAGAGGCTACAGGAATATCAAGAATGGATTTTGAAGGGAATGGAAAGGGCTATTCCCAAAACCACAAACTGGTCAGCTCTATATGCAGTTAAACAAGGTCCTTCTGAGTCCCCATCCGAGTTCCTGGATCGATTGAGGGATGTAATGTGCCGTAGCACACCGCTGGATCCTGGGTCAGAGGTAGGAATACAACAAATAGTCTCCCTGTTCTTGGGTCAGTCTACAGGGGACATTAGGCACAAACTCCAGAAGCTGCGCCCTACAGAAGGTAGAAATCTGGAAGTGTTGCTGGGTGAAGCGTGGAGAGTATTTAGTAACAGAGAGGAAGAATATAGACAAGGGCAAAGAGGAAGGATAGCAGTTGTCAGGGAAGAGGAGGAAGGGAGGCCTAGACGAGAACCATCTTGATTAGGTAAGGATCAATGTGCGTTGTGTAAGAAATTTGGTCATTGGAAAGGAGGGTGTCCAAGAAACAAGGCAAAGAGGCGAAGCCACCAGACAGGAAGAATAGTAGCCCATGTGAAAAAGGATTGACAGGGACCTGGGGAATGTACCCTAGCAGATCCACTGGTTATAATGAGGCTGGGGAAGGAAGAACAAGAAGTAGAATTTTTGGTTGACACAGGGGCAACATACTCGGTTTTAAATCAAGCCTTGATGCCCCTGGGAAACGACTATATCATGGTAAAAGGAGCGACTGGCCAAAGTGAAAAGGCATATTTTTGTAAACCTTTGAAGTATAAATTGGGAAAACAATGGGGTATCCACAAATCCCTACATAGGCCCAACTCCCCAAAGCCACTTTTGGGAAGAGATTTGTTAGAACAATTGGGTGCAAAAATTACATTTGAAAAAGGAGAAATTACTCTGGAAGTAAAAGATCAGCAATATATCCAGATACTGAGTCTATTCTTAACCAGTCTGCCCGCAGAAGGGAAGGTAAGGAAGGAGTTCGGCCAGTGATTGGAAGATTTTTATAAATAGGATTACTGAAAAACTGTGAGTCTGATTTCAACACCCCTGTATTACCTGTTCGTAAACCTGACGGGTTGTATAGTGTGGTCCAGGATCTACGGGCCGTAAATAAAATAACTGATGACCTTTACCCCGTAGCAGCAAATCCATATACCCTGTTGACCGTATTAACACCTGAACTAACTTGGTTTACTGTTTTAGATCTGAAGGATGCCTTCTTTTGCCTCCCTCTCCATGAAGCCAGCCAAAAATGATTTGCATTTGAATGGGAAAACCCCAAAAGTGGTCGCAAGACTCAGCTCACTTGGACGGTGTTGCCACAAGGATTTACGAACAGTCTACCATCTTTGGCAATGAGCTCGCAAAAGACTTGGAATCTTGGGAAATACCGTCTGGAGAAAGGAAACTGTTACGATACGATTGTATGATCTGGACGGGCAAAGAGAGCACACGAGCCTTTGAGCTACTAAAGAAAGCTTTGGTGTCGGCTCCGGCCTTAGAGCTCCCCGATGTGAGTAAACCGTTTTTTTCTCTTTTCCCACGAGAAACAGGGAATTGCTCTGGGAATATTAGCACAAGATCTGGGCCCCTATCGACAAGCAGTTACCTACTTTTCCAAACAGTTAGACGCAACTGCGAAGGGTTGGCCTGGATGCTTGAGAGCAATTACAGCTGTAATATTGAATGTACAAGAAGCCCGAAAATTTACTCTGGGCCAGAAGATGACTGTTTTAGTGTCTCACACAGTGTCCGCAGTGCTGGACGCAAAGGGTGGGCACTGGCTTTCTCCACAAAGATCCCTGAGATATCAGGCTATACTGATAGAACAGGATGATGTGGAGGTCGTAGTTACTAACATTGTCAACCCAGCTTCTTTCCTTAGTGGAAACACGGGAGAACCAGCGCATCATGACTGTTTGGAGACTATTGAAACAACGTACGCAAACCGACCAGATCTAAAAGACAACCCTATGGAAAGCGGAGAAAACTGGTTCACAGGTGGAAGCAGCTATGTCCTGAGTGGTAAAAGACACGTGGGATATGCCATTACCACTAGTCAAGAAATAATAGACCTTTGCCCATAAATACCTCTGCACAGAGCGCAGAAATAATTGCTCTGACCCGAGCCTTGGAAGTGGCTCAAGGCAAAGTTGTGAATATTTATACAGACTCAAGATATGCCTTCGGAGTTGTGCACGTGCATGGAACAATCTAGGAGGAAAGAGGGTTACTGAGCTCTCAAGGGAAAACTATTAAGCATGCAAAAGAGATTTTGAGACTGTTGAAAGCAGTCCAACTTGCTGAGAAGGTGGCGATTATGCATATTAAGGCTCACCGGAAAGTGAGCTCGGAATTGGAGAGAGGAAATGAGCTGGTGGACAGAGAGGCAAAACAGGTAGCTAAAACAGAGATTAAACCAGAAGGAGCTTTAGTCCCTGACGGCGAATCTCCCTAGAAGGTAAGCCAAAATATACCGAGGAAGATCAAAACCTTATCACAGATCTGGAAGGGTCATATAACAAAGAAGGGTGGGCTTATACCCCACAAGGAAAAGTGGTTATTCCCTCCTGCCTAATATGGCATTTGGTAAGGGAAGAACATAGGAAAAGGCATTGGGAGATGGAGACTCTATATAAACATTTAATTAGAGAAAGTGTGGCCAGAAATTTGTATACTATGGTGAGACAGGTAACTCAACAACGTGATCTTTGCCTCCAAACTAATCCCAAGAATACCGCCAAGCCAGAAATGGGCCAGATTGGGAAAGACAATGGGCCTGGGCAACAATGACAGATTGATTTTATAGAACTTCCAAGAAAAGGGGGGTATCGATATTTATTGGTATTAACTGATACCTTTTCAGGTTGGCCAGAGGCATTCCCAACCAGAACAGCTAAAGCTCAGGAGACAGCTAAAGCATTGATACAAGAGATAATACCACGTTTTGGAGTTCCAGCAACTATATCCTCTGACAGAGGACCACATTTTGTCTCTATTGATCCAGCATTTCAGTTACTTAATTATACTGGCCTCCCGGTTCCGCTAGGGACAGGGTGGTACTGGTTGTGTGGTACAGCAGCTCAGAAAACTTTACCTCTGAGGTGGTGGGGAGCATGTACTTTGGGCACCCTGGTTCCCAACATCACTATTATTGATAAAACAACACAGAATCCCGTGAGAAGAAACTGAAGGGTGAGTAAGCCCTTAATAGAAAAGCTGACACGCTATCATAGCTTTGTGCGGTGGCTAATCCCATTTCTGGGGGTTAGCGAGTTAGAAAAAGCTATAATAAACATCTCAGCTGTAATAGAGATAATCGAGAATAAAACTATAGGTGCCATCAGGAAACTCCAAGAAGAAACTACTAGTTTATCGAAAATAGTATCACAAAATCGTATGGCTCTAGATTTAATATTAGCCTCACAGGCAGGGGTGTGCACAGTAATCAATGTCAGCTGTTGCATGTATGTAGACCAAAGTGGGTGAATATCTGCTGACTTACGGGAGATCAGAGAACAAGCAAAAATCCTACGTGAAGTAACTCAAGATGACACCTTTTGGGGGTTTTCTGAGCTGTGGGAAAGTTAACCTCTTGGTTTACCAAACCTATCATGGTTACAACGATTATTTGTTACTTGAATAATTATTGTGGTTCTATCCATAGCGCTTTGTGTTATAGTTCGATGTGCCCTGTGGTGTTTCCGGAACACAGGGGACTCCTACAGCGGATGGAAGAGGAACCAGTTACGCCGCAGGCTTGAGTCTTACCAGTATTTTGAAAAGATGCTGGATAAGGATGTGATAAATGATTTAGTCCCAAACAGGATTCCAATTCAAATTTACAATTTATTAAGCGAATAGAGGCAAGCAAACAGCGCTGGGTGCTCCGGGAGTCTCCGCTCCACCAAGATGCACGCGGTACAGTTACTGTTCTTGGTTTATATCCTGTCTGCTAATACATATTCATGAATAGGCGTGTCTTCTTCGGCGCATGCCCTCTTCTCCTTCTAGAGTCTTGTCAAATCTTCCTCGGCGTGCCCCCAGGATGACCCCAAACTTTATGCATGCACTTTACAAGTTTCTCTTTACACAATACTATGCGGTCAGTGGTCAAACTGGTTTGAGCTGATATACCAGCAAAGTAGTTTAACTTTCTTCTGTAAAATACCCCTTTTTATGGTGCAGGAGAAATCCATAAAAGTACAGAAGATTACACTTCATCACACGAATCAGATGAACATATTTCACAATCCCCCATCTTCTTCTTTGCAGTATTGATTCGTGTTTTCATTTCCAATTGAGTACTGCAGATATCTGCATTCCTTGTATAACCGAGTAGATTAATCTAGTAACAATCCCCCACATATCCCCAGTACAACTATCCCGATTTTAGTAAGCCAATCACCACCCATAAAATCTCCCCAAAATCCTCCTAGATTGACTCCTTTCCAAGTTTGTCTCTCAGGAGGCCATTCATTATACACCTGGCTCTCCCTGATTTATGGGTAACAGGAAAAAAACCTAGGTTTTATTGTTCCAATTCCTTGGCAAATACGATTACAGGTACAGGCTGTACAATTAGAAAAGGTCCTCAGTTTTTCCATTTTTCTGGGGTAAACCCCAGCTGGACTTGTTCCAATATTGACTACAGTTATTTGCCGTAGTCAGAGTCAAGGAACTCACCCCAAGTAGAACTAGAAGAGGTCCGGTCAGGGCCATAGTGGTCGGCGGTCACAGCCCGAAGGGGTTGCAGCCCTTGGCAGACCCTTTTTAAGCCGCAATACCAGTTCCCCTCCGGTCTTGCCCTCTCCTTTCCTTTAAGGGGGTGCTTTCTTAGTACCCAAATTAATTGAGCACTGCTTGTGAAGGCCAGAGCTTTGCTAGATCAGTGGTTTGGCCAGACCTGAGCACTTGCCCGAGCCTGGCGATCCTCTTTATTTGCAAGGCTTTATGGCTACAGAAAACTGCCAGTTAGCCTGCAACACTAATCTTACAAATACACACCACCTTCTACACAAAGGACAAATTCTAGTTCCAGCTCCTTTTTCCTGTTCTTCTTTTGCCAACAACTCCTTCCGATTATACTCGATTGGAGTACCCATTGTTGTTTCCTATTACCCTTTCCCATTGTTTTCCAAACTTGGGGATTACTTATATTGCTCTCCATAGCTTCCCATGGCCATCGTTCACCTTGATTTGTTCCACCACAAACGTAACAATTAGCTATATTCAATGTTTTCAACAATGTTTTCAGCAAGATTTACAAATAGATTTTTAGCAACTGTGGGAATTTCATGTTTCACTCCTGTTTCTATTACAGGAGTAGCCGCAATAAAATTCCCACAGCAATTTAGTCAGATGTGACTTTCCACTCCTTCACTGGACCTTTCACTCGTGACACATGTGTCCATCCTTTTTCAGCAGTTCTCACAGCTGTTTCTGTAGTTAATAAAACAAGGAAAGGTCCTTCCCAGAGGGGAGATAGGTTTCCTTCTTTCCATGTTTTTGTCAGAATTTTATCTCCTGGTTCTAACTGATGAATTGCAAATCCTAAAGGTGGTGTTTGGGCCACCATCCCAATCTCTCTTAATTCTTTTAATCTTTTTCCAAGGGTAATTATATATTGTTGGATACTGTGATGCTCAATTACATTGTTCCCCAGAGGCGTTCCTTGAAAATAAGGCACGCCATATAACATTTCATATGGCGATAATCCAGTCTCACTGTATGGTTTAGTTCTTACGTTTAGAAGTGCCAGTGGTAAACATTTGGTCCAGGGCATTTGCGTCTCAATCATTAATTTAGCCAATTGTTGTTTTATTGTTTGATTCATTCTTTCTGCCTTCCCCGAGCTTTGTGGGTGCCACGGAGTGTGGTATTCCCACTGAATACCTAATGATTGACATAATAGTTTTATTATTTTAGAAGTAAAATGTGTGCCCTGGTCAGAATCAATGTACTGGATTATCCCATATCTAGGTATCAAATGTTCCAATAAAATTTTTACCACCATCTGTGCCGTAGCTCGTGCTACAGGGTACGCTTCTACCCACTGTGTTAAATGATCTACTATTACCAATAAATATTTTATCCTCCCTACCTTAGGCAATGCAGTGAAATCGACTTGTACTTTCTCAAAAGGTCTGTAAGCTGTTTTTCTCCCTCCCGTGGCTGCTTGTCCAAACACTGTCTTATTTACCTTTTGTCAAGTTAAGCAAGCTTGTGTAATTTGCTTTGCTATTTCAAAAATTCCAATACCACCAAATTGTTTAAGAAAATGATCACTTAACGCTTTTGTACCCCAATGTGTTTGCACACGCAAACGTTCTAATATTCGCCTGGTGTAGGCTTTTGGCAACATTTCTCGCCCATCGGGCAGTGTCCATTTTCCTTGTTCTAATTTAGCTCCTATTTTCTCCAATTTTGTTTGTTCTTCTGGGGCAAACTTCTCTCTTTCCTCTCGTTCTTCTTTGCTGGTGTCCTCCTTTGTTTGTATGACATTAATTTTGGCAACTTTAGTCCTCAAGGCTGCTTCCTGGGCCTCTTTATCTGCTAAGTTATTTCCTCTCGTTCGGTAATCTAATCCCTTTTGGTGTCCCCTCACATGTACCACTGCTATCTCCTTTGGTTCTCTTAAAGCCTTTAAAATTTTTACTATTAATTCTTGATGTATTAAAATCCTCCCTTGAGTATTAATCAAACCTCTTTCTTCCCAAATTTTTCCAAAAGAGTGGACCACCCCATATGCGTATTTAGAATCTGTAAATATAGTCCCGCTTCTTCCTTTTAGTAATTCCAGGGCCCTACATAGGGCATACAGCTCACAAGCTTGAGCTGACCATGATGGACTCAGAGGTCCTGATTCCACAAGTTCTAAGTCCTTATTAATTATTGCATATCCCGATTTTCTCTTCCCTTCTACCACTCAGGAGGAGCCATCTCTGAACAGCGCTTCTCCATTTTCCAACTCAGCATCTCTTAAATCTGGTCTCACCTTAGTCTGGGTCTCAATTACCTCTAAACAGTTATGTTGTAATTCCTCTGATGGTTCTCCAAACAAAAATTGTGCTGGACTCTGAGCAGAAGTCACGCTTAGTCAGGGGAGTCTATTAGTATTGCTTCGTACTTTAGAATCTGGCTGTCCATTAACCATTTTTCCGCTTTTTGTTGTGAAACATTTCTGACATTGTGTGGGGTATACACTTTTAAAGGAGCACTGAAGGTAATCTTCCTAACTTCTTCTATTAATAATGCTGTAGCAACCAAAGCTTGGAGACAAGCAGGCCATCCTCTGCTTACTGGATCAAGTAACTTAGAACAATACCCCACGGGTTTTTTGATTCCTGCCCAGTCTTGAGTAAGAACTCCGTATGCTGTCTGGCTTGATGTATTCACAAAGAGATAGAAAGGTTTTTCTAGATCTGGGAGGCTCAATACAGGTGCTTGTATTAATGCCTTTTTTACTTCCTCAAATCTCTGATCGTCTTCAATAAGCCATTTAAGTTGGTTATTAGTTAATTTTTCATATAGGAATTTTACTTTTTCACTATAATTTTCAAGCCATGGTCTACAATATCCTAATAATCCCAGTATTTGCCTAATTTCCGTTTTAGCTTGTGGGGGTCTTAAGGATGGAATCCCAGATACCCTATCAGGATCTAACTTCTTCCTTCCCTTACTCAGCCAATGTCCTAAGTATTTTACTTCTTGTTCTACAAACTGTAGCTTTGATCAGGACACCTTTAATCCCTTTTCCCCTCGAAAATTTAACAATTTAATGGTGGCTTTTCGGATCCCCTCTTCAGTTTCTCCTGCTACTAATAAATCGTCCACATATTGCAATAATTTTACCTCCTTAGGTATTGTGAAATCTTGTAGAATTTTCTCTAAAGTTTGTCCAAATAGATTTGGTGACTCTGTAAACCCTTGTGGTAACACAGTCCATCTTAATGGTTGTTTTCGTCCTGTTTCGGGGTCCTCCCACTCAAAGGCAAAATAATCTCCGGATCCCTCATCCAGAGGACAGGCCCAAAAAGCATCTTTCAAATCTGTTACACTATACCAAGTATGTTTGGGAGATATATGACTCAATAAAGTATAAGGATTTGCCACCACAGGGAATTTAGTGATTGTTCGCTGATTTACAGCTCTTAAGTCCTGCACCATCCTGTATGACCCATCCGGTTTCTTTACGGGAAGAATGGGCATGTTATGAGGTGACATACATGGTTCTAGGGTTCCTTTTTCCAAAAGTCTGTCAACTACAGGTTTTAATCCTTTTTGACCCTCCATAGGTATAGGGTATTGCTTGATTCTAATTGGGCGGTGCGGATCTGTTATTTGAACGCTTATGGGGTCCATTTTTATCTTTCCAGTTTCCCCTTCCTTATACCACACTGAGGGGTTAATAGCTTCTTCATCCTCTTGTGTTAAAGTGTATAACTTAATCTGCAATTTGTCCCCTTGACTCTGAATGCTCAAGTTTAACTTCAAAATCAAATCCCTTCCTAATAAATTGTATTCCGCTTCAGGGAGCAAAAGTAAATCATTAAGACAAATTTTCTTTTCTGTTTCTACTTCTACATCTTTCAATATATTTACTTTAAAAGGCTCTCCTTTTGCTCCTACTACTGACACGTACAAAAATTTTTGCTTTTGCTTTTTGTTTTTCTTCGTCCCTCCTAACATAGACTTTCTGGGCTTCTCTAAGTAACTCCTCTAATCTTCTTTCTTGCCAATCTTCCAATTTTTCTAATTTCCTTCTTATATGCCCCCAGGATTTAGCTACAAATTGTGTTCTAAGGAGTGCGGTCCCAGCCACTGTATTCGGATCAATTCCAGAGTACATTTGTAGGTTTTTCCTCAACCTCTCCAACCATTCTGTTGGAGATTCGTCTTTCCCTTGTTGTTCATTAAATGCTTTAGTAATGTTTTGCCCTCGGGGAACCGCTTCCCTTATTCCCTGTGTCCTGTTTTCAGCCAGGATAGAGCTGGTTTTCTTCACAGAAGCCAGTGTGACACTGTGTTTTGGATTTGGGATGAGAAACTGTTGATAATGTGCTGATGTTTTGGGTTGTTGCTGAGCAGTCAAGGACAGTCCAGCTTCTCGTGCTGGCCTGCTAGCAAGGAGGTTGGGGGTGCACGGGGAGCTGGGAGGGGACACAGCTGGGATGGCTGACCCAGACTGGCCAAAGAGATATTCCCTACCATCCGACGTCATGCCCAGTACATAAACTGGAGTTGGCCGGGGGGCGGAAATCGCTGCTCGGGGACGGGCTGTCGATCGCCGGGTGGTGAGCAATTGCTGTATTGGGCATCACTTGTTCTTGTACATTCCTTTGTTGGTATTATCATTGTTGTTTCCTTCTTTCTTTCTGTCCTATTAAACCGTGTTTATCTCAACCCACGAGGTTTTTTTCCGAATTCTCTCCCCCACCCTACTGTGGGAGGGGGAGTGAGCAAGCGGCTGCGTGGTGCTTAGTTGCCGACTGGGGCTAAACCACGACAACATTACATCTTTTCATCCTGTAAGAAAGCATGTGTCCCTACAGTACGTACATAGTTACCCACCAAAACCGCCAACGTCATACAACGTATCACGCGATACAACGTATCACGTGATATAACATATCACGCCATACGCTCGGAGGGGTTTGCGCAGCCCCCGCTCTCTGTGCACCTCACAGACCTCTGCGCTTTCTGCTTCTGCCCCTGGTGCTGGCGGCTCTGTGGCCGATGCACCGGCAAGCCCAGCCGCATCCTCCTCCTCCTCAGAGAGTCCCTGGCCGTGCTCAATGAGCGATTGCTATGAACGTACTGTAAAAAGCCCTTTTTATAGCCCGACACAACACTGGCCAATTTCAGCTCTAGCTGAGCTTTGCCCTTTTCTGTTCTCTCCTTACACGTATGAACTACAGCTCTGTGATCTTCCTGCCAAGCCGGACCTTGGTCCCAGGGATCATAACATTCCTTTTTCCACCTGAGTTGAAAAAGGAGGTCCCTGTTCAGCCAAGCTGGTCTTCTGCCCCTCTTGTTTGACTTCAGACTCCACCAGATTGCCTGCTCCCGTGCTTGCAGAAGGTGGTTCTGAAAAACTAAGCTGCTCTCTGAGCCCTAAGGCCTCCAAAGCAGCTTCGTAGGGGACACTGCAGACTAGCTCTCTGAGTAGCTTCAAGTTTGCTCTCCTGAAAAGCAAGGTAGCAACTCCTCTGAGCTGTATCTCATTACACTCAAAAGTTTCAACTCCCCTGTTTGGTGATCACTGTGATCCCATCTCCTGCGAGTCCTTCTCCATACACAAACAGGAGGGACTAAGAGATCTGTTGGGTAGATAAGCAGCCATGGGGAACCACGGTGAGCAGTGGAGTGAGCTGCTGCATGGGCTACGTGCTTTCCGAGTGCGAAGCCAGCCCCTGGCTCAGTGAGTGCCTGGGAAAGGGAGTCTGCAGCCGTGAAGGACAGAGCCGGCCAGCAGGACAGCTGGCAGCCTTCACTCGGGCATTGCCCACCTTGTGACTGGCTGTACCTGTGATGATGTTAATGCTCTTTGTACACAGGTCTGTTGCGTCGTGCTGTGTTGCGAAGCAGACTTGCAGAGGCGTGCCCTGTCTGCCCATCGGGACTCAAGGCACATTTCCTCCAAGCGCAGCAGCCAGGCTTTGGGCAGCCTCGCCTCATGCTGCTTTTGACATTGCCAACCAGGGTCAAGTTTCTATCCTCGGGTTTTCATGTAGGAACCAATTAGTGAACAAGTCCTGTTTTAATGGAGTGGCAACTCAAACAGTATTACGCTGGTAGAAAGCCTTCAGGAGAAGACTGGTGTCCTCTGGACCTCGCAGTAAGGCAGCCAGCAGCTCTGTTTCTGCTATAGCTACAAACATCCGCGAGTGAAACAACCGCAGCTTTTTAATACAGTTACAGAGGTTTACACTTTTCTTTGCAGACACAAAGCATGCTTTTGTCTTGAACTTTTCATTAGTCTGAAAAAAAGATCATTGGTAGTATAGGATACCATGCTGTTTATTAAATGTACATAAATTAACATCTACACAGAAAGGATGTTTTCCTCATCAGAAACAATGCTGAAACGATGAGCAACTCTGAAAAGACAGGTACATAAGGCTCCCGTGCACAAACCCCAAAGCTTCAAAGGAGAAAGGTGAAAGAGCGGGACATCCTTATGTCACAGGACAACCTGTGATTAACCCGAGTTATGGACACTGTCACATCATAGGTAGTTGGGGCCAGTTCAGATCCCCTGCCTTCTAGATCAGCCGCCTTGATGAGCTGGGTGTTTCAACTGTTATAAAGCTGCAGAATCAACCAGAATCGACACTGAAATGACTGTACTGGCTACAGAATGGCTAGAATAAATATGGGGGTGTGTCCAGTTTTTTTCCGGTCCTGGAGGGTGGCTGGGATTTGGGGCACCATGTAAGCTGGCTTTTTTAACTCCTCCTTCCCATCAGTCCCTAGGCACAGGCACGTGTTGTGGCTGAAAGCAAAGCATCACCACTCCAGTTCTGATTGACAGAAAGGGGGGTGTTCGCGTCGGTCCAGAGAGCGCTGATGGGTCGGAGAAGTAAGAGCGGAGTTTTTGCTGTAGCTAACCTGGAGTTAACTCAGCTAATGGAAACTGCAAGCCAGTCATGTTTGATCAAGAATACTAAGAAAGGGTATTGTGCTGTGTGCTGCATACAAGGACTTGCACCGACCAAAGGGCAGCAATGGGTGCTCCCTTCTTGTATGCAGCAAGGTGGTGCAGCGTCTCTCTGCCAAGAATGAGTAGCGGCAAAGAAAACCTGGAGGGTTTTATAGTCTGGAACATGCTGTCCAGCGTGTCCCTCGTGTCCCTCTCAGATGATATACACCTCCACGCCCAGCACGCCCCATGGAATCTGCAGGTGACATGCCAGCTCCCCACGGGGGCAGCTGTGCCGGCTGGTGGGCTTTTGCTGACGGAGCCGAGGGGTGAGCCAGCAAGGCCTCCCGCCAGGGCTGGGCTGGGTCTGAGGGCGGTGCGGGGCCGCTCCGGCGTCGCGGTGCCCGAGTGAAATGTGCCGGCCGGAGCAGAAGGGCGCGGTGCCTCCCTCCTCGCCTCCGCCGAGGTGGTGCTGGGGCTGCATCGCGCCCCTCAAAGCCCAGGCAGCAGCGCTCATGCGGGCAATCCGGGCAGCAGAAAAAAATCGGCACCTGCAAGAAGAGAGTCCAAAGTGCTGATGAAACCATGAAGGCGGGAACAGGCACGACTTTGTGCCCCGTTCTTTGGGCAGTGTGCTGTCCAAGGGGCAGTTCCTGGCACACGAGAGGGAACCCTCCCTGGCAGTGGCTACGGCACGGCTTTGTCCCCTTCTCCACACGTGTGACACCCTCAGAGCTCTGCAAGTTGACAGAGATGTGCAGCACTGCTTTGCTAGGCAGCAGGGCTGGGCAGGGCAGCTGTGCTGTGGTCCTTTCCAAAAGCCGAGCAGCAGCACGCCTCACTGTCCCTTGCTAGAAAGCCAGGCTTGAAGGCAAAACACGCTGCTTTGGTAGTGTTTGGTTGTTTTCTTCTTCCCTCAATTGTCTCAGGTGCAACGTGAGCTTTTTACGAAGTGCCAGTACCTCAGGGTCTACAGCTACGTGACACAGCTCCTTGCTGCGTCTTTGGGATTCAGACACCAGCAGCCAGTGCTGGGCTTGCCAGCTGACATGAACAGAAAAGGGAGACTTTGCCTCTTTCTGTAGGCAGCGGGTCAAAGAGCTCAAAAAATTGCTATGAGCCTTGTGACTCTGCTGGGGTGTTGCTCAGCCTTGCACAAACAGAGCTGCCACAAGTGCAGAAGGAGAGCTGCCAACGCTGGAGTGATACGTTCCTCCTGACAGACACGCTCTCCCACGGGCAGCTGCGGGCTTCCTGCCCGGTGCCATCTCTGCGCACCTCAGAAATATTGCCCATAGTCGGAGCAGTGTTCGGAGCTTTGAAAGATGGGCAGCAGAGCCTGCTACACACCTGGGCTCCTCGTTCTTCTTGCCTGCCTGGATGTCCTCAGTTGCCCATCCCGCAGAGCTCTGCTCCCAACTTGCTCCTCTCGCTGTCCAGTAGCCCGTTGCTCCCCTCTTCACAGGTTGCTCTTCTCGAGCCTGGCAAACTTTCCATTCAATGTATTGTTAGACAGGTCAAGCCATGATAAACGTGAACCAATTCTGCTCTTAAGCACACCTAGCTCATTTTACCTTGTCTCCCCAGAGGAGCTCTCCAGGTGTTCACTTTCTGGAGGGACTGGAGGCACCTGCAATGGAAATGTGCAAGTTAACGGGTGGCAAGGACCTTCCTGCCCAATTGCTACCTTAGCTCGGAAAGGCACAGCCCTTGCATGGGTTTGCTCAGCCCAGCTGAGCCAGTTCTGGTGGCATCACCGCACAAACCGCCATGGCCATCCTGCACCACCCTTCCTCTGCACCTTTGCAGAGCTGCCGGCTAGTGGGTGACCTTGCTTGTCTATGCGGCAGCACTCTCAACTTCTGACAGTGCTGTCACCCTCTTTGTGGCCCTGACATACCGCTGCTGCTTCTGCTTCCGCCTCTGGTGCTGGCAACTCCTTGGCCGACGTGCCGGCAAGGCCAGCCACATCGTCATCGTCCTCCTCCTCAAAGAGCTGCGGGGGACAGAGGAGGACAGTTGCTTGGCTGGGGACAGGCCCCGGGGCCGGTGAGCCTTCCTCCGGGCCAGGAGCGAGCGTGGGCGGCTCTGCTTTCACTAGGGCAGGACGCAGGGGTGGCTGGAGGTGGGGGAGGTGGGGCGGAGCCGGCTTGGTCCCCGAGCCCCAGCCGGGGTCCCTCTGCTGGCTTACCTGGAGGGGCTGGGGCAGCGTGCCGTCCTGGCTGCGGAGAGCTGCCAGGGGCCGGCCGAAGAGACCCGCCCTGCCGGCACAGCCCGACTGCCCGGGCGCCTCCGCAGCGGCCAAGGTCCCTCGCCGCGCAAAGGGCCAGGGCAGCCCCCTCGTCCTGCTGCGGGTCCCGCCTGCCGCCAGGGAAAACAGAGCAGAGAGCCATGGAGGGCAAGCGCCAGGTGAATGCTGCCCGAGCCTCTGCGTGCTGGGCGTCCCCGCCAGCAGCGAGGGAGAGGCGTGGCTGGGGAACGAGGCGCCCCGGGGGCTCAGCTCTCTGCGGCCGTGCCCTGCGGGAAGGGCAGCAGCAGCCCCTGAGCAGCGCGGCTGCCGCCTGCCAGCGCAGGAGAGAGGGGCCGTCCTGCCCCCGTCTCCTCCAAACTCACCGTCCGAGTGGCCACGTCCACCTTGGCTGCCGGAGGGGACGGGAGGTGGCCGCTGCTGGGCACCAGCCTGCAAGAAATGCGCTGCGCTCAGCGAGCAGCCCCGCAGCACGAAGGGCCCCTGGCGAGCTGCATCGGCCGCGGGCCATGAGTGAGATGTGGGGACGGCCGAGATGGCGGCCCGGGGGCTCCTCACCTCTGCCAGGCCCTCGACCAGCCTCTCCAGGCTGCTGGCGTTGAGTGTTTTGGCCTGGGCAAGGGGAGAAGAGCAGCAGGTGAGAAGCGATGGGGCTGGTGCGGGGTTGGAGCAGCCCCTGGGGCAGAGCGGGGCCGGGAGGGACACTCACGGCATTGCGGCCGCGCAGCTCCTTCAGCAGGAGCTTGATGGAGGGCAGCTGGGTGACGCGGGCTCCCTGCACTCCTTCTGCTGGCCTGTGCACGGGGCAGGGGCAGAGAAAGAGCTGTGTGAGACCCAAGCTGCCTCTTCCCTCGCCTGCCAGCCCGGGGAGCCCTTCCAAGCTGCCCCGAAGCAGCTGGGCACCGCCCGGCCGTCGAGCGGAGAGCAGTGGCAAGGGGGGAGGACGGGGCTGGGTGAAGCAGCTCCGCCAGCTCTGCCCGCTCCAGAGCCGCCCGCAGCCGTGGGGGCAGCTCTCCCCAGCTCAGGAGCGGCGTTTCCGCATCGTACGGCTACGGCTAGAGCATCCCCCTGTGCTGTGAGCACGGGCCCCCCAAGCTGCTCTGCCAGGCAGGGCTTACCCACGGAGCGCGCTGAGCCAGAGCTCCTTCAGCGAGCGGGAGCTGCAGGAAAGAGAGGAGAAAGAGCCTGAGCGCCCGCTGCTGCCCAGCCCGCGGGCAGAGGCGGGCGCCGGCACAGCCCTGCCCCGTGGGGACCAGGAGGAAGCGGCGTGGGGCCGGACAGAAGCGCTGCCCGGCCCTGCCGGGGGACGTGGCACCGAGACCCACCAGAAGGTGACGACGCAGAAGCCATAGGGCCAGGCGAGGACGAGGGACGTGGTGGCCTTGTCTTCCTCCTCCTGGGCGGCATCCCCGGCCGCCCCCTTGCCGCCGCTCAGCACCCACAGCCGGCGCAGGGCCAGGCAGAGCTGCGGGCGCGGGGCGCTGCCACGTCTGCAGAGAGGAGCGGCAGGGAGTGACCTGGAGGTGGCCGAGCCCGGCGGCTGCCCTCTGGCCTCCGCCTGCCCCGCGCACGGCCACGGGTGCAGCCAGCAGCAGGGTGCCGGGGCCTGGGGCTGCTCCTTGGGCGTCCCTGCCCCGGTGCCGGGGCCAGGCCTTAGAAGGAAAGGCAGCCGGGGTCTGCGCCTCTTACTTGGCCTTGGCGATGATCAAGGCATCGCTGAAGAGGAGGAGGTGCCTCTTCCCCGTCCCGCGGCCCTGCGTCACCCGCACGCGCTGGTGGAGCAGCGGCTCGGCTGATGCCGGGCCGGGCGCGCACTGCTGCTCGGGGCCAGGGTAGACCCTGCAGAGCAGGCAGCAAAGGGCGTGAGAAAGGCGGCTGCTGCGGGGCCCGGCTGCGCCGGCGTGTCCCCGAGCCGCGGGGGGAGCCCACCTGGAGCCGTAGCAGCAGTTCAGCTGGCCCATCGTGCCGGGGCCAGGGGAGTCCTCGCGCCGGACACGCTGCTGGGGCTCCGGAGAGCTCCCAGCCGGCTGGAGCGAGGCTGTCGAGGGGGTCCCGGTGCCGGGCAGTGCCGCTGGGTGAGAGCTGGTCTCTCCCTGGAGCTGCCGGGTGCTGGCAGAGCCGTGCCTGCAGGCACTGTGGCCGTTGCCGGGCCAGCGCCGCGACATCACAGCTGCCATTCCAAGCCCGGGGGGGGGGCTGGGGGGAGGGGCTGGGGGAGGGGCTCCTGTCTCTCTCGGCCTGGGGAGCCCGGGCCTGGGCACAGCACTGCGGGCATGGCCTCAGCAGCGCTGAGCAGAGGGCAAGGCTCCCCTCCCTCCAGCTGCTGGCAAGGCTTTGCCCAGCGCAGCCCAGGGCACCGCCGCCCGCCGCCTTTGGCCAAGGGCACGGTGCTGGCTGCTGCTCAGCTTGGTGTCCAGCAGGACCCACGGGCCTTTTCTGCCACGCCGCTTTCCAGCAGCTTTGCTGAGCTGCTCTTGCTCACGAGTACGTGCGCATGTGTGCCGGGGTGCTTGGTGCGCGTACCGGTGCCGCCCGCAGTCCGTCCCACCCTCTTCCCGCAGGTCCCCCCGTGCCACTGTCGTGCGCTTGAGACGGGCACGTTGCCTCCAGCCAAAGCAGCGGTCCCAGCGGAAAGGCGCTCTCTTGTGCTGGGACTGGGAGGAAGAGGATGCAGCTGGCCACAGAGCCCAGGGGCAGAGCTTCCTTAACTCCAACTTGTTAAAGGCAACCTTCTTCTTCTTCTTCTTCTTCTTCTTTACAGCATGTCCCGCTGGAAGGTGGCCTTGGCACTCTCCCGGAACACTGGAGAGGAGTTTGGCTTTGCCAAGTGCAATAGAAGCAGCAGCTGCCTAGCTGCCTTCTCGAGTGAGCGGCTGTCTGCAGAAGCCCAGCCTCTCCCGGGCGGCGAGGGGGGAAGTGGCATGAAGCAGAGCAGAGCAGCCTGGTGCAGCCCAGGGGCTTGCAGGCACGCCCTGCCCACTTCCCGCCCTTCCTGCCATGCCTTGGACGGTTGGCAGAGAGAAGAAAGCCACCCTTGCACCTGCTGGAGCCAGGCCTGTTGTCTCTTTGGCTCCAAGTCTATCAAGCAGACTAAGGAGAAGCTAATAACCAAACCACAAGCTCTTGTTTAATGTTTGGCGGAAGGGAAGGAAGAGAGGGGCGGAAGGGAGGAAGGAAGGGAGGAAGGGAGGAAGGAAGGGAGGAAGGAAGGGAGGAAGGAAGGGAGGAAGGAAGGGAGGAAGGAAGGGAGGAAGGAAGGGAGGAAGGAAGGAATGGAGTGCAATACTTTCCTTAGACCTCCTCTTTCTCTTAGCATACTTCAAAAGACTTTTTTTGTTGTCTGACAGGACACTGGCCAGTTTCAACTCTAGCTGAGCTTTGGCCTTCCATCATTTCTCCCTACATATGTGAAGCACAGCTCCGTAGTCTTCCTGCGAAGGCTGGCCTTGCTTCTAGGGATCGTTGATACAATTTCTTTTTCCGCCTGAGTTCCAAAAGGAGTTCCCTCTTCAGGCAAGTGGGTGTTCTACCCCACTTGCTTGACTTTCAACACAAAGGCATGGCCTGCTCCTGGGCTTTTAAAAGGTGGCTCTTTAGAACGGACCAGCTCTCACGGGCCCCTCCGTCCTCCAAAGCAGATGCCCACCTTACACACGGTGCAGCTCCTCCCCCTCGCCTGCCCTGCCTGTCCCTCCCGAAGAGCCTGTTCAGCCCGCCTGAACGGTGATGCTTTCTTACCATTCGGCACCCGTGACAGTAAAGCTTGTGTACATAAGTTCCGGATTCGCAAGAGAACAGGGTCACCTGAAGCGTGATATCAAATTGGTTTTGGCATCTAAGGAAGCGACTGCTTCAGAAATTATGTTTTTCTTCAGCCTGTTGACACGTGAAAGTTGACAGCACCCCAGTTTTTGGGAATCCTCTTTCCAAGAACTTAAATTTCTCCCTGGAATTTCCAAAAGCACTTGAGTCACAGCTGAGCATGGACAGCCATAGCCCACTCCATGAGGCTCTGCATGTCTGTCTCTCGTGACATGCCATAGAGCAGTAGAAGCTTGTCTTCGAGAGCTAGCCAGAGATGCTGAGACCACCCACTCAAACACGAGACACCCAGGGTGGCACTCAGCTCCTCTGACTTTAGATAGGCCTATTGCAGATGTTGCGGTTACAAAATTGCGAAGATACCATTAGAGTTAGCAGAGTAAAAAGCTATTCATGCTGTCCTAAAGTAGACGTCTTTAGTTAGGGCCCCTTTAGACTTAACTGGCTGTATTGACTAGGGCCTCAGGTCGATTTCCTACACACGGGCAACCTAATGCCATCTCAGAGGCCGTAATGAAGCGAGCTGAATCCCACCCGAGTTCTAGTTCCCTCTTCTACCAAGGAGGTTTGGATTCTGTATCCCCATAGCTGAGAATTAGTGGGCACTTTCTCCACACATTCTTTGTAGCCTGTGCAGTTAGAGAGCAAATATTGGGGCTAAAGGATGCGTTTTTTCCCCTTGTTCTAAGCATCTCCATTCAGCAAGCTTCAAGAAACGTAATGCAAAGTACTTCTGTGATGGGTTGACTTTGGCTGGATTCCAGGTGCCCACCAAAGCTGCTCTTTCACTCCCCTCCTCGGCTGGAGAGAGGAGAGAAAGTACAACAAGAAGCTTGTGGGTCGAGACAAGGACAAGGAGCGATCATTCAGCAATTGCCGTCAGAGTCAAAAGAGACTGGACTTGGGGAAATTTGTTTCATTTATTGCCAATCGAATCAGAGTAAGGTAATGAGAACTAAACCCAAATCTTAAAACACCTTCCGCCCACCCCTCCTTTCTTCCCGGGCTTGAATTTGCTCCCCATTTTCTCTGCCTCCTCCCCCCGAGTGCCACAGCAGGTCGGGGAATGGGGGTTGCGGTCCGTTCATCACATGTTGTCTCTGCTGCTCCTTCCTCCTCAGGGGGAGGACTCCTCACACTCTTCCCCTGCTCCAGCCTGGGGTCCCTCCCACGGGGTGCCGTCCTTCAGGAACAGGCTGCTCCACGGTGGGTCCCCCACACGGCCACGAGTCCTGCCAGCAAACCTGTGCCAGCGTGGGCTCCTCTCTCCACGGGGCCACAGGTCCTGCCAGGAGCCTGCTCCAGTTCTGGCTTCCAGTGGGGTCACAGCCTCCTTCGTGCAGCCCCCTGCTCCAGCGTGGGGCCCTCCCCAGCCTGCAGGTGGACATCTGCTCCCCCACGGAGCTCCATGGGCTGCAGGGGCACAGCCGGCCTCGCCATGGTCTTCAGCAGGGGCTGCAGAGGGGTCTCTGCTCCGGCCCCTGGAGCCCCTCCTGCCCCTCCTTCTGCACTGACCCGGGTGTCTGCAGAGATGTTTCTCTCATGTATTCTCGCTCCTCTCTCCCGCTGCAGTTGCTGCCTGCCAGTTCTTACCCCCCTTCTGAAATACGTTATCCCAGACGTGCTACTACTGTTGCTGACTGGCTCGGCCTTGGCCAGCGGTGGGGCTGTCTTGGAGCCGGCTGGCATCGGCTCTACTGGACATAGGGGAAGCTTCTAGCAGCTTCCCACAGAAGCCACCCCTGCAGCCCCCCTGCAATGTTTTTAATTGCTAATAAACATTTGTACCTTAAAAAAAAAAAAAAAAGATATTTCTAAATACCACAAGACATCTGAAGTGAAGAGGCGTTCTAAAGTTAGTTATCCTACAGGAAATACACAGCTCCACCTGTTACTCCTGCTTTCCCTTGAATACCAGAGTGACCTCTAATCTCAGCCTTGCTTAAGGAGGGTGTTACCTCTGTTGGTAGATCAACCCTTATTTCAGAAGAGGGGGGGAGAGAGAGACAGAGAGAGAGAGAGAGAGAAGGAAAGACAGACAGGCAGCAAGGAAGGCTTGTTTTCCCTTGAAGGAGTCAACTCAGGCAGCACCTGGAGCATCACCGGTGTCTGAGCCTGCGCCCAGAACGTTTGTGCTGTCTGTTACAAGCTCCTGAAGGCACTTGCGACAGCAAAGCAATGCCTTGTAACCCTCTGCCGCCTTCCTGTGCATCAGAAGGCCTGCCTATATCTTCCGCAGCTTTGCCCACAGAAGCCTGAATGGCTGTGCTCCGGGGTGTTGGAAGGCACAACACAAACTTCCTCCGGTCACTCTGACACCCTGAACACAGAAACCAACACAGTTTAATAGGAGGAATCTCACTTTCTCACAGAAACCACCTTTTACATTACATCTTTTCATCCCGTAAGAAAGCATGTGTCCCTACAGTACGTACATAGTTACCCACCAAAACCGCCAACGTGATACAACGTATCCCGCGATACAACGTATCCCAGGATACAACGTATCACGCAATACAATGTATCCCGCGATACAACGTATCCCGCCATACGCTCGGAGGGGTTTGCGCAGCCCCCGCTCTCTGTGCACCTCACAGACCTCTGCGCTTTCTGCTTCTGCCCCTGGTGCTGGCGGCTCTGTGGCCGATGCACCGGCAAGCCCAGCCGCATCCTCCTCCTCCTCAGAGAGTCCCTGGCCGTGCTCAATGAGCGATTGCTATGAACGTACTGTAAAAAGCCCTTTTTTTGTAGCCCGACACAACACTGGCCAATTTCAACTCTAGCTGAGCTTTGCCCTTTTCTGTTCTCTCCTTACACGTATGAACTACAGCTCTGTGATCTTCCTGCCAAGCCGGACCTTGGTCCCAGGGATCATAACATTCCTTTTTCCACCTGAGTTGAAAAAGGAGGTCCCTGTTCAGCCAAGCTGGTCTTCTGCCCCTCTTGTTTGACTTCAGACTCCACCAGATTGCCTGCTCCCGTGCTTGCAGAAGGTGGTTCTGAAAAACTAAGCTGCTCTCTGAGCCCTGAGCCCTCCAAAGCAGCTTCGTAGGGGACACTGCAGACTAGCTCTCTGAGTAGCTTCAAGTTTGCTCTCCTGAAAAGCAAGGTAGCAACTCCTCTGAGCTGTATCTCATTACACTCAAAAGTTTAAACTCCCCTGTTTGGTGATCACTGTTATCCCATCTCCTACGAGTCCTTCTCCATACACAAACAGGAGGGACTAAGAGATCTGTTGGGTAGATAAGCAGCCATGGGGAACCACGGTGAGCAGTGGAGTGAGCTGCTGCATGGGCTACGTGCTTTCCGAGTGCGATGCCAGGAAGCCAGCCCCTGGCTCAGTGAGTGCCTGGGAAAGGGAGTCTGCAGCCGTGAAGGACAGAGCCGGCCAGCAGGACAGCTGGCAGCCTTCACTCGGGCATTGCCCACCTTGTGACTGGCTGTACCTGTGATGATGTTAATGCTCTTTGTACACAGGTCTGTTGCGTCGTGCTGTGTTGCGAAGCAGACTTGCAGAGGCGTGCCCTGTCTGCCCATCGGGACTCAAGGCACATTTCCTCCAAGCGCAGCAGCCAGGCTTTGGGCAGCCTCGCCTCATGCTGCTTTTGACATTGCCAACCAGGATCGAGTTTCTGTCCTCGGGTTTTCATGTAGGAACCAATTAGTGAACAAGTCCTGTTTTAATGGAGTGGCAACTCAAACAGTATTACGCTGGCAGAAAGCCTTCAGGAGAAGACTGGTGTCCTGTGGACCTCGCAGTAAGGCAGCCAGCAGCTCTGTTTCTGCTATAGCTACAAACATCCACGAGTGAAACAACCGCAGCTTTTTAATACAGTTACAGATACTTTTCTTTGCAGACACAAAGCATGCTTTTGTCTTGAACTTTTCATTAGTCTGAAAAAAAGATCATTGGTAGTATAGGATACCATGCTGTTTATTAAATGTACATAAATTAACATCTACACAGAAAGGATGTTTTCCTCATCAGAAACAATGCTGAAACGATGAGCAACTCTGAAAAGACAGGTACATAAGGCTCCCGTGCACAAACCCCAAAGCTTCAAAGGAGAAAGGTGAAAGAGCGCTACATCCTTATGTCACAGGACAACCTGTGATTAACCCGAGTTATGGACACTGTCACATCATAGGTAGTTGGGGCCAGTTCAGATCCCCTGCCTTCTAGATCAGCCGCCTTGATGAGCTGGGTGTTTCAACTGTTATAAAGCTGCAGAATCAACCAGAATCGACACTGAAATGACTGTGCTGGCTACAGAATGGCTAGAATAAATATGGGGGTGTGTCCAGTTTTTTTCCGGTCCTGGAGGGTGGCTGGGATTTGGGGCACCATGTAAGCTGGCTTTTTTAACTCCTCCTTCCCATCAGTCCCTAGGCACAGGCACGTGTTGTGGCTGAAAGCAAAGCATCACCACTCCAGTTCTGACTGACAGAAAGGGGGGTGTTTGCGTCGGTCCAGAGAGCGCTGATGGGTCGGAGAAGTAAGAGCGGAGTTTTTGCTGTAGCTAACCTGGAGTTAACTCAGCTAATGGAAACTGCAAGCCAGTCATGTTTGATCAAGAATACTAAGAAAGGGCGTTGTGCTGTGTGCTGCATACAAGGACTTGCACTGACCAAAGGGCAGCAATGGGTGCTCCCTTCTTGTATGCAGCAAGGTGGTGCAGCGTCTCTCTGCCAAGAATGAGTAGCGGCAAAGAAAACCTGGAGGGTTTTATAGTCTGGAACATGCTGTCCAGCGTGTCCCTCGTGTCCCTCTCAGATGATATACACCTCCACGCCCAGCACGCCCCATGGAATCTGCAGGTGACATGCCAGCTCCCCACGGGGGCAGCTGTGCCGGCTGGTGGGCTTTTGCTGACGGAGCCGAGGGGTGAGCCAGCAAGGCCTCCCGCCAGGGCTGGGCTGGGTCTGAGGGCGGTGCGGGGCCGCTCCGGCGTCGCGGTGCCCGAGTGAAATGTGCCGGCCGGAGCAGAAGGGCGCGGTGCCTCCCTCCTCGCCTCCGCCGAGGTGGTGCTGGGGCTGCATCGCGCCCCTCAAAGCCCAGGCAGCAGCGCTCATGCGGGCAATCCGGGCAGCAGAAAAAAATCGGCACCTGCAAGAAGAGAGTCCAAAGTGCTGATGAAACCATGAAGGCGGGAACAGGCACGACTTTGTGCCCCGTTCTTTGGGCAGTGTGCTGTCCAAGGGGCAGTTCCTGGCACACGAGAGGGAACCCTCCCTGGCAGTGGCTACGGCACGGCTTTGTCCCCTTCTCCACTCGTGTGACACCCTCAGAGCTCTGCAAGTTGACAGAGATGTGCAGCACTGCTTTGCTAGGCAGCAGGGCTGGGCAGGGCAGCTGTGCTGTGGTCCTTTCCAAAAGCCGAGCAGCAGCACGCCTCACTGTCCCTTGCTAGAAAGCCAGGCTTGAAGGCAAAACACGCTGCTTTGGTAGTGTTTGGTTGTTTTCTTCTTCCCTCAATTGTCTCAGGTGCAACGTGAGCTTTTTACGAAGTGCCAGTACCTCAGGGTCTACAGCTACGTGACACAGCTCCTTGCTGCGTCTTTGGGATTCAGACACCAGCAGCCAGTGCTGGGCTTGCCAGCTGACATGAACAGAAAAGGGAGACTTTGCCTCTTTCTGTAGGCAGCGGGTCAAAGAGCTCCAAAAATTGCTATGAGCCTTGTGACTCTGCTGGGGTGTTGCTCAGCCTTGCACAAACAGAGCTGCCACAAGTGCCGAAGGAGAGCTGCCAACGCTGGAGTGATATGTTCCTCCTGACAGACACGCTCTCCCACGGGCAGCTGCGGGCTTCCTGCCCGGTGCCATCTCTGCGCACCTCAGAAATATTGCCCATAGTCGGAGCAGTGTTCGGAGCTTTGAAAGATGGGCAGCAGAGCCTGCTACACACCTGGGCTCCTCGTTCTTCTTGCCTGCCTGGATGTCCTCAGTTGCCCATCCCGCAGAGCTCTGCTCCCAACTTGCTCCTCTCGCTGTCCAGTAGCCCGTTGCTCCCCTCTTCACAGGTTGCTCTTCTCGAGCCTGGCAAACTTTCCATTCAATGTATTGTTAGACAGGTCAAGCCATGATAAACGTGAACCAATTCTGCTCTTAAGCACACCTAGCTCATTTTACCTTGTCTCCCCAGAGGAGCTCTCCAGGTGTTCACTTTCTGGAGGGACTGGAGGCACCTGCAATGGAAATGTGCAAGTTAACGGGTGGCAAGGACCTTCCTGCCCAATTGCTACCTTAGCTCGGAAAGGCACAGCCCTTGGATGGGTTTGCTCAGCCCAGCTGAGCCAGTTCTGGTGGCATCACCGCACAAACCGCCATGGCCATCCTGCACCACCCTTCCTCTGCACCTTTGCAGAGCTGCCGGCTAGTGGGTGACCTTGCTTGTCCCTGCGGCAGCACTCTCAACTTCTGACAGTGCTGTCACCCTCTTTGTGGCCCTGACATACCGCTGCTGCTTCTGCTTCCACCTCTGGTGCTGGCAACTCCTTGGCCGACGTGCCGGCAAGGCCAGCCACATCGTCATCGTCCTCCTCCTCAAAGAGCTGCGGGGGACAGAGGAGGACAGTTGCTTGGCTGGGGACAGGCCCCGGGGCCGGTGAGCCTTCCTCCGGGCCAGGAGCGAGCGTGGGCGGCTCTGCTTTCACTAGGGCAGGACGCAGGGGTGGCTGGAGGTGGGGGAGGTGGGGCGGAGCCGGCTTGGTCCCCGAGCCCCAGCCGGGGTCCCTCTGCTGGCTTACCTGGAGGGGCTGGGGCAGCGTGCCGTCCTGGCTGCGGAGAGCTGCCAGGGGCCGGCCGAAGAGACCCGCCCTGCCGGCACAGCCCGACTGCCCGGGCGCCTCCGCAGCGGCCAAGGTCCCTCGCCGCGCAAAGGGCCAGGGCAGCCCCCTCGTCCTGCTGCGGGTCCCGCCTGCCGCCAGGGAAAACAGAGCAGAGAGCCATGGAGGGCAAGCGCCAGGTGAATGCTGCCCGAGCCTCTGCGTGCTGGGCGTCCCCGCCAACAGCGAGGGAGAGGCGTGGCTGGGGAACGAGGCGCCCCGGGGGCTCAGCTCTCTGCGGCCGTGCCCTGCGGGAAGGGCAGCAGCAGCCCCTGAGCAGCGCGGCTGCCGCCTGCCAGCGCAGGAGAGAGGGGCCGTCCTGCCCCCGTCTCCTCCAAACTCACCGTCCGAGTGGCCACGTCCACCTTGGCTGCCGGAGGGGACGGGAGGTGGCCGCTGCTGGGCACCAGCCTGCAAGAAATGCGCTGCGCTCAGCGAGCAGCCCCGCAGCACGAAGGGCCCCTGGCGAGCTGCATCGGCCGCGGGCCATGAGTGAGATGTGGGGACGGCCGAGATGGCGGCCCGGGGGCTCCTCACCTCTGCCAGGCCCTCGACCAGCCTCTCCAGGCTGCTGGCGTTGAGTGTTTTGGCCTGGGCAAGGGGAGAAGAGCAGCAGGTGAGAAGCGATGGGGCTGGTGCGGGGTTGGAGCAGCCCCTGGGGCAGAGCGGGGCCGGGAGGGACACTCACGGCATTGCGGCCGCGCAGCTCCTTCAGCAGGAGCTTGATGGAGGGCAGCTGGGTGACGCGGGCTCCCTGCACTCCTTCTGCTGGCCTGTGCACGGGGCAGGGGCAGAGAAAGAGCTGTGTGAGACCCAAGCTGCCTCTTCCCTCGCCTGCCAGCCCGGGGAGCCCTTCCAAGCTGCCCCGAAGCAGCTGGGCACCGCCCGGCCGTCGAGCGGAGAGCAGTGGCAAGGGGGGAGGACGGGGCTGGGTGAAGCAGCTCCGCCAGCTCTGCCCGCTCCAGAGCCGCCCGCAGCCGTGGGGGCAGCTCTCCCCAGCTCAGGAGCGGCGTTTCCGCATCGTACGGCTACGGCTAGAGCATCCCCCTGTGCTGTGAGCACGGGCCCCCCAAGCTGCTCTGCCAGGCAGGGCTTACCCACGGAGCGCGCTGAGCCAGAGCTCCTTCAGCGAGCGGGAGCTGCAGGAAAGAGAGGAGAAAGAGCCTGAGCGCCCGCTGCTGCCCAGCCCGCGGGCAGAGGCGGGCGCCAGCACAGCCCTGCCCCGTGGGGACCAGGAGGAAGCGGCGTGGGGCCGGACAGAAGCGCTGCCCGGCCCTGCCGGGGGACGTGGCACCGAGACCCACCAGAAGGTGACGACGCAGAAGCCATAGGGCCAGGCGAGGACGAGGGACGTGGTGGCCTTGTCTTCCTCCTCCTGGGCGGCATCCCCGGCCGCCCCCTTGCCGCCGCTCAGCACCCACAGCCGGCGCAGGGCCAGGCAGAGCTGCGGGCGCGGGGCGCTGCCACGTCTGCAGAGAGGAGCGGCAGGGAGTGACCTGGAGGTGGCCGAGCCCGGCGGCTGCCCTCTGGCCTCCGCCTGCCCCGCGCACGGCCACGGGTGCAGCCAGCAGCAGGGTGCCGGGGCCTGGGGCTGCTCCTTGGGCGTCCCTGCCCCGGTGCCGGGGCCAGGCCTTAGAAGGAAAGGCAGCCGGGGTCTGCGCCTCTTACTTGGCCTTGGCGATGATCAAGGCATCGCTGAAGAGGAGGAGGTGCCTCTTCCCCGTCCCGCGGCCCTGCGTCACCCGCACGCGCTGGTGGAGCAGCGGCTCGGCTGATGCCGGGCCGGGCGCGCACTGCTGCTCGGGGCCAGGGTAGACCCTGCAGAGCAGGCGGCAAAGGGCGTGAGAAAGGCGGCTGCTGCGGGGCCCGGCTGCGCCGGCGTGTCCCCGAGCCGCGGGGGGAGCCCACCTGGAGCCGTAGCAGCAGTTCAGCTGGCCCATCGTGCCGGGGCCAGGGGAGTCCTCGCGCTGGACACGCTGCTGGGGCTCCGGAGAGCTCCCAGCCGGCTGGAGCGAGGCTGTCGAGGGGGTCCCGGTGCCGGGCAGTGCCGCTGGGTGAGAGCTGGTCTCTCCCTGGAGCTGCCGGGTGCTGGCAGAGCCGTGCCTGCAGGCACTGTGGCCGTTGCCGGGCCAGCGCCGCGACATCACAGCTGCCATTCCAAGCCCGGGGGGGGGGGGGGGGCTGGGGGGCGGGGCTGGGGGAGGGGCTCCTGTCTCTCTCGGCCTGGGGAGCCCGGGCCTGGGCACAGCACTGCGGGCATGGCCTCAGCAGCGCTGAGCAGAGGGCAAGGCTCCCCTCCCTCCAGCTGCTGGCAAGGCTTTGCCCAGCGCAGCCCAGGGCACCGCCGCCCGCCGCCTTTGGCCAAGGGCACGGTGCTGGCTGCTGCTCAGCTTGGTGTCCAGCAGGACCCACGGGCCTTTTCTGCCACGCCGCTTTCCAGCAGCTTTGCTGAGCTGCTCTTGCTCACGAGTACGTGCGCATGTGTGCCGGGGTGCTTGGTGCGCGTACCGGTGCCGCCCGCAGTCCGTCCCACCCTCTTCCCGCAGGTCCCCCCGTGCCACTGTCGTGCGCTTGAGACGGGCACGTTGCCTCCAGCCAAAGCAGCGGTCCCAGCGGAAAGGCGCTCTCTTGTGCTGGGACTGGGAGGAAGAGGATGCAGCTGGCCACAGAGCCCAGGGGCAGAGCTTCCTTAACTCCAACTTGTTAAAGGCAACCTTCTTCTTCTTCTTCTTCTTCTTCTTTACAGCATGTCCCGCTGGAAGGTGGCCTTGGCACTCTCCCGGAACACTGGAGAGGAGTTTGGCTTTGCCAAGTGCAATAGAAGCAGCAGCTGCCTAGCTGCCTTCTCGAGTGAGCGGCTGTCTGCAGAAGCCCAGCCTCTCCCGGGCGGCGAGGGGGGAAGTGGCATGAAGCAGAGCAGAGCAGCCTGGTGCAGCCCAGGGGCTTGCAGGCACGCCCTGCCCACTTCCCGCCCTTCCTGCCATGCCTTGGACGGTTGGCAGAGAGAAGAAAGCCACCCTTGCACCTGCTGGAGCCAGGCCTGTTGTCTCTTTGGCTCCAAGTCTATCAAGCAGACTAAGGAGAAGCTAATAACCAAACCACAAGCTCTTGTTTAATGTTTGGCGGAAGGGAAGGAAGAGAGGGGCGGAAGGGAGGAAGGAAGGGAGGAAGGGAGGAAGGAAGGGAGGAAGGAAGGGAGGAAGGAAGGGAGGAAGGAAGGGAGGAAGGAAGGGAGGAAGGAAGGAAGGAAGGAAGGAATGGAGTGCAATACTTTCCTTAGACCTCCTCTTTCTCTTAGCATACTTCAAAAGACTTTTTTTGTTGTCTGACAGGACACTGGCCAGTTTCAACTCTAGCTGAGCTTTGGCCTTCCATCATTTCTCCCTACATATGTGAAGCACAGCTCCGTAGTCTTCCTGCGAAGGCTGGCCTTGCTTCTAGGGATCGTTGATACAATTTCTTTTTCCGCCTGAGTTCCAAAAGGAGTTCCCTCTTCAGGCAAGTGGGTGTTCTACCCCACTTGCTTGACTTTCAACACAAAGGCATGGCCTGCTCCTGGGCTTTTAAAAGGTGGCTCTTTAGAACGGACCAGCTCTCACGGGCCCCGCTGTCCTCCCAAGCAGATGCCCACCTTACACACGGTGCAGCTCCTCCCCCTCGCCTGCCCTGCCTGTCCCTCCCGAAGAGCCTGTTCAGCCCGCCTGAACGGTGATGCTTTCTTACCATTCGGCACCCGTGACAGTAAAGCTTGTGTACATAAGTTCCGGATTCGCAAGAGAACAGGGTCACCTGAAGCGTGATATCAAATTGGTTTTGGCATCTAAGGAAGCGACTGCTTCAGAAATTATGTTTTTCTTCAGCCTGTTGACACGTGAAAGTTGACAGCACCCCAGTTTTTGGGAATCCTCTTTCCAAGAACTTAAATTTCTCCCTGGAATTTCCAAAAGCACTTGAGTCACAGCTGAGCATGGACAGCCATAGCCCACTCCATGAGGCTCTGCATGTCTGTCTCTCGTGACATGCCATAGAGCAGTAGAAGCTTGTCTTCGAGAGCTAGCCAGAGATGCTGAGACCACCCACTCAAACACGAGACACCCAGGGTGGCACTCAGCTCCTCTGACTTTAGATAGGCCTATTGCAGATGTTGCGGTTACAAAATTGCGAAGATACCATTAGAGTTAGCAGAGTAAAAAGCTATTCATGCTGTCCTAAAGTAGACGTCTTTAGTTAGGGCCCCTTTAGACTTAACTGGCTGTATTGACTAGGGCCTCAGGTCGATTTCCTACACACGGGCAACCTAATGCCATCTCAGAGGCCGTAATGAAGCGAGCTGAATCCCACCCGAGTTCTAGTTCCCTCTTCTACCAAGGAGGTTTGGATTCTGTATCCCCATAGCTGAGAATTAGTGGGCACTTTCTCCACACATTCTTTGTAGCCTGTGCAGTTAGAGAGCAAATATTGGGGCTAAAGGATGCGTTTTTTCCCCTTGTTCTAAGCATCTCCATTCAGCAAGCTTCAAGAAACGTAATGCAAAGTACTTCTGTGATGGGTTGTCTTTGGCTGGATCCCAGGTGCCCACCAAAGCTGCTCTTTCACTCCCCTCCTCGGCTGGAGAGAGGAGAGAAAGTACAACAAGAAGCTTGTGGGTCGAGACAAGGACAAGGAGCGATCATTCAGCAATTGCCGTCAGAGTCAAAAGAGACTGGACTTGGGGAAATTTGTTTCATTTATTGCCAATCGAATCAGAGTAAGGTAATGAGAACTAAACCCAAATCTTAAAACACCTTCCGCCCACCCCTCCTTTCTTCCCGGGCTTGAATTTGCTCCCCATTTTCTCTGCCTCCTCCCCCCGAGTGCCACAGCAGGTCGGGGAATGGGGGTTGCGGTCCGTTCATCACATGTTGTCTCTGCTGCTCCTTCCTCCTCAGGGGGAGGACTCCTCACACTCTTCCCCTGCTCCAGCCTGGGGTCCCTCCCACGGGGTGCCGTCCTTCAGGAACAGGCTGCTCCACGGTGGGTCCCCCACGCGGCCACGAGTCCTGCCAGCAAACCTGTGCCAGCGTGGGCTCCTCTCTCCACGGGGCCACAGGTCCTGCCAGGAGCCTGCTCCAGTTCTGGCTTCCAGTGGGGTCACAGCCTCCTTCGTGCAGCCCCCTGCTCCAGTGTGGGGCCCTCCCCAGCCTGCAGGTGGACATCTGCTCCCCCACGGAGCTCCATGGGCTGCAGGGGCACAGCCGGCCTCGCCATGGTCTTCAGCAGGGGCTGCAGAGGGGTCTCTGCTCCGGCCCCTGGAGCCCCTCCTGCCCCTCCTTCTGCACTGACCCGGGTGTCTGCAGAGATGTTTCTCTCATGTATTCTCGCTCCTCTCTCCCGCTGCAGTTGCTGCCTGCCAGTTCTTACCCCCCTTCTGAAATACGTTATCCCAGACGTGCTACTACTGTTGCTGACTGGCTCGGCCTTGGCCAGCGGTGGGGCTGTCTTGGAGCCGGCTGGCATCGGCTCTACTGGACATAGGGGAAGCTTCTAGCAGCTTCCCACAGAAGCCACCCCTGCAGCCCCCCTGCAATGTTTTTAATTGCTAATAAACATTTGTACCTTAAAAAAAAAAAAAAAAAGATATTTCTAAATACCACAAGACATCTGAAGTGAAGAGGCGTTCTAAAGTTAGTTATCCTACAGGAAATACACAGCTCCACCTGTTACTCCTGCTTTCCCTTGAATACCAGAGTGACCTCTAATCTCAGCCTTGCTTAAGGAGGGTGTTACCTCTGTTGGTAGATCAACCCTTATTTCAGAAGAGGGGGGGAGAGAGAGACAGAGAGAGAGAGAGAGAGAAGGAAAGACAGACAGGCAGCAAGGAAGGCTTGTTTTCCCTTGAAGGAGTCAACTCAGGCAGCACCTGGAGCATCACCGGTGTCTGAGCCTGCGCCCAGAACGTTTGTGCTGTCTGTTACAAGCTCCTGAAGGCACTTGCGACAGCAAAGCAATGCCTTGTAACCCTCTGCCGCCTTCCTGTGCATCAGAAGGCCTGCCTATATCTTCCGCAGCTTTGCCCACAGAAGCCTGAATGGCTGTGCTCCGGGGTGTTGGAAGGCACAACACAAACTTCCTCCGGTCACTCTGACACCCTGAACACAGAAACCAACACAGTTTAATAGGAGGAATCTCACTTTCTCACAGAAACCACCTTTTACATTACATCTTTTCATCCCGTAAGAAAGCATGTGTCCCTACAGTACGTACATAGTTACCCACCAAAACCGCCAACGTGATACAACGTATCCCGCGATACAACGTATCCCAGGATACAACGTATCACGCAATACAATGTATCCCGCGATACAACGTATCCCGCCATACGCTCGGAGGGGTTTGCGCAGCCCCCGCTCTCTGTGCACCTCACAGACCTCTGCGCTTTCTGCTTCTGCCCCTGGTGCTGGCGGCTCTGTGGCCGATGCACCGGCAAGCCCAGCCGCATCCTCCTCCTCCTCAGAGAGTCCCTGGCCGTGCTCAATGAGCGATTGCTATGAACGTACTTTAAAAAGCCCTTTTTTTGTAGCCCGACACAACACTGGCCAATTTCAACTCTAGCTGAGCTTTGCCCTTTTCTGTTCTCTCCTTACACGTATGAACTACAGCTCTGTGATCTTCCTGCCAAGCCGGACCTTGGTCCCAGGGATCATAACATTCCTTTTTCCACCTGAGTTGAAAAAGGAGGTCCCTGTTCAGCCAAGCTGGTCTTCTGCCCCTCTTGTTTGACTTCAGACTCCACCAGATTGCCTGCTCCCGTGCTTGCAGAAGGTGGTTCTGAAAAACTAAGCTGCTCTCTGAGCCCTGAGCCCTCCAAAGCAGCTTCGTAGGGGACACTGCAGACTAGCTCTCTGAGTAGCTTCAAGTTTGCTCTCCTGAAAAGCAAGGTAGCAACTCCTCTGAGCTGTATCTCATTACACTCAAAAGTTTAAACTCCCCTGTTTGGTGATCACTGTTATCCCATCTCCTACGAGTCCTTCTCCATACACAAACAGGAGGGACTAAGAGATCTGTTGGGTAGATAAGCAGCCATGGGGAACCACGGTGAGCAGTGGAGTGAGCTGCTGCATGGGCTACGTGCTTTCCGAGTGCGATGCCAGGAAGCCAGCCCCTGGCTCAGTGAGTGCCTGGGAAAGGGAGTCTGCAGCCGTGAAGGACAGAGCCGGCCAGCAGGACAGCTGGCAGCCTTCACTCGGGCATTGCCCACCTTGTGACTGGCTGTACCTGTGATGATGTTAATGCTCTTTGTACACAGGTCTGTTGCGTCGTGCTGTGTTGCGAAGCAGACTTGCAGAGGCGTGCCCTGTCTGCCCATCGGGACTCAAGGCACATTTCCTCCAAGCGCAGCAGCCAGGCTTTGGGCAGCCTCGCCTCATGCTGCTTTTGACATTGCCAACCAGGATCGAGTTTCTGTCCTCGGGTTTTCATGTAGGAACCAATTAGTGAACAAGTCCTGTTTTAATGGAGTGGCAACTCAAACAGTATTACGCTGGTAGAAAGCCTTCAGGAGAAGACTGGTGTCCTCTGGACCTCGCAGTAAGGCAGCCAGCAGCTCTGTTTCTGCTATAGCTACAAACATCCGCGAGTGAAACAACCGCAGCTTTTTAATACAGTTACAGAGGTTTACACTTTTCTTTGCAGACACAAAGCATGCTTTTGTCTTGAACTTTTCATTAGTCTGAAAAAAAGATCATTGGTAGTATAGGATACCATGCTGTTTATTAAATGTACATAAATTAACATCTACACAGAAAGGATGTTTTCCTCATCAGAAACAATGCTGAAACGATGAGCAACTCTGAAAAGACAGGTACATAAGGCTCCCGTGCACAAACCCCAAAGCTTCAAAGGAGAAAGGTGAAAGAGCGGGACATCCTTATGTCACAGGACAACCTGTGATTAACCCGAGTTATGGACACTGTCACATCATAGGTAGTTGGGGCCAGTTCAGATCCCCTGCCTTCTAGATCAGCCGCCTTGATGAGCTGGGTGTTTCAACTGTTATAAAGCTGCAGAATCAACCAGAATCGACACTGAAATGACTGTACTGGCTACAGAATGGCTAGAATAAATATGGGGGTGTGTCCAGTTTTTTTCCGGTCCTGGAGGGTGGCTGGGATTTGGGGCACCATGTAAGCTGGCTTTTTTAACTCCTCCTTCCCATCAGTCCCTAGGCACAGGCACGTGTTGTGGCTGAAAGCAAAGCATCACCACTCCAGTTCTGATTGACAGAAAGGGGGGTGTTCGCGTCGGTCCAGAGAGCGCTGATGGGTCGGAGAAGTAAGAGCGGAGTTTTTGCTGTAGCTAACCTGGAGTTAACTCAGCTAATGGAAACTGCAAGCCAGTCATGTTTGATCAAGAATACTAAGAAAGGGTATTGTGCTGTGTGCTGCATACAAGGACTTGCACCGACCAAAGGGCAGCAATGGGTGCTCCCTTCTTGTATGCAGCAAGGTGGTGCAGCGTCTCTCTGCCAAGAATGAGTAGCGGCAAAGAAAACCTGGAGGGTTTTATAGTCTGGAACATGCTGTCCAGCGTGTCCCTCGTGTCCCTCTCAGATGATATACACCTCCACGCCCAGCACGCCCCATGGAATCTGCAGGTGACATGCCAGCTCCCCACGGGGGCAGCTGTGCCGGCTGGTGGGCTTTTGCTGACGGAGCCGAGGGGTGAGCCAGCAAGGCCTCCCGCCAGGGCTGGGCTGGGTCTGAGGGCGGTGCGGGGCCGCTCCGGCGTCGCGGTGCCCGAGTGAAATGTGCCGGCCGGAGCAGAAGGGCGCGGTGCCTCCCTCCTCGCCTCCGCCGAGGTGGTGCTGGGGCTGCATCGCGCCCCTCAAAGCCCAGGCAGCAGCGCTCATGCGGGCAATCCGGGCAGCAGAAAAAAATCGGCACCTGCAAGAAGAGAGTCCAAAGTGCTGATGAAACCATGAAGGCGGGAACAGGCACGACTTTGTGCCCCGTTCTTTGGGCAGTGTGCTGTCCAAGGGGCAGTTCCTGGCACACGAGAGGGAACCCTCCCTGGCAGTGGCTACGGCACGGCTTTGTCCCCTTCTCCACACGTGTGACACCCTCAGAGCTCTGCAAGTTGACAGAGATGTGCAGCACTGCTTTGCTAGGCAGCAGGGCTGGGCAGGGCAGCTGTGCTGTGGTCCTTTCCAAAAGCCGAGCAGCAGCACGCCTCACTGTCCCTTGCTAGAAAGCCAGGCTTGAAGGCAAAACACGCTGCTTTGGTATTGTTTGGTTGCTTTTTTCTTCCCTCAATTGTCTCAGGTGCAACGTGAGCTTTTTACGAAGTGCCAGTACCTCAGGGTCTACAGCTACGTGACACAGCTCCTTGCTGCGTCTTTGGGATTCAGACACCAGCAGCCAGTGCTGGGCTTGCCAGCTGACATGAACAGAAAAGGGAGACTTTGCCTCTTTCTGTAGGCAGCGGGTCAAAGAGCTCAAAAAATTGCTATGAGCCTTGTGACTCTGCTGGGGTGTTGCTCAGCCTTGCACAAACAGAGCTGCCACAAGTGCCGAAGGAGAGCTGCCAACGCTGGAGTGATACGTTCCTCCTGACAGACACGCTCTCCCACGGGCAGCTGCGGGCTTCCTGCCCGGTGCCATCTCTGCGCACCTCAGAAATATTGCCCATAGTCGGAGCAGTGTTCGGAGCTTTGAAAGATGGGCAGCAGAGCCTGCTACACACCTGGGCTCCTCGTTCTTCTTGCCTGCCTGGATGTCCTCAGTTGCCCATCCCGCAGAGCTCTGCTCCCAACTTGCTCCTCTCGCTGTCCAGTAGCCCGTTGCTCCCCTCTTCACAGGTTGCTCTTCTCGAGCCTGGCAAACTTTCCATTCAATGTATTGTTAGACAGGTCAAGCCATGATAAACGTGAACCAATTCTGCTCTTAAGCACACCTAGCTCATTTTACCTTGTCTCCCCAGAGGAGCTCTCCAGGTGTTCACTTTCTGGAGGGACTGGAGGCACCTGCAATGGAAATGTGCAAGTTAACGGGTGGCAAGGACCTTCCTGCCCAATTGCTACCTTAGCTCGGAAAGGCACAGCCCTTGGATGGGTTTGCTCAGCCCAGCTGAGCCAGTTCTGGTGGCATCACCGCACAAACCGCCATGGCCATCCTGCACCACCCTTCCTCTGCACCTTTGCAGAGCTGCCGGCTAGTGGGTGACCTTGCTTGTCCCTGCGGCAGCACTCTCAACTTCTGACAGTGCTGTCACCCTCTTTGTGGCCCTGACATACCGCTGCTGCTTCTGCTTCCACCTCTGGTGCTGGCAACTCCTTGGCCGACGTGCCGGCAAGCCCAGCCACATCGTCCTCCTCCTCAAAGAGCTGCGGGGGACAGAGGAGGACAGTTGCTTGGCTGGGGACAGGCCCCGGGGCCGGTGAGCCTTCCTCCGGGCCAGGAGCGAGCGTGGGCGGCTCTGCTTTCACTAGGGCAGGACGCAGGGGTGGCTGGAGGTGGGGGAGGTGGGGCGGAGCCGGCTTGGTCCCCGAGCCCCAGCCGGGGTCCCTCTGCTGGGGACAGCGCCTCTGCGCAGGAGCCAGCGCCACGGGCACCCCCCGGCCAGGCTGGCTTACCTGGAGGGGCTGGGGCAGCGTGCCGTCCTGGCTGCAGAGAGCTGCCAGGGGCCGGCCGAAGAGACCCGCCCTGCCGGCACAGCCCGACTGCCCGGGCGCCTCCGCAGCGGCCAAGGTCCCTCGCCGCGCAAAGGGCCAGGGCAGCCCCCTCGTCCTGCTGCGGGTCCCGCCTGCCGCCAGGGAAAACAGAGCAGAGAGCCATGGAGGGCAAGCGCCAGGTGAATGCTGCCTGAGCCTCTGCGTGCTGGGCGTCCCCGCCAGCAGCGAGGGAGAGGCGTGGCTGGGGAACGAGGCGCCCCGGGGGCTCAGCTCTCTGCGGCCGTGCCCTGCGGGAAGGGCAGCAGCAACCCCTGAGCAACCCGGCTGCTGCCTGCCAGCGCAGGAGAGAGGGGCCGTCCTGCCCCCGTCTCCTCCAAACTCACCGTCCGAGTGGCCACGTCCACCTTGGCTGCCGGAGGGGACGGGAGGTGGCCGCTGCTGGGCACCAGCCTGCAAGAAATGCGCTGCGCTCAGCGAGCAGCCCCGCAGCACGAAGGGCCCCTGGCGAGCTGCATCGGCCGCGGGCCATGAGTGAGATGTGGGGACGGCCGAGATGGCGGCCCGGGGGCTCCTCACCTCTGCCAGGCCCTCGACCAGCCTCTCCAGGCTGCTGGCGTTGAGTGTTTTGGCCTGGGCAAGGGGAGAAGAGCAGCAGGTGAGAAGCGATGGGGCTGGTGCGGGGTTGGAGCAGCCCCTGGGGCAGAGCGGGGCCGGGAGGGACACTCACGGCATTGCGGCCGCGCAGCTCCTTCAGCAGGAGCTTGATGGAGGGCAGCTGGGTGACGCGGGCTCCCTGCACTCCTTCTGCTGGCCTGTGCACGGGGCAGGGGCAGAGAAAGAGCTGTGTGAGACCCAAGCTGCCTCTTCCCTCGCCTGCCAGCCCGGGGAGCCCTTCCAAGCTGCCCCGAAGCAGCTGGGCACCGCCCGGCCGTCGAGCGGAGAGCAGCGGCAAGGGGGGAGGACGGGGCTGGGTGAAGCAGCTCTGCCAGCTCTGCCCACTCCAGAGCCGCCCGCAGCCGTGGGGGCAGCTCTCCCCAGCTCAGGAGCGGCGTTTCCGCATCATACGGCTACGGCTAGAGCATCCCCCCGTGCTGTGAGCACGGGCCCCCCAAGCTGCTCTGCCAGGCAGGGCTTACCCACGGAGCGCGCTGAGCCAGAGCTCCTTCAGTGAGCGGGAGCTGCAGGAAAGAGAGGAGAAAGAGCCTGAGCGCCCGCTGCTGCCCAGCCCGCGGGCAGAGGCGGGCGCCCGCACAGCCCTGCCCCGTGGGGACGGCTGCAGAGGCAGGAGGAAGCGGCGTGGGGCCGGACAGAAGCGCTGCCCGGCCCTGCCGGGGGACGTGGCACCGAGACCCACCAGAAGGTGACAACGCAGAAGCCGTAGGGCCAGGCGAGGACGAGGGACGTGGTGGCCTTGTCTTCCTCCTCCTGGGCGGCATCCCCGGCCGCCCCCTTGCCGCCGCTCAGCACCCACAGCCGGCGCAGGGCCAGGCAGAGCTGCGGGCGCGGGGCGCTGCCACGTCTGCAGAGAGGAGCGGCAGGGAGTGACCTGGAGGTGGCCGAGCCCGGCGGCTGCCCTCTGGCCTCCGCCTGCCCCGCGCACGGCCACGGGTGCAGCCAGCAGCAGGGTGCCGGGGCCTGGGGCTGCTCCTCGGGCGTCCCTGCCCCGGTGCCGGGGCCAGGCCTTAGGAGGAAAGGCAGCCGGGGTCTGCGCCTCTTACTTGGCCTTGGCGATGATCAAGGCATCGCTGAAGAGGAGGAGGTGCCTCTTCCCCGTCCCGCGGCCCTGCGTCACCCGCACGCGCTGGTGGAGCAGCGGCTCGGCTGATGCCGGGCCGGGCGCGCACTGCTGCTCGGGGCCAGGGTAGACCCTGCAGAGCAGGCGGCAAAGGGCGTGAGAAAGGCGGCTGCTGCGGGGCCCGGCTGCGCCGGCGTGTCCCCGAGCCGCGGGGGGAGCCCACCTGGAGCCGTAGCAGCAGTTCAGCTGGCCCATCGTGCCGGGGCCAGGGGAGTCCTCGCGCCGGACACGCTGCTGGGGCTCCGGAGAGCTCCCAGCCGGCTGGAGCGAGGCTGTCGAGGGGGTCCCAGTGCCGGGCAGTGCCGCTGGGTGAGAGCTGGTCTCTCCCTGGAGCTGCCGGGTGCTGGCAGAGCCGTGCCTGCAGGCACTGTGGCCGTTGCCGGGCCAGCGCCGCGACATCACAGCTGCCATTCCAAGCCCGGGGGGGGGGGGGCTGGGGGGCGGGGCTGGGGGAGGGGCTCCTGTCTCTCTCGGCCTGGGGAGCCCGGGCCTGGGCACAGCACTGCGGGCATGGCCTCAGCAGCGCTGAGCAGAGGGCAAGGCTCCCCTCCCTCCAGCTGCTGGCAAGGCTTTGCCCAGCGCAGCCCAGGGCACCGCCGCCCGCCGCCTTTGGCCAAGGGCACGGTGCTGGCTGCTGCTCAGCTTGGTGTCCAGCAGGACCCACGGGCCTTTTCTGCCACGCCGCTTTCCAGCAGCTTTGCTGAGCTGCTCTTGCTCACGAGTACGTGCGCATGTGTGCCGGGGTGCTTGGTGCGCGTACCGGTGCCGCCCGCAGTCCGTCCCACCCTCTTCCCGCAGGTCCCCCCGTGCCACTGTCGTGCGCTTGAGACGGGCACGTTGCCTCCAGCCAAAGCAGCGGTCCCAGCGAAAGGCGCTCTCTTGTGCTGGGACTGGGAGGAAGAGGATGCACCTGGCCACGGAGCCCAGGGGCAGAGCTTCCTTAACTCCAACTTGTTAAAGGCAACCTTCTTCTTCTTCTTCTTCTTCTTCTTTACAGCATGTCCCGCTGGAAGGTGGCCTTGGCACTCTCCCGGAACACTGGAGAGGAGTTTGGCTTTGCCAAGTGCAATAGAAGCAGCAGCTGCCTAGCTGCCTTCTCAAGTGAGCGGCTGTCTGCAGAAGCCCAGCCTCTCCCGGGCGGCGAGGGGGGAAGTGGCATGAAGCAGAGCAGAGCAGCCTGGTGCAGCCCAGGGGCTTGCAGGCACACCCTGCCCACTTCCCGCCCTTCCTGCCATGCCTTGGATGGTTGGCAGAGAGAAGAAAGCCATCCTTGCACCTGCTGGAGCCAGGCCTGTTGTCTCTTTGGCTCCAAGTCTATCAAGCAGACTAAGGAGAAGCTAATAACCAAAACACAAGCTCTTGTTTAATGTTTGGCGGAAGGGAAGGAAGAGAGGGGCGGAAGGGAGGAAGGAAGGGAGGAAGGGAGGAAGGAAGGGAGGAAGGAAGGGAGGAAGGAAGGGAGGAAGGAAGGGAGGAAGGAAGGAAGGAAGGAAGGAATGGAGTGCAATACTTTCCTTAGACCTCCTCTTTCTCTTAGCATACTTCAAAAGACTTTTTTTGTTGTCTGACAGGACACTGGCCAGTTTCAACTCTAGCTGAGCTTTGGCCTTCCATCATTTCTCCCTACATATGTGAAGCACAGCTCCGTAGTCTTCCTGCGAAGGCTGGCCTTGCTTCTAGGGATCGTTGATACAATTTCTTTTTCCGCCTGAGTTCCAAAAGGAGTTCCCTCTTCAGGCAAGTGGGTGTTCTACCCCACTTGCTTGACTTTCAACACAAAGGCATGGCCTGCTCCTGGGCTTTTAAAAGGTGGCTCTTTAGAACGGACCAGCTCTCACGGGCCCCGCTGTCCTCCCAAGCAGATGCCCACCTTACACACGGTGCAGCTCCTCCCCCTCGCCTGCCCTGCCTGTCCCTCCCGAAGAGCCTGTTCAGCCCGCCTGAACGGTGATGCTTTCTTACCATTCGGCACCCGTGACAGTAAAGCTTGTGTACATAAGTTCCGGATTCGCAAGAGAACAGGGTCACCTGAAGCGTGATATCAAATTGGTTTTGGCATCTAAGGAAGCGACTGCTTCAGAAATTATGTTTTTCTTCAGCCTGTTGACACGTGAAAGTTGACAGCACCCCAGTTTTTGGGAATCCTCTTTCCAAGAACTTAAATTTCTCCCTGGAATTTCCAAAAGCACTTGAGTCACAGCTGAGCATGGACAGCCATAGCCCACTCCATGAGGCTCTGTATGTCTGTCTCTCGTGACATGCCATAGAGCAGTAGAAGCTTGTCTTCGAGAGCTAGCCAGAGATGCTGAGACCACCCACTCAAACACGAGACACCCAGGGTGGCACTCAGCTCCTCTGACTTTAGATAGGCCTATTGCAGATGTTGCGGTTACAAAATTGCGAAGATACCATTAGAGTTAGCAGAGTAAAAAGCTATTCATGCTGTCCTAAAGTAGACGTCTTTAGTTAGGGCCCCTTTAGACTTAACTGGCTGTATTGACTAGGGCCTCAGGTCGATTTCCTACACACGGGCAACCTAATGCCATCTCAGAGGCCGTAATGAAGCGAGCTGAATCCCACCCGAGTTCTAGTTCCCTCTTCTACCAAGGAGGTTTGGATTCTGTATCCCCATAGCTGAGAATTAGTGGGCACTTTCTCCACACATTCTTTGTAGCCTGTGCAGTTAGAGAGCAAATATTGGGGCTAAAGGATGCGTTTTTTCCCCTTGTTCTAAGCATCTCCATTCAGCAAGCTTCAAGAAACGTAATGCAAAGTACTTCTGTGATGGGTTGTCTTTGGCTGGATCCCAGGTGCCCACCAAAGCTGCTCTTTCACTCCCCTCCTCGGCTGGAGAGAGGAGAGAAAGTACAACAAGAAGCTTGTGGGTCGAGACAAGGACAAGGAGCGATCATTCAGCAATTGCCGTCAGAGTCAAAAGAGACTGGACTTGGGGAAATTTGTTTCATTTATTGCCAATCGAATCAGAGTAAGGTAATGAGAACTAAACCCAAATCTTAAAACACCTTCCGCCCACCCCTCCTTTCTTCCCGGGCTTGAATTTGCTCCCCATTTTCTCTGCCTCCTCCCCCCGAGTGCCACAGCAGGTCGGGGAATGGGGGTTGCGGTCCGTTCATCACATGTTGTCTCTGCTGCTCCTTCCTCCTCAGGGGGAGGACTCCTCACACTCTTCCCCTGCTCCAGCCTGGGGTCCCTCCCACGGGGTGCCGTCCTTCAGGAACAGGCTGCTCCACGGTGGGTCCCCCACGCGGCCACGAGTCCTGCCAGCAAACCTGTGCCAGCGTGGGCTCCTCTCTCCACGGGGCCACAGGTCCTGCCAGGAGCCTGCTCCAGTTCTGGCTTCCAGTGGGGTCACAGCCTCCTTCGTGCAGCCCCCTGCTCCAGCGTGGGGCCCTCCCCAGCCTGCAGGTGGACATCTGCTCCCCCACGGAGCTCCATGGGCTGCAGGGGCACAGCCGGCCTCGCCATGGTCTTCAGCAGGGGCTGCAGAGGGGTCTCTGCTCCGGCCCCTGGAGCCCCTCCTGCCCCTCCTTCTGCACTGACCCGGGTGTCTGCAGAGATGTTTCTCTCATGTATTCTCGCTCCTCTCTCCCGCTGCAGTTGCTGCCTGCCAGTTCTTACCCCCCTTCTGAAATACGTTATCCCAGACGTGCTACTACTGTTGCTGACTGGCTCGGCCTTGGCCAGCGGTGGGGCTGTCTTGGAGCCGGCTGGCATCGGCTCTACTGGACATAGGGGAAGCTTCTAGCAGCTTCCCACAGAAGCCACCCCTGCAGCCCCCCTGCAATGTTTTTAATTGCTAATAAACATTTGTACCTTAAAAAAAAAAAAAAAAAGATATTTCTAAATACCACAAGACATCTGAAGTGAAGAGGCGTTCTAAAGTTAGTTATCCTACAGGAAATACACAGCTCCACCTGTTACTCCTGCTTTCCCTTGAATACCAGAGTGACCTCTAATCTCAGCCTTGCTTAAGGAGGGTGTTACCTCTGTTGGTAGATCAACCCTTATTTCAGAAGAGGGGGGGAGAGAGAGACAGAGAGAGAGAGAGAGAGAAGGAAAGACAGACAGGCAGCAAGGAAGGCTTGTTTTCCCTTGAAGGAGTCAACTCAGGCAGCACCTGGAGCATCACCGGTGTCTGAGCCTGCGCCCAGAACGTTTGTGCTGTCTGTTACAAGCTCCTGAAGGCACTTGCGACAGCAAAGCAATGCCTTGTAACCCTCTGCCGCCTTCCTGTGCATCAGAAGGCCTGCCTATATCTTCCGCAGCTTTGCCCACAGAAGCCTGAATGGCTGTGCTCCGGGGTGTTGGAAGGCACAACACAAACTTCCTCCGGTCACTCTGACACCCTGAACACAGAAACCAACACAGTTTAATAGGAGGAATCTCACTTTCTCACAGAAACCACCTTTTACATTACATCTTTTCATCCCGTAAGAAAGCATGTGTCCCTACAGTACGTACATAGTTACCCACCAAAACCGCCAACGTCATACAACGTATCCCGCGATACAACGTATCCCAGGATACAACGTATCACGCAATACAATGTATCCCGCGATACAACGTATCCCGCCATACGCTCGGAGGGGTTTGCGCAGCCCCCGCTCTCTGTGCACCTCACAGACCTCTGCGCTTTCTGCTTCTGCCCCTGGTGCTGGCGGCTCTGTGGCCGATGCACCGGCAAGCCCAGCCGCATCCTCCTCCTCCTCAGAGAGTCCCTGGCCGTGCTCAATGAGCGATTGCTATGAACGTACTTTAAAAAGCCCTTTTTTTGTAGCCCGACACAACACTGGCCAATTTCAACTCTAGCTGAGCTTTGCCCTTTTCTGTTCTCTCCTTACACGTATGAACTACAGCTCTGTGATCTTCCTGCCAAGCCGGACCTTGGTCCCAGGGATCATAACATTCCTTTTTCCACCTGAGTTGAAAAAGGAGGTCCCTGTTCAGCCAAGCTGGTCTTCTGCCCCTCTTGTTTGACTTCAGACTCCACCAGATTGCCTGCTCCCGTGCTTGCAGAAGGTGGTTCTGAAAAACTAAGCTGCTCTCTGAGCCCTGAGCCCTCCAAAGCAGCTTCGTAGGGGACACTGCAGACTAGCTCTCTGAGTAGCTTCAAGTTTGCTCTCCTGAAAAGCAAGGTAGCAACTCCTCTGAGCTGTATCTCATTACACTCAAAAGTTTAAACTCCCCTGTTTGGTGATCACTGTTATCCCATCTCCTACGAGTCCTTCTCCATACACAAACAGGAGGGACTAAGAGATCTGTTGGGTAGATAAGCAGCCATGGGGAACCACGGTGAGCAGTGGAGTGAGCTGCTGCATGGGCTACGTGCTTTCCGAGTGCGATGCCAGGAAGCCAGCCCCTGGCTCAGTGAGTGCCTGGGAAAGGGAGTCTGCAGCCGTGAAGGACAGAGCCGGCCAGCAGGACAGCTGGCAGCCTTCACTCGGGCATTGCCCACCTTGTGACTGGCTGTACCTGTGATGATGTTAATGCTCTTTGTACACAGGTCTGTTGCGTCGTGCTGTGTTGCGAAGCAGACTTGCAGAGGCGTGCCCTGTCTGCCCATCGGGACTCAAGGCACATTTCCTCCAAGCGCAGCAGCCAGGCTTTGGGCAGCCTCGCCTCATGCTGCTTTTGACATTGCCAACCAGGATCGAGTTTCTGTCCTCGGGTTTTCATGTAGGAACCAATTAGTGAACAAGTCCTGTTTTAATGGAGTGGCAACTCAAACAGTATTACGCTGGCAGAAAGCCTTCAGGAGAAGACTGGTGTCCTGTGGACCTCGCAGTAAGGCAGCCAGCAGCTCTGTTTCTGCTATAGCTACAAACATCCACGAGTGAAACAACCGCAGCTTTTTAATACAGTTACAGATACTTTTCTTTGCAGACACAAAGCATGCTTTTGTCTTGAACTTTTCATTAGTCTGAAAAAAAGATCATTGGTAGTATAGGATACCATGCTGTTTATTAAATGTACATAAATTAACATCTACACAGAAAGGATGTTTTCCTCATCAGAAACAATGCTGAAACGATGAGCAACTCTGAAAAGACAGGTACATAAGGCTCCCGTGCACAAACCCCAAAGCTTCAAAGGAGAAAGGTGAAAGAGCGGGACATCCTTATGTCACAGGACAACCTGTGATTAACCCGAGTTATGGACACTGTCACATCATAGGTAGTTGGGGCCAGTTCAGATCCCCTGCCTTCTAGATCAGCCGCCTTGATGAGCTGGGTGTTTCAACTGTTATAAAGCTGCAGAATCAACCAGAATCGACACTGAAATGACTGTACTGGCTACAGAATGGCTAGAATAAATATGGGGGTGTGTCCAGTTTTTTTCCGGTCCTGGAGGGTGGCTGGGATTTGGGGCACCATGTAAGCTGGCTTTTTTAACTCCTCCTTCCCATCAGTCCCTAGGCACAGGCACGTGTTGTGGCTGAAAGCAAAGCATCACCACTCCAGTTCTGATTGACAGAAAGGGGGGTGTTCGCGTCGGTCCAGAGAGCGCTGATGGGTCGGAGAAGTAAGAGCGGAGTTTTTGCTGTAGCTAACCTGGAGTTAACTCAGCTAATGGAAACTGCAAGCCAGTCATGTTTGATCAAGAATACTAAGAAAGGGTATTGTGCTGTGTGCTGCATACAAGGACTTGCACCGACCAAAGGGCAGCAATGGGTGCTCCCTTCTTGTATGCAGCAAGGTGGTGCAGCGTCTCTCTGCCAAGAATGAGTAGCGGCAAAGAAAACCTGGAGGGTTTTATAGTCTGGAACATGCTGTCCAGCGTGTCCCTCGTGTCCCTCTCAGATGATATACACCTCCACGCCCAGCACGCCCCATGGAATCTGCAGGTGACATGCCAGCTCCCCACGGGGGCAGCTGTGCCGGCTGGTGGGCTTTTGCTGACGGAGCCGAGGGGTGAGCCAGCAAGGCCTCCCGCCAGGGCTGGGCTGGGTCTGAGGGCGGTGCGGGGCCGCTCCGGCGTCGCGGTGCCCGAGTGAAATGTGCCGGCCGGAGCAGAAGGGCGCGGTGCCTCCCTCCTCGCCTCCGCCGAGGTGGTGCTGGGGCTGCATCGCGCCCCTCAAAGCCCAGGCAGCAGCGCTCATGCGGGCAATCCGGGCAGCAGAAAAAAATCGGCACCTGCAAGAAGAGAGTCCAAAGTGCTGATGAAACCATGAAGGCGGGAACAGGCACGACTTTGTGCCCCGTTCTTTGGGCAGTGTGCTGTCCAAGGGGCAGTTCCTGGCACACGAGAGGGAACCCTTCCTGGCAGTGGCTACGGCACGGCTTTGTCCCCTTCTCCACACATGTGACACCCTCAGAGCTCTGCAAGTTGACAGAGATGTGCAGCACTGCTTTGCTAGGCAGCAGGGCTGGGCAGGGCAGCTGTGCTGTGGTCCTTTCCAAAAGCCGAGCAGCAGCACGCCTCACTGTCCCTTGCTAGAAAGCCAGGCTTGAAGGCAAAACACGCTGCTTTGGTATTGTTTGGTTGCTTTTTTCTTCCCTCAATTGTCTCAGGTGCAACGTGAGCTTTTTACGAAGTGCCAGTACCTCAGGGTCTACAGCTACGTGACACAGCTCCTTGCTGCGTCTTTGGGATTCAGACACCAGCAGCCAGTGCTGGGCTTGCCAGCTGACATGAACAGAAAAGGGAGACTTTGCCTCTTTCTGTAGGCAGCGGGTCAAAGAGCTCAAAAAATTGCTATGAGCCTTGTGACTCTGCTGGGGTGTTGCTCAGCCTTGCACAAACAGAGCTGCCACAAGTGCCGAAGGAGAGCTGCCAACGCTGGAGTGATACGTTCCTCCTGACAGACACGCTCTCCCACGGGCAGCTGCGGGCTTCCTGCCCGGTGCCATCTCTGCGCACCTCAGAAATATTGCCCATAGTCGGAGCAGTGTTCGGAGCTTTGAAAGATGGGCAGCAGAGCCTGCTACACACCTGGGCTCCTCGTTCTTCTTGCCTGCCTGGATGTCCTCAGTTGCCCATCCCGCAGAGCTCTGCTCCCAACTTGCTCCTCTCGCTGTCCAGTAGCCCGTTGCTCCCCTCTTCACAGGTTGCTCTTCTCGAGCCTGGCAAACTTTCCATTCAATGTATTGTTAGACAGGTCAAGCCATGATAAACGTGAACCAATTCTGCTCTTAACCACACCTAGCTCATTTTACCTTGTCTCCCCAGAGGAGCTCTCCAGGTGTTCACTTTCTGGAGGGACTGGAGGCACCTGCAATGGAAATGTGCAAGTTAACGGGTGGCAAGGACCTTCCTGCCCAATTGCTACCTTAGCTCGGAAAGGCACAGCCCTTGGATGGGTTTGCTCAGCCCAGCTGAGCCAGTTCTGGTGGCATCACCGCACAAACCGCCATGGCCATCCTGCACCACCCTTCCTCTGCACCTTTGCAGAGCTGCCGGCTAGTGGGTGACCTTGCTTGTCCCTGCGGCAGCACTCTCAACTTCTGACAGTGCTGTCACCCTCTTTGTGGCCCTGACATACCGCTGCTGCTTCTGCTTCCACCTCTGGTGCTGGCAACTCCTTGGCCGACGTGCCGGCAAGCCCAGCCACATCCTCCTCCTCCTCCTCAAAGAGCTGCGGGGGACAGAGGAGGACAGTTGCTTGGCTGGGGACAGGCCCCGGGGCCGGTGAGCCTTCCTCCGGGCCAGGAGCGAGCGTGGGCGGCTCTGCTTTCACTAGGGCAGGACGCAGGGGTGGCTGGAGGTGGGGGAGGTGGGGCGGAGCCGGCTTGGTCCCCGAGCCCCAGCCGGGGTCCCTCTGCTGGGGACAGCGCCTCTGCGCAGGAGCCAGCGCCACGGGCACCCCCCGGCCAGGCTGGCTTACCTGGAGGGGCTGGGGCAGCGTGCCGTCCTGGCTGCAGAGAGCTGCCAGGGGCCGGCCGAAGAGACCCGCCCTGCCGGCACAGCCCGACTGCCCGGGCGCCTCCGCAGCGGCCAAGGTCCCTCGCCGCGCAAAGGGCCAGGGCAGCCCCCTCGTCCTGCTGCGGGTCCCGCCTGCCGCCAGGGAAAACAGAGCAGAGAGCCATGGAGGGCAAGCGCCAGGTGAATGCTGCCTGAGCCTCTGCGTGCTGGGCGTCCCCGCCAACAGCGAGGGAGAGGCGTGGCTGGGGAACGAGGCGCCCCGGGGGCTCAGCTCTCTGCGGCCGTGCCCTGCGGGAAGGGCAGCAGCAACCCCTGAGCAACCCGGCTGCTGCCTGCCAGCGCAGGAGAGAGGGGCCGTCCTGCCCCCGTCTCCTCCAAACTCACCGTCCGAGTGGCCACGTCCACCTTGGCTGCCGGAGGGGACGGGAGGTGGCCGCTGCTGGGCACCAGCCTGCAAGAAATGCGCTGCGCTCAGCGAGCAGCCCCGCAGCACGAAGGGCCCCTGGCGAGCTGCATCGGCCGCGGGCCATGAGTGAGATGTGGGGACGGCCGAGATGGCGGCCCGGGGGCTCCTCACCTCTGCCAGGCCCTCGACCAGCCTCTCCAGGCTGCTGGCGTTGAGTGTTTTGGCCTGGGCAAGGGGAGAAGAGCAGCAGGTGAGAAGCGATGGGGCTGGTGCGGGGTTGGAGCAGCCCCTGGGGCAGAGCGGGGCCGGGAGGGACACTCACGGCATTGCGGCCGCGCAGCTCCTTCAGCAGGAGCTTGATGGAGGGCAGCTGGGTGACGCGGGCTCCCTGCACTCCTTCTGCTGGCCTGTGCACGGGGCAGGGGCAGAGAAAGAGCTGTGTGAGACCCAAGCTGCCTCTTCCCTCGCCTGCCAGCCCGGGGAGCCCTTCCAAGCTGCCCCGAAGCAGCTGGGCACCGCCCGGCCGTCGAGCGGAGAGCAGTGGCAAGGGGGGAGGACGGGGCTGGGTGAAGCAGCTCCGCCAGCTCTGCCCGCTCCAGAGCCGCCCGCAGCCGTGGGGGCAGCTCTCCCCAGCTCAGGAGCGGCGTTTCCGCATCGTACGGCTACGGCTAGAGCATCCCCCTGTGCTGTGAGCACGGGCCCCCCAAGCTGCTCTGCCAGGCAGGGCTTACCCACGGAGCGCGCTGAGCCAGAGCTCCTTCAGCGAGCGGGAGCTGCAGGAAAGAGAGGAGAAAGAGCCTGAGCGCCCGCTGCTGCCCAGCCCGCGGGCAGAGGTGGGCGCCGGCACAGCCCTGCCCCGTGGGGACCAGGAGGAAGCGGCGTGGGGCCGGACAGAAGCGCTGCCCGGCCCTGCCGGGGGACGTGGCACCGAGACCCACCAGAAGGTGACGACGCAGAAGCCATAGGGCCAGGCGAGGACGAGGGACGTGGTGGCCTTGTCTTCCTCCTCCTGGGCGGCATCCCCGGCCGCCCCCTTGCCGCCGCTCAGCACCCACAGCCGGCGCAGGGCCAGGCAGAGCTGCGGGCGCGGGGCGCTGCCACGTCTGCAGAGAGGAGCGGCAGGGAGTGACCTGGAGGTGGCCGAGCCCGGCGGCTGCCCTCTGGCCTCCGCCTGCCCCGCGCACGGCCACGGGTGCAGCCAGCAGCAGGGTGCCGGGGCCTGGGGCTGCTCCTTGGGCGTCCCTGCCCCGGTGCCGGGGCCAGGCCTTAGAAGGAAAGGCAGCCGGGGTCTGCGCCTCTTACTTGGCCTTGGCGATGATCAAGGCATCGCTGAAGAGGAGGAGGTGCCTCTTCCCCGTCCCGCGGCCCTGCGTCACCCGCACGCGCTGGTGGAGCAGCGGCTCGGCTGATGCCGGGCCGGGCGCGCACTGCTGCTCGGGGCCAGGGTAGACCCTGCAGAGCAGGCGGCAAAGGGCGTGAGAAAGGCGGCTGCTGCGGGGCCCGGCTGCGCCGGCGTGTCCCCGAGCCGCGGGGGGAGCCCACCTGGAGCCGTAGCAGCAGTTCAGCTGGCCCATCGTGCCGGGGCCAGGGGAGTCCTCGCGCCGGACACGCTGCTGGGGCTCCGGAGAGCTCCCAGCCGGCTGGAGCGAGGCTGTCGAGGGGGTCCCGGTGCCGGGCAGTGCCGCTGGGTGAGAGCTGGTCTCTCCCTGGAGCTGCCGGGTGCTGGCAGAGCCGTGCCTGCAGGCACTGTGGCCGTTGCCGGGCCAGCGCCGCGACATCACAGCTGCCATTCCAAGCCCGGGGGGGGGGGGGGCTGGGGGGCGGGGCTGGGGGAGGGGCTCCTGTCTCTCTCGGCCTGGGGAGCCCGGGCCTGGGCACAGCACTGCGGGCATGGCCTCAGCAGCGCTGAGCAGAGGGCAAGGCTCCCCTCCCTCCAGCTGCTGGCAAGGCTTTGCCCAGCGCAGCCCAGGGCACCGCCGCCCGCCGCCTTTGGCCAAGGGCACGGTGCTGGCTGCTGCTCAGCTTGGTGTCCAGCAGGACCCACGGGCCTTTTCTGCCACGCCGCTTTCCAGCAGCTTTGCTGAGCTGCTCTTGCTCACGAGTACGTGCGCATGTGTGCCGGGGTGCTTGGTGCGCGTACCGGTGCCGCCCGCAGTCCGTCCCACCCTCTTCCCGCAGGTCCCCCCGTGCCACTGTCGTGCGCTTGAGACGGGCACGTTGCCTCCAGCCAAAGCAGCGGTCCCAGCGGAAAGGCGCTCTCTTGTGCTGGGACTGGGAGGAAGAGGATGCAGCTGGCCACAGAGCCCAGGGGCAGAGCTTCCTTAACTCCAACTTGTTAAAGGCAACCTTCTTCTTCTTCTTCTTCTTCTTCACAGCATGTCCCGCTGGAAGGTGGCCTTGGCACTCTCCCGGAACACTGGAGAGGAGTTTGGCTTTGCCAAGTGCAATAGAAGCAGCAGCTGCCTAGCTGCCTTCTCGAGTGAGCGGCTGTCTGCAGAAGCCCAGCCTCTCCCGGGCGGCGAGGGGGGAAGTGGCATGAAGCAGAGCAGAGCAGCCTGGTGCAGCCCAGGGGCTTGCAGGCACGCCCTGCCCACTTCCCGCCCTTCCTGCCATGCCTTGGACGGTTGGCAGAGAGAAGAAAGCCACCCTTGCACCTGCTGGAGCCAGGCCTGTTGTCTCTTTGGCTCCAAGTCTATCAAGCAGACTAAGGAGAAGCTAATAACCAAACCACAAGCTCTTGTTTAATGTTTGGCGGAAGGGAAGGAAGAGAGGGGCGGAAGGGAGGAAGGAAGGGAGGAAGGGAGGAAGGAAGGGAGGAAGGAAGGGAGGAAGGAAGGGAGGAAGGAAGGGAGGAAGGAAGGGAGGAAGGAAGGAAGGAAGGAAGGAATGGAGTGCAATACTTTCCTTAGACCTCCTCTTTCTCTTAGCATACTTCAAAAGACTTTTTTTGTTGTCTGACAGGACACTGGCCAGTTTCAACTCTAGCTGAGCTTTGGCCTTCCATCATTTCTCCCTACATATGTGAAGCACAGCTCCGTAGTCTTCCTGCGAAGGCTGGCCTTGCTTCTAGGGATCGTTGATACAATTTCTTTTTCCGCCTGAGTTCCAAAAGGAGTTCCCTCTTCAGGCAAGTGGGTGTTCTACCCCACTTGCTTGACTTTCAACACAAAGGCATGGCCTGCTCCTGGGCTTTTAAAAGGTGGCTCTTTAGAACGGACCAGCTCTCACGGGCCCCTCCGTCCTCCAAAGCAGATGCCCACCTTACACACGGTGCAGCTCCTCCCCCTCGCCTGCCCTGCCTGTCCCTCCCGAAGAGCCTGTTCAGCCCGCCTGAACGGTGATGCTTTCTTACCATTCGGCACCCGTGACAGTAAAGCTTGTGTACATAAGTTCCGGATTCGCAAGAGAACAGGGTCACCTGAAGCGTGATATCAAATTGGTTTTGGCATCTAAGGAAGCGACTGCTTCAGAAATTATGTTTTTCTTCAGCCTGTTGACACGTGAAAGTTGACAGCACCCCAGTTTTTGGGAATCCTCTTTCCAAGAACTTAAATTTCTCCCTGGAATTTCCAAAAGCACTTGAGTCACAGCTGAGCATGGACAGCCATAGCCCACTCCATGAGGCTCTGCATGTCTGTCTCTCGTGACATGCCATAGAGCAGTAGAAGCTTGTCTTCGAGAGCTAGCCAGAGATGCTGAGACCACCCACTCAAACACGAGACACCCAGGGTGGCACTCAGCTCCTCTGACTTTAGATAGGCCTATTGCAGATGTTGCGGTTACAAAATTGCGAAGATACCATTAGAGTTAGCAGAGTAAAAAGCTATTCATGCTGTCCTAAAGTAGACGTCTTTAGTTAGGGCCCCTTTAGACTTAACTGGCTGTATTGACTAGGGCCTCAGGTCGATTTCCTACACACGGGCAACCTAATGCCATCTCAGAGGCCGTAATGAAGCGAGCTGAATCCCACCCGAGTTCTAGTTCCCTCTTCTACCAAGGAGGTTTGGATTCTGTATCCCCATAGCTGAGAATTAGTGGGCACTTTCTCCACACATTCTTTGTAGCCTGTGCAGTTAGAGAGCAAATATTGGGGCTAAAGGATGCGTTTTTTCCCCTTGTTCTAAGCATCTCCATTCAGCAAGCTTCAAGAAACGTAATGCAAAGTACTTCTGTGATGGGTTGTCTTTGGCTGGATCCCAGGTGCCCACCAAAGCTGCTCTTTCACTCCCCTCCTCGGCTGGAGAGAGGAGAGAAAGTACAACAAGAAGCTTGTGGGTCGAGACAAGGACAAGGAGCGATCATTCAGCAATTGCCGTCAGAGTCAAAAGAGACTGGACTTGGGGAAATTTGTTTCATTTATTGCCAATCGAATCAGAGTAAGGTAATGAGAACTAAACCCAAATCTTAAAACACCTTCCGCCCACCCCTCCTTTCTTCCCGGGCTTGAATTTGCTCCCCATTTTCTCTGCCTCCTCCCCCCGAGTGCCACAGCAGGTCGGGGAATGGGGGTTGCGGTCCGTTCATCACATGTTGTCTCTGCTGCTCCTTCCTCCTCAGGGGGAGGACTCCTCACACTCTTCCCCTGCTCCAGCCTGGGGTCCCTCCCACGGGGTGCCGTCCTTCAGGAACAGGCTGCTCCACGGTGGGTCCCCCACGCGGCCACGAGTCCTGCCAGCAAACCTGTGCCAGCGTGGGCTCCTCTCTCCACGGGGCCACAGGTCCTGCCAGGAGCCTGCTCCAGTTCTGGCTTCCAGTGGGGTCACAGCCTCCTTCGTGCAGCCCCCTGCTCCAGCGTGGGGCCCTCCCCAGCCTGCAGGTGGACATCTGCTCCCCCACGGAGCTCCATGGGCTGCAGGGGCACAGCCGGCCTCGCCATGGTCTTCAGCAGGGGCTGCAGAGGGGTCTCTGCTCCGGCCCCTGGAGCCCCTCCTGCCCCTCCTTCTGCACTGACCCGGGTGTCTGCAGAGATGTTTCTCTCATGTATTCTCGCTCCTCTCTCCCGCTGCAGTTGCTGCCTGCCAGTTCTTACCCCCCTTCTGAAATACGTTATCCCAGACGTGCTACTACTGTTGCTGACTGGCTCGGCCTTGGCCAGCGGTGGGGCTGTCTTGGAGCCGGCTGGCATCGGCTCTACTGGACATAGGGGAAGCTTCTAGCAGCTTCCCACAGAAGCCACCCCTGCAGCCCCCCTGCAATGTTTTTAATTGCTAATAAACATTTGTACCTTAAAAAAAAAAAAAAAAAGATATTTCTAAATACCACAAGACATCTGAAGTGAAGAGGCGTTCTAAAGTTAGTTATCCTACAGGAAATACACAGCTCCACCTGTTACTCCTGCTTTCCCTTGAATACCAGAGTGACCTCTAATCTCAGCCTTGCTTAAGGAGGGTGTTACCTCTGTTGGTAGATCAACCCTTATTTCAGAAGAGGGGGGGAGAGAGAGACAGAGAGAGAGAGAGAGAGAAGGAAAGACAGACAGGCAGCAAGGAAGGCTTGTTTTCCCTTGAAGGAGTCAACTCAGGCAGCACCTGGAGCATCACCGGTGTCTGAGCCTGCGCCCAGAACGTTTGTGCTGTCTGTTACAAGCTCCTGAAGGCACTTGCGACAGCAAAGCAATGCCTTGTAACCCTCTGCCGCCTTCCTGTGCATCAGAAGGCCTGCCTATATCTTCCGCAGCTTTGCCCACAGAAGCCTGAATGGCTGTGCTCCGGGGTGTTGGAAGGCACAACACAAACTTCCTCCGGTCACTCTGACACCCTGAACACAGAAACCAACACAGTTTAATAGGAGGAATCTCACTTTCTCACAGAAACCACCTTTTACATTACATCTTTTCATCCCCTAAGAAAGCATGTGTCCCTACAGTACGTACATAGTTACCCACCAAAACCGCCAACGTCATACAACGTATCCCGCGATACAACGTATCCCAGGATACAACGTATCACGCAATACAATGTATCCCGCGATACAACGTATCCCGCCATACGCTCGGAGGGGTTTGCGCAGCCCCCGCTCTCTGTGCACCTCACAGACCTCTGCGCTTTCTGCTTCTGCCCCTGGTGCTGGCGGCTCTGTGGCCGATGCACCGGCAAGCCCAGCCGCATCCTCCTCCTCCTCAGAGAGTCCCTGGCCGTGCTCAATGAGCGATTGCTATGAACGTACTTTAAAAAGCCCTTTTTATAGCCCGACACAACACTGGCCAATTTCAACTCTAGCTGAGCTTTGCCCTTTTCTGTTCTCTCCTTACACGTATGAACTACAGCTCTGTGATCTTCCTGCCAAGCCGGACCTTGGTCCCAGGGATCATAACATTCCTTTTTCCACCTGAGTTGAAAAAGGAGGTCCCTGTTCAGCCAAGCTGGTCTTCTGCCCCTCTTGTTTGACTTCAGACTCCACCAGATTGCCTGCTCCCGTGCTTGCAGAAGGTGGTTCTGAAAAACTAAGCTGCTCTCTGAGCCCTGAGCCCTCCAAAGCAGCTTCGTAGGGGACACTGCAGACTAGCTCTCTGAGTAGCTTCAAGTTTGCTCTCCTGAAAAGCAAGGTAGCAACTCCTCTGAGCTGTATCTCATTACACTCAAAAGTTTCAACTCCCCTGTTTGGTGATCACTGTTATCCCATCTCCTACGAGTCCTTCTCCATACACAAACAGGAGGGACTAAGAGATCTGTTGGGTAGATAAGCAGCCATGGGGAACCACGGTGAGCAGTGGAGTGAGCTGCTGCATGGGCTACGTGCTTTCCGAGTGCGATGCCAGGAAGCCAGCCCCTGGCTCAGTGAGTGCCTGGGAAAGGGAGTCTGCAGCCGTGAAGGACAGAGCCGGCCAGCAGGACAGCTGGCAGCCTTCACTCGGGCATTGCCCACCTTGTGACTGGCTGTACCTGTGATGATGTTAATGCTCTTTGTACACAGGTCTGTTGCGTCGTGCTGTGTTGCGAAGCAGACTTGCAGAGGCGTGCCCTGTCTGCCCATCGGGACTCAAGGCACATTTCCTCCAAGCGCAGCAGCCAGGCTTTGGGCAGCCTCGCCTCATGCTGCTTTTGACATTGCCAACCAGGATCGAGTTTCTGTCCTCGGGTTTTCATGTAGGAACCAATTAGTGAACAAGTCCTGTTTTAATGGAGTGGCAACTCAAACAGTATTACGCTGGTAGAAAGCCTTCAGGAGAAGACTGGTGTCCTCTGGACCTCGCAGTAAGGCAGCCAGCAGCTCTGTTTCTGCTATAGCTACAAACATCCGCGAGTGAAACAACCGCAGCTTTTTAATACAGTTACAGAGGTTTACACTTTTCTTTGCAGACACAAAGCATGCTTTTGTCTTGAACTTTTCATTAGTCTGAAAAAAAGATCATTGGTAGTATAGGATACCATGCTGTTTATTAAATGTACATAAATTAACATCTACACAGAAAGGATGTTTTCCTCATCAGAAACAATGCTGAAACGATGAGCAACTCTGAAAAGACAGGTACATAAGGCTCCCGTGCACAAACCCCAAAGCTTCAAAGGAGAAAGGTGAAAGAGCGGGACATCCTTATGTCACAGGACAACCTGTGATTAACCCGAGTTATGGACACTGTCACATCATAGGTAGTTGGGGCCAGTTCAGATCCCCTGCCTTCTAGATCAGCCGCCTTGATGAGCTGGGTGTTTCAACTGTTATAAAGCTGCAGAATCAACCAGAATCGACACTGAAATGACTGTGCTGGCTACAGAATGGCTAGAATAAATATGGGGGTGTGTCCAGTTTTTTTCCGGTCCTGGAGGGTGGCTGGGATTTGGGGCACCATGTAAGCTGGCTTTTTAAACTCCTCCTTCCCATCAGTCCCTAGGCACAGGCACGTGTTGTGGCTGAAAGCAAAGCATCACCACTCCAGTTCTGATTGACAGAAAGGGGGGTGTTTGCGTCGGTCCAGAGAGCGCTGATGGGTCGGAGAAGTAAGAGCGGAGTTTTTGCTGTAGCTAACCTGGAGTTAACTCAGCTAATGGAAACTGCAAGCCAGTCATGTTTGATCAAGAATCCTAAGAAAGGGTATTGTGCTGTGTGCTGCATACAAGGACTTGCACCGACCAAAGGGCAGCAATGGGTGCTCCCTTCTTGTATGCAGCAAGGTGGTGCAGCGTCTCTCTGCCAAGAATGAGTAGCGGCAAAGAAAACCTGGAGGGTTTTATAGTCTGGAACATGCTGTCCAGCGTGTCCCTCGTGTCCCTCTCAGATGATATACACCTCCACGCCCAGCACGCCCCATGGAATCTGCAGGTGACATGCCAGCTCCCCACGGGGGCAGCTGTGCCGGCTGGTGGGCTTTTGCTGACGGAGCCGAGGAGTGAGCCAGCAAGGCCTCCCGCCAGGGCTGGGCTGGGTCTGAGGGCGGTGCGGGGCCGCTCCGGCGTCGCGGTGCCCGAGTGAAATGTGCCGGCCGGAGCAGAAGGGCGCGGTGCCTCCCTGCTCGCCTCCGCCGAGGTGGTGCTGGGGCTGCATCGCGCCCCTCAAAGCCCAGGCAGCAGAGCTCATGCGGGCAATCCAGGCAGCAGAAAAAAATCGGCACCTGCAAGAAGAGAGTCCAAAGTGCTGATGAAACCATGAAGGCAGGAAGAGGCACGACTTTGTGCCCCGTCCTTTGGGCAGTGTGCTGTCCAAGGGGCAGTTCCTGGCACACGAGAGGGAACCGTCCCTGGCAGTGGCTACGGCACGGCTTTGTCCCCTTCTCCACACGTGTGACACCCTCAGAGCTCTGCAAGTTGACAGAGATGTGCAGCACTGCTTTGCTAGGCAGCAGGGCTGGGCAGGGCAGCTGTGCTGTGGTCCTTTCCAAAAGCCGAGCAGCAGCACGCCTCACTGTCCCTTGCTAGAAAGCCAGGCTTGAAGGCAAAACACGCTGCTTTGGTATTGTTTGGTTGCTTTTTTCTTCCCTCAATTGTCTCAGGTGCAACGTGAGCTTTTTACGAAGTGCCGGTACCTCAGGGTCTACAGCTACGTGACGCAGCTCCTTGCTGCGTCTTTGGGATTCAGACACCAGCAGCCAGTGCTGGGCTTGCCAGCTGACATGAACAGAAAAGGGAGACTTTGCCTCTTTCTGTAGGCAGCGGGTCAAAGAGCTCAAAAAATTGCTATGAGCCTTGTGACTCTGCTGGGGTGTTGCTCAGCCTTGCACAAACAGAGCTGCCACAAGTGCCGAAGGAGAGCTGCCAACGCTGGAGTGATATGTTCCTCCTGACAGACACGCTCTCCCACGGGCAGCTGCGGGCTTCCTGCCCGGTGCCATCTCTGCGCACCTCAGAAATATTGCCCATAGTCGGAGCAGTGTTCGGAGCTTTGAAAGATGGGCAGCAGAGCCTGCTACACACCTGGGCTCCTCGTTCTTCTTGCCTGCCTGGATGTCCTCAGTTGCCCATCCCGCAGAGCTCTGCTCCCAACTTGCTCCTCTCGCTGTCCAGTAGCCCGTTGCTCCCCTCTTCACAGGTTGCTCTTCTCGAGCCTGGCAAACTTTCCATTCAATGTATTGTTAGACAGGTCAAGCCATGATAAACGTGAACCAATTCTGCTCTTAAGCACACCTAGCTCATTTTACCTTGTCTCCCCAGAGGAGCTCTCCAGGTGTTCACTTTCTGGAGGGACTGGAGGCACCTGCAATGGAAATGTGCAAGTTAACGGGTGGCAAGGACCTTCCTGCCCAATTGCTACCTTAGCTCGGAAAGGCACAGCCCTTGGATGGGTTTGCTCAGCCCAGCTGAGCCAGTTCTGGTGGCATCACCGCACAAACCGCCATGGCCATCCTGCACCACCCTTCCTCTGCACCTTTGCAGAGCTGCCGGCTAGTGGGTGACCTTGCTTGTCCCTGCGGCAGCACTCTCAACTTCTGACAGTGCTGTCACCCTCTTTGTGGCCCTGACATACCGCTGCTGCTTCTGCTTCCGCCTCTGGTGCTGGCAACTCCTTGGCCGACGTGCCGGCAAGCCCAGCCACATCGTCCTCCTCCTCAAAGAGCTGCGGGGGACAGAGGAGGACAGTTGCTTGGCTGGGGACAGGCCCCGGGGCCGGTGAGCCTTCCTCCGGGCCAGGAGCGAGCGTGGGCGGCTCTGCTTTCACTAGGGCAGGACGCAGGGGTGGCTGGAGGTGGGGGAGGTGGGGCGGAGCCGGCTTGGTCCCCGAGCCCCAGCCGGGGTCCCTCTGCTGGGGACAGCGCCTCTGCGCAGGAGCCAGCGCCATGGGCACCCCCCGGCCAGGCTGGCTTACCTGGAGGGGCTGGGGCAGCGTGCCGTCCTGGCTGCAGAGAGCTGCCAGGGGCCGGCCGAAGAGACCCGCCCTGCCGGCACAGCCCGACTGCCCGGGCGCCTCCGCAGCGGCCAAGGTCCCTCGCCGCGCAAAGGGCCAGGGCAGCCCCCTCGTCCTGCTGCGGGTCCCGCCTGCCGCCAGGGAAAACAGAGCAGAGAGCCATGGAGGGCAAGCGCCAGGTGAATGCTGCCCGAGCCTCTGCGTGCTGGGCGTCCCCGCCAACAGCGAGGGAGAGGCGTGGCTGGGGAACGAGGCGCCCCGGGGGCTCAGCTCTCTGCGGCCGTGCCCTGCGGGAAGGGCAGCAGCAGCCCCTGAGCAGCGCGGCTGCCGCCTGCCAGCGCAGGAGAGAGGGGCCGTCCTGCCCCCGTCTCCTCCAAACTCACCGTCCGAGTGGCCACGTCCACCTTGGCTGCCGGAGGGGACGGGAGGTGGCCGCTGCTGGGCACCAGCCTGCAAGAAATGCGCTGCGCTCAGCGAGCAGCCCCGCAGCACGAAGGGCCCCTGGCGAGCTGCATCGGCCGCGGGCCATGAGTGAGATGTGGGGACGGCCGAGATGGCGGCCCGGGGGCTCCTCACCTCTGCCAGGCCCTCGACCAGCCTCTCCAGGCTGCTGGCGTTGAGTGTTTTGGCCTGGGCAAGGGGAGAAGAGCAGCAGGTGAGAAGCGATGGGGCTGGTGCGGGGTTGGAGCAGCCCCTGGGGCAGAGCGGGGCCGGGAGGGACACTCACGGCATTGCGGCCGCGCAGCTCCTTCAGCAGGAGCTTGATGGAGGGCAGCTGGGTGACGCGGGCTCCCTGCACTCCTTCTGCTGGCCTGTGCACGGGGCAGGGGCAGAGAAAGAGCTGTGTGAGACCCAAGCTGCCTCTTCCCTCGCCTGCCAGCCCGGGGAGCCCTTCCAAGCTGCCCCGAAGCAGCTGGGCACCGCCCGGCCGTCGAGCGGAGAGCAGTGGCAAGGGGGGAGGACGGGGCTGGGTGAAGCAGCTCCGCCAGCTCTGCCCGCTCCAGAGCCGCCCGCAGCCGTGGGGGCAGCTCTCCCCAGCTCAGGAGCGGCGTTTCCGCATCGTACGGCTACGGCTAGAGCATCCCCCTGTGCTGTGAGCACGGGCCCCCCAAGCTGCTCTGCCAGGCAGGGCTTACCCACGGAGCGCGCTGAGCCAGAGCTCCTTCAGCGAGCGGGAGCTGCAGGAAAGAGAGGAGAAAGAGCCTGAGCGCCCGCTGCTGCCCAGCCCGCGGGCAGAGGCGGGCGCCGGCACAGCCCTGCCCCGTGGGGACCAGGAGGAAGCGGCGTGGGGCCGGACAGAAGCGCTGCCCGGCCCTGCCGGGGGACGTGGCACCGAGACCCACCAGAAGGTGACGACGCAGAAGCCATAGGGCCAGGCGAGGACGAGGGACGTGGTGGCCTTGTCTTCCTCCTCCTGGGCGGCATCCCCGGCCGCCCCCTTGCCGCCGCTCAGCACCCACAGCCGGCGCAGGGCCAGGCAGAGCTGCGGGCGCGGGGCGCTGCCACGTCTGCAGAGAGGAGCGGCAGGGAGTGACCTGGAGGTGGCCGAGCCCGGCGGCTGCCCTCTGGCCTCCGCCTGCCCCGCGCACGGCCACGGGTGCAGCCAGCAGCAGGGTGCCGGGGCCTGGGGCTGCTCCTTGGGCGTCCCTGCCCCGGTGCCGGGGCCAGGCCTTAGAAGGAAAGGCAGCCGGGGTCTGCGCCTCTTACTTGGCCTTGGCGATGATCAAGGCATCGCTGAAGAGGAGGAGGTGCCTCTTCCCCGTCCCGCGGCCCTGCGTCACCCGCACGCGCTGGTGGAGCAGCGGCTCGGCTGATGCCGGGCCGGGCGCGCACTGCTGCTCGGGGCCAGGGTAGACCCTGCAGAGCAGGCGGCAAAGGGCGTGAGAAAGGCGGCTGCTGCGGGGCCCGGCTGCGCCGGCGTGTCCCCGAGCCGCGGGGGGAGCCCACCTGGAGCCGTAGCAGCAGTTCAGCTGGCCCATCGTGCCGGGGCCAGGGGAGTCCTCGCGCCGGACACGCTGCTGGGGCTCCGGAGAGCTCCCAGCCGGCTGGAGCGAGGCTGTCGAGGGGGTCCCGGTGCCGGGCAGTGCCGCTGGGTGAGAGCTGGTCTCTCCCTGGAGCTGCCGGGTGCTGGCAGAGCCGTGCCTGCAGGCACTGTGGCCGTTGCCGGGCCAGCGCCGCGACATCACAGCTGCCATTCCAAGCCCGGGGGGGGGCTGGGGGGCGGGGCTGGGGGAGGGGCTCCTGTCTCTCTCGGCCTGGGGAGCCCGGGCCTGGGCACAGCACTGCGGGCATGGCCTCAGCAGCGCTGAGCAGAGGGCAAGGCTCCCCTCCCTCCAGCTGCTGGCAAGGCTTTGCCCAGCGCAGCCCAGGGCACCGCCGCCCGCCGCCTTTGGCCAAGGGCACGGTGCTGGCTGCTGCTCAGCTTGGTGTCCAGCAGGACCCACGGGCCTTTTCTGCCACGCCGCTTTCCAGCAGCTTTGCTGAGCTGCTCTTGCTCACGAGTACGTGCGCATGTGTGCCGGGGTGCTTGGTGCGCGTACCGGTGCCGCCCGCAGTCCGTCCCACCCTCTTCCCGCAGGTCCCCCCGTGCCACTGTCGTGCGCTTGAGACGGGCACGTTGCCTCCAGCCAAAGCAGCGGTCCCAGCGGAAAGGCGCTCTCTTGTGCTGGGACTGGGAGGAAGAGGATGCAGCTGGCCACAGAGCCCAGGGGCAGAGCTTCCTTAACTCCAACTTGTTTAAGGCAACCTTCGTCTTCTTCTTCTTCTTCTTCACAGCATGTCCCGCTGGAAGGTGGCCTTGTCACTCTCCCGGAACACTGGAGAGGAGTTTGGCTTTGCCAAGTGCAATAGAAGCAGCAGCTGCCTAGCTGCCTTCTCGAGTGAGCGGCTGTCTGCAGAAGCCCAGCCTCTCCCGGGCGGCGAGGGGGGAAGTGGCATGAAGCAGAGCAGAGCAGCCTGGTGCAGCCCAGGGGCTTGCAGGCACGCCCTGCCCACTTCCCGCCCTTCCTGCCATGCCTTGGACGGTTGGCAGAGAGAAGAAAGCCACCCTTGCACCTGCTGGAGCCAGGCCTGTTGTCTCTTTGGCTCCAAGTCTATCAAGCAGACTAAGGAGAAGCTAATAACCAAACCACAAGCTCTTGTTTAATGTTTGGCGGAAGGGAAGGAAGAGAGGGGCGGAAGGGAGGAAGGAAGGGAGGAAGGGAGGAAGGAAGGGAGGAAGGAAGGGAGGAAGGAAGGGAGGAAGGAAGGGAGGAAGGAAGGGAGGAAGGAAGGAAGGAAGGAAGGAATGGAGTGCAATACTTTCCTTAGACCTCCTCTTTCTCTTAGCATACTTCAAAAGACTTTTTTTGTTGTCTGACAGGACACTGGCCAGTTTCAACTCTAGCTGAGCTTTGGCCTTCCATCATTTCTCCCTACATATGTGAAGCACAGCTCCGTAGTCTTCCTGCCAAGGCTGGCCTTGCTTCTAGGGATCGTTGATACAATTTCTTTTTCCGCCTGAGTTCCAAAAGGAGTTCCCTCTTCAGGCAAGTGGGTGTTCTACCCCACTTGCTTGACTTTCAACACAAAGGCATGGCCTGCTCCTGGGCTTTTAAAAGGTGGCTCTTTAGAACGGACCAGCTCTCACGGGCCCCTCCGTCCTCCAAAGCAGATGCCCACCTTACACACGGTGCAGCTCCTCCCCCTCGCCTGCCCTGCCTGTCCCTCCCGAAGAGCCTGTTCAGCCCGCCTGAACGGTGATGCTTTCTTACCATTCGGCACCCGTGACAGTAAAGCTTGTGTACATAAGTTCCGGATTCGCAAGAGAACAGGGTCACCTGAAGCGTGATATCAAATTGGTTTTGGCATCTAAGGAAGCGACTGCTTCAGAAATTATGTTTTTCTTCAGCCTGTTGACACGTGAAAGTTGACAGCACCCCAGTTTTTGGGAATCCTCTTTCCAAGAACTTAAATTTCTCCCTGGAATTTCCAAAAGCACTTGAGTCACAGCTGAGCATGGACAGCCATAGCCCACTCCATGAGGCTCTGCATGTCTGTCTCTCGTGACATGCCATAGAGCAGTAGAAGCTTGTCTTCGAGAGCTAGCCAGAGATGCTGAGACCACCCACTCAAACACGAGACACCCAGGGTGGCACTCAGCTCCTCTGACTTTAGATAGGCCTATTGCAGATGTTGCGGTTACAAAATTGCGAAGATACCATTAGAGTTAGCAGAGTAAAAAGCTATTCATGCTGTCCTAAAGTAGACGTCTTTAGTTAGGGCCCCTTTAGACTTAACTGGCTGTATTGACTAGGGCCTCAGGTCGATTTCCTACACACGGGCAACCTAATGCCATCTCAGAGGCCGTAATGAAGCGAGCTGAATCCCACCCGAGTTCTAGTTCCCTCTTCTACCAAGGAGGTTTGGATTCTGTATCCCCATAGCTGAGAATTAGTGGGCACTTTCTCCACACATTCTTTGTAGCCTGTGCAGTTAGAGAGCAAATATTGGGGCTAAAGGATGCGTTTTTTCCCCTTGTTCTAAGCATCTCCATTCAGCAAGCTTCAAGAAACGTAATGCAAAGTACTTCTGTGATGGGTTGTCTTTGGCTGGATCCCAGGTGCCCACCAAAGCTGCTCTTTCACTCCCCTCCTCGGCTGGAGAGAGGAGAGAAAGTACAACAAGAAGCTTGTGGGTCGAGACAAGGACAAGGAGCGATCATTCAGCAATTGCCGTCAGAGTCAAAAGAGACTGGACTTGGGGAAATTTGTTTCATTTATTGCCAATCGAATCAGAGTAAGGTAATGAGAACTAAACCCAAATCTTAAAACACCTTCCGCCCACCCCTCCTTTCTTCCCGGGCTTGAATTTGCTCCCCATTTTCTCTGCCTCCTCCCCCCGAGTGCCACAGCAGGTCGGGGAATGGGGGTTGCGGTCCGTTCATCACATGTTGTCTCTGCTGCTCCTTCCTCCTCAGGGGGAGGACTCCTCACACTCTTCCCCTGCTCCAGCCTGGGGTCCCTCCCACGGGGTGCCGTCCTTCAGGAACAGGCTGCTCCACGGTGGGTCCCCCACGCGGCCACGAGTCCTGCCAGCAAACCTGTGCCAGCGTGGGCTCCTCTCTCCACGGGGCCACAGGTCCTGCCAGGAGCCTGCTCCAGTTCTGGCTTCCAGTGGGGTCACAGCCTCCTTCGTGCAGCCCCCTGCTCCAGCGTGGGGCCCTCCCCAGCCTGCAGGTGGACATCTGCTCCCCCACGGAGCTCCATGGGCTGCAGGGGCACAGCCGGCCTCGCCATGGTCTTCAGCAGGGGCTGCAGAGGGGTCTCTGCTCCGGCCCCTGGAGCCCCTCCTGCCCCTCCTTCTGCACTGACCCGGGTGTCTGCAGAGATGTTTCTCTCATGTATTCTCGCTCCTCTCTCCCGCTGCAGTTGCTGCCTGCCAGTTCTTACCCCCCTTCTGAAATACGTTATCCCAGACGTGCTACTACTGTTGCTGACTGGCTCGGCCTTGGCCAGCGGTGGGGCTGTCTTGGAGCCGGCTGGCATCGGCTCTACTGGACATAGGGGAAGCTTCTAGCAGCTTCCCACAGAAGCCACCCCTGCAGCCCCCCTGCAATGTTTTTAATTGCTAATAAACATTTGTACCTTAAAAAAAAAAAAAAAAAGATATTTCTAAATACCACAAGACATCTGAAGTGAAGAGGCGTTCTAAAGTTAGTTATCCTACAGGAAATACACAGCTCCACCTGTTACTCCTGCTTTCCCTTGAATACCAGAGTGACCTCTAATCTCAGCCTTGCTTAAGGAGGGTGTTACCTCTGTTGGTAGATCAACCCTTATTTCAGAAGAGGGGGGGAGAGAGAGACAGAGAGAGAGAGAGAGAGAAGGAAAGACAGACAGGCAGCAAGGAAGGCTTGTTTTCCCTTGAAGGAGTCAACTCAGGCAGCACCTGGAGCATCACCGGTGTCTGAGCCTGCGCCCAGAACGTTTGTGCTGTCTGTTACAAGCTCCTGAAGGCACTTGCGACAGCAAAGCAATGCCTTGTAACCCTCTGCCGCCTTCCTGTGCATCAGAAGGCCTGCCTATATCTTCCGCAGCTTTGCCCACAGAAGCCTGAATGGCTGTGCTCCGGGGTGTTGGAAGGCACAACACAAACTTCCTCCGGTCACTCTGACACCCTGAACACAGAAACCAACACAGTTTAATAGGAGGAATCTCACTTTCTCACAGAAACCACCTTTTACATTACATCTTTTCATCCCCTAAGAAAGCATGTGTCCCTACAGTACGTACATAGTTACCCACCAAAACCGCCAACGTCATACAACGTATCCCGCGATACAACGTATCCCAGGATACAACGTATCACGCAATACAATGTATCCCGCGATACAACGTATCCCGCCATACGCTCGGAGGGGTTTGCGCAGCCCCCGCTCTCTGTGCACCTCACAGACCTCTGCGCTTTCTGCTTCTGCCCCTGGTGCTGGCGGCTCTGTGGCCGATGCACCGGCAAGCCCAGCCGCATCCTCCTCCTCCTCAGAGAGTCCCTGGCCGTGCTCAATGAGCGATTGCTATGAACGTACTTTAAAAAGCCCTTTTTTTGTAGCCCGACACAACACTGGCCAATTTCAACTCTAGCTGAGCTTTGCCCTTTTCTGTTCTCTCCTTACACGTATGAACTACAGCTCTGTGATCTTCCTGCCAAGCCGGACCTTGGTCCCAGGGATCATAACATTCCTTTTTCCACCTGAGTTGAAAAAGGAGGTCCCTGTTCAGCCAAGCTGGTCTTCTGCCCCTCTTGTTTGACTTCAGACTCCACCAGATTGCCTGCTCCCGTGCTTGCAGAAGGTGGTTCTGAAAAACTAAGCTGCTCTCTGAGCCCTGAGCCCTCCAAAGCAGCTTCGTAGGGGACACTGCAGACTAGCTCTCTGAGTAGCTTCAAGTTTGCTCTCCTGAAAAGCAAGGTAGCAACTCCTCTGAGCTGTATCTCATTACACTCAAAAGTTTCAACTCCCCTGTTTGGTGATCACTGTGATCCCATCTCCTACGAGTCCTTCTCCATACACAAACAGGAGGGACTAAGAGATCTGTTGGGTAGATAAGCAGCCATGGGGAACCACGGTGAGCAGTGGAGTGAGCTGCTGCATGGGCTACGTGCTTTCCGAGTGCGATGCCAGGAAGCCAGCCCCTGGCTCAGTGAGTGCCTGGGAAAGGGAGTCTGCAGCCGTGAAGGACAGAGCCGGCCAGCAGGACAGCTGGCAGCCTTCACTCGGGCATTGCCCACCTTGTGACTGGCTGTACCTGTGATGATGTTAATGCTCTTTGTACACAGGTCTGTTGCGTCGTGCTGTGTTGCGAAGCAGACTTGCAGAGGCGTGCCCTGTCTGCCCATCGGGACTCAAGGCACATTTCCTCCAAGCGCAGCAGCCAGGCTTTGGGCAGCCTCGCCTCATGCTGCTTTTGACATTGCCAACCAGGATCGAGTTTCTGTCCTCGGGTTTTCATGTAGGAACCAATTAGTGAACAAGTCCTGTTTTAATGGAGTGGCAACTCAAACAGTATTACGCTGGCAGAAAGCCTTCAGGAGAAGACTGGTGTCCTGTGGGCCTCGCAGTAAGGCAGCCAGCAGCTCTGTTTCTGCTATAGCTACAAACATCCACGAGTGAAACAACCGCAGCTTTTTAATACAGTTACAGATACTTTTCTTTGCAGACACAAAGCATGCTTTTGTCTTGAACTTTTCATTAGTCTGAAAAAAAGATCATTGGTAGTATAGGATACCATGCTGTTTATTAAATGTACATAAATTAACATCTACACAGAAAGGATGTTTTCCTCATCAGAAACAATGCTGAAACGATGAGCAACTCTGAAAAGACAGGTACATAAGGCTCCCGTGCACAAACCCCAAAGCTTCAAAGGAGAAAGGTGAAAGAGCGGGACATCCTTATGTCACAGGACAACCTGTGATTAACCCGAGTTATGGACACTGTCACATCATAGGTAGTTGGGGCCAGTTCAGATCCCCTGCCTTCTAGATCAGCCGCCTTGATGAGCTGGGTGTTTCAACTGTTATAAAGCTGCAGAATCAACCAGAATCGACACTGAAATGACTGTACTGGCTACAGAATGGCTAGAATAAATATGGGGGTGTGTCCAGTTTTTTTCCGGTCCTGGAGGGTGGCTGGGATTTGGGGCACCATGTAAGCTGGCTTTTTTAACTCCTCCTTCCCATCAGTCCCTAGGCACAGGCACGTGTTGTGGCTGAAAGCAAAGCATCACCACTCCAGTTCTGATTGACAGAAAGGGGGGTGTTCGCGTCGGTCCAGAGAGCGCTGATGGGTCGGAGAAGTAAGAGCGGAGTTTTTGCTGTAGCTAACCTGGAGTTAACTCAGCTAATGGAAACTGCAAGCCAGTCATGTTTGATCAAGAATACTAAGAAAGGGTATTGTGCTGTGTGCTGCATACAAGGACTTGCACCGACCAAAGGGCAGCAATGGGTGCTCCCTTCTTGTATGCAGCAAGGTGGTGCAGCGTCTCTCTGCCAAGAATGAGTAGCGGCAAAGAAAACCTGGAGGGTTTTATAGTCTGGAACATGCTGTCCAGCGTGTCCCTCGTGTCCCTCTCAGATGATATACACCTCCACGCCCAGCACGCCCCATGGAATCTGCAGGTGACATGCCAGCTCCCCACGGGGGCAGCTGTGCCGGCTGGTGGGCTTTTGCTGACGGAGCCGAGGGGTGAGCCAGCAAGGCCTCCCGCCAGGGCTGGGCTGGGTCTGAGGGCGGTGCGGGGCCGCTCCGGCGTCGCGGTGCCCGAGTGAAATGTGCCGGCCGGAGCAGAAGGGCGCGGTGCCTCCCTGCTCGCCTCCGCCGAGGTGGTGCTGGGGCTGCATCGCGCCCCTCAAAGCCCAGGCAGCAGCGCTCATGCGGGCAATCCGGGCAGCAGAAAAAAATCGGCACCTGCAAGAAGAGAGTCCAAAGTGCTGATGAAACCATGAAGGCGGGAACAGGCACGACTTTGTGCCCCGTTCTTTGGGCAGTGTGCTGTCCAAGGGGCAGTTCCTGGCACACGAGAGGGAACCCTCCCTGGCAGTGGCTACGGCACGGCTTTGTCCCCTTCTCCACACATGTGACACCCTCAGAGCTCTGCAAGTTGACAGAGATGTGCAGCACTGCTTTGCTAGGCAGCAGGGCTGGGCAGGGCAGCTGTGCTGTGGTCCTTTCCAAAAGCCGAGCAGCAGCACGCCTCACTGTCCCTTGCTAGAAAGCCAGGCTTGAAGGCAAAACACGCTGCTTTGGTAGTGTTTGGTTGTTTTCTTCTTCCCTCAATTGTCTCAGGTGCAACGTGAGCTTTTTACGAAGTGCCAGTACCTCAGGGTCTACAGCTACGTGACACAGCTCCTTGCTGCGTCTTTGGGATTCAGACACCAGCAGCCAGTGCTGGGCTTGCCAGCTGACATGAACAGAAAAGGGAGACTTTGCCTCTTTCTGTAGGCAGCGGGTCAAAGAGCTCAAAAAATTGCTATGAGCCTTGTGACTCTGCTGGGGTGTTGCTCAGCCTTGCACAAACAGAGCTGCCACAAGTGCCGAAGGAGAGCTGCCAACGCTGGAGTGATATGTTCCTCCTGACAGACACGCTCTCCCACGGGCAGCTGCGGGCTTCCTGCCCGGTGCCATCTCTGCGCACCTCAGAAATATTGCCCATAGTCGGAGCAGTGTTCGGAGCTTTGAAAGATGGGCAGCAGAGCCTGCTACACACCTGGGCTCCTCGTTCTTCTTGCCTGCCTGGATGTCCTCAGTTGCCCATCCCGCAGAGCTCTGCTCCCAACTTGCTCCTCTCGCTGTCCAGTAGCCCGTTGCTCCCCTCTTCACAGGTTGCTCTTCTCGAGCCTGGCAAACTTTCCATTCAATGTATTGTTAGACAGGTCAAGCCATGATAAACGTGAACCAATTCTGCTCTTAAGCACACCTAGCTCATTTTACCTTGTCTCCCCAGAGGAGCTCTCCAGGTGTTCACTTTCTGGAGGGACTGGAGGCACCTGCAATGGAAATGTGCAAGTTAACGGGTGGCAAGGACCTTCCTGCCCAATTGCTACCTTAGCTCGGAAAGGCACAGCCCTTGGATGGGTTTGCTCAGCCCAGCTGAGCCAGTTCTGGTGGCATCACCGCACAAACCGCCATGGCCATCCTGCACCACCCTTCCTCTGCACCTTTGCAGAGCTGCCGGCTAGTGGGTGACCTTGCTTGTCTATGCGGCAGCACTCTCAACTTCTGACAGTGCTGTCACCCTCTTTGTGGCCCTGACATACCGCTGCTGCTTCTGCTTCCGCCTCTGGTGCTGGCAACTCCTTGGCCGACGTGCCGGCAAGGCCAGCCACATCGTCATCGTCCTCCTCCTCAAAGAGCTGCGGGGGACAGAGGAGGACAGTTGCTTGGCTGGGGACAGGCCCCGGGGCCGGTGAGCCTTCCTCCGGGCCAGGAGCGAGCGTGGGCGGCTCTGCTTTCACTAGGGCAGGACGCAGGGGTGGCTGGAGGTGGGGGAGGTGGGGCGGAGCCGGCTTGGTCCCCGAGCCCCAGCCGGGGTCCCTCTGCTGGGGACAGCGCCTCTGCGCAGGAGCCAGCGCCACGGGCACCCCCCGGCCAGGCTGGCTTACCTGGAGGGGCTGGGGCAGCGTGCCGTCCTGGCTGCAGAGAGCTGCCAGGGGCCGGCCGAAGAGACCCGCCCTGCCGGCACAGCCCGACTGCCCGGGCGCCTCCGCAGCGGCCAAGGTCCCTCGCCGCGCAAAGGGCCAGGGCAGCCCCCTCGTCCTGCTGCGGGTCCCGCCTGCCGCCAGGGAAAACAGAGCAGAGAGCCATGGAGGGCAAGCGCCAGGTGAATGCTGCCCGAGCCTCTGCGTGCTGGGCGTCCCCGCCAACAGCGAGGGAGAGGCGTGGCTGGGGAACGAGGCGCCCCGGGGGCTCAGCTCTCTGCGGCCGTGCCCTGCGGGAAGGGCAGCAGCAGCCCCTGAGCAGCGCGGCTGCCGCCTGCCAGCGCAGGAGAGAGGGGCCGTCCTGCCCCCGTCTCCTCCAAACTCACCGTCCGAGTGGCCACGTCCACCTTGGCTGCCGGAGGGGACGGGAGGTGGCCGCTGCTGGGCACCAGCCTGCAAGAAATGCGCTGCGCTCAGCGAGCAGCCCCGCAGCACGAAGGGCCCCTGGCGAGCTGCATCGGCCGCGGGCCATGAGTGAGATGTGGGGACGGCCGAGATGGCGGCCCGGGGGCTCCTCACCTCTGCCAGGCCCTCGACCAGCCTCTCCAGGCTGCTGGCGTTGAGTGTTTTGGCCTGGGCAAGGGGAGAAGAGCAGCAGGTGAGAAGCGATGGGGCTGGTGCGGGGTTGGAGCAGCCCCTGGGGCAGAGCGGGGCCGGGAGGGACACTCACGGCATTGCGGCCGCGCAGCTCCTTCAGCAGGAGCTTGATGGAGGGCAGCTGGGTGACGTGGGCTCCCTGCACTCCTTCTGCTGGCCTGTGCACGGGGCAGGGGCAGAGAAAGAGCTGTGTGAGACCCAAGCTGCCTCTTCCCTCGCCTGCCAGCCCGGGGAGCCCTTCCAAGCTGCCCCGAAGCAGCTGGGCACCGCCCGGCCGTCGAGCGGAGAGCAGTGGCAAGGGGGGAGGACGGGGCTGGGTGAAGCAGCTCCGCCAGCTCTGCCCGCTCCAGAGCCGCCCGCAGCCGTGGGGGCAGCTCTCCCCAGCTCAGGAGCGGCGTTTCCGCATCGTACGGCTACGGCTAGAGCATCCCCCTGTGCTGTGAGCACGGGCCCCCCCAAGCTGCTCTGCCAGGCAGGGCTTACCCACGGAGCGCGCTGAGCCAGAGCTCCTTCAGCGAGCGGGAGCTGCAGGAAAGAGAGGAGAAAGAGCCTGAGCGCCCACTGCTGCCCAGCCCGCGGGCAGAGGCGGGCGCCGGCACAGCCCTGCCCCGTGGGGACCAGGAGGAAGCGGCGTGGGGCCGGACAGAAGCGCTGCCCGGCCCTGCCGGGGGACGTGGCACCGAGACCCACCAGAAGGTGACGACGCAGAAGCCATAGGGCCAGGCGAGGACGAGGGACGTGGTGGCCTTGTCTTCCTCCTCCTGGGCGGCATCCCCGGCCGCCCCCTTGCCGCCGCTCAGCACCCACAGCCGGCGCAGGGCCAGGCAGAGCTGCGGGCGCGGGGCGCTGCCACGTCTGCAGAGAGGAGCGGCAGGGAGTGACCTGGAGGTGGCCGAGCCCGGCGGCTGCCCTCTGGCCTCCGCCTGCCCCACGCACGGCCACGGGTGCAGCCAGCAGCAGGGTGCCGGGGCCTGGGGCTGCTCCTTGGGCGTCCCTGCCCCGGTGCCGGGGCCAGGCCTTAGAAGGAAAGGCAGCCGGGGTCTGCGCCTCTTACTTGGCCTTGGCGATGATCAAGGCATCGCTGAAGAGGAGGAGGTGCCTCTTCCCCGTCCCGCGGCCCTGCGTCACCCGCACGCGCTGGTGGAGCAGCGGCTCGGCTGATGCCGGGCCGGGCGCGCACTGCTGCTCGGGGCCAGGGTAGACCCTGCAGAGCAGGCGGCAAAGGGCGTGAGAAAGGCGGCTGCTGCGGGGCCCGGCTGCGCCGGCGTGTCCCCGAGCCGCGGGGGGAGCCCACCTGGAGCCGTAGCAGCAGTTCAGCTGGCCCATCGTGCCGGGGCCAGGGGAGTCCTCGCGCCGGACACGCTGCTGGGGCTCCGGAGAGCTCCCAGCCGGCTGGAGCGAGGCTGTCGAGGGGGTCCCGGTGCCGGGCAGTGCCGCTGGGTGAGAGCTGGTCTCTCCCTGGAGCTGCCGGGTGCTGGCAGAGCCGTGCCTGCAGGCACTGTGGCCGTTGCCGGGCCAGCGCCGCGACATCACAGCTGCCATTCCAAGCCCGGGGGGGGGGGGGGGGCTGGGGGGCGGGGCTGGGGGAGGGGCTCCTGTCTCTCTCGGCCTGGGGAGCCCGGGCCTGGGCACAGCACTGCGGGCATGGCCTCAGCAGCGCTGAGCAGAGGGCAAGGCTCCCCTCCCTCCAGCTGCTGGCAAGGCTTTGCCCAGCGCAGCCCAGGGCACCGCCGCCCGCCGCCTTTGGCCAAGGGCACGGTGCTGGCTGCTGCTCAGCTTGGTGTCCAGCAGGACCCACGGGCCTTTTCTGCCACGCCGCTTTCCAGCAGCTTTGCTGAGCTGCTCTTGCTCACGAGTACGTGCGCATGTGTGCCGGGGTGCTTGGTGCGCGTACCGGTGCCGCCCGCAGTCCGTCCCACCCTCTTCCCGCAGGTCCCCCCGTGCCACTGTCGTGCGCTTGAGACGGGCACGTTGCCTCCAGCCAAAGCAGCGGTCCCAGCGGAAAGGCGCTCTCTTGTGCTGGGACTGGGAGGAAGAGGATGCAGCTGGCCACAGAGCCCAGGGGCAGAGCTTCCTTAACTCCAACTTGTTAAAGGCAACCTTCTTCTTCTTCTTCTTCTTCTTCACAGCATGTCCCGCTGGAAGGTGGCCTTGGCACTCTCCCGGAACACTGGAGAGGAGTTTGGCTTTGCCAAGTGCAATAGAAGCAGCAGCTGCCTAGCTGCCTTCTCGAGTGAGCGGCTGTCTGCAGAAGCCCAGCCTCTCCCGGGCGGCGAGGGGGGAAGTGGCATGAAGCAGAGCAGAGCAGCCTGGTGCAGCCCAGGGGCTTGCAGGCACGCCCTGCCCACTTCCCGCCCTTCCTGCCATGCCTTGGACGGTTGGCAGAGAGAAGAAAGCCACCCTTGCACCTGCTGGAGCCAGGCCTGTTGTCTCTTTGGCTCCAAGTCTATCAAGCAGACTAAGGAGAAGCTAATAACCAAACCACAAGCTCTTGTTTAATGTTTGGCGGAAGGGAAGGAAGAGAGGGGCGGAAGGGAGGAAGGAAGGGAGGAAGGGAGGAAGGAAGGGAGGAAGGAAGGGAGGAAGGAAGGGAGGAAGGAAGGGAGGAAGGAAGGGAGGAAGGAAGGAAGGAAGGAAGGAATGGAGTGCAATACTTTCCTTAGACCTCCTCTTTCTCTTAGCATACTTCAAAAGACTTTTTTTGTTGTCTGACAGGACACTGGCCAGTTTCAACTCTAGCTGAGCTTTGGCCTTCCATCATTTCTCCCTACATATGTGAAGCACAGCTCCGTAGTCTTCCTGCCAAGGCTGGCCTTGCTTCTAGGGATCGTTGATACAATTTCTTTTTCCGCCTGAGTTCCAAAAGGAGTTCCCTCTTCAGGCAAGTGGGTGTTCTACCCCACTTGCTTGACTTTCAACACAAAGGCATGGCCTGCTCCTGGGCTTTTAAAAGGTGGCTCTTTAGAACGGACCAGCTCTCACGGGCCCCTCCGTCCTCCAAAGCAGATGCCCACCTTACACACGGTGCAGCTCCTCCCCCTCGCCTGCCCTGCCTGTCCCTCCCGAAGAGCCTGTTCAGCCCGCCTGAACGGTGATGCTTTCTTACCATTCGGCACCCGTGACAGTAAAGCTTGTGTACATAAGTTCCGGATTCGCAAGAGAACAGGGTCACCTGAAGCGTGATATCAAATTGGTTTTGGCATCTAAGGAAGCGACTGCTTCAGAAATTATGTTTTTCTTCAGCCTGTTGACACGTGAAAGTTGACAGCACCCCAGTTTTTGGGAATCCTCTTTCCAAGAACTTAAATTTCTCCCTGGAATTTCCAAAAGCACTTGAGTCACAGCTGAGCATGGACAGCCATAGCCCACTCCATGAGGCTCTGCATGTCTGTCTCTCGTGACATGCCATAGAGCAGTAGAAGCTTGTCTTCGAGAGCTAGCCAGAGATGCTGAGACCACCCACTCAAACACGAGACACCCAGGGTGGCACTCAGCTCCTCTGACTTTAGATAGGCCTATTGCAGATGTTGCGGTTACAAAATTGCGAAGATACCATTAGAGTTAGCAGAGTAAAAAGCTATTCATGCTGTCCTAAAGTAGACGTCTTTAGTTAGGGCCCCTTTAGACTTAACTGGCTGTATTGACTAGGGCCTCAGGTCGATTTCCTACACACGGGCAACCTAATGCCATCTCAGAGGCCGTAATGAAGCGAGCTGAATCCCACCCGAGTTCTAGTTCCCTCTTCTACCAAGGAGGTTTGGATTCTGTATCCCCATAGCTGAGAATTAGTGGGCACTTTCTCCACACATTCTTTGTAGCCTGTGCAGTTAGAGAGCAAATATTGGGGCTAAAGGATGCGTTTTTTCCCCTTGTTCTAAGCATCTCCATTCAGCAAGCTTCAAGAAACGTAATGCAAAGTACTTCTGTGATGGGTTGTCTTTGGCTGGATCCCAGGTGCCCACCAAAGCTGCTCTTTCACTCCCCTCCTCGGCTGGAGAGAGGAGAGAAAGTACAACAAGAAGCTTGTGGGTCGAGACAAGGACAAGGAGCGATCATTCAGCAATTGCCGTCAGAGTCAAAAGAGACTGGACTTGGGGAAATTTGTTTCATTTATTGCCAATCGAATCAGAGTAAGGTAATGAGAACTAAACCCAAATCTTAAAACACCTTCCGCCCACCCCTCCTTTCTTCCCGGGCTTGAATTTGCTCCCCATTTTCTCTGCCTCCTCCCCCCGAGTGCCACAGCAGGTCGGGGAATGGGGGTTGCGGTCCGTTCATCACATGTTGTCTCTGCTGCTCCTTCCTCCTCAGGGGGAGGACTCCTCACACTCTTCCCCTGCTCCAGCCTGGGGTCCCTCCCACGGGGTGCCGTCCTTCAGGAACAGGCTGCTCCACGGTGGGTCCCCCACGCGGCCACGAGTCCTGCCAGCAAACCTGTGCCAGCGTGGGCTCCTCTCTCCACGGGGCCACAGGTCCTGCCAGGAGCCTGCTCCAGTTCTGGCTTCCAGTGGGGTCACAGCCTCCTTCGTGCAGCCCCCTGCTCCAGCGTGGGGCCCTCCCCAGCCTGCAGGTGGACATCTGCTCCCCCACGGAGCTCCATGGGCTGCAGGGGCACAGCCGGCCTCGCCATGGTCTTCAGCAGGGGCTGCAGAGGGGTCTCTGCTCCGGCCCCTGGAGCCCCTCCTGCCCCTCCTTCTGCACTGACCCGGGTGTCTGCAGAGATGTTTCTCTCATGTATTCTCGCTCCTCTCTCCCGCTGCAGTTGCTGCCTGCCAGTTCTTACCCCCCTTCTGAAATACGTTATCCCAGACGTGCTACTACTGTTGCTGACTGGCTCGGCCTTGGCCAGCGGTGGGGCTGTCTTGGAGCCGGCTGGCATCGGCTCTACTGGACATAGGGGAAGCTTCTAGCAGCTTCCCACAGAAGCCACCCCTGCAGCCCCCCTGCAATGTTTTTAATTGCTAATAAACATTTGTACCTTAAAAAAAAAAAAAAAAGATATTTCTAAATACCACAAGACATCTGAAGTGAAGAGGCGTTCTAAAGTTAGTTATCCTACAGGAAATACGCAGCTCCACCTGTTACTCCTGCTTTCCCTTGAATACCAGAGTGACCTCTAATCTCAGCCTTGCTTAAGGAGGGTGTTACCTCTGTTGGTAGATCAACCCTTATTTCAGAAGAGGGGGGGGGAGAGAGAGACAGAGAGAGAGAGAGAGAGAAGGAAAGACAGACAGGCAGCAAGGAAGGCTTGTTTTCCCTTGAAGGAGTCAACTCAGGCAGCACCTGGAGCATCACCGGTGTCTGAGCCTGCGCCCAGAACGTTTGTGCTGTCTGTTACAAGCTCCTGAAGGCACTTGCGACAGCAAAGCAATGCCTTGTAACCCTCTGCCGCCTTCCTGTGCATCAGAAGGCCTGCCTATATCTTCCGCAGCTTTGCCCACAGAAGCCTGAATGGCTGTGCTCCGGGGTGTTGGAAGGCACAACACAAACTTCCTCCGGTCACTCTGACACCCTGAACACAGAAACCAACACAGTTTAATAGGAGGAATCTCACTTTCTCACAGAAACCACCTTTTACATTACATCTTTTCATCCCCTAAGAAAGCATGTGTCCCTACAGTACGTACATAGTTACCCACCAAAACCGCCAACGTCATACAACGTATCCCGCGATAGTATCCCAGGATACAACGTATCACGCAATACAATGTATCCCGCGATACAACGTATCCCGCCATACGCTCGGAGGGGTTTGCGCAGCCCCCGCTCTCTGTGCACCTCACAGACCTCTGCGCTTTCTGCTTCTGCCCCTGGTGCTGGCGGCTCTGTGGCCGATGCACCGGCAAGCCCAGCCGCATCCTCCTCCTCCTCAGAGAGTCCCTGGCCGTGCTCAATGAGCGATTGCTATGAACGTACTTTAAAAAGCCCTTTTTTTGTAGCCCGACACAACACTGGCCAATTTCAACTCTAGCTGAGCTTTGCCCTTTTCTGTTCTCTCCTTACACGTATGAACTACAGCTCTGTGATCTTCCTGCCAAGCCGGACCTTGGTCCCAGGGATCATAACATTCCTTTTTCCACCTGAGTTGAAAAAGGAGGTCCCTGTTCAGCCAAGCTGGTCTTCTGCCCCTCTTGTTTGACTTCAGACTCCACCAGATTGCCTGCTCCCGTGCTTGCAGAAGGTGGTTCTGAAAAACTAAGCTGCTCTCTGAGCCCTGAGCCCTCCAAAGCAGCTTCGTAGGGGACACTGCAGACTAGCTCTCTGAGTAGCTTCAAGTTTGCTCTCCTGAAAAGCAAGGTAGCAACTCCTCTGAGCTGTATCTCATTACACTCAAAAGTTTCAACTCCCCTGTTTGGTGATCACTGTGATCCCATCTCCTACGAGTCCTTCTCCATACACAAACAGGAGGGACTAAGAGATCTGTTGGGTAGATAAGCAGCCATGGGGAACCACGGTGAGCAGTGGAGTGAGCTGCTGCATGGGCTACGTGCTTTCCGAGTGCGATGCCAGGAAGCCAGCCCCTGGCTCAGTGAGTGCCTGGGAAAGGGAGTCTGCAGCCGTGAAGGACAGAGCCGGCCAGCAGGACAGCTGGCAGCCTTCACTCGGGCATTGCCCACCTTGTGACTGGCTGTACCTGTGATGATGTTAATGCTCTTTGTACACAGGTCTGTTGCGTCGTGCTGTGTTGCGAAGCAGACTTGCAGAGGCGTGCCCTGTCTGCCCATCGGGACTCAAGGCACATTTCCTCCAAGCGCAGCAGCCAGGCTTTGGGCAGCCTCGCCTCATGCTGCTTTTGACATTGCCAACCAGGATCGAGTTTCTGTCCTCGGGTTTTCATGTAGGAACCAATTAGTGAACAAGTCCTGTTTTAATGGAGTGGCAACTCAAACAGTATTACGCTGGCAGAAAGCCTTCAGGAGAAGACTGGTGTCCTGTGGACCTCGCAGTAAGGCAGCCAGCAGCTCTGTTTCTGCTATAGCTACAAACATCCACGAGTGAAACAACCGCAGCTTTTTAATACAGTTACAGATACTTTTCTTTGCAGACACAAAGCATGCTTTTGTCTTGAACTTTTCATTAGTCTGAAAAAAAGATCATTGGTAGTATAGGATACCATGCTGTTTATTAAATGTACATAAATTAACATCTACACAGAAAGGATGTTTTCCTCATCAGAAACAATGCTGAAACGATGAGCAACTCTGAAAAGACAGGTACATAAGGCTCCCGTGCACAAACCCCAAAGCTTCAAAGGAGAAAGGTGAAAGAGCGGGACATCCTTATGTCACAGGACAACCTGTGATTAACCCGAGTTATGGACACTGTCACATCATAGGTAGTTGGGGCCAGTTCAGATCCCCTGCCTTCTAGATCAGCCGCCTTGATGAGCTGGGTGTTTCAACTGTTATAAAGCTGCAGAATCAACCAGAATCAACACTGAAATGACTGTACTGGCTACAGAATGGCTAGAATAAATATGGGGGTGTGTCCAGTTTTTTTCCGGTCCTGGAGGGTGGCTGGGATTTGGGGCACCATGTAAGCTGGCTTTTTTAACTCCTCCTTCCCATCAGTCCCTAGGCACAGGCACGTGTTGTGGCTGAAAGCAAAGCATCACCACTCCAGTTCTGATTGACAGAAAGGGGGGTGTTCGCGTCGGTCCAGAGAGCGCTGATGGGTCGGAGAAGTAAGAGCGGAGTTTTTGCTGTAGCTAACCTGGAGTTAACTCAGCTAATGGAAACTGCAAGCCAGTCATGTTTGATCAAGAATACTAAGAAAGGGTATTGTGCTGTGTGCTGCATACAAGGACTTGCACCGACCAAAGGGCAGCAATGGGTGCTCCCTTCTTGTATGCAGCAAGGTGGTGCAGCGTCTCTCTGCCAAGAATGAGTAGCGGCAAAGAAAACCTGGAGGGTTTTATAGTCTGGAACATGCTGTCCAGCGTGTCCCTCGTGTCCCTCTCAGATGATATACACCTCCACGCCCAGCACGCCCCATGGAATCTGCAGGTGACATGCCAGCTCCCCACGGGGGCAGCTGTGCCGGCTGGTGGGCTTTTGCTGACGGAGCCGAGGGGTGAGCCAGCAAGGCCTCCCGCCAGGGCTGGGCTGGGTCTGAGGGCGGTGCGGGGCCGCTCCGGCGTCGCGGTGCCCGAGTGAAATGTGCCGGCCGGAGCAGAAGGGCGCGGTGCCTCCCTGCTCGCCTCCGCCGAGGTGGTGCTGGGGCTGCATCGCGCCCCTCAAAGCCCAGGCAGCAGCGCTCATGCGGGCAATCCGGGCAGCAGAAAAAAATCGGCACCTGCAAGAAGAGAGTCCAAAGTGCTGATGAAACCATGAAGGCGGGAACAGGCACGACTTTGTGCCCCGTTCTTTGGGCAGTGTGCTGTCCAAGGGGCAGTTCCTGGCACACGAGAGGGAACCCTCCCTGGCAGTGGCTACGGCACGGCTTTGTCCCCTTCTCCACACATGTGACACCCTCAGAGCTCTGCAAGTTGACAGAGATGTGCAGCACTGCTTTGCTAGGCAGCAGGGCTGGGCAGGGCAGCTGTGCTGTGGTCCTTTCCAAAAGCCGAGCAGCAGCACGCCTCACTGTCCCTTGCTAGAAAGCCAGGCTTGAAGGCAAAACACGCTGCTTTGGTAGTGTTTGGTTGTTTTCTTCTTCCCTCAATTGTCTCAGGTGCAACGTGAGCTTTTTACGAAGTGCCAGTACCTCAGGGTCTACAGCTACGTGACGCAGCTCCTTGCTGCGTCTTTGGGATTCAGACACCAGCAGCCAGTGCTGGGCTTGCCAGCTGACATGAACAGAAAAGGGAGACTTTGCCTCTTTCTGTAGGCAGCGGGTCAAAGAGCTCAAAAAATTGCTATGAGCCTTGTGACTCTGCTGGGGTGTTGCTCAGCCTTGCACAAACAGAGCTGCCACAAGTGCAGAAGGAGAGCTGCCAACGCTGGAGTGATATGTTCCTCCTGACAGACACGCTCTCCCACGGGCAGCTGCGGGCTTCCTGCCCGGTGCCATCTCTGCGCACCTCAGAAATATTGCCCATAGTCGGAGCAGTGTTCGGAGCTTTGAAAGATGGGCAGCAGAGCCTGCTACACACCTGGGCTCCTCGTTCTTCTTGCCTGCCTGGATGTCCTCAGTTGCCCATCCCGCAGAGCTCTGCTCCCAACTTGCTCCTCTCGCTGTCCAGTAGCCCGTTGCTCCCCTCTTCACAGGTTGCTCTTCTCGAGCCTGGCAAACTTTCCATTCAATGTATTGTTAGACAGGTCAAGCCATGATAAACGTGAACCAATTCTGCTCTTAAGCACACCTAGCTCATTTTACCTTGTCTCCCCAGAGGAGCTCTCCAGGTGTTCACTTTCTGGAGGGACTGGAGGCACCTGCAATGGAAATGTGCAAGTTAACGGGTGGCAAGGACCTTCCTGCCCAATTGCTACCTTAGCTCGGAAAGGCACAGCCCTTGGATGGGTTTGCTCAGCCCAGCTGAGCCAGTTCTGGTGGCATCACCGCACAAACCGCCATGGCCATCCTGCACCACCCTTCCTCTGCACCTTTGCAGAGCTGCCGGCTAGTGGGTGACCTTGCTTGTCTATGCGGCAGCACTCTCAACTTCTGACAGTGCTGTCACCCTCTTTGTGGCCCTGACATACCGCTGCTGCTTCTGCTTCCGCCTCTGGTGCTGGCAACTCCTTGGCCGACGTGCCGGCAAGGCCAGCCACATCGTCATCGTCCTCCTCCTCAAAGAGCTGTGGGGGACAGAGGAGGACAGTTGCTTGGCTGGGGACAGGCCCCGGGGCCGGTGAGCCTTCCTCCGGGCCAGGAGCGAGCGTGGGCGGCTCTGCTTTCACTAGGGCAGGACGCAGGGGTGGCTGGAGGTGGGGGAGGTGGGGCGGAGCCGGCTTGGTCCCCGAGCCCCAGCCGGGGTCCCTCTGCTGGCTTACCTGGAGGGGCTGGGGCAGCGTGCCGTCCTGGCTGCGGAGAGCTGCCAGGGGCCGGCCGAAGAGACCCGCCCTGCCGGCACAGCCCGACTGCCCGGGCGCCTCCGCAGCGGCCAAGGTCCCTCGCCGCGCAAAGGGCCAGGGCAGCCCCCTCGTCCTGCTGCGGGTCCCGCCTGCCGCCAGGGAAAACAGAGCAGAGAGCCATGGAGGGCAAGCGCCAGGTGAATGCTGCCCGAGCCTCTGCGTGCTGGGCGTCCCCGCCAACAGCGAGGGAGAGGCGTGGCTGGGGAACGAGGCGCCCCGGGGGCTCAGCTCTCTGCGGCCGTGCCCTGCGGGAAGGGCAGCAGCAGCCCCTGAGCAGCGCGGCTGCCGCCTGCCAGCGCAGGAGAGAGGGGCCGTCCTGCCCCCGTCTCCTCCAAACTCACCGTCCGAGTGGCCACGTCCACCTTGGCTGCCGGAGGGGACGGGAGGTGGCCGCTGCTGGGCACCAGCCTGCAAGAAATGCGCTGCGCTCAGCGAGCAGCCCCGCAGCACGAAGGGCCCCTGGCGAGCTGCATCGGCCGCGGGCCATGAGTGAGATGTGGGGACGGCCGAGATGGCGGCCCGGGGGCTCCTCACCTCTGCCAGGCCCTCGACCAGCCTCTCCAGGCTGCTGGCGTTGAGTGTTTTGGCCTGGGCAAGGGGAGAAGAGCAGCAGGTGAGAAGCGATGGGGCTGGTGCGGGGTTGGAGCAGCCCCTGGGGCAGAGCGGGGCCGGGAGGGACACTCACGGCATTGCGGCCGCGCAGCTCCTTCAGCAGGAGCTTGATGGAGGGCAGCTGGGTGACGCGGGCTCCCTGCACTCCTTCTGCTGGCCTGTGCACGGGGCAGGGGCAGAGAAAGAGCTGTGTGAGACCCAAGCTGCCTCTTCCCTCGCCTGCCAGCCCGGGGAGCCCTTCCAAGCTGCCCCGAAGCAGCTGGGCACCGCCCGGCCGTCGAGCGGAGAGCAGTGGCAAGGGGGGAGGACGGGGCTGGGTGAAGCAGCTCCGCCAGCTCTGCCCGCTCCAGAGCCGCCCGCAGCCGTGGGGGCAGCTCTCCCCAGCTCAGGAGCGGCGTTTCCGCATCGTACGGCTACGGCTAGAGCATCCCCCTGTGCTGTGAGCACGGGCCCCCCAAGCTGCTCTGCCAGGCAGGGCTTACCCACGGAGCGCGCTGAGCCAGAGCTCCTTCAGCGAGCGGGAGCTGCAGGAAAGAGAGGAGAAAGAGCCTGAGCGCCCGCTGCTGCCCAGCCCGCGGGCAGAGGCGGGCGCCGGCACAGCCCTGCCCCGTGGGGACCAGGAGGAAGCGGCGTGGGGCCGGACAGAAGCGCTGCCCGGCCCTGCCGGGGGACGTGGCACCGAGACCCACCAGAAGGTGACGACGCAGAAGCCATAGGGCCAGGCGAGGACGAGGGACGTGGTGGCCTTGTCTTCCTCCTCCTGGGCGGCATCCCCGGCCGCCCCCTTGCCGCCGCTCAGCACCCACAGCCGGCGCAGGGCCAGGCAGAGCTGCGGGCGCGGGGCGCTGCCACGTCTGCAGAGAGGAGCGGCAGGGAGTGACCTGGAGGTGGCCGAGCCCGGCGGCTGCCCTCTGGCCTCCGCCTGCCCCGCGCACGGCCACGGGTGCAGCCAGCAGCAGGGTGCCGGGGCCTGGGGCTGCTCCTTGGGCGTCCCTGCCCCGGTGCCGGGGCCAGGCCTTAGAAGGAAAGGCAGCCGGGGTCTGCGCCTCTTACTTGGCCTTGGCGATGATCAAGGCATCGCTGAAGAGGAGGAGGTGCCTCTTCCCCGTCCCGCGGCCCTGCGTCACCCGCACGCGCTGGTGGAGCAGCGGCTGGGCTGATGCCGGGCCGGGCGCGCACTGCTGCTCGGGGCCAGGGTAGACCCTGCAGAGCAGGCGGCAAAGGGCGTGAGAAAGGCGGCTGCTGCGGGGCCCGGCTGCGCCGGCGTGTCCCCGAGCCGCGGGGGGAGCCCACCTGGAGCCGTAGCAGCAGTTCAGCTGGCCCATCGTGCCGGGGCCAGGGGAGTCCTCGCGCCGGACACGCTGCTGGGGCTCCGGAGAGCTCCCAGCCGGCTGGAGCGAGGCTGTCGAAGGGGTCCCGGTGCCGGGCAGTGCCGCTGGGTGAGAGCTGGTCTCTCCCTGGAGCTGCCGGGTGCTGGCAGAGCCGTGCCTGCAGGCACTGTGGCCGTTGCCGGGCCAGCGCCGCGACATCACAGCTGCCATTCCAAGCCCGGGGGGGGGGGGGGGCTGGGGGGCGGGGCTGGGGGAGGGGCTCCTGTCTCTCTCGGCCTGGGGAGCCCGGGCCTGGGCACAGCACTGCGGGCATGGCCTCAGCAGCGCTGAGCAGAGGGCAAGGCTCCCCTCCCTCCAGCTGCTGGCAAGGCTTTGCCCAGCGCAGCCCAGGGCACCGCCGCCCGCCGCCTTTGGCCAAGGGCACGGTGCTGGCTGCTGCTCAGCTTGGTGTCCAGCAGGACCCACGGGCCTTTTCTGCCACGCCGCTTTCCAGCAGCTTTGCTGAGCTGCTCTTGCTCACGAGTACGTGCGCATGTGTGCCGGGGTGCTTGGTGCGCGTACCGGTGCCGCCCGCAGTCCGTCCCACCCTCTTCCCGCAGGTCCCCCCGTGCCACTGTCGTGCGCTTGAGACGGGCACGTTGCCTCCAGCCAAAGCAGCGGTCCCAGCGGAAAGGCGCTCTCTTGTGCTGGGACTGGGAGGAAGAGGATGCAGCTGGCCACAGAGCCCAGGGGCAGAGCTTCCTTAACTCCAACTTGTTAAAGGCAACCTTCTTCTTCTTCTTCTTCTTCTTCACAGCATGTCCCGCTGGAAGGTGGCCTTGGCACTCTCCCGGAACACTGGAGAGGAGTTTGGCTTTGCCAAGTGCAATAGAAGCAGCAGCTGCCTAGCTGCCTTCTCGAGTGAGCGGCTGTCTGCAGAAGCCCAGCCTCTCCCGGGCGGCGAGGGGGGAAGTGGCATGAAGCAGAGCAGAGCAGCCTGGTGCAGCCCAGGGGCTTGCAGGCACGCCCTGCCCACTTCCCGCCCTTCCTGCCATGCCTTGGACGGTTGGCAGAGAGAAGAAAGCCACCCTTGCACCTGCTGGAGCCAGGCCTGTTGTCTCTTTGGCTCCAAGTCTATCAAGCAGACTAAGGAGAAGCTAATAACCAAACCACAAGCTCTTGTTTAATGTTTGGCGGAAGGGAAGGAAGAGAGGGGCGGAAGGGAGGAAGGAAGGGAGGAAGGGAGGAAGGAAGGGAGGAAGGAAGGGAGGAAGGAAGGGAGGAAGGAAGGGAGGAAGGAAGGGAGGAAGGAAGGAAGGAAGGAAGGAATGGAGTGCAATACTTTCCTTAGACCTCCTCTTTCTCTTAGCATACTTCAAAAGACTTTTTTTGTTGTCTGACAGGACACTGGCCAGTTTCAACTCTAGCTGAGCTTTGGCCTTCCATCATTTCTCCCTACATATGTGAAGCACAGCTCCGTAGTCTTCCTGCCAAGGCTGGCCTTGCTTCTAGGGATCGTTGATACAATTTCTTTTTCCGCCTGAGTTCCAAAAGGAGTTCCCTCTTCAGGCAAGTGGGTGTTCTACCCCACTTGCTTGACTTTCAACACAAAGGCATGGCCTGCTCCTGGGCTTTTAAAAGGTGGCTCTTTAGAACGGACCAGCTCTCACGGGCCCCTCCGTCCTCCAAAGCAGATGCCCACCTTACACACGGTGCAGCTCCTCCCCCTCGCCTGCCCTGCCTGTCCCTCCCGAAGAGCCTGTTCAGCCCGCCTGAACGGTGATGCTTTCTTACCATTCGGCACCCGTGACAGTAAAGCTTGTGTACATAAGTTCCGGATTCGCAAGAGAACAGGGTCACCTGAAGCGTGATATCAAATTGGTTTTGGCATCTAAGGAAGCGACTGCTTCAGAAATTATGTTTTTCTTCAGCCTGTTGACACGTGAAAGTTGACAGCACCCCAGTTTTTGGGAATCCTCTTTCCAAGAACTTAAATTTCTCCCTGGAATTTCCAAAAGCACTTGAGTCACAGCTGAGCATGGACAGCCATAGCCCACTCCATGAGGCTCTGCATGTCTGTCTCTCGTGACATGCCATAGAGCAGTAGAAGCTTGTCTTCGAGAGCTAGCCAGAGATGCTGAGACCACCCACTCAAACACGAGACACCCAGGGTGGCACTCAGCTCCTCTGACTTTAGATAGGCCTATTGCAGATGTTGCGGTTACAAAATTGCGAAGATACCATTAGAGTTAGCAGAGTAAAAAGCTATTCATGCTGTCCTAAAGTAGACGTCTTTAGTTAGGGCCCCTTTAGACTTAACTGGCTGTATTGACTAGGGCCTCAGGTCGATTTCCTACACACGGGCAACCTAATGCCATCTCAGAGGCCGTAATGAAGCGAGCTGAATCCCACCCGAGTTCTAGTTCCCTCTTCTACCAAGGAGGTTTGGATTCTGTATCCCCATAGCTGAGAATTAGTGGGCACTTTCTCCACACATTCTTTGTAGCCTGTGCAGTTAGAGAGCAAATATTGGGGCTAAAGGATGCGTTTTTTCCCCTTGTTCTAAGCATCTCCATTCAGCAAGCTTCAAGAAACGTAATGCAAAGTACTTCTGTGATGGGTTGTCTTTGGCTGGATCCCAGGTGCCCACCAAAGCTGCTCTTTCACTCCCCTCCTCGGCTGGAGAGAGGAGAGAAAGTACAACAAGAAGCTTGTGGGTCGAGACAAGGACAAGGAGCGATCATTCAGCAATTGCCGTCAGAGTCAAAAGAGACTGGACTTGGGGAAATTTGTTTCATTTATTGCCAATCGAATCAGAGTAAGGTAATGAGAACTAAACCCAAATCTTAAAACACCTTCCGCCCACCCCTCCTTTCTTCCCGGGCTTGAATTTGCTCCCCATTTTCTCTGCCTCCTCCCCCCGAGTGCCACAGCAGGTCGGGGAATGGGGGTTGCGGTCCGTTCATCACATGTTGTCTCTGCTGCTCCTTCCTCCTCAGGGGGAGGACTCCTCACACTCTTCCCCTGCTCCAGCCTGGGGTCCCTCCCACGGGGTGCCGTCCTTCAGGAACAGGCTGCTCCACGGTGGGTCCCCCACGCGGCCACGAGTCCTGCCAGCAAACCTGTGCCAGCGTGGGCTCCTCTCTCCACGGGGCCACAGGTCCTGCCAGGAGCCTGCTCCAGTTCTGGCTTCCAGTGGGGTCACAGCCTCCTTCGTGCAGCCCCCTGCTCCAGCGTGGGGCCCTCCCCAGCCTGCAGGTGGACATCTGCTCCCCCACGGAGCTCCATGGGCTGCAGGGGCACAGCCGGCCTCGCCATGGTCTTCAGCAGGGGCTGCAGAGGGGTCTCTGCTCCGGCCCCTGGAGCCCCTCCTGCCCCTCCTTCTGCACTGACCCGGGTGTCTGCAGAGATGTTTCTCTCATGTATTCTCGCTCCTCTCTCCCGCTGCAGTTGCTGCCTGCCAGTTCTTACCCCCCTTCTGAAATACGTTATCCCAGACGTGCTACTACTGTTGCTGACTGGCTCGGCCTTGGCCAGCGGTGGGGCTGTCTTGGAGCCGGCTGGCATCGGCTCTACTGGACATAGGGGAAGCTTCTAGCAGCTTCCCACAGAAGCCACCCCTGCAGCCCCCCTGCAATGTTTTTAATTGCTAATAAACATTTGTACCTTAAAAAAAAAAAAAAAAGATATTTCTAAATACCACAAGACATCTGAAGTGAAGAGGCGTTCTAAAGTTAGTTATCCTACAGGAAATACACAGCTCCACCTGTTACTCCTGCTTTCCCTTGAATACCAGAGTGACCTCTAATCTCAGCCTTGCTTAAGGAGGGTGTTACCTCTGTTGGTAGATCAACCCTTATTTCAGAAGAGGGGGGGAGAGAGAGACAGAGAGAGAGAGAGAGAGAAGGAAAGACAGACAGGCAGCAAGGAAGGCTTGTTTTCCCTTGAAGGAGTCAACTCAGGCAGCACCTGGAGCATCACCGGTGTCTGAGCCTGCGCCCAGAACGTTTGTGCTGTCTGTTACAAGCTCCTGAAGGCACTTGCGACAGCAAAGCAATGCCTTGTAACCCTCTGCCGCCTTCCTGTGCATCAGAAGGCCTGCCTATATCTTCCGCAGCTTTGCCCACAGAAGCCTGAATGGCTGTGCTCCGGGGTGTTGGAAGGCACAACACAAACTTCCTCCGGTCACTCTGACACCCTGAACACAGAAACCAACACAGTTTAATAGGAGGAATCTCACTTTCTCACAGAAACCACCTTTTACATTACATCTTTTCATCCCCTAAGAAAGCATGTGTCCCTACAGTACGTACATAGTTACCCACCAAAACCGCCAACGTGATACAACGTATCCCGCGATACAACGTATCCCAGGATACAACGTATCACGCAATACAATGTATCCCGCGATACAACGTATCCCGCCATACGCTCGGAGGGGTTTGCGCAGCCCCCGCTCTCTGTGCACCTCACAGACCTCTGCGCTTTCTGCTTCTGCCCCTGGTGCTGGCGGCTCTGTGGCCGATGCACCGGCAAGCCCAGCCGCATCCTCCTCCTCCTCAGAGAGTCCCTGGCCGTGCTCAATGAGCGATTGCTATGAACGTACTTTAAAAAGCCCTTTTTTTGTAGCCCGACACAACACTGGCCAATTTCAACTCTAGCTGAGCTTTGCCCTTTTCTGTTCTCTCCTTACACGTATGAACTACAGCTCTGTGATCTTCCTGCCAAGCCGGACCTTGGTCCCAGGGATCATAACATTCCTTTTTCCACCTGAGTTGAAAAAGGAGGTCCCTGTTCAGCCAAGCTGGTCTTCTGCCCCTCTTGTTTGACTTCAGACTCCACCAGATTGCCTGCTCCCGTGCTTGCAGAAGGTGGTTCTGAAAAACTAAGCTGCTCTCTGAGCCCTGAGCCCTCCAAAGCAGCTTCGTAGGGGACACTGCAGACTAGCTCTCTGAGTAGCTTCAAGTTTGCTCTCCTGAAAAGCAAGGTAGCAACTCCTCTGAGCTGTATCTCATTACACTCAAAAGTTTCAACTCCCCTGTTTGGTGATCACTGTGATCCCATCTCCTACGAGTCCTTCTCCATACACAAACAGGAGGGACTAAGAGATCTGTTGGGTAGATAAGCAGCCATGGGGAACCACGGTGAGCAGTGGAGTGAGCTGCTGCATGGGCTACGTGCTTTCCGAGTGCGATGCCAGGAAGCCAGCCCCTGGCTCAGTGAGTGCCTGGGAAAGGGAGTCTGCAGCCGTGAAGGACAGAGCCGGCCAGCAGGACAGCTGGCAGCCTTCACTCGGGCATTGCCCACCTTGTGACTGGCTGTACCTGTGATGATGTTAATGCTCTTTGTACACAGGTCTGTTGCGTCGTGCTGTGTTGCGAAGCAGACTTGCAGAGGCGTGCCCTGTCTGCCCATCGGGACTCAAGGCACATTTCCTCCAAGCGCAGCAGCCAGGCTTTGGGCAGCCTCGCCTCATGCTGCTTTTGACATTGCCAACCAGGATCGAGTTTCTGTCCTCGGGTTTTCATGTAGGAACCAATTAGTGAACAAGTCCTGTTTTAATGGAGTGGCAACTCAAACAGTATTACGCTGGCAGAAAGCCTTCAGGAGAAGACTGGTGTCCTGTGGACCTCGCAGTAAGGCAGCCAGCAGCTCTGTTTCTGCTATAGCTACAAACATCCACGAGTGAAACAACCGCAGCTTTTTAATACAGTTACAGATACTTTTCTTTGCAGACACAAAGCATGCTTTTGTCTTGAACTTTTCATTAGTCTGAAAAAAAGATCATTGGTAGTATAGGATACCATGCTGTTTATTAAATGTACATAAATTAACATCTACACAGAAAGGATGTTTTCCTCATCAGAAACAATGCTGAAACGATGAGCAACTCTGAAAAGACAGGTACATAAGGCTCCCGTGCACAAACCCCAAAGCTTCAAAGGAGAAAGGTGAAAGAGCGGGACATCCTTATGTCACAGGACAACCTGTGATTAACCCGAGTTATGGACACTGTCACATCATAGGTAGTTGGGGCCAGTTCAGATCCCCTGCCTTCTAGATCAGCCGCCTTGATGAGCTGGGTGTTTCAACTGTTATAAAGCTGCAGAATCAACCAGAATCGACACTGAAATGACTGTACTGGCTACAGAATGGCTAGAATAAATATGGGGGTGTGTCCAGTTTTTTTCCGGTCCTGGAGGGTGGCTGGGATTTGGGGCACCATGTAAGCTGGCTTTTTTAACTCCTCCTTCCCATCAGTCCCTAGGCACAGGCACGTGTTGTGGCTGAAAGCAAAGCATCACCACTCCAGTTCTGATTGACAGAAAGGGGGGTGTTCGCGTCGGTCCAGAGAGCGCTGATGGGTCGGAGAAGTAAGAGCGGAGTTTTTGCTGTAGCTAACCTGGAGTTAACTCAGCTAATGGAAACTGCAAGCCAGTCATGTTTGATCAAGAATACTAAGAAAGGGTATTGTGCTGTGTGCTGCATACAAGGACTTGCACCGACCAAAGGGCAGCAATGGGTGCTCCCTTCTTGTATGCAGCAAGGTGGTGCAGCGTCTCTCTGCCAAGAATGAGTAGCGGCAAAGAAAACCTGGAGGGTTTTATAGTCTGGAACATGCTGTCCAGCGTGTCCCTCGTGTCCCTCTCAGATGATATACACCTCCACGCCCAGCACGCCCCATGGAATCTGCAGGTGACATGCCAGCTCCCCACGGGGGCAGCTGTGCCGGCTGGTGGGCTTTTGCTGACGGAGCCGAGGGGTGAGCCAGCAAGGCCTCCCGCCAGGGCTGGGCTGGGTCTGAGGGCGGTGCGGGGCCGCTCCGGCGTCGCGGTGCCCGAGTGAAATGTGCCGGCCGGAGCAGAAGGGCGCGGTGCCTCCCTCCTCGCCTCCGCCGAGGTGGTGCTGGGGCTGCATCGCGCCCCTCAAAGCCCAGGCAGCAGCGCTCATGCGGGCAATCCGGGCAGCAGAAAAAAATCGGCACCTGCAAGAAGAGAGTCCAAAGTGCTGATGAAACCATGAAGGCGGGAACAGGCACGACTTTGTGCCCCGTTCTTTGGGCAGTGTGCTGTCCAAGGGGCAGTTCCTGGCACACGAGAGGGAACCCTTCCTGGCAGTGGCTACGGCACGGCTTTGTCCCCTTCTCCACACATGTGACACCCTCAGAGCTCTGCAAGTTGACAGAGATGTGCAGCACTGCTTTGCTAGGCAGCAGGGCTGGGCAGGGCAGCTGTGCTGTGGTCCTTTCCAAAAGCCGAGCAGCAGCACGCCTCACTGTCCCTTGCTAGAAAGCCAGGCTTGAAGGCAAAACACGCTGCTTTGGTAGTGTTTGGTTGTTTTCTTCTTCCCTCAATTGTCTCAGGTGCAACGTGAGCTTTTTACGAAGTGCCAGTACCTCAGGGTCTACAGCTACGTGACACAGCTCCTTGCTGCGTCTTTGGGATTCAGACACCAGCAGCCAGTGCTGGGCTTGCCAGCTGACATGAACAGAAAAGGGAGACTTTGCCTCTTTCTGTAGGCAGCGGGTCAAAGAGCTCAAAAAATTGCTATGAGCCTTGTGACTCTGCTGGGGTGTTGCTCAGCCTTGCACAAACAGAGCTGCCACAAGTGCAGAAGGAGAGCTGCCAACGCTGGAGTGATATGTTCCTCCTGACAGACACGCTCTCCCACGGGCAGCTGCGGGCTTCCTGCCCGGTGCCATCTCTGCGCACCTCAGAAATATTGCCCATAGTCGGAGCAGTGTTCGGAGCTTTGAAAGATGGGCAGCAGAGCCTGCTACACACCTGGGCTCCTCGTTCTTCTTGCCTGCCTGGATGTCCTCAGTTGCCCATCCCGCAGAGCTCTGCTCCCAACTTGCTCCTCTCGCTGTCCAGTAGCCCGTTGCTCCCCTCTTCACAGGTTGCTCTTCTCGAGCCTGGCAAACTTTCCATTCAATGTATTGTTAGACAGGTCAAGCCATGATAAACGTGAACCAATTCTGCTCTTAAGCACACCTAGCTCATTTTACCTTGTCTCCCCAGAGGAGCTCTCCAGGTGTTCACTTTCTGGAGGGACTGGAGGCACCTGCAATGGAAATGTGCAAGTTAACGGGTGGCAAGGACCTTCCTGCCCAATTGCTACCTTAGCTCGGAAAGGCACAGCCCTTGGATGGGTTTGCTCAGCCCAGCTGAGCCAGTTCTGGTGGCATCACCGCACAAACCGCCATGGCCATCCTGCACCACCCTTCCTCTGCACCTTTGCAGAGCTGCCGGCTAGTGGGTGACCTTGCTTGTCTATGCGGCAGCACTCTCAACTTCTGACAGTGCTGTCACCCTCTTTGTGGCCCTGACATACCGCTGCTGCTTCTGCTTCCGCCTCTGGTGCTGGCAACTCCTTGGCCGACGTGCCGGCAAGGCCAGCCACATCGTCATCGTCCTCCTCCTCAAAGAGCTGCGGGGGACAGAGGAGGACAGTTGCTTGGCTGGGGACAGGCCCCGGGGCCGGTGAGCCTTCCTCCGGGCCAGGAGCGAGCGTGGGCGGCTCTGCTTTCACTAGGGCAGGACGCAGGGGTGGCTGGAGGTGGGGGAGGTGGGGCGGAGCCGGCTTGGTCCCCGAGCCCCAGCCGGGGTCCCTCTGCTGGGGACAGCGCCTCTGCGCAGGAGCCAGCGCCACGGGCACCCCCCGGCCAGGCTGGCTTACCTGGAGGGGCTGGGGCAGCGTGCCGTCCTGGCTGCAGAGAGCTGCCAGGGGCCGGCCGAAGAGACCCGCCCTGCCGGCACAGCCCGACTGCCCGGGCGCCTCCGCAGCGGCCAAGGTCCCTCGCCGCGCAAAGGGCCAGGGCAGCCCCCTCGTCCTGCTGCGGGTCCCGCCTGCCGCCAGGGAAAACAGAGCAGAGAGCCATGGAGGGCAAGCGCCAGGTGAATGCTGCCCGAGCCTCTGCGTGCTGGGCGTCCCCGCCAACAGCGAGGGAGAGGCGTGGCTGGGGAACGAGGCGCCCCGGGGGCTCAGCTCTCTGCGGCCGTGCCCTGCGGGAAGGGCAGCAGCAGCCCCTGAGCAGCGCGGCTGCCGCCTGCCAGCGCAGGAGAGAGGGGCCGTCCTGCCCCCGTCTCCTCCAAACTCACCGTCCGAGTGGCCACGTCCACCTTGGCTGCCGGAGGGGACGGGAGGTGGCCGCTGCTGGGCACCAGCCTGCAAGAAATGCGCTGCGCTCAGCGAGCAGCCCCGCAGCACGAAGGGCCCCTGGCGAGCTGCATCGGCCGCGGGCCATGAGTGAGATGTGGGGACGGCCGAGATGGCGGCCCGGGGGCTCCTCACCTCTGCCAGGCCCTCGACCAGCCTCTCCAGGCTGCTGGCGTTGAGTGTTTTGGCCTGGGCAAGGGGAGAAGAGCAGCAGGTGAGAAGCGATGGGGCTGGTGCGGGGTTGGAGCAGCCCCTGGGGCAGAGCGGGGCCGGGAGGGACACTCACGGCATTGCGGCCGCGCAGCTCCTTCAGCAGGAGCTTGATGGAGGGCAGCTGGGTGACGCGGGCTCCCTGCACTCCTTCTGCTGGCCTGTGCACGGGGCAGGGGCAGAGAAAGAGCTGTGTGAGACCCAAGCTGCCTCTTCCCTCGCCTGCCAGCCCGGGGAGCCCTTCCAAGCTGCCCCGAAGCAGCTGGGCACCGCCCGGCCGTCGAGCGGAGAGCAGTGGCAAGGGGGGAGGACGGGGCTGGGTGAAGCAGCTCCGCCAGCTCTGCCCGCTCCAGAGCCGCCCGCAGCCGTGGGGGCAGCTCTCCCCAGCTCAGGAGCGGCGTTTCCGCATCGTACGGCTACGGCTAGAGCATCCCCCTGTGCTGTGAGCACGGGCCCCCCAAGCTGCTCTGCCAGGCAGGGCTTACCCACGGAGCGCGCTGAGCCAGAGCTCCTTCAGCGAGCGGGAGCTGCAGGAAAGAGAGGAGAAAGAGCCTGAGCGCCCGCTGCTGCCCAGCCCGCGGGCAGAGGCGGGCGCCGGCACAGCCCTGCCCCGTGGGGACCAGGAGGAAGCGGCGTGGGGCCGGACAGAAGCGCTGCCCGGCCCTGCCGGGGGACGTGGCACCGAGACCCACCAGAAGGTGACGACGCAGAAGCCATAGGGCCAGGCGAGGACGAGGGACGTGGTGGCCTTGTCTTCCTCCTCCTGGGCGGCATCCCCGGCCGCCCCCTTGCCGCCGCTCAGCACCCACAGCCGGCGCAGGGCCAGGCAGAGCTGCGGGCGCGGGGCGCTGCCACGTCTGCAGAGAGGAGCGGCAGGGAGTGACCTGGAGGTGGCCGAGCCCGGCGGCTGCCCTCTGGCCTCCGCCTGCCCCGCGCACGGCCACGGGTGCAGCCAGCAGCAGGGTGCCGGGGCCTGGGGCTGCTCCTTGGGCGTCCCTGCCCCGGTGCCGGGGCCAGGCCTTAGAAGGAAAGGCAGCCGGGGTCTGCGCCTCTTACTTGGCCTTGGCGATGATCAAGGCATCGCTGAAGAGGAGGAGGTGCCTCTTCCCCGTCCCGCGGCCCTGCGTCACCCGCACGCGCTGGTGGAGCAGCGGCTGGGCTGATGCCGGGCCGGGCGCGCACTGCTGCTCGGGGCCAGGGTAGACCCTGCAGAGCAGGCGGCAAAGGGCGTGAGAAAGGCGGCTGCTGCGGGGCCCGGCTGCGCCGGCGTGTCCCCGAGCCGCGGGGGGAGCCCACCTGGAGCCGTAGCAGCAGTTCAGCTGGCCCATCGTGCCGGGGCCAGGGGAGTCCTCGCGCCGGACACGCTGCTGGGGCTCCGGAGAGCTCCCAGCCGGCTGGAGCGAGGCTGTCGAGGGGGTCCCGGTGCCGGGCAGTGCCGCTGGGTGAGAGCTGGTCTCTCCCTGGAGCTGCCGGGTGCTGGCAGAGCCGTGCCTGCAGGCACTGTGGCCGTTGCCGGGCCAGCGCCGCGACATCACAGCTGCCATTCCAAGCCCGGGGGGGGGGGGGGCTGGGGGGCGGGGCTGGGGGAGGGGCTCCTGTCTCTCTCGGCCTGGGGAGCCCGGGCCTGGGCACAGCACTGCGGGCATGGCCTCAGCAGCGCTGAGCAGAGGGCAAGGCTCCCCTCCCTCCAGCTGCTGGCAAGGCTTTGCCCAGCGCAGCCCAGGGCACCGCCGCCCGCCGCCTTTGGCCAAGGGCACGGTGCTGGCTGCTGCTCAGCTTGGTGTCCAGCAGGACCCACGGGCCTTTTCTGCCACGCCGCTTTCCAGCAGCTTTGCTGAGCTGCTCTTGCTCACGAGTACGTGCGCATGTGTGCCGGGGTGCTTGGTGCGCGTACCGGTGCCGCCCGCAGTCCGTCCCACCCTCTTCCCGCAGGTCCCCCCGTGCCACTGTCGTGCGCTTGAGACGGGCACGTTGCCTCCAGCCAAAGCAGCGGTCCCAGCGGAAAGGCGCTCTCTTGTGCTGGGACTGGGAGGAAGAGGATGCAGCTGGCCACAGAGCCCAGGGGCAGAGCTTCCTTAACTCCAACTTGTTAAAGGCAACCTTCTTCTTCTTCTTCTTCTTCTTCACAGCATGTCCCGCTGGAAGGTGGCCTTGGCACTCTCCCGGAACACTGGAGAGGAGTTTGGCTTTGCCAAGTGCAATAGAAGCAGCAGCTGCCTAGCTGCCTTCTCGAGTGAGCGGCTGTCTGCAGAAGCCCAGCCTCTCCCGGGCGGCGAGGGGGGAAGTGGCATGAAGCAGAGCAGAGCAGCCTGGTGCAGCCCAGGGGCTTGCAGGCACGCCCTGCCCACTTCCCGCCCTTCCTGCCATGCCTTGGACGGTTGGCAGAGAGAAGAAAGCCACCCTTGCACCTGCTGGAGCCAGGCCTGTTGTCTCTTTGGCTCCAAGTCTATCAAGCAGACTAAGGAGAAGCTAATAACCAAACCACAAGCTCTTGTTTAATGTTTGGCGGAAGGGAAGGAAGAGAGGGGCGGAAGGGAGGAAGGAAGGGAGGAAGGGAGGAAGGAAGGGAGGAAGGAAGGGAGGAAGGAAGGGAGGAAGGAAGGGAGGAAGGAAGGGAGGAAGGAAGGAAGGAAGGAAGGAATGGAGTGCAATACTTTCCTTAGACCTCCTCTTTCTCTTAGCATACTTCAAAAGACTTTTTTTGTTGTCTGACAGGACACTGGCCAGTTTCAACTCTAGCTGAGCTTTGGCCTTCCATCATTTCTCCCTACATATGTGAAGCACAGCTCCGTAGTCTTCCTGCGAAGGCTGGCCTTGCTTCTAGGGATCGTTGATACAATTTCTTTTTCCGCCTGAGTTCCAAAAGGAGTTCCCTCTTCAGGCAAGTGGGTGTTCTACCCCACTTGCTTGACTTTCAACACAAAGGCATGGCCTGCTCCTGGGCTTTTAAAAGGTGGCTCTTTAGAACGGACCAGCTCTCACGGGCCCCTCCGTCCTCCAAAGCAGATGCCCACCTTACACACGGTGCAGCTCCTCCCCCTCGCCTGCCCTGCCTGTCCCTCCCGAAGAGCCTGTTCAGCCCGCCTGAACGGTGATGCTTTCTTACCATTCGGCACCCGTGACAGTAAAGCTTGTGTACATAAGTTCCGGATTCGCAAGAGAACAGGGTCACCTGAAGCGTGATATCAAATTGGTTTTGGCATCTAAGGAAGCGACTGCTTCAGAAATTATGTTTTTCTTCAGCCTGTTGACACGTGAAAGTTGACAGCACCCCAGTTTTTGGGAATCCTCTTTCCAAGAACTTAAATTTCTCCCTGGAATTTCCAAAAGCACTTGAGTCACAGCTGAGCATGGACAGCCATAGCCCACTCCATGAGGCTCTGCATGTCTGTCTCTCGTGACATGCCATAGAGCAGTAGAAGCTTGTCTTCGAGAGCTAGCCAGAGATGCTGAGACCACCCACTCAAACACGAGACACCCAGGGTGGCACTCAGCTCCTCTGACTTTAGATAGGCCTATTGCAGATGTTGCGGTTACAAAATTGCGAAGATACCATTAGAGTTAGCAGAGTAAAAAGCTATTCATGCTGTCCTAAAGTAGACGTCTTTAGTTAGGGCCCCTTTAGACTTAACTGGCTGTATTGACTAGGGCCTCAGGTCGATTTCCTACACACGGGCAACCTAATGCCATCTCAGAGGCCGTAATGAAGCGAGCTGAATCCCACCCGAGTTCTAGTTCCCTCTTCTACCAAGGAGGTTTGGATTCTGTATCCCCATAGCTGAGAATTAGTGGGCACTTTCTCCACACATTCTTTGTAGCCTGTGCAGTTAGAGAGCAAATATTGGGGCTAAAGGATGCGTTTTTTCCCCTTGTTCTAAGCATCTCCATTCAGCAAGCTTCAAGAAACGTAATGCAAAGTACTTCTGTGATGGGTTGTCTTTGGCTGGATCCCAGGTGCCCACCAAAGCTGCTCTTTCACTCCCCTCCTCGGCTGGAGAGAGGAGAGAAAGTACAACAAGAAGCTTGTGGGTCGAGACAAGGACAAGGAGCGATCATTCAGCAATTGCCGTCAGAGTCAAAAGAGACTGGACTTGGGGAAATTTGTTTCATTTATTGCCAATCGAATCAGAGTAAGGTAATGAGAACTAAACCCAAATCTTAAAACACCTTCCGCCCACCCCTCCTTTCTTCCCGGGCTTGAATTTGCTCCCCATTTTCTCTGCCTCCTCCCCCCGAGTGCCACAGCAGGTCGGGGAATGGGGGTTGCGGTCCGTTCATCACATGTTGTCTCTGCTGCTCCTTCCTCCTCAGGGGGAGGACTCCTCACACTCTTCCCCTGCTCCAGCCTGGGGTCCCTCCCACGGGGTGCCGTCCTTCAGGAACAGGCTGCTCCACGGTGGGTCCCCCACGCGGCCACGAGTCCTGCCAGCAAACCTGTGCCAGCGTGGGCTCCTCTCTCCACGGGGCCACAGGTCCTGCCAGGAGCCTGCTCCAGTTCTGGCTTCCAGTGGGGTCACAGCCTCCTTCGTGCAGCCCCCTGCTCCAGCGTGGGGCCCTCCCCAGCCTGCAGGTGGACATCTGCTCCCCCACGGAGCTCCATGGGCTGCAGGGGCACAGCCGGCCTCGCCATGGTCTTCAGCAGGGGCTGCAGAGGGGTCTCTGCTCCGGCCCCTGGAGCCCCTCCTGCCCCTCCTTCTGCACTGACCCGGGTGTCTGCAGAGATGTTTCTCTCATGTATTCTCGCTCCTCTCTCCCGCTGCAGTTGCTGCCTGCCAGTTCTTACCCCCCTTCTGAAATACGTTATCCCAGACGTGCTACTACTGTTGCTGACTGGCTCGGCCTTGGCCAGCGGTGGGGCTGTCTTGGAGCCGGCTGGCATCGGCTCTACTGGACATAGGGGAAGCTTCTAGCAGCTTCCCACAGAAGCCACCCCTGCAGCCCCCCTGCAATGTTTTTAATTGCTAATAAACATTTGTACCTTAAAAAAAAAAAAAAAAAGATATTTCTAAATACCACAAGACATCTGAAGTGAAGAGGCGTTCTAAAGTTAGTTATCCTACAGGAAATACACAGCTCCACCTGTTACTCCTGCTTTCCCTTGAATACCAGAGTGACCTCTAATCTCAGCCTTGCTTAAGGAGGGTGTTACCTCTGTTGGTAGATCAACCCTTATTTCAGAAGAGGGGGGGAGAGAGAGACAGAGAGAGAGAGAGAGAGAAGGAAAGACAGACAGGCAGCAAGGAAGGCTTGTTTTCCCTTGAAGGAGTCAACTCAGGCAGCACCTGGAGCATCACCGGTGTCTGAGCCTGCGCCCAGAACGTTTGTGCTGTCTGTTACAAGCTCCTGAAGGCACTTGCGACAGCAAAGCAATGCCTTGTAACCCTCTGCCGCCTTCCTGTGCATCAGAAGGCCTGCCTATATCTTCCGCAGCTTTGCCCACAGAAGCCTGAATGGCTGTGCTCCGGGGTGTTGGAAGGCACAACACAAACTTCCTCCGGTCACTCTGACACCCTGAACACAGAAACCAACACAGTTTAATAGGAGGAATCTCACTTTCTCACAGAAACCACCTTTTACATTACATCTTTTCATCCCCTAAGAAAGCATGTGTCCCTACAGTACGTACATAGTTACCCACCAAAACCGCCAACGTGATACAACGTATCCCGCGATACAACGTATCCCAGGATACAACGTATCACGCAATACAACGTATCCCGCGATACAACGTATCCCACCATACGCTCGGAGGGGTTTGCGCAGCCCCCGCTCTCTGTGCACCTCACAGACCTCTGCGCTTTCTGCTTCTGCCCCTGGTGCTGGCGGCTCTGTGGCCGATGCACCGGCAAGCCCAGCCGCATCCTCCTCCTCCTCAGAGAGTCCCTGGCCGTGCTCAATGAGCGATTGCTATGAACGTACTTTAAAAAGCCCTTTTTTTGTAGCCCGACACAACACTGGCCAATTTCAACTCTAGCTGAGCTTTGCCCTTTTCTGTTCTCTCCTTACACGTATGAACTACAGCTCTGTGATCTTCCTGCCAAGCCGGACCTTGGTCCCAGGGATCATAACATTCCTTTTTCCACCTGAGTTGAAAAAGGAGGTCCCTGTTCAGCCAAGCTGGTCTTCTGCCCCTCTTGTTTGACTTCAGACTCCACCAGATTGCCTGCTCCCGTGCTTGCAGAAGGTGGTTCTGAAAAACTAAGCTGCTCTCTGAGCCCTGAGCCCTCCAAAGCAGCTTCGTAGGGGACACTGCAGACTAGCTCTCTGAGTAGCTTCAAGTTTGCTCTCCTGAAAAGCAAGGTAGCAACTCCTCTGAGCTGTATCTCATTACACTCAAAAGTTTCAACTCCCCTGTTTGGTGATCACTGTGATCCCATCTCCTACGAGTCCTTCTCCATACACAAACAGGAGGGACTAAGAGATCTGTTGGGTAGATAAGCAGCCATGGGGAACCACGGTGAGCAGTGGAGTGAGCTGCTGCATGGGCTACGTGCTTTCCGAGTGCGATGCCAGGAAGCCAGCCCCTGGCTCAGTGAGTGCCTGGGAAAGGGAGTCTGCAGCCGTGAAGGACAGAGCCGGCCAGCAGGACAGCTGGCAGCCTTCACTCGGGCATTGCCCACCTTGTGACTGGCTGTACCTGTGATGATGTTAATGCTCTTTGTACACAGGTCTGTTGCGTCGTGCTGTGTTGCGAAGCAGACTTGCAGAGGCGTGCCCTGTCTGCCCATCGGGACTCAAGGCACATTTCCTCCAAGCGCAGCAGCCAGGCTTTGGGCAGCCTCGCCTCATGCTGCTTTTGACATTGCCAACCAGGATCGAGTTTCTGTCCTCGGGTTTTCATGTAGGAACCAATTAGTGAACAAGTCCTGTTTTAATGGAGTGGCAACTCAAACAGTATTACGCTGGCAGAAAGCCTTCAGGAGAAGACTGGTGTCCTGTGGACCTCGCAGTAAGGCAGCCAGCAGCTCTGTTTCTGCTATAGCTACAAACATCCACGAGTGAAACAACCGCAGCTTTTTAATACAGTTACAGATACTTTTCTTTGCAGACACAAAGCATGCTTTTGTCTTGAACTTTTCATTAGTCTGAAAAAAAGATCATTGGTAGTATAGGATACCATGCTGTTTATTAAATGTACATAAATTAACATCTACACAGAAAGGATGTTTTCCTCATCAGAAACAATGCTGAAACGATGAGCAACTCTGAAAAGACAGGTACATAAGGCTCCCGTGCACAAACCCCAAAGCTTCAAAGGAGAAAGGTGAAAGAGCGGGACATCCTTATGTCACAGGACAACCTGTGATTAACCCGAGTTATGGACACTGTCACATCATAGGTAGTTGGGGCCAGTTCAGATCCCCTGCCTTCTAGATCAGCCGCCTTGATGAGCTGGGTGTTTCAACTGTTATAAAGCTGCAGAATCAACCAGAATCGACACTGAAATGACTGTGCTGGCTACAGAATGGCTAGAATAAATATGGGGGTGTGTCCAGTTTTTTTCCGGTCCTGGAGGGTGGCTGGGATTTGGGGCACCATGTAAGCTGGCTTTTTTAACTCCTCCTTCCCATCAGTCCCTAGGCACAGGCACGTGTTGTGGCTGAAAGCAAAGCATCACCACTCCAGTTCTGACTGACAGAAAGGGGGGTGTTTGCGTCGGTCCAGAGAGCGCTGATGGGTCGGAGAAGTAAGAGCGGAGTTTTTGCTGTAGCTAACCTGGAGTTAACTCAGCTAATGGAAACTGCAAGCCAGTCATGTTTGATCAAGAATACTAAGAAAGGGTATTGTGCTGTGTGCTGCATACAAGGACTTGCACCGACCAAAGGGCAGCAATGGGTGCTCCCTTCTTGTATGCAGCAAGGTGGTGCAGCGTCTCTCTGCCAAGAATGAGTAGCGGCAAAGAAAACCTGGAGGGTTTTATAGTCTGGAACATGCTGTCCAGCGTGTCCCTCGTGTCCCTCTCAGATGATATACACCTCCACGCCCAGCACGCCCCATGGAATCTGCAGGTGACATGCCAGCTCCCCACGGGGGCAGCTGTGCCGGCTGGTGGGCTTTTGCTGACGGAGCCGAGGAGTGAGCCAGCAAGGCCTCCCGCCAGGGCTGGGCTGGGTCTGAGGGCGGTGCGGGGCCGCTCCGGCGTCGCGGTGCCCGAGTGAAATGTGCCGGCCGGAGCAGAAGGGCGCAGTGCCTCCCTGCTCGCCTCCGCCGAGGTGGTGCTGGGGCTGCATCGCGCCCCTCAAAGCCCAGGCAGCAGAGCTCATGCGGGCAATCCAGGCAGCAGAAAAAAATCGGCACCTGCAAGAAGAGAGTCCAAAGTGCTGATGAAACCATGAAGGCAGGAAGAGGCACGACTTTGTGCCCCGTCCTTTGGGCAGTGTGCTGTCCAAGGGGCAGTTCCTGGCACACGAGAGGGAACCGTCCCTGGCAGTGGCTACGGCACGGCTTTGTCCCCTTCTCCACACGTGTGACACCCTCAGAGCTCTGCAAGTTGACAGAGATGTGCAGCACTGCTTTGCTAGGCAGCAGGGCTGGGCAGGGCAGCTGTGCTGTGGTCCTTTCCAAAAGCCGAGCAGCAGCACGCCTCACTGTCCCTTGCTAGAAAGCCAGGCTTGAAGGCAAAACACGCTGCTTTGGTAGTGTTTGGTTGCTTTTTAGTTCCCTCAATTGTCTCAGGTGCAACGTGAGCTTTTTACGAAGTGCCGGTACCTCAGGGTCTACAGCTACGTGACACAGCTCCTTGCTGCGTCTTTGGGATTCAGACACCAGCAGCCAGTGCTGGGCTTGCCAGCTGACATGAACAGAAAAGGGAGACTTTGCCTCTTTCTGTAGGCAGCGGGTCAAAGAGCTCAAAAAATTGCTATGAGCCTTGTGACTCTGCTGGGGTGTTGCTCAGCCTTGCACAAACAGAGCTGCCACAAGTGCCGAAGGAGAGCTGCCAACGCTGGAGTGATATGTTCCTCCTGACAGACACGCTCTCCCACGGGCAGCTGCGGGCTTCCTGCCCGGTGCCATCTCTGCGCACCTCAGAAATATTGCCCATAGTCGGAGCAGTGTTCGGAGCTTTGAAAGATGGGCAGCAGAGCCTGCTACACACCTGGGCTCCTCGTTCTTCTTGCCTGCCTGGATGTCCTCAGTTGCCCATCCCGCAGAGCTCTGCTCCCAACTTGCTCCTCTCGCTGTCCAGTAGCCCGTTGCTCCCCTCTTCACAGGTTGCTCTTCTCGAGCCTGGCAAACTTTCCATTCAATGTATTGTTAGACAGGTCAAGCCATGATAAACGTGAACCAATTCTGCTCTTAAGCACACCTAGCTCATTTTACCTTGTCTCCCCAGAGGAGCTCTCCAGGTGTTCACTTTCTGGAGGGACTGGAGGCACCTGCAATGGAAATGTGCAAGTTAACGGGTGGCAAGGACCTTCCTGCCCAATTGCTACCTTAGCTCGGAAAGGCACAGCCCTTGGATGGGTTTGCTCAGCCCAGCTGAGCCAGTTCTGGTGGCATCACCGCACAAACCGCCATGGCCATCCTGCACCACCCTTCCTCTGCACCTTTGCAGAGCTGCCGGCTAGTGGGTGACCTTGCTTGTCTATGCGGCAGCACTCTCAACTTCTGACAGTGCTGTCACCCTCTTTGTGGCCCTGACATACCGCTGCTGCTTCTGCTTCCGCCTCTGGTGCTGGCAACTCCTTGGCCGACGTGCCGGCAAGCCCAGCCACATCGTCATCGTCCTCCTCCTCAAAGAGCTGCGGGGGACAGAGGAGGACAGTTGCTTGGCTGGGGACAGGCCCCGGGGCCGGTGAGCCTTCCTCCGGGCCAGGAGCGAGCGTGGGCGGCTCTGCTTTCACTAGGGCAGGACGCAGGGGTGGCTGGAGGTGGGGGAGGTGGGGCGGAGCCGGCTTGGTCCCCGAGCCCCAGCCGGGGTCCCTCTGCTGGGGACAGCGCCTCTGCGCAGGAGCCAGCGCCACGGGCACCCCCCGGCCAGGCTGGCTTACCTGGAGGGGCTGGGGCAGCGTGCCGTCCTGGCTGCAGAGAGCTGCCAGGGGCCGGCCGAAGAGACCCGCCCTGCCGGCACAGCCCGACTGCCCGGGCGCCTCCGCAGCGGCCAAGGTCCCTCGCCGCGCAAAGGGCCAGGGCAGCCCCCTCGTCCTGCTGCGGGTCCCGCCTGCCGCCAGGGAAAACAGAGCAGAGAGCCATGGAGGGCAAGCGCCAGGTGAATGCTGCCCGAGCCTCTGCGTGCTGGGCGTCCCCGCCAGCAGCGAGGGAGAGGCGTGGCTGGGGAACGAGGCGCCCCGGGGGCTCAGCTCTCTGCGGCCGTGCCCTGCGGGAAGGGCAGCAGCAACCCCTGAGCAACCCGGCTGCTGCCTGCCAGCGCAGGAGAGAGGGGCCGTCCTGCCCCCGTCTCCTCCAAACTCACCGTCCGAGTGGCCACGTCCACCTTGGCTGCCGGAGGGGACGGGAGGTGGCCGCTGCTGGGCACCAGCCTGCAAGAAATGCGCTGCGCTCAGCGAGCAGCCCCGCAGCACGAAGGGCCCCTGGCGAGCTGCATCGGCCGCGGGCCATGAGTGAGATGTGGGGACGGCCGAGATGGCGGCCCGGGGGCTCCTCACCTCTGCCAGGCCCTCGACCAGCCTCTCCAGGCTGCTGGCGTTGAGTGTTTTGGCCTGGGCAAGGGGAGAAGAGCAGCAGGTGAGAAGCCATGGGGCTGGTGCGGGGTTGGAGCAGCCCCTGGGGCAGAGCGGGGCCGGGAGGGACACTCACGGCATTGCGGCCGCGCAGCTCCTTCAGCAGGAGCTTGATGGAGGGCAGCTGGGTGACGCGGGCTCCCTGCACTCCTTCTGCTGGCCTGTGCACGGGGCAGGGGCAGAGAAAGAGCTGTGTGAGACCCAAGCTGCCTCTTCCCTCGCCTGCCAGCCCGGGGAGCCCTTCCAAGCTGCCCCGAAGCAGCTGGGCACCGCCCGGCCGTCGAGCGGAGAGCAGCGGCAAGGGGGGAGGACGGGGCTGGGTGAAGCAGCTCTGCCAGCTCTGCCCACTCCAGAGCCGCCCGCAGCCGTGGGGGCAGCTCTCCCCAGCTCAGGAGCGGCGTTTCCGCATCATACGGCTACGGCTAGAGCATCCCCCCGTGCTGTGAGCACGGGCCCCCCAAGCTGCTCTGCCAGGCAGGGCTTACCCACGGAGCGCGCTGAGCCAGAGCTCCTTCAGCGAGCGGGAGCTGCAGGAAAGAGAGGAGAAAGAGCCTGAGCGCCCGCTGCTGCCCAGCCCGCGGGCAGAGGCGGGCGCCGGCACAGCCCTGCCCCGTGGGGACGGCTGCAGAGGCAGGAGGAAGCGGCGTGGGGCCGGACAGAAGCGCTGCCCGGCCCTGCCGGGGGACGTGGCACCGAGACCCACCAGAAGGTGACAACGCAGAAGCCGTAGGGCCAGGCGAGGACGAGGGACGTGGTGGCCTTGTCTTCCTCCTCCTGGGCGGCATCCCCAGCCGCCCCCTTGCCGCCGCTCAGCACCCACAGCCGGCGCAGGGCCAGGCAGAGCTGCGGGCGCGGGGCGCTGCCACGTCTGCAGAGAGGAGCGGCAGGGAGTGACCTGGAGGTGGCCGAGCCCGGCGGCTGCCCTCTGGCCTCCGCCTGCCCCGCGCACGGCCACGGGTGCAGCCAGCAGCAGGGTGCCAGGGCCTGGGGCTGCTCCTCGGGCGTCCCTGCCCCGGTGCCGGGGCCAGGCCTTAGGAGGAAAGGCAGCCGGGGTCTGCGCCTCTTACTTGGCCTTGGCGATGATCAAGGCATCGCTGAAGAGGAGGAGGTGCCTCTTCCCCGTCCCGCGGCCCTGCGTCACCCGCACGCGCTGGTGGAGCAGCGGCTCGGCTGATGCCGGGCCGGGCGCGCACTGCTGCTCGGGGCCAGGGTAGACCCTGCAGAGCAGGCGGCAAAGGGCGTGAGAAAGGCGGCTGCTGCGGGGCCCGGCTGCGCCGGCGTGTCCCCGAGCCGCGGGGGGAGCCCACCTGGAGCCGTAGCAGCAGTTCATCTGGCCCATCGTGCCGGGGCCAGGGGAGTCCTCGCGCCGGACACGCTGCTGGGGCTCCGGAGAGCTCCCAGCCGGCTGGAGCGAGGCTGTCGAGGGGGTCCCGGTGCCGGGCAGTGCCGCTGGGTGAGAGCTGGTCTCTCCCTGGAGCTGCCGGGTGCTGGCAGAGCCGTGCCTGCAGGCACTGTGGCCGTTGCCGGGCCAGCGCCGCGACATCACAGCTGCCATTCCAAGCCCGGGGGGGGGGCTGGGGGGCGGGGCTGGGGGAGGGGCTCCTGTCTCTCTCGGCCTGGGGAGCCCGGGCCTGGGCACAGCACTGCGGGCATGGCCTCAGCAGCGCTGAGCAGAGGGCAAGGCTCCCCTCCCTCCAGCTGCTGGCAAGGCTTTGCCCAGCGCAGCCCAGGGCACCGCCGCCCGCCGCCTTTGGCCAAGGGCACGGTGCTGGCTGCTGCTCAGCTTGGTGTCCAGCAGGACCCACGGGCCTTTTCTGCCACGCCGCTTTCCAGCAGCTTTGCTGAGCTGCTCTTGCTCACGAGTACGTGCGCATGTGTGCCGGGGTGCTTGGTGCGCGTACCGGTGCCGCCCGCAGTCCGTCCCACCCTCTTCCCGCAGGTCCCCCCGTGCCACTGACGTGCGCTTGAGACGGGCACGTTGCCTCCAGCCAAAGCAGCGGTCCCAGCGAAAGGCGCTCTCTTGTGCTGGGACTGGGAGGAAGAGGATGCACCTGGCCACGGAGCCCAGGGGCAGAGCTTCCTTAACTCCAACTTGTTAAAGGCAACCTTCTTCTTCTTCTTCTTCTTCTTCTTTACAGCATGTCCCGCTGGAAGGTGGCCTTGGCACTCTCCCGGAACACTGGAGAGGAGTTTGGCTTTGCCAAGTGCAATAGAAGCAGCAGCTGCCTAGCTGCCTTCTCGAGTGAGCGGCTGTCTGCAGAAGCCCAGCCTCTCCCGGGCGGCGAGGGGGGAAGTGGCATGAAGCAGAGCAGAGCAGCCTGGTGCAGCCCAGGGGCTTGCAGGCACGCCCTGCCCACTTCCCGCCCTTCCTGCCATGCCTTGGACGGTTGGCAGAGAGAAGAAAGCCATCCTTGCACCTGCTGGAGCCAGGCCTGTTGTCTCTTTGGCTCCAAGTCTATCAAGCAGACTAAGGAGAAGCTAATAACCAAAACACAAGCTCTTGTTTAATGTTTGGCGGAAGGGAAGGAAGAGAGGGGCGGAAGGGAGGAAGGAAGGGAGGAAGGAAGGAAGGAAGGAAGGAAGGAAGGAAGGAAGGAAGGAAGGAAGGAAGGAAGGAAGGAAGGAATGGAGTGCAATACTTTCCTTAGACCTCCTCTTTCTCTTAGCATACTTCAAAAGGCTTTTTTTGTTGTCTGACAGGACACTCGCCAGTTTCAACTCTAGCTGAGCCTTGCCCTCTGCTCAGCGCTGCTGAGGCCATGCCCGCAGTGCTGTGCCCAGGCCCGGGCCCCCCAGGCCGAGAGAGACAGGAGCCCCTCCCCCAGCCCCGCCCCCCAGCCCCCCCCCCCCCGGGCTTGGAATGGCAGCTGTGATGTCGCGGCGCTGGCCCGGCAACGGCCACAGTGCCTGCAGGCACGGCTCTGCCAGCACCCGGCAGCTCCAGGGAGAGACCAGCTCTCACCCAGCGGCACTGCCCGGCACCGGGACCCCCTCGACAGCCTCGCTCCAGCCGGCTGGGAGCTCTCCGGAGCCCCAGCAGCGTGTCCGGCGCGAGGACTCCCCTGGCCCCGGCACGATGGGCCAGCTGAACTGCTGCTACGGCTCCAGGTGGGCTCCCCCCGCGGCTCGGGGACACGCCGGCGCAGCCGGGCCCCGCAGCAGCCGCCTTTCTCACGCCCTTTGCCGCCTGCTCTGCAGGGTCTACCCTGGCCCCGAGCAGCAGTGCGCGCCCGGCCCGGCATCAGCCCAGCCGCTGCTCCACCAGCGCGTGCGGGTGACGCAGGGCTGCGGGACGGGGAAGAGGCACCTCCTCCTCTTCAGCGATGCCTTGATCATCGCCAAGGCCAAGTAAGAGGCGCAGACCCTGGCTGCCTTTCCTCCTAAGGCCTGGCCCCGGCACCGGGGCAGGGACGCCCAAGGAGCAGCCCCAGGCCCCGGCACCCTGCTGCTGGCTGCACCCGTGGCCGTGCGCGGGGCAGGCGGAGGCCAGAGGGCAGCCGCCGGGCTCGGCCACCTCCAGGTCACTCCCTGGCGCTCCTCTCTGCAGACGTGGCAGCGCCCCGCGCCCACAGCTCTGCCTGGCCCTGCGCCGGCTGTGGGTGCTGAGCGGCGGCAAGGGGGTGGCCGGGGATGCCGCCCAGGAGGAGGAAGACAAGGCCACCACGTCCCTCGTCCTCGCCTGGCCCTACGGCTTCTGCGTTGTCACCTTCTGGTGGGTCTCGGTGCCACGTCCCCCGGCAGGGCCGGGCAGCGCTTCTGTCCGGCCCCACGCCGCTTCCTCCTGCCTCTGCAGCCGTCCCCACGGGGCAGGGCTGTGCCGGCGCCCGCCTCTGCCCGCGGGCTGGGCAGCAGTGGGCGCTCAGGCTCTTTCTCCTCTCTTTCCTGCAGCTCCCGCTCGCTGAAGGAGCTCTGGCTCAGCGCGCTCCGTGGGTAAGCCCAGCCTGGCAGAGCAGCTTGGGGGGCCCGTGCTCACAGCACGGGAGGATGCTCTAGCCGTAGCCGTACGGTGCGGAAACGCCACTCCTGAGCTGGGGAGAGCTGCCCCCACGGCTGCGGGCGGCTCTGGAGCGGGCAGAGCTGGCGGAGCTGCTTCACCCAGCCCCGTCCTCCCCGCTTGCCACTGGTCTCCGCTCGACGGCCGGGCGGTGCCCAGCTGCTTCGGGGCAGCTTGGAAGGGCTCCCCGGGCTGGCAGGCGAGGGAAGAGGCAGCTTGGGTCTCACACAGCTCTTTCTCTGCCCCTGCCCCGTGCACAGGCCAGCAGAAGGAGTGCAGGGAGCCCGCGTCACCCAGCTGCCCTCCATCAAGCTCCTGCTGAAGGAGCTGCGCGGCCGCAATGCCGTGAGTGTCCCTCCCGGCCTCGCTCTGCCCCAGGGGCTGCTCCAACCCCGCACCAGCCCCATCCCTTCTCACCTGCTGCTCTTCTCCCCTTGCCCAGGCCAAAACACTCAACGCCAGCAGCCTGGAGAGGCTGGTCGAGGGCCTGGCAGAGGTGAGGAGCCCCCGGGCCGCCATCTCGGCCGTCCCCACATCTCACTCATGGCCCGCGGCCGATGCAGCTCGCCAGGGGCCCTTCGTGCTGCGGGGCTGCTCGCTGAGCGCAGCGCATTTCTTGCAGGCTGGTGCCCAGCAGCGGCCACCTCCCGTCCCCTCCGGCAGCCAAGGTGGACGTGGCCACTCGGACGGTGAGTTTGGAGGAGACGGGGGCAGGACGGCCCCTCTCTCCTGCGCTGGCAGGCAGCAGCCGGGTTGCTCAGGGGTTGCTGCTGCCCTTCCCGCAGGGCACGGCCGCAGAGAGCTGAGCCCCCGGGGCGCCTCGTTCCCCAGCCACGCCTCTCCCTCGCTGTTGGCGGGGACGCCCAGCATGCAGAGGCTCGGGCAGCATTCACCTGGCGCTTGCCCTCCATGGCTCTCTGCTCTGTTTTCCCTGGCGGCAGGCGGGACCCGCAGCAGGACGAGGGGGCTGCCCTGGCCCTTTGCGCGGCGAGGGACCTTGGCCGCTGCGGAGGCGCCCGGGCAGTCGGGCTGTGCCGGCAGGGCGGGTCTCTTCGGCCGGCCCCTGGCAGCTCTCTGCAGCCAGGACGGCACGCTGCCCCAGCCCCTCCAGGTAAGCCAGCCTGGCCGGGGGGTGCCCGTGGCGCTGGCTCCTGCGCAGAGGCGCTGTCCCCAGCAGAGGGACCCCGGCTGGGGCTCGGGGACCAAGCCGGCTCCGCCCCACCTCCCCCACCTCCAGCCACCCCTGCGTCCTGCCCTAGTGAAAGCAGAGCCGCCCACGCTCGCTCCTGGCCCGGAGGAAGGCTCACCGGCCCCGGGGCCTGTCCCCAGCCAAGCAACTGTCCTCCTCTGTCCCCCGCAGCTCTTTGAGGAGGAGGAGGAGGATGTGGCTGGGCTTGCCGGCACGTCGGCCAAGGAGTTGCCAGCACCAGAGGTGGAAGCAGAAGCAGCAGCGGTATGTCAGGGCCACAAAGAGGGTGACAGCACTGTCAGAAGTTGAGAGTGCTGCCGCAGGGACAAGCAAGGTCACCCACTAGCCGGCAGCTCTGCAAAGGTGCAGAGGAAGGGTGGTGCAGGATGGCCATGGCGGTTTGTGCGGTGATGCCACCAGAACTGGCTCAGCTGGGCTGAGCAAACCCATCCAAGGGCTGTGCCTTTCCGAGCTAAGGTAGCAATTGGGCAGGAAGGTCCTTGCCACCCGTTAACTTGCACATTTCCATTGCAGGTGCCTCCAGTCCCTCCAGAAAGTGAACACCTGGAGAGCTCCTCTGGGGAGACAAGGTAAAATGAGCTAGGTGTGCTTAAGAGCAGAATTGGTTCACGTTTATCATGGCTTGACCTGTCTAACAATACATTGAATGGAAAGTTTGCCAGGCTCGAGAAGAGCAACCTGTGAAGAGGGGAGCAACGGGCTACTGGACAGCGAGAGGAGCAAGTTGGGAGCAGAGCTCTGCGGGATGGGCAACTGAGGACATCCAGGCAGGCAAGAAGAACGAGGAGCCCAGGTGTGTAGCAGGCTCTGCTGCCCATCTTTCAAAGCTCCGAACACTGCTCCGACTATGGGCAATATTTCTGAGGTGCGCAGAGATGGCACCGGGCAGGAAGCCCGCAGCTGCCCGTGGGAGAGCGTGTCTGTCAGGAGGAACATATCACTCCAGCGTTGGCAGCTCTCCTTCGGCACTTGTGGCAGCTCTGTTTGTGCAAGGCTGAGCAACACCCCAGCAGAGTCACAAGGCTCATAGCAATTTTTTGAGCTCTTTGACCCGCTGCCTACAGAAAGAGGCAAAGTCTCCCTTTTCTGTTCATGTCAGCTGGCAAGCCCAGCACTGGCTGCTGGTGTCTGAATCCCAAAGACGCAGCAAGGAGCTGTGTCACGTAGCTGTAGACCCTGAGGTACTGGCACTTCGTAAAAAGCTCACGTTGCACCTGAGACAATTGAGGGAAGAAGAAAACAACCAAACACTACCAAAGCAGCGTGTTTTGCCTTCAAGCCTGGCTTTCTAGCAAGGGACAGTGAGGCGTGCTGCTGCTCGGCTTTTGGAAAGGACCACAGCACAGCTGCCCTGCCCAGCCCTGCTGCCTAGCAAAGCAGTGCTGCACATCTCTGTCAACTTGCAGAGCTCTGAGGGTGTCACACGTGTGGAGAAGGGGACAAAGCCGTGCCGTAGCCACTGCCAGGGAGGGTTCCCTCTCGTGTGCCAGGAACTGCCCCTTGGACAGCACACTGCCCAAAGGACGGGGCACAAAGTCGTGCCTCTTCCTGCCTTCATGGTTTCATCAGCACTTTGGACTCTCTTCTTGCAGGTGCCGATTTTTTTCTGCTGCCTGGATTGCCCGCATGAGCTCTGCTGCCTGGGCTTTGAGGGGCGCGATGCAGCCCCAGCACCACCTCGGCGGAGGCGAGGAGGGAGGCACCGCGCCCTTCTGCTCCAGCCGGCACATTTCACTCGGGCACCGCGACGCCGGAGCGGCCCCGCACCGCCCTCAGACCCAGCCCAGCCCTGGCGGGAGGCCTTGCTGGCTCACTCCTCGGCTCCGTCAGCAAAAGCCCACCAGCCGGCACAGCTGCCCCCGTGGGGAGCTGGCATGTCACCTGCAGATTCCATGGGGCGTGCTGGGCGTGGAGGTGTATATCATCTGAGAGGGACACGAGGGACACGCTGGACAGCATGTTCCAGACTATAAAACCCTCCAGGTTTTCTTTGCCGCTACTCATTCTTGGCAGAGAGACGCTGCACCACCTTGCTGCATACAAGAAGGGAGCACCCATTGCTGCCCTTTGGTCAGTGCAAGTCCTTGTATGCAGCACACAGCACAACGCCCTTTCTTAGTATTCTTGATCAAACATGACTGGCTTGCAGTTTCCATTAGCTGAGTTAACTCCAGGTTAGCTACAGCAAAAACTCCGCTCTTACTTCTCCGACCCATCAGCGCTCTCTGGACCGACGCAAACACCCCCCTTTCTGTCAGTCAGAACTGGAGTGGTGATGCTTTGCTTTCAGCCACAACACGTGCCTGTGCCTAGGGACTGATGGGAAGGAGGAGTTAAAAAAGCCAGCTTACATGGTGCCCCAAATCCCACCCACCCTCCAGGACCGGAAAAAAACTGGACACACCCCCATATTTATTCTAGCCATTCTGTAGCCAGCACAGTCATTTCAGTGTCGATTCTGGTTGATTCTGCAGCTTTATAACAGTTGAAACACCCAGCTCATCAAGGCGGCTGATCTAGAAGGCAGGGGATCTGAACTGGCCCCAACTACCTATGATGTGACAGTGTCCATAACTCGGGTTAATCACAGGTTGTCCTGTGACATAAGGATGTAGCGCTCTTTCACCTTTCTCCTTTGAAGCTTTGGGGTTTGTGCACGGGAGCCTTATGTACCTTTCTTTTCAGAGTTGCTCATCGTTTCAGCATTGTTTCTGATGAGGAAAACATCCTTTCTGTGTAGATGTTAATTTATGTACATTTAATAAACAGCATGGTATCCTATACTACCAATGATCTTTTTTTCAGACTAATGAAAAGTTCAAGACAAAAGCATGCTTTGTGTCTGCAAAGAAAAGTATCTGTAACTGTATTAAAAAGCTGCGGTTGTTTCACTCGTGGATGTTTGTAGCTATAGCAGAAACAGAGCTGCTGGCTGCCTTACTGCGAGATCCACAGGACACCAGTCTTCTCCTGAAGGCTTTCTACCAGCGTAATACTGTTTGAGTTGCCACTCCATTAGAACAGGACTTGTTCACTAATTGGTTCCTACATGAAAACCCGAGGATAGAAACTTGATCCTGGTTGGCAATGTCAAAAGCAGCATGAGGCGAGGCTGCCCAAAGCCTGGCTGCTGCGCTTGGAGGAAATGTGCCTTGAGTCCCGATGGGCAGACAGGGCACGCCTCTGCAAGTCTGCTTCGCAACACAGCACGACGCAACACACCTGTGTACAAAGAGCATTAACATCATCACAGGTACAGCCAGTCACAAGGTAGGCAATGCCCGAGTGAAGGCTGCCAGCTGTCCTGCTGGCCGGCTCTGTCCTTCACGGCTGCAGACTCCCTTTCCCAGGCACTCACTGAGCCAGGGGCTGGCTTCCTGGCTTCGCACTCGGAAAGCACGTAGCCCATGCAGCAGCTCACTCCACTGCTCACCGTGGTTCCCCATGGCTGCTTATCTACCCAACAGATCTCTTAGTCCCTCCTGTTTGTGTATGGAGAAGGACTCGTAGGAGATGGGATAACAGTGATCACCAAACAGGGGAGTTGAAACTTTTGAGTGTAATGAGATACAGCTCAGAGGAGTTGCTACCTTGCTTTTCAGGAGAGCAAACTTGAAGCTACTCAGAGAGCTAGTCTGCAGTGTCCCCTACGAAGCTGCTTTGGAGGCCTTAGGGCTCAGAGAGCAGCTTAGTTTTTCAGAACCACCTTCTGCAAGCACGGGAGCAGGCAATCTGGTGGAGTCTGAAGTCAAACAAGAGGGGCAGAAGACCAGCTTGGCTGAACAGGGACCTCCTTTTTCAACTCAGGTGGAAAAAGGAATGTTATGATCCCTGGGACCAAGGTCCGGCTTGGCAGGAAGATCACAGAGCTGTAGTTCATACGTGTAAGGAGAGAACAGAAAAGGGCAAAGCTCAGCTAGAGTTGAAATTGGCCAGTGTTGTGTCGGGCTATAAAAAGGGCTTTTTACAGTACGTTCATAGCAATCGCTCATTGAGCACGGCCAGGGACTCTCTGAGGAGGAGGAGGATGCGGCTGGGCTTGCCGGTGCATCGGCCACAGAGCCGCCAGCACCAGGGGCAGAAGCAGAAAGCGCAGAGGTCTGTGAGGTGCACAGAGAGCGGGGGCTGCGCAAACCCCTCCGAGCGTATCGCGGGATACGTTGTATCGCGGGATACGTTGTATCGCGGGATACGTTGTATGACGTTGGCGGTTTTGGTGGGTAACTATGTACGTACTGTAGGGACACATGCTTTCTTACAGGATGAAAAGATGTAATGTTGTCGTGGTTTAGCCCCAGCCGGCAACTAAGCACCACGCAGCCGCTCGCTCACTCCCCCTCCCACAGTAGGGTGGGGGAGAGAATTCGGAAAAAAACCTCGTGGGTTGAGATAAACACGGTTTAATAGGACAGAAAGAAAGAAGGAAACAACAATGATAATACCAACACAGGAATGTACAAGAACAAGTGATGCCCAATACAGCAATTGCTCACCACCCGGCGATCGACAGCCCGTCCCCGAGCAGCGATTTCTGCCCCCCGGCCAACTCCAGTTTATGTACTGGGCATGACGTCGGATGGTAGGGAATATCTCTTTGGCCAGTCTGGGTCAGCTGTCCCGGCTGTGTCCCCTCCCAGCTCCCCGTGCACCCCCAACCTCCTTGCTAGCAGGCCAGCACGAGAAGCTGGACTGTCCTTGACTGCTCAGCAACAACCCAAAACATCAGCACATTATCAACAGTTTCTCATCCCAAATCCAAAACACAGTGTCACACTGGCTTCTGTGAAGAAAACCAGCTCTATCCTGGCTGAAAACAGGACACAGGGAATAAGGGAAGCGGTTCCCCGAGGGCAAAACATTACTAAAGCATTTAATGAACAACAAGGGAAAGACGAATCTCCAACAGAATGGTTGGAGAGGTTGAGGAAAAACCTACAAATGTACTCTGGAATTGATCCGAATACAGTGGCTGGGACCGCACTCCTTAGAACACAATTTGTAGCTAAATCCTGGGGGCATATAAGAAGGAAATTAGAAAAATTGGAAGATTGGCAAGAAAGAAGATTAGAGGAGTTACTTAGAGAAGCCCAGAAAGTCTATGTTAGGAGGGACGAAGAAAAACAAAAAGCAAAAGCAAAAATTTTTGTACGTGCCAGTAGTAGGAGCAAAAGGAGAGCCTTTTAAAGTAAATATATTGAAAGATGTAGAAGTAGAAACAGAAAAGAAAATTTGTCTTAATGATTTACTTTTGCTCCCTGAAGCGGAATACAATTTATTAGGAAGGGATTTGATTTTGAAGTTAAACTTGAGCATTCAGAGTCAAGGGGACAAATTGCAGATTAAATTATACACTTTAACACAAGAGGATGAAGAAGCTATTAACCCCTCAGTGTGGTATAAGGAAGGGGAAACTGGAAAGATAAAAATGGACCCCATAAGCGTTCAAATAACAGATCCGCACTGCCCAATTAGAATCAAGCAATACTCTATACCTATGGAGGGTCAAAAAGGATTAAAACCTGTAGTTGACAGACTTTTGGAAAAAGGAACCCTAGAACCATGTATGTCCCCTCATAACACGCCCATTCTTCCCGTAAAGAAACCGGATGGGTCATACAGGATGGTGCAGGACTTAAGAGCTGTAAATCAGCGAACAATCACTAAATTCCCTGTGGTGGCAAATCCTTATACTTTATTGAGTCATATATCTCCCAAACATACTTGGTATAGTGTAACAGATTTGAAAGATGCTTTTTGGGCCTGTCCTCTGGATGAGGGATCCGGAGATTATTTTGCCTTTGAGTGGGAGGACCCCGAAACAGGACGAAAACAACCATTAAGATGGACTGTGTTACCACAAGGGTTTACAGAGTCACCAAATCTATTTGGACAAACTTTAGAGAAAATTCTACAAGATTTCACAATACCTAAGGAGGTAAAATTATTGCAATATGTGGACGATTTATTAGTAGCAGGAGAAACTGAAGAGGGGATCCGAAAAGCCACCATTAAATTGTTAAATTTTCTAGGGGAAAAGGGATTAAAGGTGTCCCGATCAAAGCTACAGTTTGTAGAACAAGAAGTAAAATACTTAGGACATTGGCTGAGTAAGGGAAGGAAGAAGTTAGATCCTGATAGGGTATCTGGGATTCCATCCTTAAGACCCCCACAAGCTAAAACGGAAATTAGGCAAATACTGGGATTATTAGGATATTGTAGACCATGGCTTGAAAATTATAGTGAAAAAGTAAAATTCCTATATGAAAAATTAACTAATAACCAACTTAAATGGCTTATTGAAGACGATCAGTGATGTGAGGAAGTAAAAAAGGCATTAATACAAGCACCTGTATTGAGCCTCCCAGATCTAGAAAAACCTTTCTATCTCTTTGTGAATACATCAAGCCAGACAGCATACGGAGTTCTTACTCAAGACTGGGCAGGAATCAAAAAACCCGTGGGGTATTGTTCTAAGTTACTTGATCCAGTAAGCAGAGGATGGCCTGCTTGTCTCCAAGCTTTGGTTGCTACAGCATTATTAATAGAAGAAGTTAGGAAGATTACCTTCAGTGCTCCTTTAAAAGTGTATACCCCACACAATGTCAGAAATGTTTCACAACAAAAAGCGGAAAAATGGTTAATGGACAGCCAGATTCTAAAGTACGAAGCAATACTAATAGACTCCCCTGACTAAGCGTGACTTCTGCTCAGAGTCCAGCACAATTTTTGTTTGGAGAACCATCAGAGGAATTACAACATAACTGTTTAGAGGTAATTGAGACCCAGACTAAGGTGAGACCAGATTTAAGAGATGCTGAGTTGGAAAATGGAGAAGCGCAGTTCAGAGATGGCTCCTCCTGAGTGGTAGAAGGGAAGAGAAAATCGGGATATGCAATAATTAATAAGGACTTAGAACTTGTGGAATCAGGACCTCTGAGTCCATCATGGTCAGCTCAGGCTTGTGAGCTGTATGCCCTATGTAGGGCCCTGGAATTGCTAAAAGGAAGAAGCGGGACTATATTTACAGATTCTAAATACGCATATGGGGTGGTCCACTCTTTTGGAAAAATTTGGGAAGAAAGAGGTATGATTAATACTCAAGGGAGCAATTTAATACATCAAGAATTAATAGTAAAAATTTTAAAGGCTTTAAGAGAACCAAAGGAGATAGCAGTGGTACATGTGAGGGGACACCAAAAGGGATGAGATTACCGAACTAGAGGAAATAACTTAGCAGATAAAGAGGCCCAGGAAGCAGCCTTGAGGACTAAAGTTGCCAAAATTAATGTCATACAAACAAAGGAGGACACCAGCAAAGAAGGACGAGAGGAAAGAGAGAAGTTTGCCCCAGAAGAACAAACAAAATTGGAGAAAATAGGAGCTAAATTAGAACAAGGAAAATGGACACTGCCCGATGGGCGAGAAATGTTGCCAAAAGCCTACACCAGGCGAATATTAGAACGTTTGCGTGTGCAAACACATTGGGGTACAAAAGCGTTAAGTGATCATTTTCTTAAACAATTTGGTGGTATTGGAATTTTTGAAATAGCAAAGCAAATTACACAAGGTTGCTTAACTTGACAAAAGGTAAATAAGACAGTGTTTGGACAAGCAGCCACGGGAGGGAGAAAAACAGCTTACAGACCTTTTGAGAAAGTACAAGTCGATTTCACTGCATTGCCTAAGGTAGGGAGGATAAAATATTTATTGGTAATAGTAGATCATTTAACACAGTGGGTAGAAGCGTACCCTGTAGCACGAGCTACGGCACAGATGGTGGTAAAAATTTTATTGGAACATTTGATACCTAGATATGGGATAATCCAGTACATTGATTCTGACCAGGGCACACATTTTACTTCTAAAATAATAAAACTATTATGTCAATCATTAGGTATTCAGTGGGAATACCACACTCCATGGCACCCACAAAGCTCGGGGAAGGCAGAAAGAATGAATCAAACAATAAAACAACAATTGGCTAAATTAATGATTGAGACACAAATGCCCTGGACCAAATGTTTACCACTGGCACTTCTAAACGTAAGAACTAAACCATACAGTGAGACTGGATTATCGCCATATGAAATGTTATATGGCGTGCCTTATTTTCAAGGAACGCCTCTGGGGAACAATGTAATTGAGCATCACAGTATCCAACAATATATAATTACCCTTGGAAAAAGATTAAAAGAATTAAGAGAGATTGGGATGGTGGCCCAAACACCACCTTTAGGATTTGCAATTCATCAGTTAGAACCAGGAGATAAAATTCTGACAAAAACATGGAAAGAAGGAAACCTATCTCCCCTCTGGGAAGGACCTGTCCTTGTTTTATTAACTACAGAAACAGCTGTGAGAACTGCTGAAAAAGGATGGACACATGTGTCACGAGTGAAAGGTCCAGTGAAGGAGTGGAAAGTCACATCTGACTAAATTGCTGTGGGAATTTTATTGCGGCTACTCCTGTAATAGAAACAGCAGTGAAACATGAAATTCCCACAGTTGCTAAAAATCTATTTGTAAATCTTGCTGAAAACATTGTTGAAAACATTGAATATAGCTAATTGTTACGTTTGTGGTGGAACAAATCAAGGTGAACGATGGCCATGGGAAGCTATGGAGAGCAATATAAGTAATCCCCAAGTTTGGAAAACAATGGGAAAGGGTAATAGGAAACAACAATGGGTACTCCAAACGAGTATAATCGGAAGGAGTTGTTGGCAAAAGAAGAACAGGAAAAAGGAGCTGGAACTAGAATTTGTCCTTTGTGTAGAAGGTGGTGTGTATTTGTAAGATTAGTGTTGCAGGCTAACTGGCAGTTTTCTGTAGCCATAAAGCCTTGCAAATAAAGAGGATCGCCAGGCTCGGGCAAGTGCTCAGGTCTGGCCAAACCACTGATCTATCAAAGCTCTGGCCTTCACAAGCAGTGCTCAATTAATTTGGGTACTAAGAAAGCACCCCCTTAAAGGAAAGGAGAGGGCAAGACCGGAGGGGAACTGGTATTGCGGCTTAAAAAGGGTCTGCCAAGGGCTGCAACCCCTTTGGGCTGTGACCGCCGACCACTATGGCCCTGACCGGACCTCTTCTAGTTCTACTTGGGGTGAGTTCCTTGACTCTGACTACGGCAAATAACTGTAGTCAATATTGGAACAAGTCCAGCTGGGGTTTACCCCAGAAAAATGGAAAAACTGAGGACCTTTTCTAATTGTACAGCCTGTACCTGTAATCGTATTTGCCAAGGAATTGGAACAATAAAACCTAGGTTTTTTTCCTGTTACCCATAAATCAGGGAGAGCCAGGTGTATAATGAATGGCCTCCTGAGAGACAAACTTGGAAAGGAGTCAATCTAGGAGGATTTTGGGGAGATTTTATGGGTGGTGATTGGCTTACTAAAATCGGGATAGTTGTACTGGGGATATGTGGGGGATTGTTACTAGATTAATCTACTCGGTTACACAAGGAATGCAGATATCTGCAGTACTCAATTGGAAATGAAAACACGAATCAATACTGCAAAGAAGAAGATGGGGGATTGTGAAATATGTTCATCTGATTCGTGTGATGAAGTGTAATCTTCTGTACTTTTATGGATTTCTCCTGCACCATAAAAAGGGGTATTTTACAGAAGAAAGTTAAACTACTTTGCTGGTATATCAGCTCAAACCAGTTTGACCACTGACCGCATAGTATTGTGTAAAGAGAAACTTGTAAAGTGCATGCATAAAGTTTGGGGTCATCCTGGGGGCACGCCGAGGAAGATTTGACAAGACTCTAGAAGGAGAAGAGGGCATGCGCCGAAGAAGACACGCCTATTCATGAATACGTATTAGCAGACAGGATACAAACCAAGAACAGTAACTGTACCGCGTGCATCTTGGTGGAGCGGAGACTCCCGGAGCACCCAGCGCTGTTTGCTTGCCTCTATTCGCTTAATAAATTGTAAATTTGAATTGGAATCCTGTTTGGGACTAAATCATTTATCACATCCTTATCCAGCATCTTTTCAAAATACTGGTAAGACTCAAGCCTGCATCGTAACTGGTTCCTCTTCCATCCGCTGTAGGAGTCCCCTGTGTTCCGGAAACACCACAGGGCACATCGAACTATAACACAAAGCGCTATGGATAGAACCACAATAATTATTCAAGTAACAAATAATCGTTGTAACCATGATAGGTTTGGTAAACCAAGAGGTTAACTTTCCCACAGCTCAGAAAACCCCCAAAAGGTGTCATCTTGAGTTACTTCACGTAGGATTTTTGCTTGTTCTCTGATCTCCCGTAAGTCAGCAGATATTCACCCACTTTGGTCTACATACCTGCAACAGCTGACATTGATTACTGTGCACACCCCTGCCTGTGAGGCTAATATTAAATCTAGAGCCATACGATTTTGTGACACTATTTTCGATAAACTAGTAGTTTCTTCTTGGAGTTTCCTGATGGCATCTATAGTTTTATTCTCAATTATCTCTATTACAGCCGAGATGTTTATTATAGCTTTTTCTAACTCGCTAACCCCCAGAAATGGGATTAGCCACCGCACAAAGCTATGATAGCGTGTCAGCTTTTCTATTAAGGGCTTACTCACCCTTCAGTTTCTTCTCACGGGATTCTGTGTTGTTTTATCAATAATAGTGATGTTGGGAACCAGGGTGCCCAAAGTACATGCTCCCCACCACCTCAGAGGTAAAGTTTTCCGAGCTGCTGTACCACACAACCAGTACCACCCTGTCCCTAGCGGAACCGGGAGGCCAGTATAATTAAGTGCTGGATCAATAGAGACAAAATGTGGTCCTCTGTCAGAGGATATAGTTGCTGGAACTCCAAAACGTGGTATTATCTCTTGTATCAATGCTTTAGCTGTCTCCTGAGCTTTAGCTGTTCTGGTTGGGAATGCCTCTGGCCAACCTGAAAAGGTATCAGTTAATACCAATAAATATCGATACCCCCCTTTTCTTGGAAGTTCTATAAAATCAATCTGTCATTGTTGCCCAGGCCCATTGTCTTTCCCAATCTGGCCCATTTCTGGCTTGGCGGTATTCTTGGGATTAGTTTGGAGGCAAAGATCACGTTGTTGAGTTACCTGTCTCACCATAGTATACAAATTTCTGGCCACACTTTCTCTAATTAAATGTTTATATAGAGTCTCCATCTCCCAATGCCTTTTCCTATGTTCTTCCCTTACCAAATGCCATATTAGGCAGGAGGGAATAACCACTTTTCCTTGTGGGGTATAAGCCCACCCTTCTTTGTTATATGACCCTTCCAGATCTGTGATAAGGTTTTGATCTTCCTCGGTATATTTTGGCTTACCTTCTAGGGAGATTCGCCGTCAGGGACTAAAGCTCCTTCTGTTTTAATCTCTGTTTTAGCTACCTGTTTTGCCTCTCTGTCCACCAGCTCATTTCCTCTCTCCAATTCCGAGCTCACTTTCCGGTGAGCCTTAATATGCATAATCGCCACCTTCTCAGCAAGTTGGACTGCTTTCAACAGTCTCAAAATCTCTTTTGCATGCTTAATAGTTTTCCCTTGAGAGCTCAGTAACCCTCTTTCCTCCTAGATTGTTCCATGCACGTGCACAACTCCGAAGGCATATCTTGAGTCTGTATAAATATTCACAACTTTGCCTTGAGCCACTTCCAAGGCTCGGGTCAGAGCAATTATTTCTGCGCTCTGTGCAGAGGTATTTATGGGCAAAGGTCTATTATTTCTTGACTAGTGGTAATGGCATATCCCACGTGTCTTTTACCACTCAGGACATAGCTGCTTCCACCTGTGAACCAGTTTTCTCCGCTTTCCATAGGGTTGTCTTTTAGATCTGGTCGGTTTGCGTACGTTGTTTCAATAGTCTCCAAACAGTCATGATGCGCTGGTTCTCCCGTGTTTCCACTAAGGAAAGAAGCTGGGTTGACAATGTTAGTAACTACGACCTCCACATCATCCTGTTCTATCAGTATAGCCTGATATCTCAGGGATCTTTGTGGAGAAAGCCAGTGCCCACCCTTTGCGTCCAGCACTGCGGACACTGTGTGAGACACTAAAACAGTCATCTTCTGGCCCAGAGTAAATTTTCGGGCTTCTTGTACATTCAATATTACAGCTGTAATTGCTCTCAAGCATCCAGGCCAACCCTTCGCAGTTGCGTCTAACTGTTTGGAAAAGTAGGTAACTGCTCGTCGATAGGGGCCCAGATCTTGTGCTAATATTCCCAGAGCAATTCCCTGTTTCTCGTGGGAAAAGAGAAAAAAACGGTTTACTCACATCGGGGAGCTCTAAGGCCGGAGCCGACACCAAAGCTTTCTTTAGTAGCTCAAAGGCTCGTGTGCTCTCTTTGCCCGTCCAGATCATACAATCGTATCGTAACAGTTTCCTTTCTCCAGACGGTATTTCCCAAGATTCCAAGTCTTTTGCGAGCTCATTGCCAAAGATGGTAGACTGTTCGTAAATCCTTGTGGCAACACCGTCCAAGTGAGCTGAGTCTTGCGACCACTTTTGGGGTTTTCCCATTCAAATGCAAATAATTTTTGGCTGGCTTCATGGAGAGGGAGGCAAAAGAAGGCATCCTTCAGATCTAAAACAGTAAACCAAGTTAGTTCAGGTGTTAATACGGTCAACAGGGTATATGGATTTGCTGCTACGGGGTAAAGGTCCTCAGTTATTTTATTTACGGCCCGTAGATCCTGGACCACACTATACAACCCGTCAGGTTTACGAACAGGTAATACAGGGGTGTTGAAATCAGACTCACAGTTTTTCAGTAATCCTATTTATAAAAATCTTCCAATCACTGGCCGAATTCCTTCCTTACCTTCCCTTCTGCGGGCAGACTGGTTAAGAATAGACTCAGTATCTGGATATATTGCTGATCTTTTACTTCCAGAGTAATTTCTCCTTTTTCAAATGTAATTTTTGCACCCAATTGTTCTAACAAATCTCTTCCCAAAAGTGGCTTTGGGGAGTTGGGCCTATGTAGGAATTTGTGGATACCCCATTGTTTTCCCAATTTATACTTCAAAGGTTTACAAAAATACGCCTTTTCACTTTGGCCAGTCGCTGCTTTTACCATGATATAGTCGTTTCCCAGGGGCATCAAGGCTTGATTTAAAACCGAGTATGTTGCCCCTGTGTCAACCAAAAATTCTACTTCTTGTTCTTCCTTCCCCAGCCTCATTATAACCAGTGGATCTGCTGGGGTACATTCCCCAGGTCCCTGTCAATCCTTTTTCACATGGGCTACTATTCTTCCTGTCTGGTGGCTTCGCCTCTTTGCCTTGTTTCTTGGACACCCTCCTTTCCAATGACCAAATTTCTTACACAACGCACATTGATCCTTACCTAATCAAGATGGTTCTCGTCTAGGCCTCTCTGCCTCCTCTTCCCTGACAACTGCTATCCTTCCTCTTTGCCCTTGTCTATATTCTTCCTCTCTATTACTAAATACTCTCCACGCTTCACCCAGCAACACTTCCAGATTTCTACCTTCTGTAGGGCGCAGCTTCTGGAGTTTGTCCCCCGTAGACTGACCCAAGAACAGGGAGATTGTTGTATTCCTACCTCTGACCCAGGATCCAGCGGTGTGCTACGGCGCATTACATCCCTCAATCGATCCAGGAACTCGGATGGGGACTCAGAAGGACCTTGTTTAACTGCATATAGAGCTGACCAGTTTGTGGTTTTGGGAATAGCCCTTTCCATTCCCTTCAAAATCCATTCTTGATATTCCTGTAGCCTCTCCATATGGGCAGATTTATTAGCGTCCCATTTTGGGTCTCGGAGGGGAAATATTCTTTGACATCCCCCCCCGTGATCTTGTAATGGTCTTCAGCTAAATTCTCTGCTGTTTTCAAAATTAATTGCTTTTCTGTTTCTGTCATATACTCTAAGAGCAACTGTATACCTTTCCAGTCTGGATTATGTTGTTTTACCATGAACTGAAAATGCTTAGTAACACTCAGCGGGTCGCTTCTATAGTCTCTTGCAACTTTTCTCCATTCTCCTAGATCAGTGGTGGAAAAGGGCACCTTAATCATCATTGTTCCTCCATCAGGTCCCACTGCCTCTCGGAATGGGGCTTGTAAAGCTGTAGGGACAGTCCTAGAGGCAGTTTTCTTCCTTGTGCGGGAAGATATGGGACCGTCCAGGGGAGCGGAGCTGTGGATCCGTGGTTTGTTTTTTTAATACTAAGGCAAAAGTCTCAAGCTTATGACTAAGTGCCAGTGGTGCTGCAGTCACAAACCACTGGGGGGAAATGGTTATCAAGGGTGTTTCTCACTTAGCTCAGCAGTTGTAGCAATTCCAGTGAATCCTCTGTGTTCCTGTTTTCCTGCCTGTGTTTGGAGAACATCCACTCCTGTCCACAGAAGAGGTGTGTGTGTAGAGCTTATGAATACATGTATCTGAAGTAAAAATCATGCATTCTGTGTGACAGATTTAGAAAGGATGGCTTGCTACAGTAGTAGTTGGTTGGTGATGAGTTAGACTTCTGCTTCTCTTTGAAAGCTTCCCTGAAAGCTATGGAAGACCCATCAGTAGGCAAACTCCAAATGTTTTTATATCCTAAATAGTGCCTACTGTAATCATGAGACTGGCATAAAAATTGAGATTTTTATAATGCAGCTCATATTTGTTCTTTGCTTTCTTTGTGAGCTCAGGGCTTGTAAGGGTACACTGTATTTTTTAGATTTCTTTTATAATCAGGAAGCTTAGGAAAGAATTTTTGTGGTGGTTGGCTTTTTTCTTTTGTCCATCCGTAATCATTTGTTGTAAATTGCTGGGCATTCAAGGAAATACCAAAACTTTCATGACTTGCAATGTAAAAAACTGTAGTGCTTTCTCATATAAAAGTAAAATACTTTTCATAAGTTAAATCTATTTTTAGTTTAAAGGACCTCATTCACTGTGAACTTGTTTTATAGTCTTCTCCCCAAACGTAGGTGGGGAGAGTCGCAGAAAGGCATAACTAGTGAATTCTCCAGTAACTGCATGTTCCCCGTTTTTCCTCTAAGGAAATGGTTGGAAGCTGTTTTTGAGGAGTTCAAGTTGTGTATGTGTTGGGTGGGTTTGGGTTTTTACCCTGCTGGCTTAGTTCTCATTGATCATAGTCTAATTCTTTTGTGTTTCTTTTTACAAAGAAATCCCAGGAACAGTTACCAATATTAACCAAGAAAATAGAGTTCTTAATGCCATGGATCTTTTCTTGTATGTCTTGCCTTTTTTAATCTGCTTTCCAGTTTCTCAGTGGGCAGGAAACTAGATGGTGTGTGGTTTTTTCCCTTTTGTGTCCTCGCAGAACTCGTGTGTTGAACTTCTGTGTCGCCTCTGAATAATGCGGAGAAGTGGTACGTTGCTTTGCACAGCGATGCGCCTTCATTTTGAATGCATGATGACTCCTGTGGAAGGAACCAAACCTGAGGAAAGTTTTACATGTGTCTGTGTGCATATATTTCTTTTTTTTTTTTTCTCCTTAATTTGTAATGAAATTGGGGCGTAAAAAAAATTCAAACCAAACCCAAACTCCTAATCACCCCCTCCCTCCTCAAACACCTAGTGTCTTGTCAGCTGTAGAATGACGTGTCTCTGTCAGTTAACCTTGAGGAGACATTTTTTTTGTTCCTGACTGTGGGCGAAATCCAAGAACTAGCAAAACAAGGTTCTCGTTCTCTAGAGCTCTGTGTGGGGAATTGTTATAGGAGAGGAGGTCTTAACTTCTTAGGGCGTGAGTGGACTTGCATTTGATCTTTTGGCCACACAACATTTTCCCTCTTTCACCCTAAGGAAAACTCTTTTCTTTTTTTTTTATGCCAGTTTCCCATAAAAGCGATGATGAACGATGTGAGCTTCATTTGGTAAACCAATTCCTTTTGATAGAAAGGGAAAATATTGAGTAGGCAGCGAACTGAGTCACAGGTGAATCTACCAAGCAGACCGCGACAGTTACTCTCGCAGGCTTTACTGTATCCGAAGCTAGTGGATTCAAGTAATGGATTGGTAAGCGTGTAAGCATTTGCAAAACGAGGACTTTCCAGTTAGCCTTCTTTTCTGTAACGTTTCTGTCTACACCAGCTTGTACGCCAGGATCCTAGCTCACTTTCTGTGCTTGGGTCTTTGAGTTTGTTTCTGCATTCAACTTTGTTTCCAGGAGAACATATCAAATCTGTGATCATTACAGCATGCCATAATAGTTAATATGCCAGATTTAAGAAAAACACGGCTAAGGAGCTTCCTTCTTCACAACCCCCCAACAAATAAACCCCCAAAATGAAGGAATTCCTTAAACCTAGAAAGAAAGAAATACGCTGTGAGTCACATGTTGCGGTGATGTGGTAGCAGCAGGGTCCTTAGAACCGATGATTTACAAGACCTAATGTCTTTCTGTGGACTTTGAAGGCTGAGTGTTTTGTACTCTAGCAAATTCCTGCTACTGTTATGTATTCACGTAGATCTGTAAGGCAATTGTTGTTACTTTCTTTGCATAGTCTGGTAAAATATTTGTATAATAGGAAAATTATGTTTTTGTGCTACTCTCCTTGGGAAACAGAAACTAAGCCTGCCATTAGATGCTAGGCCACAGTCGTTGACGGAGCAGGGTAGTGTATCTTACATTTTGTGCTACACTTGGTCAAGTCTCATCTCTATCGTATTCGCTGTTACTTTATTAAATTTAGTATCTGCACTTTCTATTTCCAGACAGGCCTCTCATTCAGAGCACAGAGGCATGGTTCTCTCTGCGTCTGGCTTCCCGTCCCTATCTTTTCATTCCTTCCTCTCCTCCCTGTAGCCTACTGCTATCGTTTTCTTTCACCAGCTCTCTCTCTGCCGGGCTCCGGAACCCTGTTTTTTCATTTCTCCCTGTCTGTCTTGTAGCTCCTCAGTACTTTTTCTTTCCCTGGCTCCCTGTCCCTGTTTCTTCCTTCTTGGCCCTGTAGCACGCTCTGATTCTGTTCCATTCTCTGCCTCTGCTTTCCCAGCAATCTGTCCCTCGCTTTTAATTCCTCCCTCTCCGCGCTGTCGCCCGTGCGGTCTCTTGCCTTTCTCCGTCGCTGGCTGGCTGGCTGTCCCTGCTCATTCATTCCTCCCTCTCCCCCCTGCAGCGCCTGTCGCTTTTGTCCGTTCTCCATCTCGCTGTCTCTGGCTCCCTGATGACCCTATTTTGGACTCCCACCACCCATGCACCCCCTTCTTTCCATGCTCATTGCTCTTCTTGTTGCTCTCCAGCTCTCTTTTTTCCCCAGCTCCCTGTACGGTGCAGATATGGGGGTTGTTTTGGCGGTGTTCCCCGCCCCTTACCTCCGTGTTTCACTGTCCTGGCTCCCCATTGTTTCATTCCTCCTTTCAGCTCGGTTGCCACTTTTTTGTCTCTCCCTCTCTCCTGGTCTGACTCCCTGCCCCCGGTCTCCTCTCTTGTAGCGTCCCGTGCCTCACACCTCGTTTTCGGCGGCCTCCCCCTGCCCAGCAGCCCATGGCTCCGGGAGCCGCCCGCCCGCCTGTTCCCTGCCGCACCGAGGAGCGCGGCTCCGGGAAGGACTGCCGGGGTGTCCCCGGGGCAGGCCCCGAGCCCCGGGGCAGCCCCGCTCCCGGGCCTTGTCATGCGCCGCCTCCTTTGCCCTCGCGGCTGCGTTCGCCCTCGCTTTGCCCCGGGTGAGGGGCTGTGCCGGAGCTCGGGGCAGGAGGGGATGCTCTGGGGTGGGGGTCGGGCGCTGGCCCCCTGTTCCAGCTGGGCTCCAGCTGTGGGCCGGGGCTGGAGGAGCCCCAGGTGCGGGCGGTGAGGCCGGTGGGGACGGACGCTCCCTGCACAGGGGTGGCTGCCGGGGGAGGGGCTGGTGCTGCTGCTGCCCTACTCCCGGTGGCCGTGGAGGGGCCGGGGGAGCCAAGGGTGGAGCGGTCGCCCGGCCTGACCGGGCTGCGGCTGCAGCGAGAAAGAAGGTGAGCGGGGCCGCCCGATCGACCGGAGGCAGGGCGGCGGGGTCCGCGTCGGAGGCACGGAGCAGAGGGGTGTGCGAGCCGGCGGAGGGGTCCACCCGGAACTACGCTGCAGAGGGCGGGTGAGCGCTCGCGTCTCGGCGGGGATGGGGGGGTGGAAGACGGTGTCCTCGCAGGGTGAGCCAGCAGGACAGGCTGCGTCTCGCGGCATGGCGGGAGCCGTAGTCCTGAGGCACGGGGTTTGCTCTCGGCCATGTTCGTGCCCCGCCATGCCGGGAAGCGTGGTCTTCCGGGCGGTCACGTTGTGCTTGCTGGTGCATGCCGGGAGATGTAGTTTTTGCGACGCGGGTTCCCGGGCATGCGTGGTGGTGTGCCTCCTCGCCGCCCTCAGTGCTGCCGCCCTGTGACCAAAATTAGGTACTGCAGCTCGGCAGCTGCGCATGCACGGTACAGCACCTCGTCGCTCAGAAGCTGCGCATGCGCGATGGGCGCATTGCTGCATCTCGCGAGGCACGCATGCGCGGTGGGGAACCTCGCCGCAGCTGGGAAGCCGCGCATGCGCGGCGGCGCCTAAGTGACCCACGCTGCCGGCTGCCGGTAACCGCGATGCCGTTCTGCGGTCCCTGCGCGCTCTTTGCTACTTCCCGGTAAGGTCGCGCCGTTGCCGCCCCATGTGCGCAACGTGGGCGGGTGCTCGCCCTGCAAAATGAGGCACGGCCGCCGGGTGCTCGCTGCTACTGCAGCCCGGCGTTCGCGCACCGCCCCTCGCCCCTGCGGCGCGCCGCCGGCGTCCGGCGCATGCGCGGCGCGCGGGAGCAGCATGGCGGCGCAGCGGGGTCCAGTTCCCGGCGGGCGTGAAGGGCCGGGACCACCGGTGAGGCGAGCGAGCCCCTGGGGCGGGTTCGGGGCGTCTCCTGTATTTTCGTATTTTATATAATCGTATAACTATTATACGTATAACTATTATTATATAACTATTAAACTATAAAAATACGAAACACTGTTTCCATTGTTGCCACACAATGCCATTGTTGCCAAACAACGGCGCTGTTTCCATCGGTGCCAAACAATGCAACCGTTGCAATTTTTGCCAAACAATGCCATTGTTGCCAAACAATGCCACTGTTTCCATTGTTGCCACACAATGCCATTGTTGCCAAACAATGCCACTGTTTCCATTGTTGCCAAACAATGCCATCGTTGCCATTGTTGCCACACAATGCCATTGTTTCCACACAATGTCACCGTTCCCATTGTTGCCAAACAATGCCACTGTTTCCATTGTTGCCTAACAATGCCACCGTTGCTATTGTTGCCATAGAATGCCATTGTTGCCAAACAATGCCACTGTTTGCATTGTTGCCAAACAATGCCATTGTTGCCAAACAATGCCACTGTTTCCATTGTTACCACACAATGCCATTGTTGCCAAACAATGGCACTGTTTCCATTGTTTCCAAACAATGCCACCGTTGCCATTGTTGCCACACAATGCCATTGTTGCCAAACAATGCCACTGTTTCCATTGTTGCCACACAATGCCATTGTTGCCAAACAATGGCACTGTTTCCATTGGTGCCAAACAATGCAACCGTTGCCATTGTTGCCAAACAATGCCACCGTTGGCATTGTTGCCACACAATGCCATTGTTGCCAAACAATGCCAATGTTTCCATTGTTGCCAAACAATGCCACTGTTTCCATTGTTGCCACACAATGCCATTGTTGCCAAACAATGGCACTGTTTCCATTGGTGCCAAACAATGCAACCGTTGCCATTGTTGCCAAACAATGCCACCGTTGGCATTGTTGCCACACAATGCCATTGTTGCCAAACAATGCCAATGTTTCCATTGTTGCCAAACAATGCCACTGTTTCCATTGTTGACAAACAATGCCACCATTGCCATTGTTGCCACACAATGCAATTGTTACCAAACAATGCCACCGTTGCCATTGTTACCAAACAATGCCATTTTTGCAACACAATGCCACTGTTTCCATTGTTGCCACACAATGCCATTGTTGCCAAACAATAGCAGTGTTTCCATCGGTGCCAAACAATGCAACCGTTGCAATTCTTGTCAAACAATGCCACTGTTGCCTAACAATGCAACCGTTGGCATTGTTGCCACACAATGCCACTGTTGCCTAAGAATGCAACCGTTGGCATTGTTGCCACACAATGCCACTTTTGGCAAACAATGGCACTGTTTCCATTGTTGCCAAACAATGCCACCGGTGCCATTGTTGCCACACAATGCCATTGTTGCCAAACAATGCCACTGTTTCCATTGTTGCCAAACAATGCCACCGTTGCCATTGTTTCCACAGAATGCCATTGTTGCCAAACAATGCCACCGTTGCCATTGTTGCCAAACAATGCCACTGTTTCCATTGTTGCCAAACAATGCCACTGTTGCCATTGTTGCCAAACAATGCCATTGTTGCCACACAATGCCACTGTTTCCATTGTTGCCACACAATGCCACCGTTGCCATTGTTGCCACCGGTGCCATTTTTGCCACACAATGCCATTGTTGCCAAACAATGCCACTGTTTCCATTGTTGCCAAACAATGCCACCGTTGCCATTGTTTCCACAGAATGCCATTGTTGCCAAACAATGCCACTGTTGCCATTGTTGCCAAACAATGCCACTGTTTCCATTGTTGCCAAACAATGCCACTGTTGCCATTGTTGCCAAACAATGCCATTGTTGCCACACAATGCCACTGTTTCCATTGTTGCCACACAATGCCACCGTTGCCATTGTTGCCACACAATGCCATTGTTGCCAAACAATGCCACCGTTGCCATTGTTGCCAAACAATGCCATTGTTGCCACACAATGCCAGTGTTTCCATTGTTGCCACACAATGCCATTGTTGCTAAACAATGGCACTGTTTCCATTGGTGCCAAACAATGCAACCGTTGTTTCCATTGTTGCCACACAATGCCATTGTTGCCAAACAATGCCACTGTTTCCATTGTTGCCAAATACTGGCACTTTTTCCATTGTTGCCAAACCATGCCATTGCTGCCAAACAATGGCACTGTTTCCATTGGTGCCAAACAATGCCGCTGTTGCCATTGTTGCGTAACAATGCCACTGTTGCCATTGTTGCGTAAACAATGCCACTGTTCCCATTGTTGCCAGACAATGCCATTGATGCCAAACACCACCATTGTTTCCATTGTTTCCAAAGAATGACGTTGTTGTCGTCGCGTACCGCTGTTCTTCCTGCCACCCTATGCCGGCGGGTTTCTTTAGGTGTACGCGGTGCTTAGGCGTCCTCGGCCATCACTTAGGCCGGGCTAGCGGAGCAGGCGTCCCGAGTGACCCTTCCCCACACCGTTCCCCGCTCTCCCGCCCACGCCAGCGCTGCGGCACCCGGTGTCCCTGTCCCCTGCTTCCACTTCTGCCTCTACCCACCCCCGGCCCAGCGCGGGCGTGTCGTGGTTTAGCCCCAGCCAGCAACTACGCACCACGCAGCCGCTCACTCACTCCCCCATGGTGGGACGGGGGAGAGAATTGGAAGAGTAAAAGTGAGGAAACTCATGGTTTGAGATAAAGACAGTTTAATAAGTAAAGCAAAAGCCGCGCACGCAAGCAAAGCAAAACAAGGAATTTGTTCACCACTCCCCATGGGCAGGCAGGTGTTCAGCCATCTCCAGGGAAGCAGGGCTCCGTCACACGTAATGGTTTCTTGGGAAGACAGACGCCATAACTCCGAACGTCCCTCCACCCCTTCCTTCTTCTTCGTCCCAGCTTTATATACCGAGCATGACGTTATATGGTAGGGAATATCTCTTTGGCCAGCCTGGGTCAGCTGTCCTGGCTGTGTCCCCTCCCAGCTTCCCGTGCACCCCCAGCCTGCTCGCTGCAGGCCAGCATGAGAAGCTGGACTGTCCTTGACTACTTAGCAACAACTCAAAACATCAGCACCTTATCAACATTTTTTCATCCCAAATCCAAAACATAGCCTCACGCTAGCTTCTATGAAGAAAATTAACTCTACCCTGGCTGAAACCAGGACAGGGCGTCATCGGGCTCGTTAATCGTGGCTGCCTCGGGGCTCGCGAAACGGATCGCGTGCAGGAGCGGCCGGCCTCGCGGCGAGTCCCTGCAACCGCCTGGCTGCTGGGGGGGGCCGCTGCCTCGCGCCCGCCGTGCGAGTGCGCCGAGGGCTCCCCTCGTGCCTTCCGGTCCTAATCCGTCACAGCCAGCCAGGATCTTCTTTCCCAGGTGTGCTTCTAACAACAGGCCCAGGAAAGGACAGGGCCGCGTGAGCCATGGACGCTGTCGCTCCCGGGTGCGCCGCACCTGACGTACACGGGCAGTCGAATGTCTAGGGCTTGTTCGGTGGGCCTGACCATGTGAGAGATGTGGGGCCCAAATACTGAATGGCCAGAGGAATCTGGTGCCATCAGTCTGGACGCAGGTGATCCTTCCTTTGGAGGCGGTTACAAATTCTGAATCCTCCTAATCCCGTTTTTATGGTATTGTGGGCGGTGCGGGAAAAGGATAAAATGCAGCTACTTCCCAGCTCCAGGCTGGAATACCCAGGAGCCTGATGTCACGTTCAGCTGGCGTTAAGCCCTCACCAAAATTCACCTTGGCTCTGAGCCCTGCTGAAAATTGGCACGGCTGGAGCTGTAGCACTACCAGCTATCGTACCGTGTTCTGTGCGGCTCTCACTGTTCCTTTGCTCTTCCCTGTGTGCCAGAGATTCCGGCAGCACCTGGGAAGAGCTGACAGCAGCACCAGGTAACGGGAAGCTGACCCTGTTTTGACCAGCTCGTGTGAGGTCTGTGCTGCTCTTGTTGGAGAGTGTTCGGTCTGGGCTACTTCTCGTTGCCATTCGACTCGCCGTGCCTGTAGGAGGACTGGAATCGGGCACGTTATCCGGTGCCTCATTTATCTGAGGAAAGCGAAAGAACTCCTGTAAAAGGCAACTGGCGCGTGAAGTAACCTCCCTGATGCGCTTCCTTTGGACCATGTACAGGCAGCGCTCTGTTTCTAAAGTTTCAGTTATGTCGGTGAGTGCGACTACGGTCACCTCTTTCTTTGTACGAATAGAGGGGACCAGAGGGCCAGGAAAGGGCACGGCGAGACCCTTCAGCTCTCAGCGATTAGCCAAACAGCAAACCAGGAATACTTTTGTTCTGTCTGTCAGTTGTCAGGAGGCCGTACCTGTTGTTGGGTAACAACTGGGAGGATGAACACCTACTTCTTAATTTCCAGATCTGAGTGCCACAGTCACTCTATACCGGGTTACCGTTTAGGAAAAGTCAGAAAGCTTCGCTAAGTAAAATGTGACCTAGTGGATGAGGGAAAGGCTATGGGTGTTGTCCACCCGGACTTTAGTAAAGCCTTTGGCACCCTCTCCCACAGCATTCTCCTGGAGAAAGTGGTGGCTCGTGGCTTCGACAGGTTCACTCTCTGCTGGGTAAAGAACTAGTTCTTTGATTTCGCCACAGTCAGGAACAGCAAAATCTCTCCTCAAGGTTAACCTCCACAGACACGTCATTCTACAGCTGACAAGACACTAGGTGTTTGAGGAGGTAGGGGATGATTAGGAGTTTGGTTTTGGTTTGAATTTTTTTTATGCCCCAGTTTCAGTTACAAATTAAGGAAAAAAAATATAGGAACACAGACACACATAAAACTTTCCTCAGGAAAATAGCACAGGGAACTGGGAAAAAAGAGAGCTGGAGAGCAAGAAGAACAGCAATGAGCATGGAAAGAAGGGGGTGGGTGGGTGGGGGGAGTCCAAAATAGGGTCATCAGGGAGCCAGAGACAGCGAGAGGGAGAACGGACAAAAGCGGCAGGCGCTGCAGGGGGGAGAGGGAGGGATGAATGAGCAGGGACAGCCAGCCAGCCAGCGACGGAGAAAGGCAAGAGACCGCACGGGCGACAGCGCGGAGAGGGAGGAATGAAAAGTGAGGGACGGGGAGCTGGGAGAGCAGAGGCGGAGAAAGAAAAGGCATCACAACGTGCTACGCGGCCAAGACGGAAGAAATGGGGACAGGGAGCCAGACAAAGAGAGCCAGGGCAAAAAAAAGTACGGACAGAGAGAGAGGAACGGAAAAATGGGGTTCCGGAGCCAGGCAGAGAGAGAGATGGTGAAAGAAAACGATAGCGATGGGCTACAGGGAGGAGAGGAAGGAGTGAAAAGGTAGGGGCGAGGAGCCAGACGCAGAGAGAACCGTGCCTCCGTGCTCTGAACGAGAGGCCCGTCTGGAAATGGAAAGTGCAGATACTAAATTTAATAAAATAATGGGGAACACGACATAGCGGAGACTTGACCAAGCGTAGCACAAAATGTAACATACACTACCCTGCGCCGTCACCTGCTGCAGCCCAGCGTCTAATGGCAGGCTTAGTTTCTATTTTCCAAGGAGAGTACCACAAAAATGTAATTTTCAGATTATACAAATATTTTATCAGATGATGCAAAAACGGTAACTAAAGTTGCCTTACAGATCTACGTGAATACATAACAGCAGCAGGAAATTGCTAGACTACAAAACACTCAGCCTTCAAAGTCCACAGAAGGACATTAGGTCTTGTAAATAATCAAAGACCCTGATGCTGACACATCTCCGCAACATGTGAGCCGCAGCGTATTTTGTTCTTTCCAGGTTTCATGAATTCATTCATTTGGGGGGGGTTATATTTGTTGGGGGTTTGTGAAGAAGGAAGTTCTTTACCTCTGCTTATGTCTTAATTCTGCCATTCCAATGCAAATCGTAACAGCTTTGTCTTTCAGTGCGTTAACCCTCAGCATCTATTTCCACAATTTCATAACCAGCTCCATCTAGTACTTTCCATTCCCTTCCGAGCACAGGACTGTGCCACCTGTGATGCCACACATAAGGGACTCTACAACAATTCCAAGAGCTAATCCCAGGAAACCCAGGATTAAAGTTCTTCTTTTCATATTTGATTTTCAGAATATTTAGAACTTTGACAGAGATGACATCGTGTTTTCCTTAAACCAGCTGATTGCAAAATGCTGCACTGGGCGAGAACACCATAAACAGTTTAAGACGAACGGCCACGCTCCTAAGTAAAACAATAAACCCAGCGCACGGGATCCGCGCAGCCTCTGCTTTGGCCTTCGCCTCTCGCCATCCGCCGCCAAAGCTGCTGCCGCATCCTGCGCGCCACGCGTAGCAGGTTTCCAGCCACGGCCTGAAAGGCGGTAAGGGTAAAATACGAGAAAATGTGCCATTACGCTCTGCAGTTACGATTAATTCAGGTCCTGGTTTACAGTCTGGTTACGGAGTAAAGCTGCAGACTTTACATCACGTATTTGCCATTCAATATGCCAGATGTATAAAAAAGCCCGATACTTTAGAAAGTGGCACAAAGCTAATTCACAACCACCACATGAAGGACAGCTATAGGAGTAATAATAATAAAAAAAAGACACTGATTAGCCTCACTATTTTCAGCAGATGACTATCTCAGCCCCTTGATGGTCAGTCCTGGCAACAAATGCATCTGTTACAACCAAACAGGTGCCTTCCCTGCTCTCGCTACCCCTTGATTTTAGACATAAATAGCCTTTAAAACAATCAGGTCTGCTCCAGGAACAGAAACCAAAGGTTATTAACTACTGTGGCATGCTGTAATGATCACAGATTTGATGTGTTTTCCTGGAAACAAAGTTGAATGCAGAAACAACGCAAAGACCCAAGCACAGAATATGAGCTAGGATCCTGGCGTACAAGCTGGTGTAGACAGAAACGTTACAGAAAAGAAGGCTAACTGGAAAGTCCTCATTCTGCAAATGCTTACACGCTTACCAATCCATTACTTGAATCCACTAGCTTCGGATACAGTAAAGCCTGCGAGAGTAACTGTCGCGGTCTGCTTGGTAGATTCACCTGTGACTCAGTTCGCTGCCTACTCAATATTTTCCCTTTCTGTCAAAAGGAATTGGTTTACCAAATGAAGCTCACATCGTTCATCATCGCTTTTATGGGAAACTGGCATAAAAAAAAAAGAAAAGAGTTTTCCTTAGGGTGAAAGAGGGAAAATGTTGTGTGGCCAAAAGATCAAATGCAAGTCCACTCACGCCCTAAGAAGTTAAGACCTCCTCTCCTATAACAATTCCCCACACAGAGCTCTAGAGAACGAGAACCTTGTTTTGCTAGTTCTTGGATTTCGCCCACAGTCAGGAACAAAAAAAATGTCTCCTCAAGGTTAACTGACAGAGACACGTCATTCTACAGCTGACAAGACACTAGGTGTTTGAGGAGGGAGGGGGTGATTAGGAGTTTGGGTTTGGTTTGAATTTTTTTTACGCCCCAATTTCATTACAAATTAAGGAGAAAAAAAAAAAAAGAAATATATGCACACAGACACATGTAAAACTTTCCTCAGGTTTGGTTCCTTCCACAGGAGTCATCATGCATTCAAAATGAAGGCGCATCGCTGTGCAAAGCAACGTACCACTTCTCCGCATTATTCAGAGGCGACACAGAAGTTCAACACACGAGTTCTGCGAGGACACAAAAGGGAAAAAACCACACACCATCTAGTTTCCTGCCCACTGAGAAACTGGAAAGCAGATTAAAAAAGGCAAGACATACAAGAAAAGATCCATGGCATTAAGAACTCTATTTTCTTGGTTAATATTGGTAACTGTTCCTGGGATTTCTTTGTAAAAAGAAACACAAAAGAATTAGACTATGATCAATGAGAACTAAGCCAGCAGGGTAAAAACCCAAACCCACCCAACACATACACAACTTGAACTCCTCAAAAACAGCTTCCAACCATTTCCTTAGAGGAAAAACGGGGAACATGCAGTTACTGGAGAATTCACTAGTTATGCCTTTCTGCGACTCTCCCCACCTACGTTTGGGGAGAAGACTATAAAACAAGTTCACAGTGAATGAGGTCCTTTAAACTAAAAATAGATTTAACTTATGAAAAGTATTTTACTTTTATATCAGAAAGCACTACAGTTTTTTACATTGCAAGTCATGAAAGTTTTGGTATTTCCTTGAATGCCCAGCAATTTACAACAAATGATTACGGATGGACAAAAGAAGAAAGCCAACCACCACAAAAATTCTTTCCTAAGCTTCCTGATTATAAAAGAAATCTAAAAAATACAGTGTACCCTTACAAGCCCTGAGCTCACAAAGAAAGCAAAGAACAAATATGAGCTGCATTATAAAAATCTCAATTTTTATGCCAGTCTCATGATTACAGTAGGCACTATTTAGGATATAAAAACATTTGGAGTTTGCCTACTGATGGGTCTTCCATAGCTTTCAGGGAAGCTTTCAAAGAGAAGCAGAAGTCTAACTCATCACCAACCAACTACTACTGTAGCAAGCCATCCTTTCTAAATCTGTCACACAGAATGCATGATTTTTACTTCAGATACATGTATTCATAAGCTCTACACACACACCTCTTCTGTGGACAGGAGTGGATGTTCTCCAAACACAGGCAGGAAAACAGGAACACAGAGGATTCACTGGAATTGCTACAACTGCTGAGCTAAGTGAGAAACACCCTTGATAACCATTTCCCCCCAGTGGTTTGTGACTGCAGCACCACTGGCACTTAGTCATAAGCTTGAGACTTTTGCCTTAGTATTAAAAAAACAAACCACGGATCCACAGCTCCGCTCCCCTGGACGGTCCCATATCTTCCCGCACAAGGAAGAAAACTGCCTCTAGGACTGTCCCTACAGCTTTACAAGCCCCATTCCGAGAGGCAGTGGGACCTGATGGAGGAACAATGATGATTAAGGTGCCCTTTTCCACCACTGATCTAGGAGAATGGAGAAAAGTTGCAAGAGACTATAGAAGCGACCCGCTGAGTGTTACTAAGCATTTTCAGTTCATGGTAAAACAACATAATCCAGACTGGAAAGGTATACAGTTGCTCTTAGAGTATATGACAGAAACAGAAAAGCAATTAATTTTGAAAACAGCAGAGAATTTAGCTGAAGACCATTACAAGATCACGGGGGGGGATGTCAAAGAATATTTCCCCTCCGAGACCCAAAATGGGACGCTAATAAATCTGCCCATATGGAGAGGCTACAGGAATATCAAGAATGGATTTTGAAGGGAATGGAAAGGGCTATTCCCAAAACCACAAACTGGTCAGCTCTATATGCAGTTAAACAAGGTCCTTCTGAGTCCCCATCCGAGTTCCTGGATCGATTGAGGGATGTAATGCGCCGTAGCACACCGCTGGATCCTGGGTCAGAGGTAGGAATACAACAATCTCCCTGTTCTTGGGTCAGTCTACGGGGGACAAACTCCAGAAGCTGCGCCCTACAGAAGGTAGAAATCTGGAAGTGTTGCTGGGTGAAGCGTGGAGAGTATTTAGTAATAGAGAGGAAGAATATAGACAAGGGCAAAGAGGAAGGATAGCAGTTGTCAGGGAAGAGGAGGCAGAGAGGCCTAGACGAGAACCATCTTGATTAGGTAAGGATCAATGTGCGTTGTGTAAGAAATTTGGTCATTGGAAAGGAGGGTGTCCAAGAAACAAGGCAAAGAGGCGAAGCCACCAGACAGGAAGAATAGTAGCCCATGTGAAAAAGGATTGACAGGGACCTGGGGAATGTACCCCAGCAGATCCACTGGTTATAATGAGGCTGGGGAAGGAAGAACAAGAAGTAGAATTTTTGGTTGACACAGGGGCAACATACTCGGTTTTAAATCAAGCCTTGATGCCCCTGGGAAACGACTATATCATGGTAAAAGCAGCGACTGGCCAAAGTGAAAAGGCGTATTTTTGTAAACCTTTGAAGTATAAATTGGGAAAACAATGGGGTATCCACAAATTCCTACATAGGCCCAACTCCCCAAAGCCACTTTTGGGAAGAGATTTGTTAGAACAATTGGGTGCAAAAATTACATTTGAAAAAGGAGAAATTACTCTGGAAGTAAAAGATCAGCAATATATCCAGATACTGAGTCTATTCTTAACCAGTCTGCCCGCAGAAGGGAAGGTAAGGAAGGAATTCGGCCAGTGATTGGAAGATTTTTATAAATAGGATTACTGAAAAACTGTGAGTCTGATTTCAACACCCCTGTATTACCTGTTCGTAAACCTGACGGGTTGTATAGTGTGGTCCAGGATCTACGGGCCGTAAATAAAATAACTGAGGACCTTTACCCCGTAGCAGCAAATCCATATACCCTGTTGACCGTATTAACACCTGAACTAACTTGGTTTACTGTTTTAGATCTGAAGGATGCCTTCTTTTGCCTCCCTCTCCATGAAGCCAGCCAAAAATTATTTGCATTTGAATGGGAAAACCCCAAAAGTGGTCGCAAGACTCAGCTCACTTGGACGGTGTTGCCACAAGGATTTACGAACAGTCTACCATCTTTGGCAATGAGCTCGCAAAAGACTTGGAATCTTGGGAAATACCGTCTGGAGAAAGGAAACTGTTACGATACGATTGTATGATCTGGACGGGCAAAGAGAGCACACGAGCCTTTGAGCTACTAAAGAAAGCTTTGGTGTCGGCTCCGGCCTTAGAGCTCCCCGATGTGAGTAAACCGTTTTTTTCTCTTTTCCCACGAGAAACAGGGAATTGCTCTGGGAATATTAGCACAAGATCTGGGCCCCTATCGACGAGCAGTTACCTACTTTTCCAAACAGTTAGACGCAACTGCGAAGGGTTGGCCTGGATGCTTGAGAGCAATTACAGCTGTAATATTGAATGTACAAGAAGCCCGAAAATTTACTCTGGGCCAGAAGATGACTGTTTTAGTGTCTCACACAGTGTCCGCAGTGCTGGACGCAAAGGGTGGGCACTGGCTTTCTCCACAAAGATCCCTGAGATATCAGGCTATACTGATAGAACAGGATGATGTGGAGGTCGTAGTTACTAACATTGTCAACCCAGCTTCTTTCCTTAGTGGAAACACGGGAGAACCAGCGCATCATGACTGTTTGGAGACTATTGAAACAACGTACGCAAACCGACCAGATCTAAAAGACAACCCTATGGAAAGCGGAGAAAACTGGTTCACAGGTGGAAGCAGCTATGTCCTGAGTGGTAAAAGACACGTGGGATATGCCATTACCACTAGTCAAGAAATAATAGACCTTTGCCCATAAATACCTCTGCACAGAGCGCAGAAATAATTGCTCTGACCCGAGCCTTGGAAGTGGCTCAAGGCAAAGTTGTGAATATTTATACAGACTCAAGATATGCCTTCGGAGTTGTGCACGTGCATGGAACAATCTAGGAGGAAAGAGGGTTACTGAGCTCTCAAGGGAAAACTATTAAGCATGCAAAAGAGATTTTGAGACTGTTGAAAGCAGTCCAACTTGCTGAGAAGGTGGCGATTATGCATATTAAGGCTCACCGGAAAGTGAGCTCGGAATTGGAGAGAGGAAATGAGCTGGTGGACAGAGAGGCAAAACAGGTAGCTAAAACAGAGATTAAAACAGAAGGAGCTTTAGTCCCTGACGGCGAATCTCCCTAGAAGGTAAGCCAAAATATACCGAGGAAGATCAAAACCTTATCACAGATCTGGAAGGGTCATATAACAAAGAAGGGTGGGCTTATACCCCACAAGGAAAAGTGGTTATTCCCTCCTGCCTAATATGGCATTTGGTAAGGGAAGAACATAGGAAAAGGCATTGGGAGATGGAGACTCTATATAAACATTTAATTAGAGAAAGTGTGGCCAGAAATTTGTATACTATGGTGAGACAGGTAACTCAACAACGTGATCTTTGCCTCCAAACTAATCCCAAGAATACCGCCAAGCCAGAAATGGGCCAGATTGGGAAAGACAATGGGCCTGGGCAACAATGACAGATTGATTTTATAGAACTTCCAAGAAAAGGGGGGTATCGATATTTATTGGTATTAACTGATACCTTTTCAGGTTGGCCAGAGGCATTCCCAACCAGAACAGCTAAAGCTCAGGAGACAGCTAAAGCATTGATACAAGAGATAATACCACGTTTTGGAGTTCCAGCAACTATATCCTCTGACAGAGGACCACATTTTGTCTCTATTGATCCAGCACTTAATTATACTGGCCTCCCGGTTCCGCTAGGGACAGGGTGGTACTGGTTGTGTGGTACAGCAGCTCAGAAAACTTTACCTCTGAGGTGGTGGGGAGCATGTACTTTGGGCACCCTGGTTCCCAACATCACTATTATTGATAAAACAACACAGAATCCCGTGAGAAGAAACTGAAGGGTGAGTAAGCCCTTAATAGAAAAGCTGACACGCTATCATAGCTTTGTGCGGTGGCTAATCCCATTTCTGGGGGTTAGCGAGTTAGAAAAAGCTATAATAAACATCTCGGCTGTAATAGAGATAATTGAGAATAAAACTATAGATGCCATCAGGAAACTCCAAGAAGAAACTACTAGTTTATCGAAAATAGTGTCACAAAATCGTATGGCTCTAGATTTAATATTAGCCTCACAGGCAGGGGTGTGCACAGTAATCAATGTCAGCTGTTGCAGGTATGTAGACCAAAGTGGGTGAATATCTGCTGACTTACGGGAGATCAGAGAACAAGCAAAAATCCTACGTGAAGTAACTCAAGATGACACCTTTTGGGGGTTTTCTGAGCTGTGGGAAAGTTAACCTCTTGGTTTACCAAACCTATCATGGTTACAACGATTATTTGTTACTTGAATAATTATTGTGGTTCTATCCATAGCGCTTTGTGTTATAGTTCGATGTGCCCTGTGGTGTTTCCGGAACACAGGGGACTCCTACAGCGGATGGAAGAGGAACCAGTTACGCCGCAGGCTTGAGTCTTACCAGTATTTTGAAAAGATGCTGGATAAGGATGTGATAAATGATTTAGTCCCAAACAGGATTCCAATTCAAATTTACAATTTATTAAGCGAATAGAGGCAAGCAAACAGCGCTGGGTGCTCCGGGAGTCTCCGCTCCACCAAGATGCACGCGGTACAGTTACTGTTCTTGGTTTGTATCCTGTCTGCTAATACGTATTCATGAATAGGCGTGTCTTCTTCGGCGCATGCCCTCTTCTCCTTCTAGAGTCTTGTCAAATCTTCCTCGGCGTGCCCCCAGGATGACCCCAAACTTTATGCATGCACTTTACAAGTTTCTCTTTACACAATACTATGCGGTCAGTGGTCAAACTGGTTTGAGCTGATATACCAGCAAAGTAGTTTAACTTTCTTCTGTAAAATACCCCTTTTTATGGTGCAGGAGAAATCCATAAAAGTACAGAAGATTACACTTCATCACACGAATCAGATGAACATATTTCACAATCCCCCATCTTCTTCTTTGCAGTATTGATTCGTGTTTTCATTTCCAATTGAGTACTGCAGATATCTGCATTCCTTGTGTAACCGAGTAGATTAATCTAGTAACAATCCCCCACATATCCCCAGTACAACTATCCCGATTTTAGTAAGCCAATCACCACCCATAAAATCTCCCCAAAATCCTCCTAGATTGACTCCTTTCCAAGTTTGTCTCTCAGGAGGCCATTCATTATACACCTGGCTCTCCCTGATTTATGGGTAACAGGAAAAAAACCTAGGTTTTATTGTTCCAATTCCTTGGCAAATACGATTACAGGTACAGGCTGTACAATTAGAAAAGGTCCTCAGTTTTTCCATTTTTCTGGGGTAAACCCCAGCTGGACTTGTTCCAATATTGACTACAGTTATTTGCCGTAGTCAGAGTCAAGGAACTCACCCCAAGTAGAACTAGAAGAGGTCCGGTCAGGGCCATAGTGGTCGGCGGTCACAGCCCAAAGGGGTTGCAGCCCTTGGCAGACCCTTTTTAAGCCGCAATACCAGTTCCCCTCCGGTCTTGCCCTCTCCTTTCCTTTAAGGGGGTGCTTTCTTAGTACCCAAATTAATTGAGCACTGCTTGTGAAGGCCAGAGCTTTGATAGATCAGTGGTTTGGCCAGACCTGAGCACTTGCCCGAGCCTGGCGATCCTCTTTATTTGCAAGGCTTTATGGCTACAGAAAACTGCCAGTTAGCCTGCAACACTAATCTTACAAATACACACCACCTTCTACACAAAGGACAAATTCTAGTTCCAGCTCCTTTTTCCTGTTCTTCTTTTGCCAACAACTCCTTCCGATTATACTCGTTTGGAGTACCCATTGTTGTTTCCTATTACCCTTTCCCATTGTTTTCCAAACTTGGGGATTACTTATATTGCTCTCCATAGCTTCCCATGGCCATCGTTCACCTTGATTTGTTCCACCACAAACGTAACAATTAGCTATATTCAATGTTTTCAACAATGTTTTCAGCAAGATTTACAAATAGATTTTTAGCAACTGTGGGAATTTCATGTTTCACTGCTGTTTCTATTACAGGAGTAGCCGCAATAAAATTCCCACAGCAATTTAGTCAGATGTGACTTTCCACTCCTTCACTGGACCTTTCACTCGTGACACATGTGTCCATCCTTTTTCAGCAGTTCTCACAGCTGTTTCTGTAGTTAATAAAACAAGGACAGGTCCTTCCCAGAGGGGAGATAGGTTTCCTTCTTTCCATGTTTTTGTCAGAATTTTATCTCCTGGTTCTAACTGATGAATTGCAAATCCTAAAGGTGGTGTTTGGGCCACCATCCCAATCTCTCTTAATTCTTTTAATCTTTTTCCAAGGGTAATTATATATTGTTGGATACTGTGATGCTCAATTACATTGTTCCCCAGAGGCGTTCCTTGAAAATAAGGCACGCCATATAACATTTCATATGGCGATAATCCAGTCTCACTGTATGGTTTAGTTCTTACGTTTAGAAGTGCCAGTGGTAAACATTTGGTCCAGGGCATTTGTGTCTCAATCATTAATTTAGCCAATTGTTGTTTTATTGTTTGATTCATTCTTTCTGCCTTCCCCGAGCTTTGTGGGTGCCATGGAGTGTGGTATTCCCACTGAATACCTAATGATTGACATAATAGTTTTATTATTTTAGAAGTAAAATGTGTGCCCTGGTCAGAATCAATGTACTGGATTATCCCATATCTAGGTATCAAATGTTCCAATAAAATTTTTACCACCATCTGTGCCGTAGCTCGTGCTACAGGGTACGCTTCTACCCACTGTGTTAAATGATCTACTATTACCAATAAATATTTTATCCTCCCTACCTTAGGCAATGCAGTGAAATCGACTTGTACTTTCTCAAAAGGTCTGTAAGCTGTTTTTCTCCCTCCCGTGGCTGCTTGTCCAAACACTGTCTTATTTACCTTTTGTCAAGTTAAGCAACCTTGTGTAATTTGCTTTGCTATTTCAAAAATTCCAATACCACCAAATTGTTTAAGAAAATGATCACTTAACGCTTTTGTACCCCAATGTGTTTGCACACGCAAACGTTCTAATATTCGCCTGGTGTAGGCTTTTGGCAACATTTCTCGCCCATCGGGCAGTGTCCATTTTCCTTGTTCTAATTTAGCTCCTATTTTCTCCAATTTTGTTTGTTCTTCTGGGGCAAACTTCTCTCTTTCCTCTCGTCCTTCTTTGCTGGTGTCCTCCTTTGTTTGTATGACATTAATTTTGGCAACTTTAGTCCTCAAGGCTGCTTCCTGGGCCTCTTTATCTGCTAAGTTATTTCCTCTAGTTCGGTAATCTCATCCCTTTTGGTGTCCCCTCACATGTACCACTGCTATCTCCTTTGGTTCTCTTAAAGCCTTTAAAATTTTTACTATTAATTCTTGATGTATTAAATTGCTCCCTTGAGTATTAATCATACCTCTTTCTTCCCAAATTTTTCCAAAAGAGTGGACCACCCCATATGCGTATTTAGAATCTGTAAATATAGTCCCGCTTCTTCCTTTTAGCAATTCCAGGGCCCTACATAGGGCATACAGCTCACAAGCCTGAGCTGACCATGATGGACTCAGAGGTCCTGATTCCACAAGTTCTAAGTCCTTATTAATTATTGCATATCCCGATTTTCTCTTCCCTTCTACCACTCAGGAGGAGCCATCTCTGAACAGCGCTTCTCCATTTTCCAACTCAGCATCTCTTAAATCTGGTCTCACCTTAGTCTGGGTCTCAATTACCTCTAAACAGTTATGTTGTAATTCCTCTGATGGTTCTCCAAACAAAAATTGTGCTGGACTCTGAGCAGAAGTCACGCTTAGTCAGGGGAGTCTATTAGTATTGCTTCGTACTTTAGAATCCGGCTGTCCATTAACCATTTTTCCGCTTTTTGTTGTGAAACATTTCTGACATTGTGTGGGGTATACACTTTTAAAGGAGCACTGAAGGTAATCTTCCTAACTTCTTCTATTAATAATGCTGTAGCAACCAAAGCTTGGAGACAAGCAGGCCATCCTCTGCTTACTGGATCAAGTAACTTAGAACAATACCCCACGGGTTTTTTGATTCCTGCCCAGTCTTGAGTAAGAACTCCGTATGCTGTCTGGCTTGATGTATTCACAAAGAGATAGAAAGGTTTTTCTAGATCTGGGAGGCTCAATACAGGTGCTTGTATTAATGCCTTTTTTACTTCCTCACATCACTGATCGTCTTCAATAAGCCATTTAAGTTGGTTATTAGTTAATTTTTCATATAGGAATTTTACTTTTTCACTATAATTTTCAAGCCATGGTCTACAATATCCTAATAATCCCAGTATTTGCCTAATTTCCGTTTTAGCTTGTGGGGGTCTTAAGGATGGAATCCCAGATACCCTATCAGGATCTAACTTCTTCCTTCCCTTACTCAGCCAATGTCCTAAGTATTTTACTTCTTGTTCTACAAACTGTAGCTTTGATCGGGACACCTTTAATCCCTTTTCCCCTAGAAAATTTAACAATTTAATGGTGGCTTTTCGGATCCCCTCTTCAGTTTCTCCTGCTACTAATAAATCGTCCACATATTGCAATAATTTTACCTCCTTAGGTATTGTGAAATCTTGTAGAATTTTCTCTAAAGTTTGTCCAAATAGATTTGGTGACTCTGTAAACCCTTGTGGTAACACAGTCCATCTTAATGGTTGTTTTCGTCCTGTTTCGGGGTCCTCCCACTCAAAGGCAAAATAATCTCCGGATCCCTCATCCAGAGGACAGGCCCAAAAAGCATCTTTCAAATCTGTTACACTATACCAAGTATGTTTGGGAGATATATGACTCAATAAAGTATAAGGATTTGCCACCACAGGGAATTTAGTGATTGTTCGCTGATTTACAGCTCTTAAGTCCTGCACCATCCTGTATGACCCATCCGGTTTCTTTACGGGAAGAATGGGCGTGTTATGAGGGGACATACATGGTTCTAGGGTTCCTTTTTCCAAAAGTCTGTCAACTACAGGTTTTAATCCTTTTTGACCCTCCATAGGTATAGAGTATTGCTTGATTCTAATTGGGCAGTGCGGATCTGTTATTTGAACGCTTATGGGGTCCATTTTTATCTTTCCAGTTTCCCCTTCCTTATACCACACTGAGGGGTTAATAGCTTCTTCATCCTCTTGTGTTAAAGTGTATAATTTAATCTGCAATTTGTCCCCTTGACTCTGAATGCTCAAGTTTAACTTCAAAATCAAATCCCTTCCTAATAAATTGTATTCCGCTTCAGGGAGCAAAAGTAAATCATTAAGACAAATTTTCTTTTCTGTTTCTACTTCTACATCTTTCAATATATTTACTTTAAAAGGCTCTCCTTTTGCTCCTACTACTGGCACGTACAAAAATTTTTGCTTTTGCTTTTTGTTTTTCTTCGTCCCTCCTAACATAGACTTTCTGGGCTTCTCTAAGTAACTCCTCTAATCTTCTTTCTTGCCAATCTTCCAATTTTTCTAATTTCCTTCTTATATGCCCCCAGGATTTAGCTACAAATTGTGTTCTAAGGAGTGCGGTCCCAGCCACTGTATTCGGATCAATTCCAGAGTACATTTGTAGGTTTTTCCTCAACCTCTCCAACCATTCTGTTGGAGATTCGTCTTTCCCTTGTTGTTCATTAAATGCTTTAGTAATGTTTTGCCCTCGGGGAACCGCTTCCCTTATTCCCTGTGTCCTGTTTTCAGCCAGGATAGAGCTGGTTTTCTTCACAGAAGCCAGTGTGACACTGTGTTTTGGATTTGGGATGAGAAACTGTTGATAATGTGCTGATGTTTTGGGTTGTTGCTGAGCAGTCAAGGACAGTCCAGCTTCTCGTGCTGGCCTGCTAGCAAGGAGGTTGGGGGTGCACGGGGAGCTGGGAGGGGACACAGCCGGGACAGCTGACCCAGACTGGCCAAAGAGATATTCCCTACCATCCGACGTCATGCCCAGTACATAAACTGGAGTTGGCCGGGGGGCAGAAATCGCTGCTCGGGGACGGGCTGTCGATCGCCGGGTGGTGAGCAATTGCTGTATTGGGCATCACTTGTTCTTGTACATTCCTGTGTTGGTATTATCATTGTTGTTTCCTTCTTTCTTTCTGTCCTATTAAACCGTGTTTATCTCAACCCACGAGGTTTTTTTCCGAATTCTCTCCCCCACCCTACTGTGGGAGGGGGAGTGAGCGAGCGGCTGCGTGGTGCTTCGTTGGCGGCTGGGGCTAAACCACGACAACATTACATCTTTTCATCCTGTAAGAAAGCATGTGTCCCTACAGTACGTACATAGTTACCCCCCAAAACCGCCAACGTCATACAACGTATCACGCGATACAACGTATCACGTGATATAACATATCACGCCATACGCTCGGAGGGGTTTGCGCAGCCCCCGCTCTCTGTGCACCTCACAGACCTCTGCGCTTTCTGCTTCTGCCCCTGGTGCTGGCGGCTCTGTGGCCGATGCACCGGCAAGCCCAGCCGCATCCTCCTCCTCCTCAGAGAGTCCCTGGCCGTGCTCAATGAGCGATTGCTATGAACGTACTGTAAAAAGCCCTTTTTATAGCCCGACACAACACTGGCCAATTTCAACTCTAGCTGAGCTTTGCCCTTTTCTGTTCTCTCCTTACACGTATGAACTACAGCTCTGTGATCTTCCTGCCAAGCCGGACCTTGGTCCCAGGGATCATAACATTCCTTTTTCCACCTGAGTTGAAAAAGGAGGTCCCTGTTCAGCCAAGCTGGTCTTCTGCCCCTCTTGTTGGACTTCAGACTCCACCAGATTGCCTGCTCTCGTGCTTGCAGAAGGTGGTTCTGAAAAACTAAGCTGCTCTCTGAGCCCTAAGGCCTCCAAAGCAGCTTCGTAGGGGACACTGCAGACTAGCTCTCTGAGTAGCTTCAAGTTTGCTCTCCTGAAAAGCAAGGTAGCAACTCCTCTGAGCTGTATCTCATTACACTCAAAAGTTTCAACTCCCCTGTTTGGTGATCACTGTTATCCCATCTCCTGCGAGTCCTTCTCCATACACAAACAGGAGGGACTAAGAGATCTGTTGGGTAGATAAGCAGCCATGGGGAACCACGGTGAGCAGTGGAGTGAGCTGCTGCATGGGCTACGTGCTTTGCGAGTGCGAAGCCAGCCCCTGGCTCAGTGAGTGCCTGGGAAAGGGAGTCTGCAGCCGTGAAGGACAGAGCCGGCCAGCAGGACAGCTGGCAGCCTTCACTCGGGCATTGCCCACCTTGTGACTGGCTGTACCTGTGATGATGTTAATGCTCTTTGTACACAGGTCTGTTGCGTCGTGCTGTGTTGCGAAGCAGACTTGCAGAGGCGTGCCCTGTCTGCCCATCGGGACTCAAGGCACATTTCCTCCAAGCGCAGCAGCCAGGCTTTGGGCAGCCTCGCCTCATGCTGCTTTTGACATTGCCAACCAGGATCGAGTTTCTGTCCTCGGGTTTTCATGTAGGAACCAATTAGTGAACAAGTCCTGTTTTAATGGAGTGGCATCTCAAAGAGTATTACGCTGGTAGAAAGCCTTCAGGAGAAGACTGGTGTCCTGTGGATCTCGCAGTAAGGCAGCCAGCAGCTCTGTTTCTGCTATAGCTACAAACATCCACGAGTGAAACAACCGCAGCTTTTTAATACAGTTACAGAGGTTTACACTTTTCTTTGCAGACACAAAGCATGCTTTTGTCTTGAACTTTTCATTAGTCTGAAAAAAAGATCATTGGTAGTATAGGATACCATGCTGTTTATTAAATGTACATAAATTAACATCTACACAGAAAGGATGTTTTCCTCATCAGAAACAATGCTGAAACGATGAGCAACTCTGAAAAGAAAGGTACATAAGGCTCCCGTGCACAAACCCCAAAGCTTCAAAGGAGAAAGGTGAAAGAGCGCTACATCCTTATGTCACAGGACAACCTGTGATTAACCCGAGTTATGGACACTGTCACATCATAGGTAGTTGGGGCCAGTTCAGATCCCCTGCCTTCTAGATCAGCCGCCTTGATGAGCTGGGTGTTTCAACTGTTATAAAGCTGCAGAATCAACCAGGATCGACACTGAAATGACTGTGCTGGCTACAGAATGGCTAGAATAAATATGGGGGTGTGTCCAGTTTTTTTCCGGTCCTGGAGGGTGGGTGGGATTTGGGGCACCATGTAAGCTGGCTTTTTTAACTCCTCCTTCCCATCAGTCCCTAGGCACAGGCACGTGTTGTGGCTGAAAGCAAAGCATCACCACTCCAGTTCTGATTGACAGAAAGGGGGTGTTTGCGTCGGTCCAGAGAGCGCTGATGGGTCGGAGAAGTAAGAGCGGAGTTTTTGCTGTAGCTAACCTGGAGTTAACTCAGCTAATGGAAACTGCAAGCCAGTCATGTTTGATCAAGAATACTAAGAAAGGGTATTGTGCTGTGTGCTGCATACAAGGACTTGCACCGACCAAAGGGCAGCAATGGGTGCTCCCTTCTTGTATGCAGCAAGGTGGTGCAGCGTCTCTCTGCCAAGAATGAGTAGCGGCAAAGAAAACCTGGAGGGTTTTATAGTCTGGAACATGCTGTCCAGCGTGTCCCTCGTGTCCCTCTCAGATGATATACACCTCCACGCCCAGCACGCCCCATGGAATCTGCAGGTGACATGCCAGCTCCCCACGGGGGCAGCTGTGCCGGCTGGTGGGCTTTTGCTGACGGAGCCGAGGAGTGAGCCAGCAAGGCCTCCCGCCAGGGCTGGGCTGGGTCTGAGGGCGGTGCGGGGCCGCTCCGGCGTCGCGGTGCCCGAGTGAAATGTGCCGGCCGGAGCAGAAGGGCGCGGTGCCTCCCTCCTCGCCTCCGCCGAGGTGGTGCTGGGGCTGCATCGCGCCCCTCAAAGCCCAGGCAGCAGAGCTCATGCGGGCAATCCAGGCAGCAGAAAAAAATCGGCACCTGCAAGAAGAGAGTCCAAAGTGCTGATGAAACCATGAAGGCAGGAAGAGGCACGACTTTGTGCCCCGTCCTTTGGGCAGTGTGCTGTCCAAGGGGCAGTTCCTGGCACACGAGAGGGAACCCTCCCTGGCAGTGGCTACGGCACGGCTTTGTCCCCTTCTCCACACGTGTGACACCCTCAGAGCTCTGCAAGTTGACAGAGATGTGCAGCACTGCTTTGCTAGGCAGCAGGGCTGGGCAGGGCAGCTGTGCTGTGGTCCTTTCCAAAAGCCGAGCAGCAGCACGCCTCACTGTCCCTTGCTAGAAAGCCAGGCTTGAAGGCAAAACACGCTGCTTTGGTAGTGTTTGGTTGTTTTCTTCTTCCCTCAATTGTCTCAGGTGCAACGTGAGCTTTTTACGAAGTGCCAGTACCTCAGGGTCTACAGCTACGTGACACAGCTCCTTGCTGCGTCTTTGGGATTCAGACACCAGCAGCCAGTGCTGGGCTTGCCAGCTGACATGAACAGAAAAGGGAGACTTTGCCTCTTTCTGTAGGCAGCGGGTCAAAGAGCTCCAAAAATTGCTATGAGCCTTGTGACTCTGCTGGGGTGTTGCTCAGCCTTGCACAAACAGAGCTGCCACAAGTGCCGAAGGAGAGCTGCCAACGCTGGAGTGATATGTTCCTCCTGACAGACACGCTCTCCCACGGGCAGCTGCGGGCTTCCTGCCCGGTGCCATCTCTGCGCACCTCAGAAATATTGCCCATAGTCGGAGCAGTGTTCGGAGCTTTGAAAGATGGTCAGCAGAGCCTGCTACACACCTGGGCTCCTCGTTCTTCTTGCCTGCCTGGATGCCCTCAGTTGCCCATCCCGCAGAGCTCTGCTCCCAGCTTGCTCCTCTCGCTGTCCAGTAGCCCGTTGCTCCCCTCTTCACAGGTTGCTCTTCTCGAGCCTGGCAAACTTTCCATTCAATGTATTGTTAGACAGGTCAAGCCATGATAAACGTGAACCAATTCTGCTCTTAACCACACCTAGCTCATTTTACCTTGTCTCCCCAGAGGAGCTCTCCAGGTGTTCACTTTCTGGAGGGACTGGAGGCACCTGCAATGGAAATGTGCAAGTTAATGGGTGGCAAGGACCTTCCTGCCCAATTGCTACCTTAGCTCGGAAAGGCACAGCCCTTGGATGGGTTTGCTCAGCCCAGCTGAGCCAGTTCTGGTGGCATCACCGCACAAACCGCCATGGCCATCCTGCACCACCCTTCCTCTGCACCTTTGCAGAGCTGCCGGCTAGTGGGTGACCTTGCTTGTCCCTGCGGCAGCACTCTCAACTTCTGACAGTGCTGTCACCCTCTTTGTGGCCCTGACATACCGCTGCTGCTTCTGCTTCCGCCTCTGGTGCTGGCAACTCCTTGGCCGACGTGCCGGCAAGCCCAGCCACATCGTCATCGTCCTCCTCCTCAAAGAGCTGCGGGGGACAGAGGAGGACAGTTGCTTGGCTGGGGACAGGCCCCGGGGCCGGTGAGCCTTCCTCCGGGCCAGGAGCGAGCGTGGGCGGCTCTGCTTTCACTAGGGCAGGACGCAGGGGTGGCTGGAGGTGGGGGAGGTGGGGCGGAGCCGGCTTGGTCCCCGAGCCCCAGCCGGGGTCCCTCTGCTGGGGACAGCGCCTCTGCGCAGGAGCCAGCGCCACGGGCACCCCCCGGCCAGGCTGGCTTACCTGGAGGGGCTGGGGCAGCGTGCCGTCCTGGCTGCAGAGAGCTGCCAGGGGCCGGCCGAAGAGACCCGCCCTGCCGGCACAGCCCGACTGCCCGGGCGCCTCCGCAGCGGCCAAGGTCCCTCGCCGCGCAAAGGGCCAGGGCAGCCCCCTCGTCCTGCTGCGGGTCCCACCTGCCGCCAGGGAAAACAGAGCAGAGAGCCATGGAGGGCAAGCGCCAGGTGAATGCTGCCCGAGCCTCTGCGTGCTGGGCGTCCCCGCCAGCAGCGAGGGAGAGGCGTGGCTGGGGAACGAGGCGCCCCGGGGGCTCAGCTCTCTGCGGCCGTGCCCTGCGGGAAGGGCAGCAGCAGCCCCTGAGCAGCGCGGCTGCCGCCTGCCAGCGCAGGAGAGAGGGGCCGTCCTGCCCCCGTCTCCTCCAAACTCACCGGCCGAGTGGCCACGTCCACCTTGGCTGCCGGAGGGGACGGGAGGTGGCCGCTGCTGGGCACCAGCCTGCAAGAAATGCGCTGCGCTCAGCGAGCAGCCCCGCAGCACGAAGGGCCCCTGGCGAGCTGCATCGGCCGCGGGCCATGAGTGAGATGTGGGGACGGCTGAGATGGCGGCCCGGGGGCTCCTCACCTCTGCCAGGCCCTCGACCAGCCTCTCCAGGCTGCTGGCGTTGAGTGTTTTGGCCTGGGCAAGGGGAGAAGAGCAGCAGGTGAGAAGCCATGGGGCTGGTGCGGGGTTGGAGCAGCCCCTGGGGCAGAGCGGGGCCGGGAGGGACACTCACGGCATTGCGGCCGCGCAGCTCCTTCAGCAGGAGCTTGATGGAGGGCAGCTGGGTGACGCGGGCTCCCTGCACTCCTTCTGCTGGCCTGTGCACGGGGCAGGGGCAGAGAAAGAGCTGTGTGAGACCCAAGCTGCCTCTTCCCTCGCCTGCCAGCCCGGGGAGCCCTTCCAAGCTGCCCCGAAGCAGCTGGGCACCGCCCGGCCGTCGAGCGAGAGCAGTGGCAAGGGGGGAGGACGGGGCTGGGTGAAGCAGCTCCGCCAGCTCTGCCCGCTCCAGAGCCGCCCGCAGCCGTGGGGGCAGCTCTCCCCAGCTCAGGGGCGGTGTTTCCGCATCGTACGGCTACGGCTAGAGCATCCTCCCGTGCTGTGAGCACGGGCCCCCCAAGCTGCTCTGCCAGGCAGGGCTTACCCACGGAGCGCGCTGAGCCAGAGCTCCTTCAGCGAGCGGGAGCTGCAGGAAAGAGAGGAGAAAGAGCCTGAGCGCCCGCTGCTGCCCAGCCCGCGGGCAGAGGCGGGCGCCGGCACAGCCCTGCCCCGTGGGGACGGCTGCAGAGGCAGGAGGAAGCGGCGTGGGGCCGGACAGAAGCGCTGCCCGGCCCTGCCGGGGGACGTGGCACCGAGACCCACCAGAAGGTGACGACGCAGAAGCCGTAGGGCCAGGCGAGGACGAGGGACGTGGTGGCCTTGTCTTCCTCCTCCTGGGCGGCATCCCCGGCCGCCCCCTTGCCGCCGCTCAGCACCCACAGCCGGCGCAGGGCCAGGCAGAGCTGCGGGCGCGGGGCGCTGCCACGTCTGCAGAGAGGAGCGGCAGGGAGTGACCTGGAGGTGGCCGAGCCCGGCGGCTGCCCTCTGGCCTCCGCCTGCCCCGCGCACGGCCACGGGTGCAGCCAGCAGCAGGGTGCCGGGGCCTGGGGCTGCTCCTTGGGCGTCCCTGCCCCGGTGCCGGGGCCAGGCCTTAGGAGGAAAGGCAGCCGGGGTCTGCGCCTCTTACTTGGCCTTGGCGATGATCAAGGCATCGCTGAAGAGGAGGAGGTGCCTCTTCCCCGTCCCGCGGCCCTGCGTCACCCGCACGCGCTGGTGGAGCAGCGGCTGGGCTGATGCCGGGCCGGGCGCGCACTGCTGCTCGGGGCCAGGGTAGACCCTGCAGAGCAGGCGGCAAAGGGCGTGAGAAAGGCGGCTGCTGCGGGGCCCGGCTGCGCCGGCGTGTCCCCGAGCCGCGGGGGGAGCCCACCTGGAGCCGTAGCAGCAGTTCAGCTGGCCCATCGTGCCGGGGCCAGGGGAGTCCTCGCGCCGGACACGCTGCTGGGGCTCCGGAGAGCTCCCAGCCGGCTGGAGCGAGGCTGTCGAGGGGGTCCCGGTGCCGGGCAGTGCCGCTGGGTGAGAGCTGGTCTCTCCCTGGAGCTGCCGGGTGCTGGCAGAGCCGTGCCTGCAGGCACTGTGGCCGTTGCCGGGCCAGCGCCGCGACATCACAGCTGCCATTCCAAGCCCGGGGGGGGGGGGGGCTGGGGGGCGGGGCTGGGGGAGGGGCTCCTGTCTCTCTCGGCCCGGGCCTGGGCACAGCACTGCGGGCATGGCCTCAGCAGCGCTGAGCAGAGGGCAAGGCTCCCCTCCCTCCAGCTGCTGGCAAGGCTTTGCCCAGCGCAGCCCAGGGCACCGCCGCCCGCCGCCTTTGGCCAAGGGCACGGTGCTGGCTGCTGCTCAGCTTGGTGTCCAGCAGGACCCACGGGCCTTTTCTGCCACGCCGCTTTCCAGCAGCTTTGCTGAGCTGCTCTTGCTCACGAGTACGTGCGCATGTGTGCCGGGATGCTTCGTGCGCGTACCGGTGCCGCCCGCAGTCCGTCCCACCCTCTTCCCGCAGGTCCCCCCGTGCCACTGACGTGCGCTTGAGACGGGCACGTTGCCTCCAGCCAAAGCAGCGGTCCCAGCGGAAAGGCGCTCTCTTGTGCTGGGACTCGGAGGAAGAGGATGCACCTGGCCAAGGAGCCCAGCGGCAGAGCTTCCTTAACTCCAACTTGTTAAAGGCAACCTTCTTCTTCTTCTTCTTCTTCTTCTTCTTCTTCTTCTTCTTCTTCTTCTTCTTCTTCTTCTTCTTCTTTACAGCATGTCCCGCTGGAAGGTGGCCTTGGCACTCTGCCGGAACACTGGAGAGGAGTTTGGCTTTGCCAAGTGCAATGGAAGCAGCAGCTGCCTAGCTGCCTTCTCGAGTGAGCGGCTGTCTGCAGAAGCCCAGCCTCTCCCGGGCGGCGAGGGGGGAAGTGGCATGAAGCAGAGCAGAGCAGCCTGGTGCAGCCCAGGGGCTTGCAGGCACGCCCTGCCCACTTCCCGCCCTTCCTGCCATGCCTTGGACGGTTGGCAGAGAGAAGAAAGCCATCCTTGCACCTGCTGGAGCCAGGCCTGTTGTCTCTTTGGCTCCAAGTCTATAAAGCAGACTAAGGAGAAGCTAATAACCAAAACACAAGCTCTTGTTTAATGTTTGGCGGAAGGGAAGGAAGAGAGGGGCGGAAGGGAGGAAGGAAGAAGGGGGGGAGGGGAGGGGGTAAGGGAGACGCGCCAGGGAAATCTTAAAAGCGACGGGGTGTGTGACAAACAGAAAGAATTGGAAAAGAATAGACATCTTGATAAAAGCAAATATAGAAAGAGAATTTAAAAAGAAAAAAAGGGTATGAGGCAGGGGAGGAAAAAACTAAGAAATACGGAGAGAAGACCAGATAAAAGTAGACAAAAAATTATCAAAAGCGAAGGTGTTAAAGAAGGAGAAACTTGGCAATGGGGCAGCAGAAGAAATCAACAAAGGCAGAAAGCAAATTTAAATAGTGACAGGGTATAGCAGAGGCGGGAATGAAATAAAGACAGTGAACTGGATGAAAACAGATAGGGAAAAAAAATTCAGAAGTGATTTCACACAGGATAGCCAGGAAGTAATAAAAACGTAGGGTTAGCCGTCTCCATAAAAGCAGACACAGAAAATTTAAAAAACGATGAGGTAGAGGACAGACAGGAAAAGAGTAAATAATCGGGACAGAAAACCAGGTTAAAGTAAGCATAAAAACATAAGTTCCTCACCGTTCCTGGAGGTATTTAAAAGGCGCGTGGATGTGGCACTTAAGGCCACGGTTTAGTGGTGGACTTGGCCGTGTTAGGTTTACGGCTGGGCCCGATGATCTTAAGTGTCTTTTCCATCCTAAATTATTCTGTTATTCGAAAATGAAGACGTTAAGACGGGGAAAAAAAGTTAAAATAGGGAAAAAACCTGAATAGGCAAAGACATAGCAAGAAAATTTCACAAGCAACAAGGTATGGGACACACTAGAATGAGCTAAAAAAATGAAGCTGCTGAAGTGGATAAAAACAGACGAGGAAAGAAAATCTAAACGTGAGGGGGTACAGGAGAGACAGGAACCAACTGAAAAAAAGGGAGCTACATCCTAATAAAAGTAGATTTAGAACGAACATGTTAGAAGCGGCAAGTTACAGGAAACGGGAAAAAAAACCGTAGGGATAGAAAATGAGATAAAAGTACACCGAGAAACAAAATTTCAAACCAAAAAGAACGATGACTAAAAAAATTGAAAAATGGGGACAGCGAACCACATAAAAGTAGACGCAGAAAGGAAATACAAAAAGCGGTGCCCTTAGGAAAAAATAAGAGAAAATAACTAATAAGTAACGACAGCGGACGAGATAAAAGTAGAAAATTTGAAAAGCAATGGGGATTAAGGACTTTAATTAAAGACAGCGATGGTGAACTAAAATGGAGATGTAGAAGGGAAACTGAAGAAGGGGTGGCACTAAGGGAAGACAAGAAATAACTGAAGATACAGACATGGAAGGGCACAGAAAGTACATGTTAGAAGTGATAGGCATTAGGGAAATAAAGGAAAAAACAGAAATAGGGACAGTGGAGTAAAACAGCTATAGAGAGACAATTTTAAATGCGATGACAATAAAGAAAAACCAGAAGAGAGAGACAGAAGATGGGATAAAAGTAGAAAATGTTAAAAGCAACAAGGATTAAAGAAATAAGGAAAAAATTGTGAAATAGGGACAGTAAACAGAGATGTAGAAAGAAAGTTTTAATAGTGAGGGCGCTAAGGAAAGACAAGAGCTAATTAAAAATACAGACAAAGGGAACAAAAGTAAGCCTGGCAAGAACATTTAAAAAGCGATAGGTGTTAGGGAAAGAAGGGAATAAAACATAAAAGAAACGGCAAACTTTTAAAAGAGTTGGAGAAAGAAAAATGAAAAAGCAAGGTGATGCAGAGAAGTGAAAGAAATTTAAACTCAGTAACATCACAGTGTCATTAAGCAGACATCTTCTGTTTCACTTCCCCCCTTTTCTATTACCCTTGCGAATTCTTTCGCAGTCCCTTATAACGTACCATTCTCCTTTGTCCGTCGATTAAAATACCTCCCTGTCGCGACTTCAGGTTTGACCTTACTCTTTTTCCAGGTAACACAGTCATCCCCATTCTTCTGACAACGCCATAGCGAACCTCGAATTATACAACACGTACATAAAACAAATAAGCTATCAACTAATACGAGTACAAGCAGCTCTTTGATCCATTTAAAATTTGGTAACCGAGAGGCTAATTTGCTCCGAACTTCTTCACAACCCCAAGAGGTGATGTAAATCTAAAGTTGTTCTTATCATGACCTACTCCATAGCGGGGGTTATTAAATAGAGAGGGGTTAACCGGAACCGGAACTCCTGTTAGAGAGAACGTCTGGCTAGACTCTCTAGGCACTTGCAATCGCTCTCGTTTAGAATTTCCTAATATTATTATGTATTTCTATAGATTATTTTCGCCTAACTGGGTGAGATCTTCCCCTCGGTATTGGGATCGGTTACGGCCGCCCCAACAAAATTCCAAACGGACTTAAATTCTCTTTAGTTCCCGGTTTTACCCTGATTCGTAGTAGGGCTACAGTGGGAGCGCTTGGTACCAATGTAGATTTGCTTCTTGACTAAGTTTAGCTAGCTGTTGTTTAATTGATTCATTTTCTCCACTGGCCCACATGCCTGAGGTCGGTTGCCGGTTTGTTCCTAAAATTTTACTAACTCGTTGCACTGTTTGCGCACAAAAATGAGCACCCCTATTCAGAAGATATTACTGCTGGTACTCCAAATCTGGGAATAATTTTCGTTTAAGAGTACTCCTGTCACTTCCCTAGCCTTATTAGCCCTACAAGGGAAAGCTGCTGGCCAGCTCGAAAAGGTATCTGTTAATACGAACAAATCCCAAACCCTCCCCTTTCCGTGGGAGTTCGGAAAAGTCTGTTTGTCAATTTTGACCTGGAACTTTCCCTTTACCGAGACTTCCAAATTTTACACGATTTCCCACCTTTGCATACTTCACAGTTATTAACCATGGCTTTTACAGTTTGAAACAAATTCCTGGCTACTATTTGCTTCATAAGGGAATCATACGAGGCTTCAGTTGCCCAATGAGTCTGGTCGTGTTCTGCTTTTACCGGTTTCCGTACTATTCTAAAGGGAACTATTACTCTGCTACCTTTTAATTTTGCCCAACCTGATGATTCAACTTCTGCTTCCAAATCTTTAATTAATCTAAGATCCTTCTCATCACAGTCGACCGAGTCCAGTAGCGGCAAAGCTTTTTCAGGAATCAAACTTAACACCTCACCTTGTTCTGCAGCTCTTTTTGCCTCATAATCTGCCGATTTATTCCCCACTTCCTGAGCAGCGTCACCCTCTTGGTGCCCCTTGCGGTGCATAAGCGCAACCGCCGAAGGCGACTGTACCGCATCCAAAAGTCTTAGGATCACGTCAGCAAGCTTAATATGTTTTCCTTGGGCGGTCAGAAGTCCCCGTTCCTTCCGGATAGCCCCACGGGCATGAACTACACCCAAGGCGTATTTTGAATTTGTCCGGGTGTTCGCTCGCAGTCCTTCAACAAGCTCTCACTAAAGCAATTCATTCGGCTCGTTGTGCGGATGTACCCTCAGGGAGTGACTTTGCTTCCAGCACTCGCTCTGCGGTGGTCACGGCACACCCCGCCATTCGAGCTCCATCCTTGGCTGACAGTAGGCACACTGATCTTTCGGGAGGGGTTGACTTCCCCGAGACGGGGCACTTGGGCTACTTCTCATGGCTCCTCGCCTCCCATTAGTGGTGTTTCCCGGTGGGTTCCCAGAGGTTACCTGGCCCCTGCGGTGCGCAAAGCAGCCGCTGTAGTGCTGGCAATTGTTTTGACCATTCCCCCCCCCGCCTGTCCCTATTCCGACACACTTGCCAAGCAGTCTCCAGCAATTTCTCTAAATCTCTCACATCTGTTCCTTGCACTTGCTGTAACTTTTTCTTGACATCATCCGTCAGCTGTCCCAGAACCAGGAATAACAACTGACCCTTTCCCTCCCGAGAGGTATGGTTTAAAGGAGTGTATTTCTGCATCCCTTCTTTTAATCGGTTCAAAAAATCAGTAGGGGATTCTTTTCTATCTATCTTGTTTAATTTCATACAATTTAGACCAATTTACTGATTTTGGGACAGCACTTCTTATTCCAGAAGCCATTCGTTCCCTGTACCGCGGTACTAAGTCCCGGGCTCCTGGCTGGTTAGGGCCCCGACCGGGACTGGTAATGGGAACATGGTTATCCACTGTTCCCGGCAGAGTTCCAGCCAAAACCAGAGCCTGGACTTGAGGGTCTGGCCACCCTCACAACACTCTGCTTTCCTGCCTCGCCGAACACCGCATCCGACATTGCACGCACATCCTCGCAATCGGGGTCAAACAATCCTTTAATCTCCCATTCTGTCAACCTTTAAACATCTTTGTCCAATGCCACAAGGCGAGCAACATCTTTTTTGCTTCCTATTTTGCTTATTGTTTGTCTTTTTCTATCGCCAGGACCATAGGGTCCTGGGGTGCTGAATTGATTCCACGTTCTTTCTGCCATTCAGGGTGGTTTTGTAGAGTGAAAAACATACGTATCTGCATACAGCACTTCATCCCATTTTCCTTCTCCCTGAAGGAAGAGCATTAAATTGTATTACTACACTAAATGTATAATACCTATTATAACGTGTGTAGTATTATATTACAATTATATGTACCTTAATGTAATAATGTATTCTATTTTAATGTCCTGTTAAAGGGCCGTTTTTCTCCACCGTCTAACTTCTAGAGAGGCCACCACTGATTACAATGCTTAATTAAAGTTTTCCTATCGACACTGCCTCCCGGCACTCCCCCCGGATCTCTCCAGTGCTGCAAAACACATCCCAGTGGGCTTTTCTTTAGAATTCCGCCACTCTGTGACTCTCCCATATCTGATGCAAATTTTACCGTTAATAACCAAAATCCAATAAATGACAAACCAATAACCAATACCCGAAATGCATTAGCCAAAAGTCAGGTAACAGTTAACCGGACCTCCAAATGGGGACGCAGCCCCTCCAAACGGGGAAGTTAATCCCCTACCATATGGGACACAAGTCCCCCAGAGGTACACCTGTAAGGTGCTAGCGAGCCGCTATACGCCGACCCGTGTGCACGTCTGCACGTCTTAAAGACGGTCCCAAATTGTTCGATCGTTACCAATTCAGGATTTAAGGATGTCTTCTTGCCAGAGGGTCTTTGTCTGTCCCCGCGGTGATCCGACTGAGAACGGGGGTCTCGCCGGAAAAGATCTCCGGGGGCAAACCCAAGAGAGTCCCAGACTCATCGGGTCCCACAGCCGAACAGAGGATGTCCCTCCCACCTGGGTCACCAAATGATTCACAAAAGTTACAGAAATTTAAACTCAGTAACACCAAAGTGTCATTAAGCAGACGCCTTTATTGCCACGCCGGACGCCTGGGGGATATCTCCTCCCAACACACGCGCGCTGAAGCAAAACTTCATCCTTTATATACCTGAAAGACGTGAATATTCGCACGTGTCCTGAGAAATCTCCGCCTCCTCGCTTATCTGCCACGTTTACATAACGCTGGTGTTGCAAAACTACCCTACGCGTGCGCGGGCGTCTTGGGCGGTCGTCGGTGGTCGTTTGGGGAGTTAGCCCCCTCCTTCTTTTTCCCTTTTATGGTCACAGGTCTCCTGAGGATAGTTCCTTCTCCTTGGATGTTTTCCCCTTCTGTTCTTCAGCCAAGCGGTTCCTTCTTATCATCCGTGTTTGAGCACTCCTGCTAGGACGTTTCTGTGCTCAAGGTGAAGGTATCTCCTCTGCACTCATCAATTTCTCAGTCCTTGCTCTTAACTCTTCTCCTCTTGGTTCTCTCCACCTGTCTTCTCCGTTTCTACTTGTGTTTTAATTTTCATCAGGGCTGCTTTCCTCCTGATGAACTGTTTACATATAGGTACAGTGTTGGCACTGAGGCAAATACAGCCTAAGGACTATGAGAATAGGCCGTCAAACATAATGCCACGGTTGCTAGGCTAAAGAAGTCTATACTAAAGTTAAACTAATCACGAAATCAATAACCTTCCAGAAAGTACATCTCTTCAGAAATTTGTAAAACTGACAGTTGATTAGTTACACATGCTAAAACCTTCTAATTGTTTTAGATCCTTGTTTCAGAGGGCACTAAGGGAAGGGAAGAAGTCAGTTAAAAAATAAGGGTAGGCAAATAAGGACCGCGAATGAGAGAAAAGGCGGCAGAAAATTTTAAAAGCAATGGTGATTACAGCAAAAGGAAAAATATTAAGAGGCAGGGATGGCGAACTAAAACGGAGACGTAGATAGAAAATCTAAAAAGTGAAGCCACTAAGGGAATACCAGAAACAATCAAATACAAAGGGATACTGAAAAGTCGGCCAGAAAACCCTCTAACACTTAGTTTGAGGCTTTAGAAGGCGGGCATTCCTTACGGCAGCGCTGGGCAGCGCTGGGGATCGCTCCACCACGAGTGCTCTGACGGGTTAGTAAAGCACATCAGTTCATATGCAGAAAAGTCATACGTGTCATCAGATCCCCCAAGAAGGGCAGTCTTGTGGTGAGAAGTTCCCGGAATTCGTTGACATAGTCCAAGCATGCGCAGTAAAATTAGGGTTAGGGTCTTTTCACCCTCAGGTGGTCGTCCACAGTCTTCCTCACGCAGTCTGCCAGTTGAACCTGGGGCTTCCTTTGTCCATATCTAGTCATCGAATTAGCTCCTCGGTCTTTCGGCCTCAGGATGGCACAAGGAGGTCAATTTAACCTGGTACCAGTGATTTCCACGGGAAGCCTAAGGAGCTTGCTTTGTGTTATCCGTGAGTTTACACGGGAAGCCTAACAAGCTTGCTCACGGTCTGTTTGATCTTGTCGGGAAGAAGTGACATTTTTAAGTAAAATCACTGGCTGAGACCTTAAACGAGTAAGTAAAGACGGAGAGGGGGAGACGGACAGGGAGACAGGGAGAAAGAGTAAAACAGCAATGGGCTTCAAGAGGGAGAGAGAGAAGAATTAAAAGATCCTGGCAGGGAGCCGGACAGGGCAAGACGGCAAAAGAAATGAAACTGCAGCGTGGCTCAGGGCTGACAAGGACAAAATTGCAAAACAGGGACAGGGAGCAGGATAGCAGGAGACAGAGGAAGAAAGAGACTTGTGCTGTGCTACAGGGCCGAGAAGGAAGACCTTGAACATCAGCAGATGTTCAGCCAGGCAGAGAGAGCCAGAGACTAGAGAACAGAGTGGAAGGAAGGCAAAAACGGTGGCTGGGAGCCGGACAGAGAGAGACTGTGAAAGAAAAGAGTAGCAACACGCTACATTGCAGAGGGAGGAATGGAAAAGCAGGGACAGGGAGCCAGACTGAGAGAGGCAGAGGAAGGAAAAATAGCCACAAGCTACAGAGCAGGGAGAGAGAGGACCTAAAAGATGAGGACGGGGAGCTGGTCAGAGTGAGATGGAGAAAGGAGGTATGGGCGGGGGGTGGAGGGGGGGAACCACATCAGCGTGGGAAAGAGGGGGGGGCCAGGGGAGAGGCAGTGAGGGCCTGGGATGCAGAATAGGGGCAACAGGGCCCCGAGGGCCTGGGACTCACCACAGCTTTCACTCCCTGCACTGCTGGGAGAGTTCGCCAGTTCAGACGCTTCTTCCTCCTCCTCCTCCTCCTCTCCTCCCTTCGCCTTCTGTAACTCCTGTCACTTGGCTGTCCTCCACCTAAGAGAATACCGGGGTGTCTTACAGCTCGTACAAGACGGGGCTCCCTACACACGTAGCCTCGCTCGTGCGCTACGCGGCCGCCTTTGGTGACGCGTACAGACCCTGCATATCGATGGTGTGGCCTGCTGCGGACTACGAAGAGGGATCCTACCTCACCTGGAGGGGCTGGCTCGCTCTTCCCTGCAGCAGGAGGCAGCTGCCGGCCGGCCGGCCTTCGGTTTCTTCTTCCTCTTTACCGTTCTCTGGCCTCTCCAGCTCTGGCCGTGGCAGCTCCCGCCCAGGGCCGGCAAGCGCTCCGCCTGTCCCTTCCTGCAGCCGTGCCACGAGGAGAGCGAGGCTGGGCAGAGACAACCCACGTGAGCCCGAGGCGGGTGCGGTCAGCGGCATCCCCCCCCAGCGCGGCCCCTGGCAGAGGGAAAGAAGCAGCAGCGACCCTTATTACCGTAGTTCCCCCCTGGCCGAAGCCTCTCCTTCCGCGGGGGCCGCCGGAGACGCCGCTCTGCCCCTGCACCGCTGCCAACGGCGTCCGCTTTCACGGAGAACCCAGCGCACGCGAGGCCCGGCTTGCCGCCTCTGCGACAGGGCCCGGGGCCGGCCCGGGGCTACGGGACGGGCTTCAGGGGAGGGGCTGGAGCTGGGGGCAGCTGCGCGGGGCCAGGAGAAGCGAGCGGGGGGGCTCTGACGAGTTGGGAGGCGCCCGGCGTCCGCGCCTGGGGGGTGTCCGCCTCCCTCCCTCCTCCCAGAGCCCCGGTAACTCCCCGGGGCTGCCCCGACCCGACTCGCCTCCAGCGGGCCGGCAGCCCGTCGCAGCGGGCGGCTCGAAGTTCCTCGCCCCGCCACCCGCGGGCGGCCGGTGCGCAGGAGACGCCCCGCACCCGCCCCAGGGGCTCGCTCGCCTCACCGGTGGTCCCGGCCCTTCACGCCCCGCCAGGAACTGGACCCCGCTGCGCCGCCATGCTGCTCCCGCGCGCCGCGCATGCGCCGGACACTGGCGGCGCGCCGCAGGGCCGAGGTGCGGTGCGCGAACGCCGGGCTGCAGTAGCAGCGAGCACCCGGCGGCCGTGCCTCATTTTGCAGGGCGAGCACCCGCCCACGTTGCGCACATGGGGCGGCAACGGCGCGACCTTACCGGGAAGTAGCAAAGAGCGCGCAGGGACCGCAGAACGGCATCGCGGTTACCGGCGGCCGGCAGCGTGCGTCACTTAGGCGCCGCCGCGCATGCGCGGCTTCCCAGCTGCGGCGAGGTTCCCCACCGCGCATGCGTGCCTCCCGAGCTGCGGCAGTGCGCCCATCGCGCATGCGCAGCTTCTGAGCGACGAGGTGCTGTACCGCGCATGCGCGGCTGCCGAGCTGCAGTACCTAATTTTGGTCACAGGGCGGCAGCACTGAGGGCGGCGAGGAGGCACGCCACCACGCATGCCCGGGAACCCGCGTCGCAAAAACTACATCTCCCGGCATGCACTAGCAAGCACAACGTGACCGCCCGGAAGACCACGCTTCCCGGCATGGCGGGGAACGAACATGGCCGAGAGCAAACCCCGTGCCTCAGGACTACGGCTCCCGCCATGCCGCGAGACGCAGCCTGTCCTGCTGGCTCACCCTGCGCGGACATCGTCTTCCACCCCCCCATCCCCCATCCCCGCCGAGACGCGAGCGCTCACCCGCCCTCTGCAGCGTAGTTCCGGGTGGACCCCTCCGCCGGCTCGCACACCCCTCTGCTCCGTGCCTCCGACGCGGACCCCGCCGCCCTGCCTCAGGTGGATCGGGCGGCCCCGCTCACCTTCTTTCTCGCTGCAGCCGCAGCCCGGTCAGGCCGGGCGACCGCTCCACCCTTGGCTCCCCCCGGCCCCTCCACGGCCACCGGGAGTAGGGCAGCAGCAGCACCAGCCCCTCCCCCGGCAGCCACCCCTGTGCAGGGAGCGTCCGTCCCCACCGGCCTCACCGCCCGCACCTGGGGCTCCTCCAGCCCCGGCCCACAGCTGGAGCCCAGCTGGAACAGGGGGCCAGCGCCCGACCCCCACCCCAGGGCATCCCCTCCTGCCCCGAGCTCCGGCACAGCCCCTCCCCCGGGGCAAAGCGAGGGCGAACGCAGCCGCGAGGGCAAAGGAGGCGGCGCATGACAAGGCCCGGGAGCGGGGCTGCCCCGGGGCTCGGGGCCTGCCCCGGGGACACCCCGGCAGTCCTTCCCGGAGCCGCGCTCCTCGGTGCGGCAGGGAACAGGCGGGCGGGCGGCTCCCGGAGCCATGGGCTGCTGGGCAGGGGGAGGCCGCCGAAAACGAGGTGTGAGGCACGGGACGCTACAAGAGAGGAGACCGGGGGCAGGGAGTCAGACCAGGAGAGAGGGAGAGACAAAAAAGTGGCAACCGAGCCGAAAGGAGGAATGAAACAATGGGGAGCCAGGACAGTGAAACACGGAGGTAAGGGGCGGGGAACACCGCCAAAACAACCCCCATATCTGCACCGTACAGGGAGCTGGGGAAAAAAGAGAGCTGGAGAGCAACAAGAAGAGCAATGAGCATGGAAAGAAGGGGGTGCATGGGTGGTGGGAGTCCAAAATAGGGTCATCAGGGAGCCAGAGACAGCGAGATGGAGAACGGACAAAAGCGACAGGCGCTGCAGGGGGGAGAGGGAGGAATGAATGAGCAGGGACAGCCAGCCAGCCAGCGACGGAGAAAGGCAAGAGACCGCACGGGCGACAGCGCGGAGAGGGAGGAATTAAAAGCGAGGGACAGATTGCTGGGAAAGCAGAGGCAGAGAATGGAACAGAATCAGAGCGTGCTACAGGGCCAAGAAGGAAGAAACAGGGACAGGGAGCCAGGGAAAGAAAAAGTACTGAGGAGCTACAAGACAGACAGGGAGAAATGAAAAAACAGGGTTCCGGAGCCCGGCAGAGAGAGAGCTGGTGAAAGAAAACGATAGCAGTAGGCTACAGGGAGGAGAGGAAGGAATGAAAAGATAGGGACGGGAAGCCAGACGCAGAGAGAACCATGCCTCTGTGCTCTGAATGAGAGGCCTGTCTGGAAATAGAAAGTGCAGATACTAAATTTAATAAAGTAACAGCGAATACGATAGAGATGAGACTTGACCAAGTGTAGCACAAAATGTAAGATACACTACCCTGCTCCGTCAACGACTGTGGCCTAGCATCTAATGGCAGGCTTAGTTTCTGTTTCCCAAGGAGAGTAGCACAAAAACATAATTTTCCTATTATACAAATATTTTACCAGACTATGCAAAGAAAGTAACAACAATTGCCTTACAGATCTACGTGAATACATAACAGTAGCAGGAATTTGCTAGAGTACAAAACACTCAGCCTTCAAAGTCCACAGAAAGACATTAGGTCTTGTAAATCATCGGTTCTAAGGACCCTGCTGCTACCACATCACCGCAACATGTGACTCACAGCATATTTCTTTCTTTCTAGGTTTAAGGAATTCCTTCATTTTGGGGGTTTATTTGTTGGGGGGTTGTGAAGAAGGAAGCTCCTTAGCCGTGTTTTTCTTAAATCTGGCATATTAACTATTATGGCATGCTGTAATGATCACAGATTTGATATGTTCTCCTGGAAACAAAGTTGAATGCAGAAACAAACTCAAAGACCCAAGCACAGAAAGTGAGCTAGGATCCTGGCGTACAAGCTGGTGTAGACAAAAATCTTACAGAAGATTAACTGAAAAGTCCTCATTCTGCAAATGCTTATACACTTATCAATCCATTACTTGAGTCCACTAGCTTCGTATACAGTAAAGCCTGTGAGAGTAAACATTGTGGTCTGCTTGGTAGATTCATCTGTGACTCCACTCATTGCATAGTTAATATTTTCCCCTTCTATCAAAAGGAGTCGTTTTACCAAATGAAGTTAACGTTGTTCATGATTGCTTTTATGGGAAACTGGCAAAAAAAGAGTTTTCCTTAGGGTGAAAGAGCGAAAATGTTGTGTTGCCAAAAGAACAAATTCAGGATTCAAATGCAAGTCCGCTCGCCCTAAGAAGTTAACACTTCTTCTCCTATAACAATTCCCCACACAGAGCTCTAGCGAATGAGGACCTTATTTTGCTAGTTCTTGGATTTTGCCCATAGTCTGGACCAAACAAAATCTCTCCTCAAGGTTAACTCACTGAGTGACGTCATTCCACAGCTGACAAGACACTATGTGTTTGAGGAGGTCGGGGGTGATTAGGAGTTTGGTTTTGGTTTGAAATTTTTTTACTCCCCAATTGCAGTTACAAATTCAGAAAAAAAAAAGAAATATAGGAACACACTCACATAAAACTTTCCTCGCGTTTGGTTCCTTCCACGGTATTCATCATGCATTCAAAATCAAGGTGCATTGCTGTACAAAGCAATGTATCACTTCTCTACGTTATTCACAGGCAACACAGAAGTTAAAATTCAACGCAAGAGTTCTGCAAGGACACAAAAGGGAAAAAACACATGCCATCTAGTTTCCTGCCCACTGAGAAATTGGAAAGCAGCTTAAAAAAGGCAAGACGTACAAAAAAAGATCCCTGGCATTAAGGACTCTATTGTCTTGGTTAATATTGGTAACTATTGCTTGGATTTCTTTGTAAAAAGAAACACAAAGGAATTAGACTATAATCAATGAGAATTAAGCCAGCACAGCAAAAACCCAAACAAACCCAACACATAAACAACATTAACTCCTCAAAAATACCTTCCAAACATTTCTTTAGAATAAAAACAGGGAACATGCAGCTACTGGAGACTTCAATATTTATGTCTTTCTGTGACTCTCCACACCTACATTTGGGGAGAAGACTATAAAACAAGTTCACAGTGCATGAGGTCTTTTAAACTAAAAAAGGGATTAAACTTATGAGAAGTATTTTACTTCTAGAGCTTCACTTGTTCTCTTTGCATTATCATAGGACCCACAGAAGCAAGCCTAGAAAACTTGTGGAAAATTAGTTACATGAATTATGAAGAGGGCCAAGAATCTCTCAATTTTAAACCTACCTCGGGCAAACGATTCTGCCAGCAACTTTTCCAGACTCTGGGATTTTCCTGCTTTCCGTATTTCTGAAAAGATGGTGGGGGAAGCTACCATGCTTGTATAACCTTTGAAGCTGTTAGCATTTCTGCAAAACATGAAACGTTCTTCCAGACTGAGCATGCAACAGGGAAAGTTTTACAGACATCCCTTTGTTCTACGCACAACGCCATACTTCTCTCAAAACTGGTAGCCAAGGAGGGAAGGTTTTGAACTCTTTTACGTTTACCTGAATTGTACTGCATAAATATGATGTCTTTTTTTAAGTGCTGCAAATTCCTCTTCATTTTCTGGGATTGCTTCATATGAATATAGACCATGTTTTAATCAGGCATTGCTACCTAACAATTCCAGACACTTGCTAGCTCATTGCTTGACAAATGCACATACTCTGAATACTGCAGATGTCAAGTTTGGCGTGAAGTTTGGTGTCCATCATGACAGGCCACAATTTAAGCATAATAGAAGGCGACCAAATCTGTGCAGAACGTACTACAGGTTTTCACTTTGCAAATCATAATAGTTTTGGTATTTCCTTGAATGCTCAGCTCTTTATGACAAATGACTATGGATGGACAAAAAAAACCAAACCAAAAAACCCAATCACAAAGATTTTCTCCCAAGCTTCTTGATTCTAAAACAAATCTAAAAATTACAATGTGCCCTAAACCAAACCCTGAACTCACAAAGAAAGCAAAGAACAAATATGAGCTGCATTATAAAAATCTCAATTTTTATGCCAGTCTCATGATTACAGTAGGCACTGTATGGACGGTCCCATATCTTCCCGCACAAGGAAGAAAACTGCCTCTAGGACTGTCCCTACAGCTTTACAAGCCCCACTCCAAGAGGCAGTGGGACCTGATGGAGGAACAATGATGATTAAGGTGCCCTTTTCCACCACTGATCTAGGAGAATGGAGAAAAGTTGCAAGAGACTATAGAAGCGACCCGGTGAGTGTTACTAAGCATTTTCAGTTCATCGTAAAACAACATAATCCAGACTGGAAAGGTATACAGTTGCTCTTAGAGTATATGACAGAAACAGAAAAGCAATTAATTTTGAAATCAGCAGAGAATTTAGCTGAAGACCATTACAAGATCACGGGGGGGGGTGTCAAAGAATATTTCCCCTCCGAGACCCAAAATGGGACGCTAATAAATCTGCCCATATGGAGAGGCTACAGGAATATCAAGAATGGATTTTGAAGGGAATGGAAAGGGCTATTCCCAAAACCACAAACTGGTCAGCTCTATATGCAGTTAAACAAGGTCCTTCTGAGTCCCCATCCGAGTTCCTGGATCGATTGAGGGATGTAATGCGCCGTAGCACACCGCTGGATCCTGGGTCAGAGGTAGGAATACAACAAATAGTCTCCCTGTTCTTGGGTCAGTCTACGGGGGACATTAGGCACAAACTCCAGAAGCTGCGCCCTACAGAAGGTAGAAATCTGGAAGTGTTGCTGGGTGAAGCGTGGAGAGTATTTAGTAATAGAGAGGAAGGATAGCAGTTGTCAGGGAAGAGGAGGAAGGGAGGCCTAGACGAGAACCATCTTGATTAGGTAAGGATCAATGTGCGTTGTGTAAGAAATTTGGTCATTGGAAAGGAGGATGTCCAAGAAACAAGGCAAAGAGGCGAAGCCACCAGACAGGAAGAATAGTAGCCCATGTGAAAAAGGATTGACAGGGACCTGGGGAATGTACCCTAGCAGATCCACTGGTTATAATGAGGCTGGGGAAGGAAGAACAAGAAGTAGAATTTTTGGTTGACACAGGGGCAACATACTTGGTTTTAAATCAAGCCTTGATGCCCCTGGGAAACGACTATATCATGGTAAAAGGAGCGACTGGCCAAAGTGAAAAGGCATATTTTTGTAAACCTTTGAAGTATAAATTGGGAAAACAATGGGGTATCCACAAATTCCTACATAGGCCCAACTCCCCAAAGCCACTTTTGGGAAGAGATTTGTTAGAACAATTGGGTGCAAAAATTACATTTGAAAAAGGAGAAATTACTCTGGAAGTAAAAGATCAGCAATATATCCAGATACTGAGTCTATTCTTAACCAGTCTGCCTGCAGAAGGGAAGGTAAGGAAGGAATTCGGCCAGTGATTGAAAGATTTTTATAAATAGGATTACTGAAAAACTGTGAGTCTGATTTCAACACCCCTGTATTACCTGTTCGTAAACCTGACGGGTTGCATAGTGTGGTCCAGGATCTACGGGCCGTAAATAAAATAACTGAGGACCTTTACCCCGTAGTAGCAAATCCATATACCCTGTTGACCGTCTTAACACCTGAACTAACTTGGTTTACTGTTTTAGATCTGAAGGATGCCTTCTTTTGCCTCCCTCTCCATGAAGCCAGCCAAAAATTATTTGCATTTGAATGGGAAAACCCCAAAAGTGGTCGCAAGACTCAGCTCACTTGGACGGTGTTGCCACAAGGATTTACGAACAGTCTACCATCTTTGGCAATGAGCTCGCAAAAGACTTGGAATCTTGGGAAATACCGTCTGGAGAAAGGAAACTGTTACGATACGATTGTATGATCTGGACGGGCAAAGAGAGCACACGAGCCTTTGAGCTACTAAAGAAAGCTTTGGTGTCGGCTCCGGCCTTAGAGCTCCCCGATGTGAGTAAACCGTTTTTTTCTCTTTTCCCACGAGAAACAGGGAATTGCTCTGGGAATATTAGCACAAGATCTGGGCCCCTATCGACGAGCAGTTACCTACTTTTCCAAACAGTTAGACGCAACTGCGAAGGGTTGGCCTGGATGCTTGAGAGCAATTACAGCTGTAATATTGAATGTACAAGAAGCCCGAAAATTTACTCTGGGCCAGAAGATGACTGTTTTAGTGTCTCACACAGTGTCCGCAGTGCTGGACGCAAAGGGTGTGCACTGGCTTTCTCCACAAAGATCCCTGAGATATCAGGCTATACTGATAGAACAGGATGATGTGGAGGTCGTAGTTACTAACATTGTCAACCCAGCTTCTTTCCTTAGTGGAAACACGGGAGAACCAGCGCATCATGACTGTTTGGAGACTATTGAAACAACGTACGCAAACCGACCAGATCTAAAAGACAACCCTATGGAAAGCGGAGAAAACTGGTTCACAGGTGGAAGCAGCTATGTCCTGAGTGGTAAAAGACACGTGGGATATGCCATTACCACTAGTCAAGAAATAATAGACCTTTGCCCATAAATACCTCTGCACAGAGCGCAGAAATAATTGCTCTGACCCGAGCCTTGGAAGTGGCTCAAGGCAAAGTTGTGAATATTTATACAGACTCAAGATATGCCTTCGGAGTTGTGCACGTGCATGGAACAATCTAGGAGGAAAGAGGGTTACTGAGCTCTCAAGGGAAAACTATTAAGCATGCAAAAGAGATTTTGAGACTGTTGAAAGCAGTCCGACTTGCTGAGAAGGTGGCGATTATGCATATTAAGGCTCACCGGAAAGTGAGCTCGGAATTGGAGAGAGGAAATGAGCTGGTGGACAGAGAGGCAAAACAGGTAGCTAAAACAGAGATAAAAACAGAAGGGGCTTTAGTCCCTGACGGCGAATCTCCCTAGAAGGTAAGCCAAAATATACCGAGGAAGATCAAAACCTTATCACAGATCTGGAAGGGTCATATAACAAAGAAGGGTGGGCTTATACCCCACAAGGAAAAGTGGTTATTCCCTCCTGCCTAATATGGCATTTGGTAAGGGAAGAACATAGGAAAAGGCATTGGGAGATGGAGACTCTATATAAACATTTAATTAGAGAAAGTGTGGCCAGAAATTTGTATACTATGGTGAGACAGGTAACTCAACAACGTGATCTTTGCCTCCAAACTAATCCCAAGAATACCGCCAAGCCAGAAATGGGCCAGATTGGGAGAGACAATGGGCCTGGGCAACAATGACAGATTGATTTTATAGAACTTCCAAGAAAAGGGGGGTATCGATATTTATTGGTATTAACTGATACCTTTTCAGGTTGGCCAGAGGCATTCCCAACCAGAACAGCTAAAGTTCGGGAGATAGCTAAAGCATTGGTACAAGAGATAATACCACGTTTTGGAGTTCCTGCAACTATATCCTCTGACAGAGGACCACATTTTGTCTCTATTGATCCAGTATTTCAGTTACTTAATTATACTGGCCTCCCGGTTCCGCTAGGGACAGGGTGGTACTGGTTGTGTGGTACAGCAGCTCGGAAAACTTTACCTCTGAGGTGGTGGGGAGCATGTACTTTGGACACCCTGGTTCCCAACATCACTATTATTGATAAAACAACACAGAATCCCGTGAGAAGAAACTGAAGGGTGAGTAAGCCCTTAATAGAAAAGCCGACAAGCTCTCATAGCTTTGTGCGGTGGCTAATCCCATTTCTGGGGGTTAGCGAGTTAGAAAAAGCTATAATAAACATCTCGGCTGTAATAGAGATAATCGAGAATAAAACTATAGGTGCCATCAGGAAACTCCAAGAAGAAACTACTAGTTTATCGAAAATAGTATCACAAAATCGTATGGCTCCAGATTTAATATTAGCCTCACAGGCAGGGGTGTGCACAGTAATCAATGTCAGCTGTTGCAGGTATGTAGACCAAAGTGGGTGAATATCTGCTGACTTACGGGAGATCAGAGAACAAGCAAAAATCCTACGTGAAGTAACTCAAGATGACACCTTTTGGGGGTTTTCTGAGCTGTGGGAAAGTTAACCTCTTGGTTTACCAAACCTATCATGGTTACAACGATTATTTGTTACTTGAATGATTATTGTGGTTCTATCCATAGCGCTTTGTGTTATAGTTCGATGTGCCCTGTGGTGTTTCCGGAACACAGGGGACTCCTACAGCGGATGGAAGAGGAACCAGTTACGCCGCAGGCTTGAGTCTTACCAGTATTTTGAAAAGATGCTGGATAAGGATGTGATAAATGATTTAGTCCCAAACAGGATTCCAATTCAAATTTACAATTTATTAAGCGAATAGAGGCAAGCAAACAGCGCTGGGTGCTCCGGGAGTCTCCGCTCCACCAAGATGCACGCGGTACAGTTACTGTTCTTGGTTTATATCCTGTCTGCTAATACGTATTCATGAATAGGCGTGTCTTCTTCGGCGCATGCCCTCTTCTCCTTCTAGAGTCTTGTCAAATCTTCCTCGGCGTGCCCCGAGGATGACCCCAAACTTTATGCATGCACTTTACAAGTTTCTCTTTACACAATACTATGCGGTCAGTGGTCAAACTGGTTTGAGCTGATATACCAGCAAAGTAGTTTAACTTTCTTCTGTAAAATACCCCTTTTTATGGTGCAGGAGAAATCCATAAAAGTACAGAAGATTACACTTCATCACACGAATCAGATGAACATATTTCACAATCCCCCATCTTCTTCTTTGCAGTATTGATTCGTGTTTTCATTTCCAATTGAGTACTGCAGATATCTGCATTCCTTGTATAACCGAGTAGATTAATCTAGTAACAATCCCCCACATATCCCCAGTACAACTATCCCGATTTTAGTAAGCCAATCACCACCCATAAAATCTCCCCCAAATCCTCCTAGATTGACTCCTTTCCAAGTTTGTCTCTCAGGAGGCCATTCGTTATACACCTGGCTCTCCCTGATTTATGGGTAACAGGAAAAAAACCTAGGTTTTATTGTTCCAATTCCTTGGCAAATATGATGACAGGTACAGGCTGTACAATTAGAAAAGGTCCTCAGTTTTTCCATTTTTCTGGGGTAAACCCCAGCTGGACTTGTTCCAATATTGACTACAGTTATTTGCCGTAGTCAGAGTCAAGGAACTCACCCCAAGTAGAACTAGAAGAGGTCCGGTCAGGGCCATAGTGGTCGGCGGTCACAGCCCGAAGGGGTTGCAGCCCTTGGCAGACCCTTTTTAAGCCGCAATACCAGTTCCCCTCCGGTCTTGCCCTCTCCTTTCCTTTAAGGGGGTGCTTTCTTAGTACCCAAATTAATTGAGCACTGCTTGTGAAGGCCAGAGCTTTGATAGATCAGTGGTTTGGCCAGACCTGAGCACTTGCCCGAGCCTGGCGATCCTCTTTATTTGCAAGGTTTTATGGCTACAGAAAACTGCCAGTTAGCCTGCAACACTAATCTTACAAATACACACCACCTTCTACACAAAGGACAAATTCTAGTTCCAGCTCCTTTTTCCTGTTCTTCTTTTGCCAACAACTCCTTCCGATTATACTCGTTTGGAGTACCCATTGTTGTTTCCTATTACCCTTTCCCATTGTTTTCCAAACTTGGGGATTACTTATATTGCTCTCCATAGCTTCCCATGGCCATCGTTCACCTTGATTTGTTCCACCACAAACGTAACAATTAGCTATATTCAATGACTTAGCAATGTTTTCAGCAAGATTTACAAATAGATTTTTAGCAACTGTGGGAATTTCATGTTTCACTCCTGTTTCTATTACAGGAGTAGCCGCAATAAAATTCCCACAGCAATTTAGTCAGATGTGACTTTCCACTCCTTCACTGGACCTTTCACTCGTGGCACATGTGTCCATCCTTTTTCAGCAGTTCTCACAGCTGTTTCTGTAGTTAATAAAACAAGGAAAGGTCCTTCCCAGAGGGGAGATAGGTTTCCTTCTTTCCATGTTTTTGTCAGAATTTTATCTCCTGGTTCTAACTGATGAATTGCAAATCCTAAAGGTGGTGTTTGGGCCACCATCCCAATCTCTCTTAATTCTTTTAATCTTTTTCCAAGGGTAATTATATATTGTTGGATACTATGATGCTCAATTACATTGTTCCCCAGAGGCGTTCCTTGAAAATAAGGCACGCCATATAACATTTCATATGGCGATAATCCAGTCTCACTGTATGGTTTAGTTCTTACGTTTAGAAGTGCCAATGGTAAACATTTCGTCCAGGGCATTTGCGTCTCAATCATTAATTTAGCCAATTGTTGTTTTATTGTTTGATTCATTCTTTCTGCCTTCCCCGAGCTTTGTGGGTGCCACGGAGTGTGGTATTCCCACTGAATACCTAATGATTGACATAATAGTTTTATTATTTTAGAAGTAAAATGTGTGCCCTGGTCAGAATCAATGTACTGGATTATCCCATATCTAGGTATCAAATGTTCCAATAAAATTTTTACCACCATCTGTGCCGTAGCTCGTGCTACAGGGTACGCTTCTACCCACTGTGTTAAATGATCTACTATTACCAATAAATATTTTATCCTCCCTACCTTAGGCAATGCAGTGAAATCGACTTGTACTTTCTCAAAAGGTCTGTAAGCTGTTTTTCTCCCTCCCGTGGCTGCTTGTCCAAACACTGTCTTATTTACCTTTTGTCAAGTTAAGCAACCTTGTGTAATTTGCTTTGCTATTTCAAAAATTCCAATACCACCAAATTGTTTAAGAAAATGATCACTTAACGCTTTTGTACCCCAATGTGTTTGCACACGCAAACGTTCTAATATTCGCCTGGTGTAGGCTTTTGGCAACATTTCTCGCCCATCGGGCAGTGTCCATTTTCCTTGTTCTAATTTAGCTCCTATTTTCTCCAATTTTGTTTGTTCTTCTGGGGCAAACTTCTTCTCTCTTTCCTCTCGTCCTTCTTTGCTGGTGTCCTCCTTTGTTTGTATGACATTAATTTTGGCAACTTTAGTCCTCAAGACTGCTTCCTGGGCCTCTTTATCTGCTAAGTTATTTCCTCTAGTTCGGTAATCTCATCCCTTTTGGTGTCCCCTCACATGTACCACTGCTATCTCCTTTGGTTCTCTTAAAGCCTTTAAAATTTTTACTATTAATTCTTGATGTATTAAATTGCTCCCTTGAGTATTAATCATACCTCTTTCTTCCCAAATTTTTCCAAAAGAGTGGACCACCTCATATGCGTATTTAGAATCTGTAAATATAGCCCCACTTCTTCCTTTTAATAATCCCAGGGCCCTACATAGGGCATACAGCTCACAAGCCTGAGCTGACCATGATGGACTCAGAGGTCCTGATTCCACAAGTTCTAAGTCCTTATTAATTATTGCATATCCCGATTTTCTCTTCCCTTCTACCACTCAGGAGGAGCCATCTCTGAACTGCGCTTCTCCATTTTCCAACTCAGCATCTCTTAAATCTGGTCTCACCTTAGTCTGGGTCTCAATTACCTCTAAACAGTTATGTTGTAATTCCTCTGATGGTTCTCCAAACAAAAATTGTGCTGGACTCTGAGCAGAAGTCACGCTTAGTTCTAAGTCGGGGGAGTCTATTAGTATTGCTTCATACTTTAGAATCCGGCTGTCCATTAACCATTTTTCCGCTTTTTGTTGTGAAACATTTCTGACATTGTGTGGGGTATACACTTTTAAAGGAGCACTGAAGGTAATCTTCCTAACTTCTTCTATTAATAATGCTGTAGCAACCAAAGCTTGGAGACAAGCAGGCCATCCTCTGCTTACTGGATCAAGTAACTTAGAACAATACCCCACGGGTTTCTTGATTCCTGCCCAGTCTTGAGTAAGAACTCCGTATGCTGTCTGGCTTGATGTATTCACAAAGAGATAGAAAGGTTTTTCTAGATCTGGGAGGCTCAATACAGGTGCTTGTATTAATGCCTTTTTTACTTCCTCAAATCTCTAATCATCTTCAATAAGCCATTTAAGTTGGTTATTAGTTAATTTTTCATATAGGAATTTTACTTTTTCACTATAATTTTCAAGCCATGGTCTACAATATCCTGATAATCCCAGTATTTGCCTAATTTCCGTTTTAGCTTGTGGGGGTCTTAAGGATGGAATCCCAGATACCCCATCAGGATCTAACTTCTTCCTTCCCTTACTCAGCCAATGTCCTAAGTATTTTACTTCTTGTTCTACAAACTGTAGCTTTGATCGGGACACCTTTAATCCCTTTTCCCCTAGAAAATTTAAGAATTTAATGGTGGCTTTTCGGATCCCCTCTTCAGTTTCTCCTGCTACTAATAAATCATCCACATATTGCAATAATTTTACCTCCTTAGGTATTGTGAAATCTTGTAGAATTTTCTCTAAAGTTTGTCCAGATAGATTTGGTGACTCTGTAAACCCTTGTGGTAACACAGTCCATCTTAATGGTTGTTTTCGTCCTGTTTTGGGGTCCTCCCACTCAAAGGCAAAATAATCTCCGGATCCCTCATCCAGAGATGTGGAGTAATCGCTGAGGGGTACTTTGGAAATTTACCCTCTAAGAACAGCCTTGAAACCAGGTGGAACGTAGCACTCATGCACAACGAGTCTGTGCCATGGAGACTCCCTGAACGGCCTTGGATGTTGGCAACATCAGGGGCGCCTGGTGTGCTGACTCTGGGAGAGATTACATGGAGGCTGGAGCGGAGTGGAGACCTCGCGGCCACGCTCTGTGAACCGGGGAGTTTAGGGATGCACAGGATGTACATTGATAAGCTGCGCTTACAATGTCCTGGGCCAAAGACCTGTCAACTTTGATGAAGTGCTGTCCTTAGAGTGAACTTTGCTAATTATAATATCATTATAATACTAAAACGCACACCCCTCTCAAAAGCTACCACCCCCCCAAGGTGCGACCCCTCCTCAATGAGTGTGCGCACTGAATTTTTCCTAGTCTGTACCTTTAAACGTGAAGCGAGAGAATTCTGCACCAATCCTGATAAAGGTATGTATGACTAGAGTCACTCAAGCTCCACCTGCAAAGTAAAACACTATAAAATAATGTTTTAAGAGCTGGATGTTAGGGAAGATACCATCGTTGTGTACCACTCTAACTTCTGGGATCAGTCGACGGGCTGAGCCTCTCTTCCCCCCCATCGGGATGCCGTTGGGTAAGATTTGAACCCTTGGTCATACCAAGTGCCTCCCCGGGAAACTTAGAAATCTCTATATAGAGTCACTTTACATCTTTTAAGGCGTTTATAGCCAAGTAGTGTCCCTCGTAGTTTTAGCATTTGCACGTGCTTTATAGGTAGTGAATTTATCACCGGCAATCCAAAGAACCTGTATATCTGTTGCTTCAATAAATCGCACTATTGATTGACTCAGCCGTGTGTTCAATAAATCGCACTATTGATTGACTCAGCCGTCTGTGGTCCCTGAACGCGACCGTACCTCTGAGTGCGGCCGTGTTAGTTCAGGAGGTGTCCGGCTGAGCAGGTAGTGTGATGTTAGTAGTGCATCCGCACCCGTGATAGTCCAACAAAGGTGTTGGGCGCGACCGGACTACTAACGCTGACTTTGGGCATCACTCAGAACCTAAGCTCAGCCGCCCCCAGTCCCTCTGATATCTGAGGATCGACTGGAAAGCAAGGGGGTTTAGTTTCTGCCAAATTGCTCTGCCTCTTAACGCAACAGGCCCGTGGGTCCTGCTGGACACCAAGCTGAGCAGCAGCCAGCACCGTGCCCTTGGCCAAAGGCGGCGGGCGGCGGTGCCCTGGGCTGCGCTGGGCAAAGCCTTGCCAGCAGCTGGAGGGAGGGGAGCCTTGCCCTCTGCTCAGCGCTGCTGAGGCCATGCCCGCAGTGCTGTGCCCAGGCCCGGGCTCCCCAGGCCGAGAGAGACAGGAGCCCCTCCCCCAGCCCCGCCCCCCAGCCCCCCCCCCCCCGGGCTTGGAATGGCAGCTGTGATGTCGCGGCGCTGGCCCGGCAACGGCCACAGTGCCTGCAGGCACGGCTCTGCCAGCACCCGGCAGCTCCAGGGAGAGACCAGCTCTCACCCAGCGGCACTGCCCGGCACCGGGACCCCCTCGACAGCCTCGCTCCAGCCGGCTGGGAGCTCTCCGGAGCCCCAGCAGCGTGTCCGGCGCGAGGACTCCCCTGGCCCCGGCACGATGGGCCAGCTGAACTGCTGCTACGGCTCCAGGTGGGCTCCCCCCGCGGCTCGGGGACACGCCGGCGCAGCCGGGCCCCGCAGCAGCCGCCTTTCTCACGCCCTTTGCCGCCTGCTCTGCAGGGTCTACCCTGGCCCCGAGCAGCAGTGCGCGCCCGACCCGGCATCAGCCGAGCCGCTGCTCCACCAGCGCGTGCGGGTGACGCAGGGCCGCGGGACGGGGAAGAGGCACCTCCTCCTCTTCAGCGATGCCTTGATCATCGCCAAGGCCAAGTAAGAGGCGCAGACCCCGGCTGCCTTTCCTCCTAAGGCCTGGCCCCAGCACCGGGGCAGGGACGCCCAAGGAGCAGCCCCAGGCCCCGGCACCCTGCTGCTGGCTGCACCCGTGGCCGTGCGCGGGGCAGGCGGAGGCCAGAGGGCAGCCGCCGGGCTCGGCCACCTCCAGGTCACTCCCTGCCGCTCCTCTCTGCAGACGTGGCAGCGCCCCGCGCCCGCAGCTCTGCCTGGCCCTGCGCCGGCTGTGGGTGCTGAGCGGCGGCAAGGGGGCGGCCGGGGATGCCGCCCAGGAGGAGGAAGACAAGGCCACCACGTCCCTCGTCCTCGCCTGGCCCTACGGCTTCTGCGTCGTCACCTTCTGGTGGGTCTCGGTGCCACGTCCCCCGGCAGGGCCGGGCAGCGCTTCTGTCCGGCCCCATGCGGCTTCCTCCTGCCTCTGCAGCCGTCCCCACGGGGCAGGGCTGTGCCGGCGCCCGCCTCTGCCCGCGGGCTGGGCAGCAGCGGGCGCTCAGGCTCTTTCTCCTCTCTTTCCTGCAGCTCCCGCTCGCTGAAGGAGCTCTGGCTCAGCGCGCTCCGTGGGTAAGCCCTGCCTGGCAGAGCAGCTTGGGGGGCCCGTGCTCACAGCACGGGAGGATGCTCTAGCCGTAGCCGTACGGTGCGGAAACGCCGCTCCTGAGCTGGGGAGAGCTGCCCCCACGGCTGCGGGCGGCTCTGGAGCGGGCAGAGCTGGCGGAGCTGCTTCACCCAGCCCCGTCCTCCCCCCTTGCCACTGCTCTCCGCTCGACGGCCGGGCGGTGCCCAGCTGCTTCGGGGCAGCTTGGAAGGGCTCCCCGGGCTGGCAGGCGAGGGAAGAGGCAGCTTGGGTCTCACACAGCTCTTTCTCTGCCCCTGCCCCGTGCACAGGCCAGCAGAAGGAGTGCAGGGAGCCCGCGTCACCCAGCTGCCCTCCATCAAGCTCCTGCTGAAGGAGCTGCGCGGCCGCAATGCCGTGAGTCTCCCTCCCGGCCCCGCTCTGCCCCAGGGGCTGCTCCAACCCCGCACCAGCCCCATCGCTTCTCACCTGCTGCTCTTCTCCCCTTGCCCAGGCCAAAACACTCAACGCCAGCAGCCTGCAGAGGCTGGTCGAGGGCCTGGCAGAGGTGAGGAGCCCCCGGGCTGCCATCTCGGCCGTCCCCACATCTCACTCATGGCCCGTGGCCGATGCAGCTCGCCAGGGGCCCTTCGTGCTGCGGGGCTGCTCGCTGAGCGCAGCGCATTTCTTGCAGGCTGGTGCCCAGCAGAAGCCACCTCCCGTCCCCTCCGGCAGCCAAGGTGGACGTGGCCACTCGGACGGTGAGTTTGGAGGAGACGGGGGCAGGACGGCCCCTCTCTCCTGCGCTGGCAGGCGGCACCCGTGCTGCTCGGGGGCTGCTGCTGCCCTTCCCGCAGGGCACGGCCGCAGAGAGCTGAGCCCCCGGGGCGCCTCGTTCCCCAGCCACGCCTCTCCCTCGCTGCTGGCGGGGACGCCCAGCACGCAGAGGCTCGGGCAGCATTCACCTGGCGCTTGCCCTCCATGGCTCTCTGCTCTGTTTTCCCTGGCGGCAGGCGGGACCCGCAGCAGGACGAGGGGGCTGCCCTGGCCCTTTGCGCGGCGAGGGACCTTGGCCGCTGCGGAGGCGCCCGGGCAGTCGGGCTGTGCCGGCAGGGCGGGTCTCTTCGGCCGGCCCCTGGCAGCTCTCTGCAGCCAGGACGGCACGCTGCCCCAGCCCCTCCAGGTAAGCCAGCCTGGCCGGGGGGTGCCCGTGGCGCTGGCTCCTGCGCAGAGGCGCTGTCCCCAGCAGAGGGACCCCGGCTGGGGCTCGGGGACCAAGCCGGCTCCGCCCCACCTCCCCCACCTCCAGCCACCCCTGCGTCCTGCCCTAGTGAAAGCAGAGCCGCCCACGCTCGCTCCTGGCCCGGAGGAAGGCTCACCGGCCCCGGGGCCTGTCCCCAGCCAAGCAACTGTCCTCCTCTGTCCCCCGCAGCTCTTTGAGGAGGAGGACGATGACGATGTGGCTGGGCTTGCCGGCACGTCGGCCAAGGAGTTGCCAGCACCAGAGGTGGAAGCAGAAGCAGCAGCGGTATGTCAGGGCCACAAAGAGGGTGACAGCACTGTCAGAAGTTGAGAGTGCTGCCGCAGGGACAAGCAAGGTCACCCACTAGCCGGCAGCTCTGCAAAGGTGCAGAGGAAGGGTGGTGCAGGATGGCCATGGCGGTTTGTGCGGTGATGCCACCAGAACTGGCTCAGCTGGGCTGAGCAAACCCATCCAAGGGCTGTGCCTTTCCGAGCTAAGGTAGCAATTGGGCAGGAAGGTCCTTGCCACCCGTTAACTTGCACATTTCCATTGCAGGTGCCTCCAGTCCCTCCAGAAAGTGAACACCTGGAGAGCTCCTCTGGGGAGACAAGGTAAAATGAGCTAGGTGTGGTTAAGAGCAGAATTGGTTCACGTTTATCATGGCTTGACCAGTCTAACAATACATTGAATGGAAAGTTTGCCAGGCTCGAGAAGAGCAACCTGTGAAGAGGGGAGCAACGGGCTACTGGACAGCGAGAGGAGCAAGCTGGGAGCAGAGCTCTGCGGGATGGGCAACTGAGGACATCCAGGCAGGCAAGAAGAACGAGGAGCCCAGGTGTGTAGCAGGCTCTGCTGACCATCTTTCAAAGCTCCGAACACTGCTCCGACTATGGGCAATATTTCTGAGGTGCGCAGAGATGGCACCGGGCAGGAAGCCCGCAGCTGCCCGTGGGAGAGCGTGTCTGTCAGGAGGAACATATCACTCCAGCGTTGGCAGCTCTCCTTCGGCACTTGTGGCAGCTCTGTTTGTGCAAGGCTGAGCAACACCCCAGCAGAGTCACAAGGCTCATAGCAATTTTTGGAGCTCTTTGACCCGCTGCCTACAGAAAGAGGCAAAGTCTCCCTTTTCTGTTCATGTCAGCTGGCAAGCCCAGCACTGGCTGCTGGTGTCTGAATCCCAAAGACGCAGCAAGGAGCTGTGTCACGTAGCTGTAGACCCTGAGGTACTGGCACTTCGTAAAAAGCTCACGTTGCACCTGAGACAATTGAGGGAAGAAGAAAACAACCAAACACTACCAAAGCAGCGTGTTTTGCCTTCAAGCCTGGCTTTCTAGCAAGGGACAGTGAGGCGTGCTGCTGCTCGGCTTTTGGAAAGGACCACAGCACAGCTGCCCTGCCCAGCCCTGCTGCCTAGCAAAGCAGTGCTGCACATCTCTGTCAACTTGCAGAGCTCTGAGGGTGTCACACGTGTGGAGAAGGGGACAAAGCCGTGCCGTAGCCACTGCCAGGGAGGGTTCCCTCTCGTGTGCCAGGAACTGCCCCTTGGACAGCACACTGCCCAAAGAACGGGGCACAAAGTCGTGCCTGTTCCCGCCTTCATGGTTTCATCAGCACTTTGGACTCTCTTCTTGCAGGTGCCGATTTTTTTCTGCTGCCTGGATTGCCCGCATGAGCTCTGCTGCCTGGGCTTTGAGGGGCGCGATGCAGCCCCAGCACCACCTCGGCGGAGGCGAGGAGGGAGGCACCGCGCCCTTCTGCTCCGGCCGGCACATTTCACTCGGGCACCGCGACGCCGGAGCGGCCCCGCACCGCCCTCAGACCCAGCCCAGCCCTGGCGGGAGGCCTTGCTGGCTCACTCCTCGGCTCCGTCAGCAAAAGCCCACCAGCCGGCACAGCTGCCCCCGTGGGGAGCTGGCATGTCACCTGCAGATTCCATGGGGCGTGCTGGGCGTGGAGGTGTATATCATCTGAGAGGGACACGAGGGACACGCTGGACAGCATGTTCCAGACTATAAAACCCTCCAGGTTTTCTTTGCCGCTACTCATTCTTGGCAGAGAGACGCTGCACCACCTTGCTGCATACAAGAAGGGAGCACCCATTGCTGCCCTTTGGTCGGTGCAAGTCCTTGTATGCAGCACACAGCACAATGCCCTTTCTTAGTATTCTTGATCAAACATGACTGGCTTGCAGTTTCCATTAGCTGAGTTAACTCCAGGTTAGCTACAGCAAAAACTCCGCTCTTACTTCTCCGACCCATCAGCGCTCTCTGGACCGACGCAAACACCCCCCTTTCTGTCAATCAGAACTGGAGTGGTGATGCTTTGCTTTCAGCCACAACACGTGCCTGTGCCTAGGGACTGATGGGAAGGAGGAGTTAAAAAAGCCAGCTTACATGGTGCCCCAAATCCCACCCACCCTCCAGGACCGGAAAAAAACTGGACACACCCCCATATTTATTCTAGCCATTCTGTAGCCAGCACAGTCATTTCAGTGTCGATTCTGGTTGATTCTGCAGCTTTATAACAGTTGAAACACCCAGCTCATCAAGGCGGCCGATCTAGAAGCCAGGGGATCTGAACTGGCCCCAACTACCTATGATGTGACAGTGTCCATAACTCGGGTTAATCACAGGTTGTCCTGTGACATAAGGATGTAGCGCTCTTTCACCTTTCTCCTTTGAAGCTTTGGGGTTTGTGCACGGGAGCCTTATGTACCTTTCTTTTCAGAGTTGCTCATCGTTTCAGCATTGTTTCTGATGAGGAAAACATCCTTTCTGTGTAGATGTTAATTTATGTACATTTAATAAACAGCATGGTATCCTATACTACCAATGATCTTTTTTTCAGACTAATGAAAAGTTCAAGACAAAAGCATGCTTTGTGTCTGCAAAGAAAAGTGTAAACATCTGTAACTGTATTAAAAAGCTGCGGTTGTTTCACTCGCGGATGTTTGTAGCTATAGCAGAAACAGAGCTGCTGGCTGCCTTACTGCGAGGTCCAGAGGACACCAGTCTTCTCCTGAAGGCTTTCTACCAGCGTAATACTGTTTGAGTTGCCACTCCATTAAAACAGGACTTGTTCACTAATTGGTTCCTACATGAAAACCCGAGGACAGAAACTTGATCCTGGTTGGCAATGTCAACAGCAGCATGAGGCGAGGCTGCCCAAAGCCTGGCTGCTGCGCTTGGAGGAAATGTGCCTTGAGTCCCGATGGGCAGACAGGGCACGCCTCTGCAAGTCTGCTTCGCCACACAGCACGACGCAACACACCTGTGTACAAAGAGCATTAACATCATCACAGGTACAGCCAGTCACAAGGTAGGCAATGCCCGAGTGAAGGCTGCCAGCTGTCCTGCTGGCCGGCTCTGTCCTTCACGGCTGCAGACTCCCTTTCCCAGGCACTCACTGAGCCAGGGGCTGGCTTCGCACTCGGAAAGCACGTAGCCCATGCAGCAGCTCACTCCACTGCTCACCGTGGTTCCCCATGGCTGCTTATCTACCCAGCAGATCTCTTAGTCCCTCCTGTTTGTGTATGGAGAAGGACTTGTAGGAGATGGGATCACAGTGATCACCAAACAGGGGAGTTGAAACTTTTGAGTGTAATGAGATACAGCTCAGAGGAGTTGCTACCTTGCTTTTCGGGAGAGCAAACTTGAAGCTACTCAGAGAGCTAGTCTGCAGTGTCCCCTACGAAGCTGCTTTGGAGGCCTTAGGGCTCATAGAGCAGCTTAGTTTTTCAGAACCACCTTCTGCAAGCACGGGAGCAGGCAATCTGGTGGAGTCTGAAGTCAAACAAGAGGGGCAGAAGACCAGCTTGGCTGAACAGGGACCTCCTTTTTCAACTCAGGTGGAAAAAGGAATGTTATGATCCCTGGGTCCAAGGTCCGGCTTGGCAGGAAGATCACAGAGCTGTAGTTCATACGTGTAAGGAGAGAACAGAAAAGGGCAAAGCTCAGCTAGAGTTGAAATTGGCCAGTGTTGTGTCGGGCTATAAAAAGGGCTTTTTACAGTACGTTCATAGCAATCGCTCATTGAGCACGGCCAGGAATTCTCTGAGGAGGAGGAGGATGCGGCTGGGCTTGCCGGTGCATCGGCCACAGAGCCGCCAGCACCAGGGGCAGAAGCAGAAAGCGCAGAGGTCTGTGAGGTGCACAGAGAGCGGGGGCTGCGCAAACCCCTCCGAGGGTATGGCGGGATACGTTGTATCGCGGGATACGTTGTATGACGTTGGCGGTTTTGGTGGGTAACTATGTACATAATGTAGGGACACATGCTTTCTTATGGGATGAAAAGATGTAATGTAAAAGGTGGTTTCTGTGAGAAAGTGACATTCTTCCTATTAAACTGTGTTGGTTTCTGTGTTCAAGGTGTCAGAGTGACCGGAGGAAGTTTGTGTTGTGCCTTCCAACACCCCGGAGCACAGCCATTCAGGCTTCTGTGGGCAAAGCTGCGGAAGATATAGGCAGGCCTTCTGATGCACAGGAAGGCGGCAGAGGGTTACAAGGCATTGCTTTGCTGTCGCAAGTGCCTTCAGGAGCTTGTAACAGACAGCACAAACGTTCTGGGCGCAGGCTCAGACACCGGTGATGCTCCAGGTGCTGCCTGAGTTGACTCCTTCAAGGGAAAACAAGCCTTCCTTGGTGCCTGTCTGTCTTTCCTTCTCTCTCTCTCTCTCTCTCTGTCTCTCTCTCCCCCCGCCTCTTCTGAAATAAGGGTTGATCTACCAACAGAGGTAACACCCTCCTTAAGCAAGGCTGAGATTAGAGGTCACTCTGGTACTCAAGGGAAAGCAGGAGTAACAGGTGGAGCTGTGTATTTCCTGTAGGATAACTAACTTTAGAACGCCTCTTCACCTCAGATGTCTTGTGGTATTTAGAAATATCTTTTTTTTTTTTTTTTAAGGTACAAATGTTTATTAGCAATTAAAAACATTGCAGGGGGGCTGCAGGGGTGGCTTCTGTGGGAAGCTGCTAGAAGCTTCCCCTATGTCCAGTAGAGCCGATGCCAGCCGGCTCCAAGACAGCCCCACCGCTGGCCAAGGCCGAGCCAGTCAGCAACAGTAGTCGCACGTCTGGGATAACGTATTTCAGAAGGGGGGTAAGAACTGGCAGGCAGCAACTGCAGCGGGAGAGAGGAGCGAGAATACATGAGAGAAACATCTCTGCAGACACCTGGGTCAGTGCAGAAGGAGGGGCAGGAGGGGCTCCAGGGGCCGGAGCAGAGACCCCTCTGCAGCCCCTGCTGAAGACCATGGTGAGGCCGGCTGTGCCCCTGCAGCCCATGGAGCTCCGTGGGGGAGCAGATGTCCACCTGCAGGCTGGGGAGGGCCCCAGGCTGGAGCAGGGGAAGAGTGTGAGGAGTCCTCCCCCTGAGGAGGAAGGAGCAGCAGAGACAACATGTGATGAACTGACCGCAACCCCCATTCCCTGACCTCCTGTGGCACTCGGGGGGAGGAGGCAGAGAAAATGGCGAGCAAAGTTGAGCCCGGGAAGAAAGGAGGGGTGGGCGGAAGGTGTTTTAAGATTTGGGTTTAGTTCTCGTTACCTTACTCTGATTCGATTGGCAATAAATGAAACACATTTCCCCAAGTCCAGTCTCTTTTGACTCTGACGGCAATTGCTGAATGATCGCTCCTTGTCCTTGTCTCGACCCACAAGCTTCTTGTTGTACTTTCTCTCCTCTCTCCAGCCGAGGAGGGGAGTGAAAGAGCAGCTTTGGTGGGCACCTGGAATCCAGCCAAAGTCAACCCATCACAGAAGTACTTTGCATTACGTTTCTTGAAGCTTGCCGAATGGGGATGGTTAGAACAAGGGGAAAAAACGCATCCGTTAGCCCCAATATTTGCTCTCTAACTGCACAAGCTACAAAGAATGTGTGGAGAATGTGCCCACTAATTCTCAGCTACAGGGATACAGAATCCAAACCTCCTTGGTAGAAGAGGGAACTAGAACTTGGGTGGGATTCAGCTCGCTCTAACTTCTGTGGCTATGTTCGGGCTAGGGATCCGCACAGCCGTTGTAGTGAGTGGATATGAAGGGCCTGATGCAGTTGCCTCCCCCTGCGCATCATGTGGGTGTGATCTGAGATTCTATAGGTATGTCCTCTGGCCTCCAGCTGTCCCCTCCGAAGGGCAAGGCTGTCCGTAGGTCCTGTGTCGTGTCTGCTAGGCTCTAGGTGCTAGCTTCATTGTGGCCTCTGAGATGGCATTAAGTTGCCCGTGTGTAGGAAATCGACCTGAGGCCCTAGTCAATACAGCCAGTTAAGTCTAAAGGGGCCCTAACTAAAGACGTCTCCTTTAGGACAGCATGAATAGCTTTTTACTCTGCTAACTCTAATGGTATCTTCGCAATTTTGTAACCGCAACATCTGCAATAGGCCTATCTAAAGTCAGAGGAGCTGAGTGCCACCCTGGGTGTCTCGTGTTTGAGTGGGTGGTCTCAGCATCTCTGGCTAGCTCTCGAAGACAAGCTTCTACTGCTCTATGGCATGTCATGAGAGACAGACATGCAGAGCCTCATGGAGTGGGCTATGGCTGTCCATGCTCAGCTGTGACTCAAGTGCTTTTGGAAATTCCAGGGAGAAACTTAAGTTCTTGGAAAGAGGATTCCCAAAAACTGGGGTGCTGTCAACTTTCACGTGTCAACAGGCTGAAAAAAACATAATTTCTGAAGCAGTCGCTTCCTTAGATGCCAAAACCAATTTGATATCATGCTTCAGGTGACCCTGCTCTCTTGCGAAGCCGGAACTTATGTACACAAGCTTTACTGTCACGGTGCCGAATGGTAAGAAAGCATCACCGTTCAGGCGGGCTGAACAGGCTCTTCGGGAGGGACAGGCAGGGCAGGCGAGGGGGAGGAGCTGCACCGTGTGTAAGGTGGGCATCTGCTTTGGAGGACGGAGGGGCCCGTGAGAGCTGGTCCGTTCTAAAGAGCCACCTTTTAAAAGCCCAGGAGCAGGCCATGCCTTTGTGTTGAAAGTCAAGCAAGTGGGGTAGGACACCCACTTGGCTGAAGAGGGAACTCCTTTTGGAATTCAGGCGGAAAAAGAAATTGTATCAATGATCCCTAGGGATTGTAGATAGCTAGGGTCTGGCGGCCGGAAGATATCGCGCTGTACGGAAAGTTAGGGCCCCTCTCCTAAAAGCCAATAGCGTTTAATTTATGATGCAAGCAGACGGAAGTGAGGTTATAAACCTAAGCTATATAACGCCGTGTCACAATCTAATAAACGCCATTTGCTGTCTACCATATTGGTGTCAGCGAGCTGATGGCCCGAGCGGCCTGGGGTTGGTCGCCGTGCCGTTCCTGAACCAGGTCGCCACACCTGCGAAGGCAGCAAGTGGTGCCGAAACCCGGGAATCGTCGCCTGGACGGGTGAACGGCGGCCGGAGCGGCAGGACCAGCCTGGCGGGGAGGACGCTCCCGGACCAACAAGGAGGATGGAAGCCCTTGTGAAGGTCGTATCACAATTACATAAGCAGTGGGGCATTGATTGTAAACCCAAAGATTTTACTCTCGCGGTTGCGAGACTTTTGCAAATTGGGGTCATTGCCCAGCCGGTGGATATTCTCCACCCTGAAGTGTGGGATAAATGCACTAAAGCGTTAGCTGAAGAGACGATGTCCTCGGGTCGTGGGAAAAACCTTAAGTCGTGGGGGAAAGTCGTACAAGCCCTGCAGAAGGCTATACAAGAACAGGACACCTGGAGGGCGGCAAAGAACTGTTTGTTGGTCACCCCGAAATCGGGAGTCGGGGCAGCCACGCAGACTTTGCACCCCCCAGACGATGACGATTCTAGTGAGCCTAAAGATCTGCAAAAGGGCGACACGTCCCCTCAATTCCCGAACCCCGATCCGCTTACGGACGGACAGAAACGAGCTAAACTCTTCTGGGGTAAGCTAGCCGAGGAGGCCAGGGGCGCCGCCGAGAAATCAGAGTCTGAGGAAGTCTGGGCTACACCACCGCCCTATACGCCCCAAGATGGCGCCGAGCAAGAAGGCAAAGGGCGGGGCGAGGATGCCCTTAGTGGGAACAGGGAGGAAGCGTTAGCGTTAACAAGCGCACACAAACGTGAAGGGGACGAGAACGTGAAAAAGAAAGGTGATGAGGATGACCGGGAAGGGGAGGAGAACGAGAAAAAGAGAGGTGATGAGGGTGACCGGGAAGGGGAGGAGAGCGCGAGCGAAGGGCGGAAAGCCAATCAGAGCGGCCATCCGAAAAAATGCGCTGATAAGACAAACACCCCGCCGCGCAGAGGGCGGGACGAATCGAGAGGGCGGGAACGGCCCGCCCGCAAGGGAAGCGGGCGGGGCCGGAGCCAAACAAAAAGGTACTGCAAACCGGAAGTAACCAGTCAGTCGAGTTCCGACTCTGGATCAGACACTAGCTGGGACGAGTGGCTCACAACCGATTCAAACTCAGAGAAGGAGGAAACAGAGATAAATAAAATCAAGAGCCAAAATATTCCCATCCAAATTAAAGCGGAACCGCGAAGGGGAGAAATCCCTCTCACGGACTGGAGGAAAATAAAAATTGCGTGTGCCGACTGGGCCCCATCGGCTGCGCTAGCGTTCCCGGTCCGGGTGACAGATGGGGGACAGAGGGTCCACTCACCAATAAACCCTAAAGATATACAAGCGATTGTTAAGGCAATTGCGGATAAAGGGCTTAATTCTGCCATGGTCTCTACCCTCATAGATGGTGTCTTTGGGGGAGACGATATGCTCCCGTTCGATATAAAACAAACTTGTAGAATGATCTTCGACGGGGCAGGGATGATTGATTGTTTTTAAACAAGAATGGGAGGACAACTGTGCGAAACAACTAGCCCGAATAACCGGGGCGGATCACCCGCTACATGGCTCCAGCCTGCAGCGGCTGATGGGCACAGATCCAACAATGATTACCCCCCAGGCGCAGGCCCAGGGCCTGCGGGCTCATGAAGTAATGACAACTACTCGTGCAGCCAGAGAAGCTATTCGCACAGCCTCTAGAATCATTGTCAAGCCATCGCCATGGTCCACAATAAAACAAAATGAAAATGAGAGCTTTACGCAATTCGTGGATCGCCTCCAGGCAGCGGTCGACTCCTCGACCCTGCCCGCGGATGCGAAGGGCCCGGTTGTTGCAGATTGCTTACGTCAGCAGTGCAATTCGACAACCAAGGAAATCCTACGGTCACTGCCAGTGGGGTCGAGCATTGCGGACATGATTAAGCACGTCACGAAGGAAGAGCATCTAGCCCCGATCCAGGTGGCTGTTCGTGCTGCAATAGCTAATGTGATGACATGTTTTAAATGTGGCCAGGCGGGACACGTTGTAGCAAACTGCCCTCGGTCGGGGGTTGCACCAACAGCGCTTCCCCCATGCCAGAACCGACCCAGAGGACCGTGTTGGGCCTGCGGAAAGAAAGGACATTTTGCTAAAGAATGTAGATCTAAAACTCAGGGAAACGGGAAGGGGAGAGGACGCCTGGGCCGCGCACAGCCCTCTCCCACTTGGGACACCAGGCGGCCCAACTACGCCAACCCCAGGTGGGGCGAAGCGCTCCCGAACCCGCTACCCCCTCGAGAAGCGACCAACTTTACGGTTCAACCGACGATTCAGTCAAACCTGTCCCTACCTCAGGGACAGCAAGGACCACCCTCTGGGGGCGAGACACCAGGGTGGCCCTGGCAGTAAAGTGCGATAACCCGCCAGTGGTGTGGGGGACCTGTTCCCTCTATAATACCTTAAATGACACCACCATTAGTGTCCCCTTTTTAATCGATACTGGAGCAGATGTTACAGTTATCCCTGAGACGAACTGGCCCCCGCATTGGAAATTGGAAGACGCCCCCATGGTGGGCGGAGTCGGGGGATTAACCCGAGCTCGAAAGAGTGTTCAATTAGTAGCAATTATGCTTCACACTGAAAAAGGACCGGAGAAAACCATTGCCCTCTTCCCATATGTCATGTCAGGAGTCCCACCCCTGCTGGGAAGGGACGCTCTAACCCTATTAAAAGCCAGGGTGACAAATTTACCGTAAGGGCCACTGCCGCATACCCACTCCCACCAATTAGACTGACGTGGAAATCGTCCGACCCAGTGTGGGTCGAGCAGTGGCCCCTGTCAAAGCCTCGAATGGACGCTCTTCTTGAGCTAGTTGACCGCGAACTACAGCGAGGTCATATAGAGCCTTCCACTAGCCCATGGAACACCCCAGTTTTTGTAATACCCAAATGAACAGGCAAGGGGTTTCGCCTCCTCCATGACCTGCGTGAAGTAAATAAAAGAATCCAACCAATGGGCCCCGTCCAAACGCTGTTACCCATGAACTCTATGATACCGAAAGGACAACCTTGTGCCGTCCTTGATATTAAAGACTGTTTCTTTTCGATACCCCTACATGAAGAAGACAAAGAGCGGTTTGCTTTTTCTGTCGTGTTCCCAAACAGCCACCGCCCCAACCTACGCTTCCAGTGGAAAGTGCTGCCTCAGGGAATGATCAACTCGCCTACCATCTGCCAAATTACAGTGGATCGGGCGTTGACACCGATTCGGCGTAGTGACCCGACCGCGACTATCATCCAATATATGGACGATATCTTGATCGCTGCACCGTCAGGAAGTCAGGTGGACCAACTAGTATCAACAGTTTCGGAAACCTTAAAAACAAATGGGTTCGAGATCGCGAGTGCGAAAGTTAAAAGAGGACCATGTGTGAGCTTTTTGGGAGTGGAGATCACAAGTTCCTACGTAACCCCACCCCAAATAAAGATCCGTCGGAACATCAAAACGCTCCATGATATGCAGCAATTAGTGGGGTCCTTACAATGGCTCCGCAACATTGTCCTGATCCCTCCCGAGATCATGGCCCCCCTGTATGACCTTCTGAAGGGAAAGAACCCGTGGGAACAAAAAACTCTGACGATGGAAGCGATAGACTCTCTTGACTTTATCGAGCAACAGGTATCGTCAAGCGCGCTCACCAGGTGGGACCCAGATATACCACTCGATCTGTATGTACATTTCACGGAGGGAGGGGGAGTAGGGGCACTAGCCCAGGGACCTCCTGAAAAAGCTCAACCAATACAATGGATAGTCCTGGGAAAACCGTCACGTGCATTCTCTCCGGGAGTCGAGTGCCTCGGTAGCCTCATTATGAAAGGCAGAAAACTCGCCCTAAGACACCTAGGCATCGAACCCGCCAGGATATACCTACCCTTCCGCAAACAGCTCCCAACGCTATCAGTGGCGATGTCAGAGTATCTAGCTATAGCTCTCGTCGGATTTGGCGGAGAAGTCCGGTATGCTACAAAACCCCCCTGGGCTCAAATGCTGGCAATTGTCAACATCGACCTCCCAAGGAAGATCATGGATCGGCCCCAACAGGGACCAACGGTCTTCACAGACGCATCCTCAGCGACCTCAACCGCAGCGGCAGTATGGCAATCAGGAGGAGAATGGCATTGCATTAAAACGACCGATCGTGCGCTTTCAGTCCAGCAGCTAGAAGCGATGGCTGTAGTACTAGCGTGCGGACTGTTCCCAATGGAACACCTCGATGTTCATGGCTAAGCTTTGCCTAGCCATGTCAGGACCCGGCGTGTCAACATCCACAACAGCTATCATGCTGGAAGAAGCACTTTTTTCCAGAAAGGGCACCATATCGGTCATCCACGTCAACAGCCATGACCCAATCAAAGGGTTTTTCCAAACCGGCAACGACAAAGCAGACGCTGCTGCAAAAGGGGTGTGGACGCTAAGAGATGCCCGCCAGCTACACGAGTCTCTCCACATCGGAGCTAAAGCGCTAGCAAAGAAATGCGGGATCTCGGTCACTGATGCGAAACACATAGTAGCCACGTGTCCCCATTGCCAGAAAGCACCACTGTGGTCCAGTGGAGTCAACCCCAGAGGCCTTAAGGCCTCCGAAGTGTGGCAGACGGATTTTACGCTCTGTCAGTTGCTGAAACCTCGAGCGTGGCTAGCAGTAACCGTAGATACATATAGCGGAATGATCGTAGCCACACAACACCTCAAAACCGACTCCAAAGCGACCATCCAACATTGGTTGACAGTCATGGCGTGGCTTGGCATCCCTAATCAGATCAAAACAGACAACGGCCCGAACTTCGCCTCCAAATCAGTCCAGGCATTTGCTTTGAAATGGGGTATCACCTTAACACACGGTATTCCATATAACAGCACAGGTCAAGCTATAGTCGAACGAGCAAATCAAACTCTGAAATCTAAATTAGAGGTGTTGGCAAAAACAGAAGGTTTTGCCAACGCCGTTCCCCGGGGAGACCAAGCACGCCTGCTAGCGACCGCTCTTTTAGCACTAAATCAATTCCCCAGGGGAGGAGAGGTGAATAGCCCCACCCAAAAACATTGGGCCACTCAAGCGCTAGAAGAAGGCCCGTTAGTTATAATCAAAAATGAGCTGGGAGAATGGGAACAAGGGTGGAGGCTAGTCCTTACAGGGCGAGGGTATGCTGCAGTTAAAAAAGATGGGAAAGTTAAGTGGTGTCCGCTTAAGTCTATTAAACCGGACCTTCAGAATAAAGCTAATGAAAACTGTGAGTTTTTGTCCACAGGATCGGATTATCGGACGTCCTTGTAACACGTACACCCCGGTGGCGAGAGAGGACGACAAGCCGACAAGCATCCTGTCCGCACCTGGGAGCTCCACTCTGGTGGAATCCAAACAGCAGCGACCTAACCCCCAAAGGGGGAGGCTACGATGTCTTTGTGTGATCTTGATTTTAGGGCTCGTCACTATAGGGCAAGCAGTATCAGAACACCATCCCCATCGGCCATTTAAATGGTCCCTCCTTCGATTCGATGATCAACAAGTTATCGCAACCCAAATTACATCAGATGCGCCAAGTTTTAATGCCTCTCTGTGTCAGCTTGTCCCGAGAGACCGATGCTGGAGATACCTAGGATTTTATATGTGTCCCAGCTCGAACCTGGGGAAGAGTTATTGCAACTACCCTAACCAATATTACTGTAGCTACTGGGGATGTGAGACCATAGCCCTTGCTTGGATACCGGGTAGTGGCAGAGACAAATACCTGAAAGTCCAGTGGGGTCCATATAAGTGCATTCCACCACAAGCATGGCGAGGGCGCGGAAATTGTCAGTATCTCTTCTTAAATGTTACTGAGCCCCAAGAAGACAGCTGGTTACTTGGGAAAATGTGGGGGATAAGGTACACAGAACCAGGGACAGACAAAGGTGGTTTAATCCTCATAAAAAAGGAGATTATCCCGAATGATCCACTACCAGTAGGCCCCAACCGAGCAATCGGGCCTAACCCGGTTCTTATCCCGAAAATCACACCATCACCACATAATATTGTAGCTAGTACCAAAGTTACCGCACCCAGAGCAACACACACCACCAAAACTCCCAATCAAAATTCTCTCTGGAAAATGATGCAAGCTAGCTATCAACTACTGAACAAAACTAACCCAAATCTTACGGAGCATTGTTGGCTGTGCTACGGAATAAGACCACCCTTTTATGAGGCTGTAGGAGTAAGTGACATACCCAGACGAGTAAATGGCTCAAATCCAGCCCAGTGTATATGGGACACAGAAAAGCAAGGAATTACATTAGCGCGGGTGGTGGGAAGTGGCGTGTGCGTAGGTAAAGTCCCAAACCACAAAAAACAACTATGTGCTAGCGAGACACAAGATAAAACCCCTGCAAAATGGTTAATACCGGCCAACAATACCAAGTGGGTGTGTTCCACTATGGGAGTTACACCTTGTCTATCGTTGGAAAAATTTGATAAATCCTCAGAATATTGTGTCCAGGTAACTATAGTCCCCAAAATCTTTTACCATACTGAAGACTTTGTCTACGACTCACAGATTACCCCGGAACATCACCTGTCAAAACGAGAACCCCTTACAGCACTAACAATAGCTACTCTAATGATTGTAGGAGGTGCGGGAATAGGTACAGGAGTAGCATCCTTGGTGCAACAGAACAAAGAACTTAGCGCCCTGAGGGTGGCAGTAGATGAGGACCTGGCTAGAATCGAACAATCAATAAGTGCATTAGAACAATCAATTAGATCACTATCTGAGGTAGTGTTGCAAAATCGAAGAGGGTTAGACTTGATGTTCTTGCAACAAGGGGGAGTGTGCGCTGCACTAAGGGAAGAATGTTGCGTATATGCGGACCACACCGGAATAGTGAGGGACACTATGACCAAATTACGAGAGGGATTAGAGAAACGAAAAAGGGAACGAGAGGCACAACAAGATTGGCTCACATCGTGGTTTAACCATTCACCATGGCTGACCACTCTGATATCTACCTTGACAGGGCCGATCGTAATTATCATGATAGCATTGATCTTTGGACCCTGTATATTGAACAGACTCGCATCGTTTGTTAAGAGCCGACTAGAGAAGGTCAACATCATGTTGATAGAACGCCAACAGCTGCTTTAAGAATGTTCTTGTTCAAAATTTCCTTTAACTATCCCCAGTTATACCCCGTTGCTCCCAGGTGCCCCCCAGTCACATCTCGACGTGCCTTGTGTTTTCTATTCAAGTTCGTAATATGTATATATTTTTTAACATTATTATAACGCACTGACTAAGAGTAGGATGCATTTAGTATGTTTCCTATCCAAGGTTATGAGATATATATTCTTTAAGATTGCTATATTTTAACCAATTTAATTTATTAATTAAATAGTAATTTAATTACTGTTAATATTAATTAATATAATTAATAATTTATTTATTATTATAAATTAATAAATTAATTAAATTAATTTAATTACGCATAGGGAGGGGGGAAATGTAGATAGCTAGGGTCTGGCGGCCGGAAGATATCGCGCTGTACGGAAAGTTAGGGCCCCTCTCCTAAAAGCCAATAGCGTTTAATTTATGATGCAAGCAGACGGAAGTGAGGTTATAAACCTAAGCTATATAACGCCGTGTCACAATCTAATAAACGCCATTTGCTGTCTACCATATTGGTGTCAGCGAGCTGATGGCCCGAGCGGCCTGGGGTTGGTCGCCGTGCCGTTCCTGAACCAGGTCGCCACACCTGCGAAGGCAGCAAGTGGTGCCGAAACCCGGGAATCGTCGCCTGGACGGGTGAACGGCGGCCGGAGCGGCAGGACCAGCCTGGCGGGGAGGACGCTCCCGGACCAACAAGGAGGATGGAAGCCCTTGTGAAGGTCGTATCACAATTACATAAGCAGTGGGGCATTGATTGTAAACCCAAAGATTTTACTCTCGCGGTTGCGAGACTTTTGCAAATTGGGGTCATTGCCCAGCCGGTGGATATTCTCCACCCTGAAGTGTGGGATAAATGCACTAAAGCGTTAGCTGAAGAGACGATGTCCTCGGGTCGTGGGAAAAACCTTAAGTCGTGGGGGAAAGTCGTACAAGCCCTGCAGAAGGCTATACAAGAACAGGACACCTGGAGGGCGGCAAAGAACTGTTTGTTGGTCACCCCGAAATCGGGAGTCGGGGCAGCCACGCAGACTTTGCACCCCCCAGACGATGACGATTCTAGTGAGCCTAAAGATCTGCAAAAGGGCGACACGTCCCCTCAATTCCCGAACCCCGATCCGCTTACGGACGGACAGAAACGAGCTAAACTCTTCTGGGGTAAGCTAGCCGAGGAGGCCAGGGGCGCCGCCGAGAAATCAGAGTCTGAGGAAGTCTGGGCTACACCACCGCCCTATACGCCCCAAGATGGCGCCGAGCAAGAAGGCAAAGGGCGGGGCGAGGATGCCCTTAGTGGGAACAGGGAGGAAGCGTTAGCGTTAACAAGCGCACACAAACGTGAAGGGGACGAGAACGTGAAAAAGAAAGGTGATGAGAGTGACCGGGAAGGGGAGGAGAACGAGAAAAAGAGAGGTGATGAGGGTGACCGGGAAGGGGAGGAGAGCGCGAGCGAAGGGCGGAAAGCCAATCAGAGCGGCCATCCGAAAAAATGCGCTGATAAGACAAACACCCCGCCGCGCAGAGGGCGGGACGAATCGAGAGGGCGGGAACGGCCCGCCCGCAAGGGAAGCGGGCGGGGCCGGAGCCAAACAAAAAGGTACTGCAAACCGGAAGTAACCAGTCAGTCGAGTTCCGACTCTGGATCAGACACTAGCTGGGACGAGTGGCTCACAACCGATTCAAACTCAGAGAAGGAGGAAACAGAGATAAATAAAATCAAGAGCCAAAATATTCCCATCCAAATTAAAGCGGAACCGCGAAGGGGAGAAATCCCTCTCACGGACTGGAGGAAAATAAAAATTGCGTGTGCCGACTGGGCCCCATCGGCTGCGCTAGCATTCCCGGTCCGGGTGACAGATGGGGGACAAAGGGTCCACTCACCAATAAACCCTAAAGATATACAAGCGATTGTTAAGGCAATTGCGGATAAAGGGCTTAATTCTGCCATGGTCTCTACCCTCATAGATGGTGTCTTTGGGGGAGACGATATGCTCCCGTTCGATATAAAACAAACTTGTAGAATGATCTTCGACGGGGCAGGGATGATTGATTGTTTTTAAACAAGAATGGGAGGACAACTGTGCGAAACAACTAGCCCGAATAACCGGGGCGGATCACCCGCTACATGGCTCCAGCCTGCAGCGGCTGATGGGCACAGATCCAACAATGATTACCCCCCAGGCGCAGGCCCAGGGCCTGCGGGCTCATGAAGTAATGACAACTACTCGTGCAGCCAGAGAAGCTATTCGCACAGCCTCTAGAGTTATTGTCAAGCCATCGCCATGGTCCACAATAAAACAAAATGAAAATGAGAGCTTTACGCAATTCGTGGATCGCCTCCAGGCAGCGGTCGACTCCTCGACCCTGCCCGCGGATGCGAAGGGCCCGGTTGTTGCAGATTGCTTACGTCAGCAGTGCAATTCGACAACCAAGGAAATCCTACGGTCACTGCCAGTGGGGTCGAGCATTGCGGACATGATTAAGCACGTCACTGTCCGGCCCCACGCCGCTTCCTCCTGCCTCTGCAGCCGTCCCCACGGGGCAGGGCTGTGCCGGCGCCCGCCTCTGCCCGCGGGCTGGGCAGCAGCGGGCGCTCAGGCTCTTTCTCCTCTCTTTCCTGCAGCTCCCGCTCGCTGAAGGAGCTCTGGCTCAGCGCGCTCCGTGGGTAAGCCCTGCCTGGCAGAGCAGCTTGGGGGGCCCGTGCTCACAGCACAGGGGGATGCTCTAGCCGTAGCCGTACGATGCGGAAACGCCGCTCCTGAGCTGGGGAGAGCTGCCCCCACAGCTGCGGGCGGCTCTGGAGCGGGCAGAGCTGGCGGAGCTGCTTCACCCAGCCCCGTCCTCCCCCCTTGCCGCTGCTCTCCGCTCGACGGCCGGGCGGTGCCCAGCTGCTTCGGGGCAGCTTGGAAGGGCTCCCCGGGCTGGCAGGCGAGGGAAGAGGCAACTTGGGTCTCACACAGCTCTTTCTCTGCCCCTGCCCCGTGCACAGGCCAGCAGAAGGAGTGCAGGGAGCCCGCGTCACCCAGCTGCCCTCCATCAAGCTCCTGCTGAAGGAGCTGCGCGGCCGCAATGCCGTGAGTGTCCCTCCCGGCCCCGCTCTGCCCCAGGGGCTGCTCCAACCCCGCACCAGCCCCATCGCTTCTCACCTGCTGCTCTTCTCCCCTTGCCCAGGCCAAAACACTCAACGCCAGCAGCCTGCAGAGGCTGGTCGAGGGCCTGGCAGAGGTGAGGAGCCCCCGGGCCGCCATCTCGGCCGTCCCCACATCTCACTCATGGCCCGCGGCCGATGCAGCTCGCCAGGGGCCCTTCGTGCTGCGGGGCTGCTCGCTGAGCGCAGCGCATTTCTTGCAGGCTGGTGCCCAGCAGCGGCCACCTCCCGTCCCCTCCGGCAGCCAAGGTGGACGTGGCCACTCGGACGGTGAGTTTGGAGGAGACGGGGGCAGGACGGCCCCTCTCTCCTGCGCTGGCAGGCAGCAGCCGGGCTGCTCAGGGGTTGCTGCTGCCCTTCCTGCGGGGCACGGCCACAGAGAGCTGAGCCCCCGGGGCGCCTCGTTCCCCAGCCACGCCTCTCCCTCGCTGCTGGCGGGGACGCCCAGCATGCAGAGGCTCGGGCAGCATTCACCTGGCGCTTGCCCTCCATGGCTCTCTGCTCTGTTTTCCCTGGCGGCAGGCGGGACCCGCAGCAGGACGAGGGGGCTGCCCTGGCCCTTTGCGCGGCGAGGGACCTTGGCCGCTGCGGAGGCGCCCGGGCAGTCGGGCTGTGCCGGCAGGGCGGGTCTCTTCGGCCGGCCCCTGGCAGCTCTCTGCAGCCAGGACGGCACGCTGCCCCAGCCCCTCCAGGTAAGCCAGCAGAGGGACCCCGGCTGGGGCTCGGGGACCAAGCCGGCTCCGCCCCACCTCCCCCACCTCCAGCCACCCCTGCGTCCTGCCCTAGTGAAAGCAGAGCCGCCCACGCTCGCTCCTGGCCCGGAGGAAGGCTCACCGGCCCCGGGGCCTGTCCCCAGCCAAGCAACTGTCCTCCTCTGTCCCCCGCAGCTCTTTGAGGAGGAGGACGATGACGATGTGGCTGGGCTTGCCGGCACGTCGGCCAAGGAGTTGCCAGCACCAGAGGCGGAAGCAGAAGCAGCAGCGGTATGTCAGGGCCACAAAGAGGGTGACAGCACTGTCAGAAGTTGAGAGTGCTGCCGCAGGGACAAGCAAGGTCACCCACTAGCCGGCAGCTCTGCAAAGGTGCAGAGGAAGGGTGGTGCAGGATGGCCATGGCGGTTTGTGCGGTGATGCCACCAGAACTGGCTCAGCTGGGCTGAGCAAACCCATCCAAGGGCTGTGCCTTTCCGAGCTAAGGTAGCAATTGGGCAGGAAGGTCCTTGCCACCCGTTAACTTGCACATTTCCATTGCAGGTGCCTCCAGTCCCTCCAGAAAGTGAACACCTGGAGAGCTCCTCTGGGGAGACAAGGTAAAATGAGCTAGGTGTGGTTAAGAGCAGAATTGGTTCACGTTTATCATGGCTTGACCTGTCTAACAATACATTGAATGGAAAGTTTGCCAGGCTCCAGAAGAGCAACCTGTGAAGAGGGGAGCAACGGGCTACTGGACAGCGAGAGGAGCAAGTTGGGAGCAGAGCTCTGCGGGATGGGCAACTGAGGACATCCAGGCAGGCAAGAAGAACGAGGAGCCCAGGTGTGTAGCAGGCTCTGCTGCCCATCTTTCAAAGCTCCGAACACTGCTCCGACTATGGGCAATATTTCTGAGGTGCGCAGAGATGGCACCGGGCAGGAAGCCCGCAGCTGCCCGTGGGAGAGCGTGTCTGTCAGGAGGAACATATCACTCCGGATAAGGAGCAAGCCGGCCTTCGGTTTCTTCTTCCTCTTTACCGTTCTCTGGCCTCTCCAGCTCTGGCCGTGGCAGCTCCCACCCAGGGCTGGCAAGCGCTCCGCCTGTCCCTTCCTGCAGCTGTGCCACGAGGAGAGCGAGGCCGGGCAGAGACAACCCACGCGAGCCCGAGGCGGGTGCGGTCAGCAGCATCCCCCCCCAGCGCGGCCCCTGGCAGAGGGAAAGAAGCAGCAGCGACCCTTATTACCGTAGTTCCCCCCTGGCCGAAGCCTCTCCTTCCGCGGGGGCCGCCGGAGACGCCGCTCTGCCCCTGCACCGCTGCCAACGGCGTCCGCTTTCACGGAGAACCCAGTGCACGCGAGGCCCGGCTTGCCGCCTCTGCGACAGGGCCCGGGGCCGGCCCGGGGCTACGGGACGGGCTTCAGGGGAGGGGCTGGAGCTGGGGGCAGCTGCGCGGGGCCAGGAGAAGCGAGCGGGGGGGCTCTGACGAGTTGGGAGGCGCCCGGCGTCCGCGCCTGGGGGGTGTCCGCCTCCCTCCCTCCTCCCAGAGCCCCGGTAACTCCCCGGGGCTGCCCCGACCCGACTCGCCTCCAGCGGGCCGGCAGCCCGTCGCAGTGGGCGGCTCGAAGTTCCTCGCCCCGCCACCCGCGGGCGGCCGGTGCGCAGGAGACGCCCCGCACCCGCCCCAGGGGCTCGCTCGCCTCACCGGTGGTCCCGGCCCTTCACGCCCCGCCGGGAACTGGACCCCGCTGCGCCGCCATGCTGCTCCCGCGCGCCGCGCATGCGCCGGACGCCGGCGGCGCGCCGCAGGGGCGAGGGGCGGTGCGCGAACGCCGGGCTGCAGTAGCAGCGAGCACCCGGCGGCCGTGCCTCATTTTGCAGGGCGAGCACCCGCTCACGCTGCGCACATGGGGCGGCAACGGCACGACCTTACCGGGAAGTAGCAAAGAGCGCGCAGGGACCGCAGAACGGCATCGCGGTTACCGGCGGCCGGCAGCGTGCGACACTTAGGCGCCGCCGCGCATGCGCGGCTTCCCAGCTGCGGCGAGGTTCCCCACCGCGCATGCGTGCCTCCCGAGAGGCGGCAATGCGCCCATCGCGCATGCGCAGCTTCTGAGCGACGAGGTGCTGTACCGCGCATGCGCGGCTGCCGAGCTGCAGTACCTAATTTTGGTCACAGGGCGGCAGCACTGAGGGCGGCGAGGAGGCACGCCACCACGCATGCCCGGGAACCCGCGTCGCAAAAACTACATCTCCCGGCATGCACTAGCAAGCACAACCGCCCGGAAGACCACGCTTCCCGGCATGGCGGGGAACGAACATGGCCGAGAGCAAACCCCGTGCCTCAGGACTACGGCTCCCGCCATGCCGCGAGACGCAGCCTGTCCTGCTGGCTCACCCTGCGCGGACACCGTCTTCCACCCCCCCATCCCCGCCGAGACGCGAGCGCTCACCCGCCCTCTGCAGCGTAGTTCCGGGTGGACCCCTCCGCCGGCTCGCACACCCCTCTGCTCCGTGCCTCCGACGCGGACCCCGCCGCCCTGCCTCCGGTCGATCGGGCGGCCCTGCTCACCTTCTTTCTCGCTGCAGCCGCAGCCCGGTCAGGCCGGGCGACCGCTCCACCCTTGGCTCCCCCCGGCCCCTCCACGGCCACCGGGAGTAGGGCAGCAGCAGCACCAGCCCCTCCCCCGGCAGCCACCCCTGTGCAGGGAGCGTCCGTCCCCACCGGCCTCACCGCCCGCACCTGGGGCTCCTCCAGCCCCGGCCCACAGCTGGAGCCCAGCTGGAAGAGGGGGCCAGCGCCCGACCCCCACCCCAGGGCATCCCCTCCTGCCCCGAGCTCCGGCACAGCCCCTCACCCGGGGCAAAGCGAGGGCGAACGCAGCCGCGAGGGCAAAGGAGGCGGCGCATGACAAGGCCCGGGAGCGGGGCTGCCCCGGGGCTCGGGGCCTGCCCCGGGGACACCCCGGCAGTCCTTCCCGGAGCCGCGCTCCTCGGTGCGGCAGGGAACAGGCGGGCGGGCGGCTCCCGGAGCCATGGGCTGCTGGGCAGGGGGAGGCCGCCGAAAACGAGGTGTGAGGCACGGGACGCTACAAGAGAGGAGACCGGGGGCAGGGAGTCAGACCAGGAGAGAGGGAGAGACAAAAAAGTGGCAACCGAGCCGAAAGGAGGAATGAAACAATGGGGAGCCAGGACAGTGAAACACGGAGGTAAGGGGCGGGGAACACCGCCAAAACAACCCCCATATCTGCACCGTACAGGGAGCTGGGGAAAAAAGAGAGCTGGAGAGCAACAAGAAGAGCAATGAGCATGGAAAGAAGGGGGTGGATGGGTGGTGGGAGTCCAAAATAGGGTCATCGGGGAGCCAGAGACAGTGAGATGGAGAACGGACAAAAGCAACAGGCGCTGCAGGGGGGAGAAGGAGGAATGAATGAGCAGGGACAGCCAGCCAGCCAGCGACGGAGAAAGGCAAGAGACCGCACGGGCGACAGCGCGGAGAGGGAGGAATTAAAAGCGAGGGACAGATTGCTGGGAAAGCAGAGGCAGAGAATGGAACAGAATCAGAGCGTGCTACAGGGCCAAGAAGGAAGAAACAGGGACAGGGAGCCAGGGAAAGAAAAAGTACTGAGGAGCTACAAGACAGACAGGGAGAAATGAAAAAACAGGGTTCCGGAGCCCGGCAGAGAGAGAGCTGGTGAAAGAAAACGATAGCAGTAGGCTACAGGGAGGAGAGGAAGGAATGAAAAGATAGGGACGGGAAGCCAGACGCAGAGAGAACCATGCCTCTGTGCTCTGAATGAGAGGCCTGTCTGGAAATAGAAAGTGCAGATACTAAATTTAATAAAGTAATAGCGAATATGATAGAGATGAGACTTGACCAAGTGTAGCACAAAATGTAAGATACACTACCCTGCTCCGTCAACGACTGTGGCCTAGCATCTAATGGCAGGCTTAGTTTCTGTTTCCCAAGGAGAGTAGCACAAAAACATAATTTTCCTATTATACAAATATTACCAGACTATGCAAAGAAAGTAGCAACAATTGCCTTACAGATCTACGTGAATACATAACAGTAGCAGAAAATTGCTAGAGTACAAAACACTCAGCCTTCAAAGTCCACAGAAAGACATTAGGTCTTGTAAATCATCGGTTCTAAGGACCCTGCTGCTACCACATCACCGCAACATGTGACTCACAGCATATTTCTTTCTTTCTAGGTTTAAGGAATTCCTTCATTTTGGGGGTTTATATGTTGGGGGGTTGTGAAGAAGGAAGCTCCTTAGCCGTGTTTTTCTTAAATCTGGCATATTAACTATTATGGCATGCTGTAATGATCACAGATTTGATATGTTTTCCTGGAAACAAAGTTGAATGCAGAAACAAACTCAAAGACCCAAGCACAGAAAGTGAGCTAGGATCCTGGCGTACAAGCTGGTGTAGACAAAAATCTTACAGAAGGTTAACTGAAAAGTCCTCATTCTGCAAATGCTTATACACTTATCAATCCATTACTTGAGTCCACTAGCTTCGTATACAGTAAAGCCTGTGAGAGTAAACATTGTGGTCTGCTTGGTAGATTCATCTGTGACTCCACTCATTGCATAGTTAATATTTTCCCCTTCTATCAAAAGGAGTCGTTTTACCAAATGAAGTTAACGTTGTTCATGATCGCTTTTATGGGAAACTGGCAAAAAAAGAGTTTTCCTTAGGGTGAAAGAGCGAAAATGTTGTGTTGCCAAAAGAACAAATTCAGGATTCAAATGCAAGTCCGCTCGCCCTAAGAAGTTAACACTTCTTCTCCTATAACAATTCCCCACACAGAGCTCTAGCGAATGAGGACCTTATTTTGCTAGTTCTTGGATTTTGCCCATAGTCTGGACCAAACAAAATCTCTCCTCAAGGTTAACTCACTGAGCGACGTCATTCCACAGCTGACAAGACACTAGGTGTTTGAGGAGGTCGGGGGTGATTAGGAGTTTGGTTTTGGTTTGAAATTTTTTTACTCCCCAATTGCAGTTTCAAATTCAGAAAAAAAAAAGAAATATAGGAACACACTCACATGAAACTTTCCTCGCGTTTGGTTCCTTCCACGGTATTCATCATGCATTCAAAATCAAGGTGCATTGCTGTACAAAGCAATGTATCACTTCTCTACGTTATTCACAGGCAACACAGTAGTTAAAATTCAACGCAAGAGTTCTGCAAGGACACAAAAGGGAAAAAACACATGCCATCTAGTTTCCTGCCCACTGAGAAATTGGAAAGCAGCTTAAAAAAGGCAAGACGTACAAAAAAAGATCCCCGGCATTAAGGACTCTATTGTCTTGGTTAATATTGGTAACTATTGCTTGGATTTCTTTGTAAAAAGAAACACAAAGGGATTAGACTATAATCAATGAGAATTAAGCCAGCACAGCAAAAACCCAAACAAACCCAACACATAAACAACATTAACTCCTCAAAAATACCTTCCAAACATTTCTTTAGAATAAAAACAGGGAACATGCAGCTACTGGAGACTTCAATATTTATGTCTTTCTGTGACTCTCCACACCTACATTTGGGGAGAAGACTATAAAACAAGTTCACAGTGCATGAGGTCTTTTAAACTAAAAAAGGGATTAAACTTATGAGAAGTATTTTACTTCTAGAGCTTCACTTGTTCTCTTTGCATTATCATAGGACCCACAGAAGCAAGCCTAGAAAACTTGTGGAAAATTAGTTACATGAATTATGAAGAGGGCCAAGAATCTCTCAATTTTAAACCTACCTCGGGCAAACGATTCTGCCAGCAACTTTTCCAGACTCTGGGATTTTCCTGCTTTCCGTATTTCTGAAAAGATGGTGGGGGAAGCTACCATGCTTGTATAACCTTTGAAGCTGTTAGCATTTCTGCAAAACATGAAACGTTCTTACAGACTGAGCATGCAACAGGGAAAGTTTTACAGACATCCCTTTGTTCTACGCACAACGCCATACTTCTCTCAAAACTGGTAGCCAAGGAGGGAAGGTTTTGAACTCTTTTACGTTTACCTGAATTGTACTGCATAAATATGATGTCTTTTTTTAAGTGCTGCAAATTCCTCTTCATTTTCTGGGACTGCTTCATATGAATATAGACCATGTTTTAATCAGGCATTGCTACCTAACAATTCCAGACACTTGCTAGCTCATTGCTTGACAAATGCACATACTCTGAATACTGCAGATGTCAAGTTTGGCCTGAAGTTTGGTGTCCATCATGACAGGCCACAATTTAAGCATAATAGAAGGCGACCAAATCTGTTCAGAACGTACTACAGGTTTTCACTTTGCAAATCATAATAGTTTTGGTATTTCCTTGAATGCTCAGCTCTTTATGACAAATGACTATGGATGGACAAAAAAAACCAAACCAAAAAACCCAATCACAAAAATTTTCTCCCAAGCTTCTTGATTCTAAAACAAATCTAAAAATTACAATGTGCCCTAAACCAAACCCTGAACTCACAAAGAAAGCAAAGAACAAATATGAGCTGCATTATAAAAATCTCAATTTTTATGCCAGTCTCATGATTACAGTAGGCACTGTATGGACGGTCCCATATCTTCCCGCACAAGGAAGAAAACTGCCTCTAGGACTGTCCCTACAGCTTTACAAGCCCCACTCCGAGAGGCAGTGGGACCTGATGGAGGAACAATGATGATTAAGGTGCCCTTTTCCACCACTGATCTAGGAGAATGGAGAAAAGTTGCAAGAGACTAGAGAAGCGACCCGGTGAGTGTTACTAAGCATTTTCAGTTCATGGTAAAACAACATAATCCAGCCTGGAAAGGTATACAGTTGCTCTTAGAGTATATGACAGAAACAGAAAAGCAATTAATTTTGAAAACAGCAGAGAATTTAGCTGAAGACCATTACAAGATCACGGGGGGGGATGTCAAAGAATATTTCCCCTCCGAGACCCAAAATGGGACGCTAATAAATCTGCCCATATGGAGAGGCTACAGGAATATCAAGACTGGATTTTGAAGGGAATGGAAAGGGCTATTCCCAAAACCACAAACTGGTCAGCTCTATATGCAGTTAAACAAGGTCCTTCTGAGTCCCCATCCGAGTTCCTGGATCGATTGAGGGATGTAATGCGCCGTAGCACACCGCTGGATCCTGGGTCAGAGGTAGGAACACAACAAATAGTCTCCCTGTTCTTGGGTCAGTCTACGGGGGACATTAGGCACAAACTCCAGAAGCTGCGCCCTACAGAAGGTAGAAATCTGTGTTGCTGGGTGAAGCGTGGAGAGTATTTAGTAATAGAGAGGAAGAATATAGACAAGGGCAAAGAGGAAGGATAGCAGTTGTCAGGGAAGAGGAGGAAGGGAGGCCTAGACGAGAACCATCTTGATTAGGTAAGGATCAATGTGCGTTGTGTAAGAAATTTGGTCATTGGAAAGGAGGGTGTCCAAGAAACAAGGCAAAGAGGCGAAGCCACCAGACAGGAAGAATAGTAGCCCATGTGAAAAAGGATTGACAGGGACCTGGGGAATCTACCCTAGCAGATCCACTGGTTATAATGAGGCTGGGGAAGGAAGAACAAGAAGTAGAATTTTTGGTTGACACAGGGGCAACATACTCGGTTTTAAATCAAGCCTTGATGCCCCTGGGAAACGACTATATCATGGTAAAAGGAGCGACTGGCCAAAGTGAAAAGGCATATTTTTGTAAACCTTTGAAATATAAATTGGGAAAACAATGGGGTATCCACAAATTCCTACATAGGCCCAACTCCCCAAAGCCACTTTTGGGAAGAGATTTGTTAGAACAATTGGGTGCAAAAATTACATTTGAAAAAGGAGAAATTACTCTGGAAGTAAAAGATCAGCAATATATCCAGATACTGAGTCTATTCTTAACCAGTCTGCCCACAGAAGGGAAGGTAAGGAAGGAATTCGGCCAGTGATTGGAAGATTTTTATAAATAGGATTACTGAAAAACTGTGAGTCTGATTTCAACACCCCTGTATTACCTGTTCGTAAACCTGACGGGTTGTATAGTGTGGTCCAGGATCTACGGGCCGTAAATAAAATAACTGAGGACCTTTACCCCGTAGCAGCAAATCCATATACCCTGTTGACCGTATTAACAGCTGAACTAACTTGGTTTACTGTTTTAGATCTGAAGGATGCCTTCTTTTGCCTCCCTCTCCATGAAGCCAGCCAAAAATTATTTGCATTTGAATGGGAAAACCCCAAAAGTGGTCGCAAGACTCAGCTCACTTGGACGGTGTTGCCACAAGGATTTACGAACAGTCTACCATCTTTGGCAATGAGCTCGCAAAAGACTTGGAATCTTGGGAAATACCGTCTGGAGAAAGGAAACTGTTACGATACGATTGTATGATCTGGACGGGCAAAGAGAGCACACGAGCCTTTGAGCTACTAAAGAAAGCTTTGGTGTCGGCTCCGGCCTTAGAGCTCCCTGATGTGAGTAAACCGTTTTTTTCTCTTTTCCCACGAGAAACAGGGAATTGCTCTGGGAATATTAGCACAAGATCTGGGCCCCTATCGACGAGCAGTTACCTACTTTTCCAAACAGTTAGACGCAACTGCGAAGGGTTGGCCTGGATGCTTGAGAGCAATTACAGCTGTAATATTGAATGTACAAGAAGCCCGAAAATTTACTCTGGGCCAGAAGATGACTGTTTTAGTGTCTCACACAGTGTCCGCAGTGCTGGACGCAAAGGGTGGGCACTGGCTTTCTCCACAAAGATCCCTGAGATATCAGGCTATACTGATAGAACAGGATGATGTGGAGGTCGTAGTTACTAACATTGTCAACCCAGCTTCTTTCCTTAGTGGAAACACGGGAGAACCAGCGCATCATGACTGTTTGGAGACTATTGAAACAACGTACGCAAACCGACCAGATCTAAAAGACAACCCTATGGAAAGCGGAGAAAACTGGTTCACAGGTGGAAGCAGCTATGTCCTGAGTGGTAAAAGACACGTGGGATATGCCATTACCACTAGTCAAGAAATAATAGACCTTTGCCCATAAATACCTCTGCACAGAGCGCAGAAATAATTGCTCTGACCCGAGCCTTGGAAGTGGCTCAAGGCAAAGTTGTGAATATTTATACAGACTCCAGATATGCCTTCGGAGTTGTGCACGTGCATGGAACAATCTAGGAGGAAAGAGGGTTACTGAGCTCTCAAGGGAAAACTATTAAGCATGCAAAAGAGATTTTGAGACTGTTGAAAGCAGTCCAACTTGCTGAGAAGGTGGCGATTATGCATATTAAGGCTCACCGCAAAGTGAGCTCGGAATTGGAGAGAGGAAATGAGCTGGTGGACAGAGAGGCAAAACAGGTAGCTAAAACAGAGATAAAAACAGAAGGAGCTTTAGTCCCTGACGGCGAATCTGCCTAGAAGGTAAGCCAAAATATACCGAGGAAGATCAAAACCTTATCACAGATCTGGAAGGGTCATATAACAAAGAAGGGTGGGCTTATACCCCACAAGGAAAAGTGGTTATTCCCTCCTGCCTAATATGGCATTTGGTAAGGGAAGAACATAGGAAAAGGCATTGGGAGATGGAGACTCTATATAAACATTTAATTAGAGAAAGTGTGGCCAGAAATTTGTATACTATGGTGAGACAGGTAACTCAACAACGTGATCTTTGCCTCCAAACTAATCCCAAGAATACCGCCAAGCCAGAAATGGGCCAGATTGGGAGAGACAATGGGCCTGGGCAACAATGACAGATTGATTTTATAGAACTTCCAAGAAAAGGGGGGTATCGATATTTATTGGTATTAACTGATACCTTTTCAGGTTGGCCAGAGGCATTCCCAAGCAGAACAGCTAAAGCTCGGGAGACAGCTAAAGCATTGATACAAGAGATAATACCACGTTTTGGAGTTCCAGCAACTATATCCTCTGACAGAGGACCACATTTTGTCCCTATTGATCCAGCATTTCAGTTACTTAATTATACTGGCCTCCTGGTTCCGCTAGGGACAGGGTGGTACTGGTTGTGTGGTACAGCAGCTCGGAAAACTTTACCTCTGAGGTGGTGGGGAGCATGTACTTTGGACACCCTGGTTCCCAACATCACTATTATTGATAAAACAACACAGAATCCCGTGAGAAGAAACTGAAGGGTGAGTAAACCCTTAATAGAAAAGCTGACACGCTATCATAGCTTTGTGCGGTGGCTAATCCCATTTCTGGGGGTTAGCGAGTTAGAAAAAGCTATAATAAACATCTCGGCTGTAATAGAGATAATCGAGAATAAAACTATAGATGCCATCAGGAAACTCCAAGAAGAAACTACTAGTTTATTGAAAATAGTATCACAAAATCGTATGGCTCCAGATTTAATATTAGCCTCACAGGCAGGGGTGTGCACAGTAATCAATGTCAGCTGTTGCATGTATGTAGACCAAAGTGGGTGAATATCTGCTGACTTACGGGAGATCAGAGAACAAGCAAAAATCCTACGTGAAGTAACTCAAGATGACACCTTTTGGGGGTTTTCTGAGCTGTGGGAAAGTTAACCTCTTGGTTTACCAAACCTATCATGGTTAAAACGATTATTTGTTACTTGAATAATTATTGTGGTTCTATCCATAGCGCTTTGTGTTATAGTTCGATGTGCCCTGTGGTGTTTCCGGAACACAGGGGACTCCTACAGCGGATGGAAGAGGAACCAGTTACGACGCAGGCTTGAGTCTTACCAGTATTTTGAAAAGATGCTGGATAAGGATGTGATAAATGATTTAGTCCCAAACAGGATTCCAATTCAAATTTACAATTTATTAAGCGAATAGAGGCAAGCAAACAGCGCTGGGTGCTCCGGGAGTCTCCGCTCCACCAAGATGCACGCGGTACAGTTACTGTTCTTGGTTTATATCCTGTCTGCTAATACATATTCATGAATAGGCGTGTCTTCTTCGGCGCATGCCCTCTTCTCCTTCTAGAGTCTTGTCAAATCTTCCTCGGCGTGCCCCCAGGATGACCCCAAACTTTATGCATGCACTTTACAAGTTTCTCTTTACACAATACTACGCGGTCAGTGGTCAAACTGGTTTGAGCTGATATACCAGCAAAGTAGTTTAACTTTCTCCTGTAAAATACCCCTTTTTATGGTGCAGGAGAAATCCATAAAAGTACAGAAGATTACACTTCATCACACGAATCAGATGAACATATTTCACAATCCCCCATCTTCTTCTTTGCAGTATTGATTCGTGTTTTCATTTCCAATTGAGTACTGCAGATATCTGCATTCCTTGTGTAACCGAGTAGATTAATCTAGTAACAATCCCCCACATATCCCCAGTACAACTATCCCGATTTTAGTAAGCCAATCACCACCCATAAAATCTCCCCAAAATCCTCCTAGATTGATTCCATTCCAAGTTTATCTCTCAGGAGGCCATTCGTTATACACCTGGACTCCTAGTCGCTCTCCCTAATTTATGGGTAACAGGAAAAAAATAGGTTTTATTGTTGATTACACGTACGGGCTGTACAATTAGAAAAGGTCCTCAGTTTTTCCATTTTTCTGGGGTAAACCCCAGCTGGACTTGTTCCAATATTGACTACAGTTATTTGCCGTAGTCAGAGTCAAGGAACTCACCCCAAGTAGAACTAGAAGAGGTCCGGTCAGGGCCATAGTGGTCGGCGGTCACAGCCCAAAGGGGTTGTAGCCCTTGGCAGACCCTTTTTAAGCCGCAACACCAGTTCCCCTCCGGTCTTGCCCTCTTCCTTCCTTTAAGGGGGTGCTTTCTTAGTACCCAAATTAATTGAGCACTGCTTGTGAAGGCCAGAGCTTTGCTAGATCAGTGGTTTGTCCAGACCTGAGCACTTGCCCGAGCCTGGCGATCCTCTTTATTTGCAAGGCTTTATGGCTACAGAAAACTGCCAGTTAGCCTGCAGTTCTTACAAATAAACACCACCTTCTACACCAAGGACAAATTCTAGTTCCAGCTCCTTTTTCCTGTTCTTCTTTTGCCAACAACTCCTTCCGATTATACTCGTTTGGAGTACCCATTGTTGTTTCCTATTACCCTTTCCCATTGTTTTCCAAACTTGGGGATTACTTATATTGCTCTCCATAGCTTCCCATGGCCATCGTTCACCTCGATTTGTTCCACCACAAACGTAACAATTAGTTATATTCAATGACTTAGCAATGTTTTGAGAAAGTACAAGTCGATTTCACTGAATTGCCTAAGGTAGGGAGGATAAAATATTTATTGGTAATAGTAGATCATTTAACACAGTGGGTAGAAGCGTACCCTGTAGCACGAGCTACGGCACAGATGGTGGTAAAAATTTTATTAGAACATTTGATACCTAGATATGGGATAATCCAGTACATTGATTCTGACCAGGGCACACACATTACTTCTAAAATAATAAAACTATTATGTCAATCATTAGGTATTCAGTGGGAATACCACACTCTGTGGCACCCACAAAGCTCAGGGAAGGTAGAAAGAATGAATCAAACAATAAAACAACAATTGGCTAAATTAATGATTGAGACACAAATGCCCTGGACGAAATGTTTACCATTGGCACTTAACAAAAACATACAGTGAGACTGGATTATCGCCATATGAAATGTTCTA